>NC_046310.1:603752-1207504 GCF_004115265.2 Rhinolophus ferrumequinum
TCACCGCGGGCCCCGTCCCGACGCGGTAGGTGAGCAGCACTTGGAAGCGCTCCCCCGCAGGCCGGGGCTCTGGGAAGGACAGGCACAGCGCGCAGCCGTAGCGCGCGAAGGGCCGCGTATGGAAGCGCACGGGCTCCTCGGGGCCGGGCGGCTCCCCCGGGCCGGGCGGCCCCCGCCGCAGCGCCGCCGCGGTCACCTCCAGGCTGGGGTGTGAGTCCAGCCGCAGCTCCGCGGCGCCCGCGGGCGCCAAGCAGCGCAGGTCCAGGGCCGCTGTGCCGCTCAGCGTGCGGCTCCCGAAGTCGGCCCGCAGGTCCAGGTGCACGTGCAGCATCTCGAAGTCCCGGAAGCTGGACGCCGAGGCCACATCCACGGCCCGCGCGGAGTGCAGCGCCCGCGGGGCCCGGCTCCGAGGTCCTCCGCTCGCCATGGTGCCACCGACTGTGCCATACGCCCCGCCCCGTCACGCAGGCCACGCCCCACCGCCCTGCACAGGCGCGCGAGCGCGGAGGCCACGCCCCAGGACACAGCCGAGTCCCCCGGCTGACCCTGCTCCCCAGGAAATCGGCGGGGCCACGGCCCCCCAAATGAGAGCCAGGACCACACCCGTCCCGGAGCTTTTCATAAAGGGAAATAGTATCCTGTGCTGTGTTTCCTCGTTTTATAGTCTTAAATTTTTTTGTTTTTATTTTATGAAATGAATATGGTAGAGTTTTTTAAAAATTCCATATAAGGCAATGTTAAGTTTTATCTTACTGGTTAGTGACATCCGAAAACTCTGAAAACCCCTTTTATGTGGCATTGAGCACAATGCTTGGTACCTATTAGACGTTCGTCTGCCTTCAAATTATTCTGATGCAATGTTTTCTGTTGAGCACCATTAGGCTGCGTGCTGGGGACACAGCTTTAATGAGTCTGGCGCAGACCCGGTCCTATGCGCTGTCTAGCTGGCATTCCAGGGCATGACAGTTCCATGTGCTGTGCAACAATAACCTGGGAAGAACAGAGAGCGGTGGATCGATCACAGGGAGAGGCACGCAGCCTGTGGTGGATGCTGCTGAGGGAAGAGTATTACCCTTGGCTGCAGGGAAAACATTTCTGGAGTTACCACGGTTCTCCTTTTAGCGCCAACTTCTTCCTGGGAACATGAGTGGCCCCCTTCCGGTCATTCTCATTGTGCTTCCTGTGTGGCTCCCACATGTCTGATCTACTTCTAGATGGTATCTAACAACCCAATCACAGCACAGAGAGTCAGGAAGACCTCTGCAGGGAGACACGCTGACTACAACCCACTTACTCCCCAAACTGCTTTTATTATTTATTGATTTTTTTTATTTTTCAATGTTTAGAATGTAACACTTCTTGGACATTTCAAAATAATGGCTGGAAATCTTCCAGAACTGATGCAAAGCATGATTTTATAGATTTAAAAGTCACAACAAATTCCAAGCACAAAAATAAAAATAAACCTATATGTAGACATGTTTTAGTTAAATTGAGGAAGACACAGCAAAATAAATAGAACAGGTTAGTTACAAATGAATGACAGGTAGAAACTGGACCGACAGCAAACCTCCAATTAGCACAGAGGCCAGAAGACATTATCTTCAAAAGAATGAGGAAAAACCCATCAATTTAGAACTGTACATTCAGCTAAACTATTATTCAAGAATGAGAGCAAAGTAGATTTATAGGCAACAAAAATCGAGTACTTACCACTAACAGACTCCCACAAAAGAAATTCTAAAGAAATTACTTCAAGAAGGAAAATTATCACAAAAGGACAGAATGAGATGTAAAAAGGAAGAGTGAGCAAAAAAAGAGGGAACCTCTGAACCTTTTCCCCTGCACAGGCCAGGCCAGCCCCACAACTCAGAATTATCCAGCCTGCAACAACAGCAGTACCAAGGCTGAGAAACCCCAGCCTACACCCCTGGACAACAAATGGTGTCTCCCTTTAGAACCATGCTCACTGTCTAGTAGAATAAAGGAAATATCTCCCTCAAAGCCAAGAGCCAGGATGCTACCACCCCTAAAATTTAAAGGATGATAAAAAGAAACTGCTGACAGCCCTATGTTGATACATTTGACACACAGATGAAATAGACTGAGTCTTCAAAAGATGTAAACTATCACAGCTCACTCAAGAAGGAAATGTTAGTCTAAAAAGTCCTATGCAGTCGTCCCTGGGGTTCCAGAACCCGACCCCCACCCCACGGATACCAAAATCCACGATGCTCATGTCCCTACGTAAAATGGCACAGTATTTGCATGCAGCCTACACTCATCCTCCCGGATACTTCAAATCATCTCGACTCCTCAGAATACCTGAGACAATGTAAGTGGCATCTATGTTACAATACAATGTAAGTGACATTGTATTGTTTAGGGAATAACAAGAAAAAAGTCTACATGCTCAGCACACAGACAACCATTGTAGCCTGACTACTCTCAAGTATGTGTCAGCAACAATGTAACTTTTCCCCCAATACAGCAGGTCTTCAAGTAACATTTCTTTTAAGTCATTTTGTTACAACGTTGATGAGAAAAAAACAATTGCTCCCCTGCTGGGGCCTCAGTCTGTGTGGAGCCTGTGGGTTCTCCCTAGGTCTGGGTGGGTTTTCTCTGGGGACTCCCGTTTCCTCCCACACCCCAAAGAGGTGCATGTGAGCTAAGCTGGCGTGTCCACACCGTGCCAGTGTGAGTGCCCCTGCAATGGAAGGGTGACATGTGCAGGGTGGGTCTCAACCTTGTGCCGTGAGCTGCGGGGAGAGGCTCCTGCCCAGTGCCCCTGAACTGGGATCAGACGGTGAGAAAGTCATTATTTTCCCTGATTTTATTCATCTTTCTTAAATGTATGGATAACTCACATTTATGTCAATAGTAATATGAAAAGTGTTTTGGGTCTTTATTTAGAAGTTTGGCGAAGTTTTTGTGACCAGAAATATGTCATAGGAACTTAACTCTCATTTATATCAACTCGCCTCAGGTAAAATTGGTTTCGTAATATGTTGTTTCGCTTAAAATAAGTTTCCAGGAACTCATAGACAACGTTAAATGAGGACTTCCTGTATTTTCAAGGTGCGGCTGGTTGAATCCTGATGTGAAACTCAGATACAGAGAGCCAACTTTATCTACTGAAGAAATGGAATCTGTAGTTAAAAAGCCTTCCAACACAAAACCCCTCTAGGCCCAGATGAGCTATTAGACATTTCCATGAGAAATACCACAAATTTGACACAACCTCTTCCAGAAAACAGAAGAGGTAGAAACATTCCCCAACTCATTTAAGGTCAGCATTGCTCTAATGGCAAAACCAGACAAAGGCATGACTAGAAAACTACAGACCAATATTCCTCACGACCACAGAGGCAAAAACCATCACCAAAATCAGAACAGATCAAATCCAGAAATATACAAAAAGGTTAATACATCATGACGTGGGGGGGGTTATCCTTAGAGGACAAACCTGGTTCAACACTTGAAAATCAGTCAACATAACTCACCCTTTTAACAGGCTAAGGAAGAAAAACCATGTGATAATCTCAACAGACCACAGAAAAAGGATTTGACAAAATCCATTCATGACCAAAACAAACAACCACTCTCAGCAAAGCAGGAACAGAAGAGAACTTCCTTAACCTTATAAAGAGAATCTACAAAAATCCTACCAATGACATTATCCTTAATGATGAAGAATGAATATTGTCCCTTCCGGACAACAGGGGACGAGGGTGGGGGGGAACAAGGCAAGGACGCCTCTCATATCTCATACCTCCTTCTCAGCATCGGACTGGAGGTGCTGGGCAATACGACAGAAAGAGAAAGGACAGTCGCACAGCCTGGAAAGAAAGCAAGCCGTTTCTACCCCAGACAACGTGGTGTTTACGAGGAAATCTCACTCAGAGAATCTACAAAACAGTTCCTAGAACTAGTAACTGAGTCCATCAAGGTTACAGGGTACAAGGTCAGTATATCACAGTCAGCTGCATTTCTACTTGTAGCAATAAACAATAAAACTTGAAAACAATGCCATTCAAATAGCACTCCCCAAATGAAACACTAGGTTTAAATCTAACAAAGTATTATATGCAGGATCTGTATGCTAAAGATGATCAAACACTGATGAAACTCAACCCCAATACAACTCCCAGCAGGCTTTTTTGGGGATATCAGCAAGCTCATCGTAAAATGTATGGGGGCAGAGACAGTCAAGGAACCCAAACAGCCAAAGAAGCAGTGAGAGAGATGGACAGAGCTGGAGGACCCCACACATCCTTGCCGATGAATCAGGTTTCCTGCTGTTACGATAGGAGAGGTGGCTACAGTGAATCCTGCGGTGCCCCTGCAGTTGGAGGGGCCGTGGGTTTCGCTTTGTCTACACACGGACACAGAAAAGGGTGTGCGGCGCGTGTGCGTGCGCGGGGTGGTCCCGTACAGGCATCCATCTCGTCGCCTCATCACTGAAAGGCACTCAGCCGTCACTACGAGCACGCCCACGAGGGAGAAGGGGGGCAGGGAAATCAGGATGGCGCTGCAGCCTCCCGCGGCCCGGGAAGCGCTCCACGCAGAGCGCAGCGCTGGAGGGTGTGGGCCCAGAGGTGAACGCACTCAGGAAGCACCCTCAGCCCTGGCAGCAGGCCCGTGGGAAGCACGTGCCCACGAGCCTGTGCTGACGTAGGAACGGAGTCAGCAGACGGACGACAGCGCTTCCAGGCAGCTCTTCGTGGCAGCGCACCCTAACAGCCGTGTGGGAGGAGAAAACAGAAGTCACCATGAGAACACCTCCTGCCCAAGTGAGGAGGCAAACGTTGTAGCAAAAACGTGATTATCTGCCTCGTTTCAAAGTATTTTCTCCCAGATGCCCCTTTAAAAAGGGGACACCAGTGACTTGGCAGTGGGGGAAGCCAGCGGCATCACCTGTCAAGGGACCGAGGCTACACCCGCAGGGATCCGGCCACCACCTCCGCGGACCCCACGCACCGGGCAGGGCGTGTGTCATCCGCTCCAGTAACGCAGAACCGCAGGAGGAAACATCAAACCCAGACCGAGGGTTTCCTCGAAAGAACACGCACTGCTCTTCACAAGCACCCAGGTCACGAACAAGGAAAGGCTGACAAGTTGTCACGATTGGAGGGGACTAAGGAGAGGTGACGACTGACAGACTTTGGGGTCATGAATCAATTACATCCTGCACAGAAAAAGGACATGACCCAGCAACACGTGAGACTTGGCCTGCGGTTCAGTGAACGGATCAAAGCCTTGGTGTGCTCACTGTTCCGGAGTCAGGTGTGGACACGGGCAGCAGGTACACGCAAAGCCCGTTTGCCACTTGACGTAAACCCGCAGCTGTCTCAAGTCACCGTGAACTCAAAGTGCAAAGACACGCGGCAGTGCTGCCCCCAAGTTCAGGGTAACAGTTCCCGCTGGTGGAAGGGGCGACAAGCCCGGGAGCTGCGCGCCCGAGGCTCCGACGACGACAGACCGACGTTTGGTCCCCAGCCGTGCTGACGACGGGGGGGGGGGGGGGGGGGGGGGGGGGGGGTGACGCCGTTTGTGCGCCTGAAATACCGAATACGTTTCTTTCAAGTCTCCCCTTTCAATGCGGCGCGCACACCTGCCTGTAATTCATTCGTTATTCACTGAGTACCTGCAGGCTGTCACCTCTCAGCTCTGCGGCTGCGGGGACACCGGGGACGAAAGGGCGCGGCTGCGCTCCGGAAGCTGTTCGGGAAACAGGCTCCGCGGCTGCCCAGCCAGGATACGACTGAACGAACTTAGGGAGACGGTGTTTTAGCTAAAACAGACCACACGGTGGAGCTGTTACCGCGCTTTCACCCTGCAGACATTTCGTGTAGGAACAGCAGGGGTCGCTGTACCCTCGTCTTCCAAACCCCTCCGAAATCACTCCGTGCCCATTTCACAGCGTCCCACGCTAAGAAAAAAGGGAAAGCAGATGGGACCTTTCTGATGGGCATTTCAACCTTGAAACTGAGAAAAGCCCATTGTTCCAGGAGAGAGCGAGGGAAAGCCGCCTTCCTGTCTGCCTGTTTCTCCAGTTATTTGCTTTGGTAATTAAAACATTTGGTTGTTCTACTTTTTATTCTGGGCTCTACTCTAGCATACCCAAATTAGTTTTAGAATGTTTGTTAAATGTATTAAATCAGTATTTTAAGGACACTTATTAGAACCTAAACCATCTGGTTTTCTATTATTTACTGAACTTATAGAATGTAGGTGGTGGGTGTGTGCTCACTGTAAAACTCAACTTTACAGGTTGAAATTTTTCATTGAAAAATAATGTTGGGGATAAAAGGGAGAGAAAGAAAACTAAAAACAAAGCCAAGCCCTGGGGTACAGGGGGACCCGGCCCAAGCTGGGTCTTTGGAGATGAGTCAGCAGAACAAAAGGGGGCCGAGGAAAGAGCACAAGTGAAAAAGCTGGGGAGCGGCAGGATGCCCCTGCTGACACAGCAGATGGTACCCAGGACTCAGAGAAAAGCTCCTTCTCCCCCTTCACCTTTCTTCCTCTAACCCCACCTTCAGACCGGATGCCTCGGGAAAGCCTGCACCACTGCCTTCAAGGCAAGCTCCCGTGCCACACCACGCCACGCCACAGGCAAGAGCTGCAGGACAGTGGGAGGACAGCCCCCAAGCAGAAGGGGCGTGGAGCCAGGAATACACTGAAGGCTTTTCATTCCACCTAGTGTCCTGCATACAGCAAACAAAATTTCAAGTTCTCCAGAAAGAACTGGCTTTCCATCTTTTTCAAGCTTCTTTTCTTCCACCCCACCCCTAATTCCAGAAAATTCATCCATAACTAAGGATTGCTTCAGATATGCTTAGTTGAAGGCGTCAGAGTTAACCAATAAAATGGCAAAAACATACCAGTATCACGTATACCCAACCCCCAAAGAATCACAATTCCTGAGAAAGGAGCTTATTTCTCAAACTGGTTCTGCTTAAGAGAAGGAATTTGGTAGGACACGCTAAGACATGGCAGCCTGCGTGTAATTCCCATTGCTAGCTTGGAATTGCTCTCGATACACATCTCCTGTCTTTTTGACTGAAAGTTAAAGAGCCACAGTCTCGAAAACAAAGCTCCAAGGAAGATGTTCAAATGCCAGTCAGCACAGCACCACTGGTCACTACCATGTTTCCCCAAAAATGAGACCGAGCCAGACCTCAGCTCTAATGCGGCTTTTGGAGCAAAAATTAATGTAAGACCTGGTCTTATGCTGATTGTCTGGCTAGGTCTTATTTTCAGGGAATCACGGTAGCATGCAAACCACACCCACAGGAGACGCCACACCTCCCAGGAGGCTGTACTTTGAGACGAAAACAAGTGTAGTGAGGAAGCGGGAAGGTGGGACCTTTTGCGGGCTGCTGGGAATGGAAAACGTGGGAAAGCCTGGCGTGTTCTCAGAAAGATACGGAACTACCAGATGCCCCAGGAACTCCTCCTGGTGGACACCCACAGAACTGAAAGCAGGCCTGGAATGGCCATCTGAAACCGGGGTTCACAGCAGCATTCACAACAGTCAGAAGGTGGAGGAGACAACCCAGAGTCCATCACCAACTGAATGGGTAAAAGTGGGACAATCACACAATGCGACATGGGTCAGCCATCAGAAAGAACACGATTCGGGTACGTGCTACCACTTGGAAGGATCTTAAAACGTTATGCTAAATGAAATCACAGACTCCAGGACAAATATTGTGTGGTCCTACTTAAAGGTACCGAGTAGGCAAATTCAGACAGAAAGCAGAACTGTGGTTACCAGGGGCCGATGGGGAGAACGGGAGCTGTGTTCAATGGGTACAGTTTGTCGTTATGAGAAAGTTTGGGGTACACATAACAGTGCCAGTTACACAACACTGGGACTATTTAAACCACTGAATTGTACCTGAGACTAGTTAAAGTGATAAATACGATGTTACTTTATCACGCGCACGAAGGACCAAAGCACATTAGGAATGAAACGCTTCCTGTGGACGGCGTCGGCCCGAGAAGCGTGCCTACCGCGCCCAGTGGACGTGCACTCCCCCCAAGGCAGACAGGGGGCTGGCGGCATCATGCCTTCTCCAGGGCCACGTGTCATTTTCGGGTCAACCAGGAAAATGGCCCCTTCTGAAATGCTGGCCCATTTCCAGGCTCAACCAGACCCCAAACACACCCTTTGTGCAGATCAGCTAGGGGACTTGAACACATTAAAACAGCATGTTTTATTGTCGAGCAACACGCAACAGCACACCCCCCGTGCCACCAGCCCTCAGGGAAGCGTCCTCGCACAGAACCGGCTACGCTGGAAGGAGGCTGTTCCGGGGGTTTTCAGTAGCCTCGAACGTAGAGTTTTGTGTCTGACATCCTGCAAACCAAGAAAGTGTGTTTTCCTTTCCAAGCGAAGGGAAGCATTTTCCCGCAGCCTTCGATCCACACAGCATCTCTGTGGAAGGATGCATGTTGACGGCATGATTCTCACACACCCAATCCCCTGCCAGTGGGACGAGGGCCTAAGCACAAAACATGCGATTTCCAACGTACTCTGCACTACCTGAAGTATCGGAGAATGGAAAGTACATCTCTACAGGCTATCTTAAAAGAAGGAGCAAGTTCCAGGAGTGTTTATTGTTTGACTAACAGCACACACAAAACCAGGCGGAGAAGTCCCCAAGGAGGTGACAGCATGTTTCACTGCTGCCTGCCCTTTGGTCCTTCATCTTCTAAGCACTGAGTGTTTTCTTTTAAATATACTGGACATTTCCTTTGAGCACACATGCCATTCGCGTGTGATCACCGTTTAACAGCCCCCACGTTCCTTTAAATAGAAAAAGTGCTAAATGTCTCTTCGTGGCCTATCGGCCAGTCGCACCACCTGTGATTTAGAAACCGACCGCACGTGCTGCTGAGATCCTTCTTGAACTACAGCTCACTCCGTTACAAGCCCTACTGATACTGTTGTCGGTAGTCTCCAAAAGGTGAGGGTGGTAGCTGGGATGAAGGCAACTGCGAGGGGTCTTCAGCAAACTGAGGGCCTGCGATTGAGAGAGAAAAGAATATAAAAACCACCGGAGAGTTACACCATCGAGAAGAACATGTCTCTGCAAAGAGTAAATCAATCAGCTCGACAAACACGAGTACACACGAGGTGTCTGTAACCTCAGTTTCTCTGTAGGTCTGCCTAGTTCCGTGACAGTGACTTCACATGGTGGGTGACACACAACAGACCGGCTCCTCTTATGCTCCAGAGCCAACAGCTCTCAACTTCTGGCCAGGAATGTCAGACAGGCCAATGAGAGCAAGAAGCAAGAGTCAAACCTTTCTGGCAACTGCTGCAACCAGCTGCCATGCCGCCTGGAAGCGTCTCCCCTCCCTCTTGATACGGTCTTCAGTGGCTCTTTAAAATTGCTTCCACAGTTTAAGTACCTTAGTCATGTTTTAAGAGAACTGGCCAATCCAATTTCTACAACCAATCAAGTAGGAAATGAGTTCTGAAGTGGGAAGCCGCCCGTAATTTGCTGAAGTCCGAAGTGGGAAGCTGCCCTAATTCGCATACAGTCTGACGGGATTTAGTTCACAAACAGGAGGGCCCGTGGACTACGAAAAAATGTCTCTTAAAAAAAAAAGACTTCCCTGGGAATAGCCCTCTCTCCCCCCGGGGACCCGACGCAGACTGACAGCCACGTGATGCGGGGGGCAGTGGGAAGTTCAGGGCTCCCCAACGCTTCGTGCCACTGACACGCAAGCGCTTTCACTACCGGGCGGCACCTGTACCTTATCGAACACTTGAGAAGACACGGGGAGAAAAAGAGAAAGCGAGGTGAGCCACTGTTACCATTCAGATAGAGTATTATCTAGTTTTTCCCACTGTTTTAAGGACATTTTTGTGTAAGTTAATCGGGAAAATGATTAACTTTTCAAAGACTCTCCCCCGCGCCCTCCCCACCGCCCCACAGTTCCTGTCAAAATAAAATGCACTCTTTTTGAGATTCCCTCTGAGGAAGAAAGCCCAAAGCAACAGAGGCTAATTTCTGTAAGACAACACAGCTAAGTTTCCGTCACATCAACTCCTGAATTTGTAGAAACATGGACCTTTCTGTTGTTTTACGTGAAGTCTTTCACACAAAAGTGGTACAAACAAGTTAGAAAGTGACCGTCCTCCTAATAGGATTAACTCCGAGTCATGACTGAAGACCAGAGCCCCAAGTCCAGGGTCCAGGTCACCCCAGCTCGGATGAGAAGTGCGTCTGACACTGCCAAGCAGCCGCTGCAGCTCTCCCCGGGCGCCTGGGGAACACATCCGCTGGGCGCCCCAGGCGCCCCATCCTCTGCTGCACGCATCTTTTCCAGGCTCAGCTTGGCTCCCTGCTCGGCTCATTTCCCTCCCCAGAAGCTGTCACCACTGGGATCCTCACGGTATCTTTTGCTTCCTTCCACCGTCAAGGACAGAGCCTGAACGGGAGCCAGACTGGCAGCCAGGAGTGAGGGCTCGTTTAGACAACTGAGTTTTCCGAGTCACAAGGCACAGCAGGGCCGGTGTGCCATGGCAGTGCAGAGATCGCTCGGCTCACACTCTACCTTCCCCAGCTGTCTGTGGGTAACGGGACAATTACAACAAATCATATCACTTCTCACAAACAGGGTCCCCGAGGACCCCGAAGTGTGTCCCTTTCTTCAAAGCAAGTCCCACAATCAGACTCATCTCTCTGTGCACGTGCTGGACGGAGTCCCCACCACCGGCCGTTGCTCAGCACGACATCCCCAGCGCCTGGCACACTCGTGTCCAGTGAGAACCTGCCGACCGACCACCATTCTTGTTACACATCTGCAAGCACCTCTCTTCAAGCACCTCTGGGATGACGAGCGTTTTCTCAGAGTGAGCACCTGGGCGCAGATAACAACTGAGAACTAAGGGAAGACGACCAAGAGCAACTTACCGATCAAAGCACTTGAGCTCCAGCGGGTAAACACGTAACTGCATCACGTCCAGCTTTTCAAATAGAATCAGCCCATTATCACAATCCTCATGACCACATTGATACGGAACGCAAAATCACTACCAGGTTTTAGCAGACAAAATACGTTTCCTTCCAACCCTAGGAAACCATTCCAAACTGTCTGAGCAATGGTATTAAGCAGAAAAAAGACTCACCATTGGGAAACTGTGCAGAGGCAAATCTCGTCAACAAGATACCAGCTCCTTCGATTAAAGCTAGAAGGATGCCACCCATCGCGGCTGACCCAACCATGGCCACTGGTCCATCTGAATACATTAATAACAGAGAGATCAGGTGAACGGAAACCTCGTTGACGTAAGCTACAGCAAAGAGTTGTCCATACAGCTACGTGCTGCCTCCAGCCCCAAACCCTTTCTCACTGGCTGGACCAGGAGTCAGAACTATGGGGCACGGCTCAAATCCAGCTCACTGCCCGTTTATGTAAATCAAGTTTTATTGGAACAGCCGTGCTCATTCATTTATGTATTGTCTATGGCTGTTTTCATGCTATGATGGCAGAGCTGAATCATGGTGACAAAAACTCATAGCACAAAAAGCCTAAAACATTTACTACCTGGCCCTCTGCAGAAAGTTTGCCAACTCCTGGCCCAAACCACTGAGGCCAAAGGAATTCTGGGTTGCTGAGTCCCAAAGACCCAGAAGGTGGTTCTGGGTTTTTTCCCTTGACAACCCCACGTGGCAGGTTCGATAAATTCCAGAGAACTGAAGAGGAAACGGTGGCACAGAAAGTCCGGCAAAGTGCTCTTAACCACTGTAAGGGACAGATTCAACCTCGGCTCTTGTTTTCAAACATTCCTAACAGACCAGGCCCTCTTGCTTGTTTTCCAAATCGCCACACACACTCATGCTGTACCACCCTAAGCAGCGCTCGGTCTCATGCAGCCCAGAAGTCACCACATTAGGGCAGGGGCTCACCGAGCCCTGCTCCACGCATGTGTCTGCGCGAGTGCTTACTTCGTGCTGCCAGGATGGCTCCTGTCAAGGCCCCGCTCGTGATGGAGTTCCACGGGTCCTCCTTCCCTCGGACCTGAACCATGCTGCAGTCGATCATGGAAAACAGACCGCCCCACACTGCAAAGCTACCTGTTGATTTAAAAACAAAACAACACAAATTGCATGTTTTCATCTTACATTTAAAATGTTATAGTAAAGAATAAGTTTAAATGACAACATTCCAAACAAACACATGCAAACACAAGTTTGAATAAATAAGCACTGAACAAAAGTCAGGATGCTTATCTCTTGAACAAAGCTTGGGCTGTATTGTATCAGTTGGGAAATTAGCAATGACTCAAAACCTACAAGAAATGAGGCAGGCCTGAGAGTCAGGCTAAGCACATTCAAATCCCCCTTTTAGAACGAATGATAAGCAAAAGCAACCACCCTGCTTCCTTCTCCTGCTTTCTTACCACTCTGCCTCACCTCTACTTTTTCCTTTCTTCATTAAGTGTCACTGGGTACCTACTCTATGAAAACACCAACGGGAATACAAGCGGCCCAGCTTTTCTGCAATGCATTCTAGGTGTAAGCCCACAATGCCAACGTGGCACATGAATGATACAAACAGAATTATGGAGGTTCAGGCAGTAGAAATCACCGCTTCTCTCTCTTTTCTACCCTTGAGGCCTCAAGCGTGAAACTAAAAACAACCCTAAATCAGATTACTTGGCTCTTAAAATAAACCCTTCCTAAACACAGTAACAATTTGCAAAATAAAACACAAACACCCACACATACACAAGTACCCACAGTCGAGAAAGACACCACCAAGACTCGAATGGTCAGCATCTCTGGGTGACATACAGACGATTTAATTTCTCTGTGTTCTACTCTTCTACACGTAAAACATCTTTCCTTCCCCTATGAACATACAAGGTTCTGCAGGACACGACTTGACCTTCCCAGGCTGCCTGCGCTGGGTCTTAATTGGAAGAGCTCAGTAAGTGCTCACTGCACGAAACTGAAAATGTCATCACAGTATTTTTAAAATTCAAGACACCATAAATATTTCTCAATTTTCCTTAAAAAGATGGACCCCGAGGGTTTGAAATAAATGATCCCAAGTCACACATACCCTGATATACTCTTCGTCCATATCACTGTGGCTGGGTTTTTTTTAAATAAACTTGGGAGTTACAGAGAAGTTGTGCAGGCAGTACTGGGGGTTCCCACGTGTCACACACCCAGTTTGCCCAGTTCCTAACATCTCACGTTAGCACAGTGCATTTGTCACTATTAATGCCCCAATATAGACCATTATTACCTGAAGTCCATACTTCACTCAGCTTTCCTCAGTTTTTATGTCCTTTTCTGTTTCAGGACACGGTACATTTAGTCATCACATCCCCTTAGGCTCTTCTTGGCTGTGACAGTTACCTGTTTTTTTATTTACTGAAAATGCCTATGTGACGGAAGCAGACATGTAAAAACCTGTGAAAATCCGTACGGCTTCCGCATGCACGGGAGGTCCAGGTCGGTGTGAATTTTACTACTACTTGCCATCCTTCACAGTAACCATGGAAACAAAGGACAAGTAGCCAGTACTTCCTTTTAGGCTGTACAGTTATCAGAGGAAAGAAAGGAGAGTGACACCATCACTTCAACTTCAGAGCCTCAGTGTCCTCACCTGGGAAATGGGGACACAGCACTTACCTCTGGGGTTGCTGTGAGGATTAAATAAAAACATGCTGTAAAACACTCAGGAGGTAGCGCAGCACATAACAAGCAGTCAGTCAATGGTGGCTATTAGCGACCGGACTGTCCTCTAGGGGAAAACACGCCCGAGACAAAGAGAAGCCGGCGTCTCCGGCCGCACAAAATCTCTGAGGACACAGCAGTACGTCTGCCGTCCTCGTGTTGTGTGGCCTCTGCCCTGTTTCTGTGTAAGTGATGGGAACCTCCACACCCTTATCACCGCTCTTCTCCCAGCTGCTGAATAACCGAGCTTCAAAGGGGGAGTGGATGTCCCCTTTTCCAGTTCTGCACTGAGCTCTGGACACTGTCCACAAGCCAACCCTGGAGAGGAGCCCGACCAGCGCCCCGGCTTCTCCCCACGAAACCCCAGCCTTCCCACCCCACTGCCTTCAGCTGCTGCCCCAGGAGCCAGCACGCCTCAGTCTTACAAACCCGAGCCTTAAACACACTGTCTTCCTTCTGGACAAGAGCAGAAAACAAGACAAAACAGAACACCAGCAAGTGCCTGAAGGACAGACAAGATTTTCAAATGGAAGCAACAATTCAAGTTAATTGCTGAATAAACGTAAGTCAAGAAGAACCTACAGAGATATTCATTTGTAACAAACTGGTAGACTGAACTACGGTCAGTAACTGGTGTAAAAAAGGAGAAACCAGAGCTTCATCTTCAAATAAACAGAAAGAGTCTGGAGCACAAATGGAGAAATTCTGAGTTCGTACCTCCCAGCTGCGGAGCCCTGGTTTTAATAGCTGTCAAGCTGCCTCGTAGTCTGTGGTTTACTCCCTATAAAAAGAGGAACCAAAATTATATTAGAAGTATAATACATTTCCAACCCACTGATGAGGCCCATCAGTGACATTAGCAAACCTAGGTTTCAAGTGATAATAAAAGAAGACCGTTCACCCACTTACCACTGGAGAATTGCGAAAACCTTTGATTGCTTGAAAGATGCCACCACCTATGGTACCCATCGTAAAGGCCCCTCCGCAGTCATCCACAATTCGCCAGGGGCTAAGAACAGGAGGAAGAAGAGATGGCCATGTTTTTCACGCGTGAACCGTAAAACCCTTGTTAACCCAGTAAGTGCTGCACCAGACGACAATGCAGAGTCCTCTGCAGCCAATAAACACTCAGCCCCAAAACACGGGCAAAGATAAAGGATTCCCAACACTCCACATCTATTCAGCCCCAAGTCACCTAAGCTACAGGTCAGCAACACATTATTCACTCGTTTAACAATCAGTGTATCTAGTGTAAGCCGGGCTCTGCGTGAGAGCAAACATATATGCAGGAAATCATATCATAACCAAGAAGGCTGGCCCAGTCGCCTAGGGGTCAAGGGAAGTCTTCCAGCTGCAGCACAATTTAAAGCTGAGACCCAAAGAATGGAGATTCAACAGGTGCAGAGGAAGACAAATTTTTCAGTTTGAAATTCTTTCTGGATTTATTGAGTCCAAATTAACATTTAGAACTCCAGTTTGTACCAGATCCATTTAACACACTGGAATATCTAATAATTAGAGGTTAAATCTGTAAACCCAGTTAGCGTCCAAATGGAGCGCCCTAACTTATGCAACACACTGGAATCTGACTAATCTGATCAGAACTGCCCTGTTTCCCTGAAAATAAGACCTAGCCGGACAATCAGCTCTTCTAACGTGTCTTTTGGAGCAAAAATTAATATAAGACCAGGTATTATATTATATTATATAAGACCAGATCTTATAGTAAAATAAGACCGGGTATTATATTACATTTTATTACAATACCCGATCTTACAGTAAAATAAGACAGGGTCTTATATTCATTTTTGCTCCAAAAGATGCATTAGAGCTGATTGTCCGGCTAGGTCTTATTTTCGGGGAAGCACAGTAATAGTCTAGGAATCTGGCTTATAAAAAAGTCTGTGAATAGTTACATTCATTTTCAACCCACTATAAATAAAAGATTTTTCTTTTATCTAGTGTTAAGGGTCAAATGCTATAATGAGCCTATGGGCAAGCTACCCGCTCAAGTAAACCTGTGAATTCAGCAGACTGATGCTGCTGGAGAATTTGAATAATGAGTAATTTCTGACTTCGCCAGACAGGAATGCAAAACTGTGCAGGCTAAACATATCCTTTTCAAGTAACACACAACTCAGGACCACACAGAACAACTGCCTCAGGCAGCAGATACTCCACTTGTCTTGCTGGCAGGATGCTCTGAGCCCTTGCTACCCGCAGCTTGCTTTTGGGGTCAAAACCAGCAGCACCTGGGAGCTTGCCAGAGATGCAGACTCTTGGGGCCCTACCCAGGACCTACCGAATCAGAGTCGATCATTTAACCCCAAGCACAGGTGACCTGACTTCACTTTAAGAGTTTGAGAAGCAGCTGAGGGACTAAAGAGGACTAGGAAACTTTCCTGAAAATGGTAGAAACGTCAACCGTAAGTAAAGAGGAAAGACACAGGAGAATGAATTAGTGGCTCCCTGAGTGGTAGGTCAGTAACGTTCAAGATCTAGCCGAAATGACCTCATAATTAGTTGGAGCTGAAAGTGATGAGCATTACAGTAAAGAGCAGCAGAATTCAGATCAGGGGGCAGCCAGCGTGTGTATTCCGAGAGGAGGTCCGCAACAGAGGCAAGACAGGAAGAAGACTTTCTGAACAAAGTCCTACTAAAGCACAATGTTCCCGCCAGGAAGGTGATGGGCTACACGAAAGGCTGAAGCCAAAATCTAATAGACTGTACATGCCAGACAAGTAAAGGCCACAGAGAACCAGTAACTCACAGCAACAAGATTACAAGTTATCATTTAATAAGTATCAACTATGTTTTAGGTGCCTTATAAGGCAAATAAAACCTGTGATTTTCAAGAAAGCTATGCTATTTTCCTAGATAGAATCCTTATCTTTTAACTCTGCAAAAGAGTTTTCCTTTTCCTGTCTGATGTCCATTTTATAGATTAACAAAGGCTCAGAGATTAAGTAACTTGCTCAAGGTCATATAAGCAGTAACTAGTAGAACCAATTTAAATACAAAATATAGTACTGCAAAGCCCCAAAGTTCTTTCCACTATATCATAAAGACTAAGCATTTCTGAAAAGAAAACACAGTAGGATGTGATACAAAGTAGGATGTGGCAAGTCCTACTTTAGGATGTTTAAGTCCATATGATGTATTCAAGGGCGCTGGAGACAAGGAAAGCAATTAGGAAGCTATTGGTAAGATCCTACAATAGGAACTGAAAGGCAGAAGTTCTGAAAGAATTCAGACTATTTATGGGGTGGGGGTGGGAGGGAGCTGCTTATAGTTTGAGCTTGGATGACGAGAAAATACTCTTACCAAACAGTCCAAAAGATCAAAGCAATTTTGACTACAAAACCTTCTGTATTGCTTCCAAACATACGCACTAAGAGAAAGCAAAAGGGTCACCTAGTGAATGACTAGATGAAAACTCACTATTCTCGTAACATCTTTAACTCAAAAAAGTTAAGTAATTTACTCTCCTGCCAGCCTGTGTCATTATACCACGTCTAATAGTAACTGCTGACAGCAGCCTACAACGTGCTGACCTCTGCATGTCTGAGCACATCCAGGATGGGGGCAATTACCTCTGGAGAAGGGAATTTTACAGAGCTGGGAGATGCTGAAACACACCCACTGGGGGAAGGCACGAAGCAGGCAACATGGCTACAGCTGGCAAGGTAAGATAAAGGCCCTGAACAAACAACAACGAACAGACAAAAAACCCAAACTCACAGAGACAACAGAATGGTGGTCACCAGAGGGGACGGGGGTTGGGCGAGAATGAAGAGGGTCAAGTACAAGATGGAGACTAGACTTCAGGTGGTCTAGACTAGAGTACACAGGTGCTGTATTATAAAAACGGACACCTGAAATTTGTATGTTATTAACCAAGTTACCCCAACAAATTTAATTTTTTTAAAAAAGGGTGTGAACCACCTGGAAAAAAGATTAAATTCACTTCCTAATATCCTAAAGTCTTGGGCACAACTTGAAAACACCTCAGTTCCTGCTCTAATACAGTAAAACAGGTGACTAACCCAAATAATATGACCTGACTTTTCTCTTAAGACCCCAGCAGCCTGTAAACTTGTGCAACCTGAGACTTCTCTGTTTGCAAACATGCTCTTTTATAACGATCTATTTGCGTGCCTGATTTATTCACGCTTCTATTCCGTGAACCTAGCAAACTGAGCACAGACCTCTGTCAATAAATTCTGAATGAATGAATGAATGAATGAATGAACGAAAGAACGAATTCCTGTTCATGGCTTTTCAGAGAACACACGCTACTATCTCTTTCATTCTCCAGATAACTTTTGCCCCCCTTCTCCTCCCAGGGAGAATTCCAAGCACTGAAACCCGGCCCCTGCTTATAGGAGCTTATGCTCCACCCATCTGAAATGCCTGACACATCACGATACAGAGAATCCCACGAGAATGGCACCCCCTCAGAGGCCTGTCTCCCCTTCCTCGACGCAGGAGCTGAGCAAAGCGCAGGGCAGGGACGTGTCCAAGGTCACCTCGGCGGGCAGGGGGCACGGTTACTGACTCTGCACAAGGCAAGCGGAGCCCCAGGGTGGGAGCAGGTCCGCAGCTCGCTCTATACGGCCCACGCCTGGACCTCACCGCCCACCGCAAGGTCACCGGGGGGCTGGGTGCCAGCGGCCCGGGCTGGGAAGCCGACAGGCCGCTGCAGCCCGCGCCGCCCCCGGTTACCACACCCGCGCCCACGACCTCGGGAGCCTGGACAGAGAGCAGCGAGGGTAGAGGGGCAGAGGCAGGCGGGGACGCCGGTCAAACTTACCAGGGCTCTCGAGCGTACTCCTCCATCTTGACTCCAGCGCGCGAGCGACGCCGGGAGAGAGGGGCGGGGCCTGGCCCGGAGGCGGTAGTGATGCCAGAGGAGGGCGTGACGGTCTGCGGGGATTGGCTCACCGGTTCTCCCGCAGCCAATGGGAGCCCTGAGTCGGGAGCAGTGTGAGGCTGGCCCCGCCCCGCTCCTCCCGGCGGGGGTCCGACCGCCTGGCGACGAGGACTTCCGGTTCCCTGTCACCGGAAGCTCGATGGCCTGACAGAAACCAGGTGTCTTGCCGCTGGCGTTCACAGGCTTTCTAAATATTTTTCCTTTTTTAAGTTCTTTGGCTGCCGGCTGTGGATTAATACCGCCCAATTCGACATCGTTCGTGAAGCTCTCACGGTGCCCTTGGGTCGACAGTGTTTTGGTCCTTCAGGCACCGGACCTTGTAGCAGATGCTCCACAGATGTGGGCGAGGTGCTGGGGCCGAGGGGTGGCCCTCGTCCGGAGGGACAGCGACAACAGAGCCTCTTCTGGGCCTCCCTCCACGTGGTCCCCAGAAGACGTAGGGGCGTTCAGCCTGGCGGGCAACGAGCCAGTCACGTGACGGCGAAAAGCAGCTCTTCTCCAGGCTGCGGTTGACACTAAGATGTACAAGGCGACCCTTGAACGACGCGGGGGGGACAGGGGCGCCACGCCCGCCCCGACGCAGTCAGAAAACCGGACGTACCTTCCGACGCCCTAAAACCTTTGCTGCTGGTAGCCTCGTGTTCACCAGAAGCCTGGGGGTCGATGAACGTATTTTGCGTGTCACATGCACTAAATGCGTATATTCTTACCGTGGCGACAGCTGGAAAACAGAAAAGGTTGTTGGGAAAATCCCAAGCCAGAGCAGATGCATTGACAGCACTGGGCTGGGTGTATCGAGCCCATACGTTTATGGGGGACCGTCTGTCAGTCCCTCAGTGTCCCCTTACAGGAGCGTGCACGAGAATAAGCCCCAGTGAGTGACAGAGCCAGGAATCCTTCCTAGGACCCAGCCCGCAGAGGGCCGAGTGCACATTTCACAGTCTGCCCTCCTGACACTCAGACGTCCACCCTAGAGGTCCCTGCACCTAGGCAGGTGGAACTCCATTGAGCCCCAGGCTTTGGGGGCCTAAAGAGCTCCACCACCCCCCAAGGTCACCGGCCGTGTACCTGGCTCCAGAGCCCCCAGTTCCATCTGCCCCCGCCACCGAGAAACTCCGGCTGGCATGGACAAGTAAGCCTCCTCCCACAGCCAGCTCTTGGGTTTGGGCTTCCAGTGCCTGTTTGGTGGGCAAAGGGGTTTTAGCCTGGCTGGGCTCAGCGAGGGGAGGGGTTCTCTCATCTCTGTCCTGCCCTCTTTCCCTCCCGCTGCTGTCCTTTCAGGAAGACGGTGGTCTGACCTGTGCTCTGTCTCGGAGCTCTCTCCCCATTTCTGCTCATCTCAGGAGGCCGGGCCAGGCCAGTGGCTGCTTCTGGAGACAGTCAGCTGCTCTAGAGAACCTTCCAGCTCCCCCAACAGAGAACTCGTGTGATGATATGCTGGGCGCTATGCTGTGCCCTTCACACGCGTTGTCTCATTGAGTGTATTTTGTAAGCCCAGAACCTGTGAGAGGTCCTTGCTTTCTTTAGGGAGGTGCTTGCAGTATCCTCACTTGACATTTCCGAAGGCCCCAAGAGGTTAAATAACGTACCCAAGGTCACACATCTCAGATTTGAGCCCATGTCATTTGACTCCAGAGCCTGTGGCCTTATCTGCTATCCTATACTGCCACCCTATATTCCTGAAAATGTGACTTTTCTGGGGTCACACGGCCCAAACGAGAACCACCCTAAACGCTAGTTACCTTGGTGCTGGTTTCCTGCTCCCCACACACAGGCCAGGTGTTTGCCTGGAGCTCGGGATCTCTCTCCCCTTTCTCTCCCGTCCCCTACACAATAGCACTTGTTTTTCTCAGGGGAAGAGGCCATGCCAGCATCCCCTGACACCCAGGATGAACTTGGTTCAGGTGGAAGTGGATTCCGACCTTGGAGAACCAATTGCCCCTACAGAGGTGGGGGCTGTGGTCCCTCGTTGCAGGGGCTCTGGGTTCCCCAATCCTCCAGCCCCAGTTGTTATGCCTTTCAAGGGAAAACTTTGAGGGTCTGTGAGTCGTGGGGAGCCCTGGGGGCTCTGGGGAGCAAAAGCCTTCACTGGGGCACGTCAGGAGGGCCCGCTTCTGGAGTGTGGGACCTGAAGCAGAGAAGATACCGGGGTTCTCTTTGGTTAGGCGGCCATGAGTCCTGACTTCACATCTGGAAGCTGCGGGTTAATTTTTTGAGTGTCCGTAGAGCAGAGACTACTGAGCCTAGAAGAGAAGGGAAACCAGGAGGTGCAGGGCCTCAAGGGGGGTGTTTGTGAAGAGGGTCAGACCCACTTCAGGAGGAGTGAACACTCTTGGTAAAAAGCCGGTGGAAAAAGGGTCCCTGGAAAGGAGCTGCTCTCAGCTGACTGGGGGTGGAGGGGGGCTGAGGTGCTTCCAGAGCTAGGAGTCCCGGAAGACGATCCCTCTTCCAAAAAGCTCCTTCTGGGCGAGAGCAAGCATGAGGACTGACTGTCCTGGGAGGGGCTGGAGCAGGGGGTGCTCTGCCCCCCAGCCTGTCTAAACCCACTCGGGCCAGCTCAGCCCTCTGGGACACCGCCCCACCCCTCCCCACAGAACTCGAGTTTTCTGCTGGGCTCTTGACACTTGCTTCTCCCCATTGCTCCGGTTTGCCTTACAGTACAATCATTTTTTACCCCATTAAGTCATGCACTTAAGACAATAACCACTCTGTCGTTATTTCTGTACCTTTCTCCCTGTCGGGCCTGGCAGGGTGCACAGCAGTATATGAATAAATGCTTGTGTGAATGAATGAACGAAGCAGAACCAGGTGAGAGCATGCGTGCGTGTGTGGTGTGTGCTGAGGGTGGTTACTGCTGAAAGATAGAAAGGAAAAGATGACAGAAGAGGTGGGCTGGGGAGGAAAGAAGCCAGGACAAGAGTAATAGACACTATTAGAATAACTGCTCCTAATTATTGAGAGTTTACCTCTATCAGGTGTGTCAACAAAGTGTTTCGTGTTATGTTCAAATTTAATGTTCTCAACAATTGTGCGAGGTTGGTACAATTGCGGTCCGTATTTTACAGATGAGAAGCTGAGTCTGAGAAGAGGGCGCCTGGCCCAGAGTCGCATGGCTGGTAAGTAGCAAAACCAGGAGCTGACAGGTGTGTCGGCCTGCAGCGCCCAGGCTGTTTTCACGGCGGTAAACTTAGTCCAGGCTCCGCACACTCAGACGTACCGCGCTGTCGTTCACTTGTGTGCCCACCGCATAGCGGTCCCTGAGGTCTGGCTGCCATGCGGCACCCACCCCCCCGCCACCCGAGCCCCACCCTTACCACGCAGCCGCCAGTCAGTGCTGTGTCCCCGAGTGGCTTGTTTGCTTCAGGCCCCACGCAGTAGGACACTCACGCGGTGTGTCTCTGTGAGAGCCCGGGCGCCACCGAGGGCCGGCCTGCTCTCCGGCCTCCCCAGGGGCTGCCCTGCCCACAGCCTCATCCTCGTCTTCTGAGGCACTGGGTAGACTCCATTGTTAGTGACTGACTACAAGTTGTTTGTTGAGTATCCTCACTGTTAGAACGGGCTCCAGGCCCGAGGGGCCGCTCTCTGTTCTATCTTTAGCTGCATCCCCTGCTCTCAGAACAGGCCTGACGCACCCACTGACTCACTGACACACTGCCTGCCGCCTCTTACCAGTGCCGACCCAGGACCCTGGGTCCCTCTCAGGTCTGCCTGCCTCACCTCTGCACTCCAGCCCCACCAGCCAGCACTATGCCCTCCTCAGCCCTAACCTGAAGCGGGACGACTGGGCATGAAACGCAGGGCCTGGTTTTGTCCCAGACGATCCCTGAACTCGGCAAATGCTGATCAAGTGACTGTCTCTGGCTTAGCATGGAAAGACGCCAGGAAAGATCGAAGCATCTAGCCCGATGGGTTACACCAGGGCTTCTAGAAGCAATGTGGTGGCGGGAGGGAGGGGCCAGGAGATTGAATGTCTCTGTGACTTGTGCACAGCAGGTGATGGATGAGCAGTGGAGCCCTTTTATGAAACACGCCAGCCCAGTTGCAACAGTATCTCTCCTAAGAGCCCAGAATTATGTTTCCCTGAAGACACAGGGAAGCGTGCTCTGGACCGAGATGTGGGTGGCGACCTGCCCTGCAGCTCCCCTCGGCCTCCCACAGGAGGTCTGTCCACAGATGCCCAGAAGAAGCAGAGAACCGAGGGAGCTTCCAACCTCTTCCCCAGAGCCTTGGTGCTTCATGGGCACTGACAGCCCTTTGGGGGTTTCCTGACTGCAGGTGGGGCTGTCTTCCCCAAACATTCTGCCAGTTTGCAGTGTGGGTGCTTGTCTCAATGGGGACGTATTGCACCTGAAGAAGTGGCCAGGGCAGTGAGTCCGCCCGTGCTGGGCACTCAGGCTTTCGCGGCAGCAGAGAGCGAGGGCGGGACGGTGTGGATCCCGAATGGGGTGTGTTTCCTGGGGCTGTAAATGACCCTGACGTGACCCAAGACAGGAGAGAGGAGTCGGTGGGCCTCGCGCTGACCACAGGGCACCCAGACAACCACCCCGTCCCCGCGAGAAGTCACTCTGCTCTTGAAGGGCACGAACGCCCACGGCTGTCCCTGCTCTCCCAGCGCTCCCGGGCTGGGACCTGCGTCTGCCAGCCTCTGCATTTTTGTATCTTTTTCTCATGGCGTGGCCCCCTTGTCTTTAAAAGGCTAAATGCTCTGTACTAAATTTGGTCACACAGCGCTCCAAGATTCTCTGGAATGTCCTCAAGTTTCAAACCGCTCTGACGGTGAGGCAGGCCCACCCCCGCTGGGGGATTGGCCTCTCCTTCCAGGGCCAGGCAGTCACCGCGTCTTATTGGCCGCTGGTCTCAGCCAGGTCCACTAGCCCTGGGCGTGGGGAGGCTGCTGCTCCCAGTTACCAGCCCAGCACCTGTGGCACGTCGTCCCGCCGCTGGGGTCTGCGCCCGAGCCCACTGTGCCCCGTCCAGATCAGCTCGCCCCCCAGACTGCTGCAGCCCCTGCCAGGATGTCCAAGGTAGCCAAGTACCGCCGGCAGGTGAGTGAGGACCCGGACATCGACAGCCTGCTGTCCACCCTGTCTCCCGAGGAGATGGAGGAGCTGGAGAAGGAGCTGGACGTGGTGGACCCCGACGGCAGCATCCCGGTGGGGCTGCGGCAGAAGAACCAGACGGAGAGGCCGTGCACGGGCGCCTACAGCCGGGAAGCCATGCTCAACTTCTGCGAAAAGGAGACCAAGAAGCTTATGCAGAGGGAGCTGTCCGTGGACGTGAGTGAGCGCAGTGCGAGAGGGAGGGGCGCGTGGAGGGCTGGAGCCCCTGTGCGTGGCCGGGGCTTCTGCCTTAGGAGAAAAGTGCATGGTACAGGGTCCAGCTTCAGAACCCATCTCATGCCCTGACTGGGCGGTGGGCAGCCGGCCCATTTCCTGTAAAAGCAGGAGTGTGCGGTGCTGGCAGACGCGACTGCCACAGTGTCAGACGAGGACCTGCAGGGTGTCCTTGGGCGGCATCCTGGCCCCTGGCCCCTGTGGGTTTTCCTTCACACTCATCCCGTCCTCTTGTGAGCAGGGGTGGAAAGATAGAACGATGCTTGCAGCCTCTTGCCAGCCGAGAAGAGAAAGCTAAACCCTCCTGTGGAGAACAGCTCATCTCTAAGCCCTCTGGCCCTTGGGGCAGCTCATGGCACGTGGACTGTGCGAGGAGGCTCGGGGCAGGTGGGCAGGGGCTTCCCACGACGGGGCTGGAGGGCCTGCGCCAGGGGGGGCGGGGAGTGTGTGGCTTCAGCTGCAAGGCCGGGAAGCGGGGTGCACTTTCTAGAGGAGCCTCTCGAGGGAGCATCTCCCCCTCCTTTCCTGGTTAGCCAGCAAGGGCCCTTTGCTGGGGCTGGGGCTGGGCCGGGAGGTGTTTCCCAGCAGCGTTTTGCCCCCACCCCCCTCAGGGGACAGAGGCGGGGCGAGGGTGACTGTTCTGGAAGCTTCTGCCCAAGCAGAACCTGCTTTCTGTCGTCCAGGGTTGACGTGCAGGGTGCGTTCATATGTGGGTTTTCTTGGGACAGAGTGAGTAGCTCCACCTGGGAGCTACTGGAGACCCCTTGTCACAGGGAAGGCTGTTTAGCAGGAAACCCGCCCCGGCTGGCTCTCTCCCACTGAGCACCCGCTCGCGGCTCGCTCACGTTGTCCATCACTTGTGAGTTCTTGGAGGAAAACGTTCGGTCTCCTCATTTCCCATCCTGTGGAAACTGACGCTCAGGGCTTCAGGTGACAGGATCATTGTCACCGAGGAAGTGGGAGGGGAGGGCAGGGTGTCATCTGGAACTTGTGTGACATGCCTGTCAGACACTTGTCGCACGCAGCACGTTTGTGGCCATGGCCCTGGCTCCTTCGTGTGGGGAGGCAGGGGAGGGGACAAGGGAGAGGGACACAGAGGACCTGGGGTCTGTGTCCGTCCTCCGCCGGCCCGGGAGGCTCAGAAGGCATTATCCTCGGGCAGGGTGTCTGCCAACGACAGTGATGAACAAATACGAACACATCTGGGGAAGAAATGAGAGAAGGGCCTCCTGTGAGTGCCCGCTGCCTCAACATGGGAATCCAGTCGTAGGAAAGAAACGAAATGCCCCCAAGGCTCTGGCTCCTCTGTGAACCCCCCACGTGGACCCCAAAGTGTCACTGTGCAGTCCGCACCCCCCCCCAGGTTCCATGCCTGCCGTGTGCCCAGTGGCTCCCGCAAGATACCCAGAAAGATACTCCCGAGGCCGCAAGCACTGAAACTCGTAACCCCCAAGGCAGGGAGTGTGAGGAGACTCCTCACAGGCCTCGTTCCTCCTGTTCCTCGTCAGTCGTCCTCCCGCCTCCCGCCCCGCCTCCCTCACGCCTGCCAGGTGCACACTTGTTGCTGCAGACACAGCCAACTCCTGCCCTGTGCTTATCGTCCAGTTAGGATCACAGGACATACCTACAGAGCACCAGACGTGCTCCGTGCTCACGTGTCGTCGTAGGAGCGGTGCCTGTGACACTGGCTGGTCTGGGAGCTCGTCCCAGCGCCCGAGAGCGGACCTATTAAAAGCAGGAGTGGGTTAGGGGACGTAAATCCCGCCTGCGCCTCGTGTGTTAGGGAATCCTGGTTAGGCCCTCGTAGGTGGGACAGTGTCGTGAATATGCTCTGTGAAGGGTGCGTGTCTCTTAGACAGGGACACTGAACTGTCATGGAAAACACGTAGCGGACTCAGGAATTCTCGCAAAGCGACGTGGCCGCGGCGAGTCTGAGCTGAGACTGCCCGCCGCCTGGTCCTGTAGCAGCTGCGTGATGGGCCTCAAGGGCCTGTCTTGAGCTCTGGGTCTTCCTGGGGGGGCAGCCCCAGGAGTCAGACTCTGGCTCTCGTGCGGGGTGGGTCTTGACTGGGGGGGACTTGACCTGTGTCCTGAACATGTCCCCAGCCACCCCAGGCTCTGGCCTCAGGCCTCAGGCCCCACTGACACCAGGCGTGTATGACCATCCTGATGTCTCGTTGCTGTCACGTCAGTTTCTTTTCCCTTCCTCTGAGGGTGAATGAATGTTAGCAGGGCACTGACCCCTGGCTGCTCTCCCGCCCCCCATTAAAGGGGCAGAGCTGGCTCTCGGCTGGCTCCACCCAGCCCTTCCCTCCAGGTAGAGGACAGAGTCCTGGGCAGGTGTGCAGCCTGCTGCAGTGAACCGTGTCCTTGGCTCCGATTTCAGGAACCGGATCCCAACAGGTCAGCTCGTGTGTCCTCTTTCCTTCCCAAGTGGGAAAGACAACCTCCAGCCTGCCGCCCGGCTCCTCCCTGGCGTTCCCAGGGGCACAGGATTAGCACCTGCTTCAGCCAGGAGCTGGGCAGCTGAGCTGGGGATGGGGGAGCTCTTTCAGATTCTCCCCGGTAAACTGGAGAAACTAACCAGCAGCAGCCCCACTGGCCCGTGGCTGTTGGCCCAGCCTCCTGACCTTCCGTCACTGGCGCACGGGCCCTAACACCTCCTCCCCCATCTGTCCCAGGTCACAGCCCAGTGTCCACAGTATCTCTGCAGGGTGGGGGCACTCGGGAGGCGCCGACTGCTGCAGAGCCCGCAGACTGTGCTTTGCGGGAGCCCCTGGGCAGCACGGGCCTCCGCTCTCAGCCTTCCCGTAAGGGGACTAATTCCGCTGGATACTCACCCTAAATAGCCCTGGGGGCCCGGTGGGGAGGGCAGAGTAGGTGATGGCAGGCAAGAGAGGGCACCCAGCCAGCACTAGACAAATGTGGAAGCGCTCCCTGGAGCACAAGCACGGCCTCTGTGCAGAGCTGGGCCGCAGCTGGCTGTTCCTTGCACCGGTGGGGGGGTCCACAGGGGCTTGTTCTTATCATTCTCATCCTTCCTGTCATTACCCTGTGCTCGTTAGGGTGTAAATCTCTATCTGCACATGTAGAAGACTCAATGTGATGGATTTTGAGGCATCCGTGCCCACCGCCCCCAGCACCACCCCCTCTCAGGACGGCGGTATGAGAGCCGGCTGGCTGGGCGAGTGGAGAGGGAAGCAGGACAGGCGGACTGGAGATGGCTCGGCAGTCAGGGGCAGTGGCTGTCCAGGGCCCGGTCTGGGTCCCACTGACTCGGGGACAAAGCCCTCACTGGCCTCTCTGCCCGGCCTCAGCCCCCTGGTGTGTCCGTGCCAGTGTCAGCACCCCACGGTCAAGCCGAGTGCAAGCCGGATGAGGTGCTGGGAGCACAAAAGACAGAGGTCAGGGTGCTGTCCTCGGCCATGTAAAGTCTACACGCGTGTGCATGCGCACACACGGTAACAGCGACAGAGCATGGGGTGGGGCAGGACGAGACACTCGTGCTCAGAGGCCTGCCTGGTGGGGAAAGAGGAAAGGCCTGGGCCACGGCACGCAGGCCCCTGCAGACCAGGCTGCGCTGCCCTGCAGCTGCGACCTCTCTTGGCGTAACCAGCACAGAAGGGGGGCGGGCTCATGGCGAGTGAGTGGAGTGCCCGGGGCCAGGGCTGGCCCTGCCTCGGCCCCTCACTGGGACAGTGGACGTGCTAAGTGGTTCAGACAAGAGGTGAAGGACGGTTTGAGGAGAAGAGGTCAGACTCAGGAAGCGCTAAAGGCAGCACAGATGGGACTGGCTGACGGACTTGGGGTGACCAGCCCCGCCTGAGCTCTTGGGTGACTGATGCTATTGACTAAACGAGGAAACAGCAGGATGGCAGGCTGTGAGGCGGTCGGCTTGTGAGCTGAACGAGTTCAGTTCCTTGTAGTCGGAAGGCCTCGTGGCATGAGGAAGTGTGGGGTCAGCGCAGGGCGGACCCGCGTGGAGCTCAGCGGGACGTAGGGCTGGGGTTTCGAGTTGGGGAGCATCCATGTATAAATGACGTTTAAAGCCATGAGCCTGGAAGAGACCACTGAGGGGGGGCTGTGGGCGGAGAAGGACCAGAGAGGGTCCCCACTGCGCCCCACGAGGCACTGGGAGAGGAGACAGAGAGGTCAGGAAGCTAAGTGGTTCCACAGAAGCCAGTGAGAGAGGGGCTGAGCAAACCGGAGGGTCCCACCATCCCCATGTCTGTTCTGCTGAGAAGTTACCAAGATGAGAACAGAATCAACTATAGCAACTGCAAGCATGGGGGGCGGGGGGGGGGGGCCCTGGGGCTTGGGGAGCGCGAGTTCACTGGTGGAGGGTGAGTGCGACGTGGGCCACATGCGCAGGGCACCCGCAGCCTCAGGAAGCAGAGAGGTAGGAAGGAAACTGGCGCCAAGGATTTCTCCGGACCTCAGTCAGATGCCGACCAGCTAGTGCCGTAGACAGGACGCTGATGACACGGGAGGGAGGCGAGAAGGGCGGGAGGCCTGGACTCGAGGCTCGGCCTCGGCGCCTGCCGTCCTGTCCTGTGGGGAAGCAGGACAGCAGACGGGCAGGGATGCGTCAGGGTGACAAAGGAAGGCAAGCTTGGTGTGTGAGGTGCTGCTCTGGGAAGACAACACCAGCAAGTGTATTCAGGCTGACCTGACTTGGGGACTGGGACAGTGCCACAGGTGCTTCCTGGCGCAAGGCAGAGGAAACGTGACAACACTGCCAGGGATGAAAGCCCCCACAGGAGCAGTCAACGGACAACAGCCAGCTGTCAGAGCTGCTGGAAAATCCTGTAGATTTTCATCCCTGTGCATTCACCTCCTGTCCCCAAGGCCACCTGTGCCCAAGGGGAAGGGGGACACACAGGTCCTTTCCCAGCACTCGGCTGACAGCTGCTGTGCTCAGACATGCGCTGGGGTGGCAAGGCCCGCGGGCGGGGCGGGGCGGACTCCTCCCAGCTGGACCACCAGCCGTGTGGTCTCCCGCAGGCATCTCATGTTTATAAGCTTTGCTTCTGTTTTCATTCTTTAGTGTCTTCCTTCTGCGTGGCGTATTTACTTGATAATGGATTCTTTTCACACATGTTTTTGTTGAAACATCAATTACATACAAAACGCAAATGTAGAGCATCAGGGACTCGGGCAAGGTGACCAGGACGCAGGAGTCGCAGACCCTGCCCCAGCCTCCTCTCCTCTCTGCGCCCTTTGTGCTCCCCCAGGACCGGAGCCTGGGGGAGACTCCAGCCCCAGGGGCCAGCCTGGCCTGTTTGTAAACACAGGCCGCACAGTGTGTTCTCTGTGTGTATCTGTGAGTCAGGCCTGTCGGCGCCAGGAGCAGCCCCTCGGCCTTTGCCCTGCCATCACCTCCAGCTGCAGTGCGACCTCTCACTCCTCATTCCGCTGCTCTGGTGCCCGCAGTTCTTAAGCTGTCACTGCTGCGCGGTGCTGCACTGGCCGAGCGTGCCGTGTTTATTTATCCACTTCACGGCTAATGGACATCGGGTTGTTCCCAGTTGGGGATCTTATAAACAATGCTGCTGGGAACATTTCTGTACATTTTGGGTGTCTTGTGGTGTCATTTCAATTGGGAATGTACCTAGGACTGGGTTCTGGGTCAGAGAAAATGCACAGTGACTTTTACGTTCTCCACCTATAAAGAGGGGTTCTGCGGCCTGATTTGGAGAGTCTCCCTGAAGATGGAGTACAGAGGCTGAGAGAAGGTCTAACGTAGTGATTTGCAAACTGTAGGCTTTTAAGCGAGTGCTTGCCAGCATCGTCCTTTCTGATGACGCCCACCCGTGTCTGAGAGCCATCATGTCCTCAGAACATGTGCGAGGGCCACCGTGTCCTCAGAGCACGTGTGTGAGAGCCGTCGTGTCCTCAGAACACGTGTGAGAGCCGTCGTGTCCTCAGAACACGTGTGAGAGCCGTCGTGTCCTCAGAACACGTGTGTGAGAGCCGTCGTGTCCTCAGAGCACGTGTGAGGGCCGTCGTGTCCTCAGAGCACGTCCTGCTTTCTGCCCTCCTGACCCCCCATCGAGACGCACACTTGATGAAAACCCAGGTCAGACCCCCTGCCCAGGACTCTAACTTGCCCAAAGGTGGTGGCTTACAGGTGTGTCCCACTTCACGCCCGGCCGCCACAGGATGACTTACCTCCTCCCAGTGGGGACACACTCCTCAACTTCCGCTCCCTTCCTGCTTTACACACCCTGTTTAGCTCTGATTTTACTGGGGCCATCCTCAACCCTATCCTCAGGCCTCGTGCTTGGGCCCCCTCCGTTTCTGCGCCCCAGCCTGGGTGAGACCGACCACATGGCACGTGCCCCCAGCTGCTGGTCAGACCTGCAGAAAGGTACACACCGCATGCGTGGAACCCCAGAACCTTCCCAGGCTGCCCACAACCCTTCCGCGTCCCTCTTACCTCTTTATCTCAAACGCTCGCCTTTTTCTCCACACCTCCCTGTCCCACCATCTCTCTTTTCACCTCAGCGGATGACCTAGTGTCATATTTCCCTGAGAAACTTGAAGCCTTCAGGTGAGAACACCTTCAAATTCCTCTTCCGCTATGAAAACATATGAGCTGCCAGACACGCAGGTTCTGCCCCTGCTCTCCCGTCTCCTGTCCCTGGCGAGGCCTCCCAGGGAGGACCTCCTACTGCTCCTGCAGGGACACTTGGAGTAGTGCCCTGTTTGTTTCCGCTGTGGCAGTGCCCACTCGCTCCGTCTGCGAGCGCCGGCTTCCCTCGGCGCCCAGACACCGCACTCGCCCGGTGCTCTGGCCACCTCTCCAGCTGTTTCTGCCCGGTCTCCTCACAGAGCAGCCCTTCCTCGAAGGGCTGCATGTTGTTTTCCAGGGCTGTGCCTCCCTGTGCCGTCTGCGTGGCACCTCGTCCAACCCCACGGATCCGCCGCCGCCCACAGGCTGTGTCTCTATCTCTGGCCTAGATCTCTATTTTGAGTTCTAGATCATTCGCTTTCCTCTTGGGCGCCTCAAGTGTCTCAGATTCAACTGTCTAAAAATAAATTAGTCATCATCACCCCAGCCCACCCCTCAGCCCGCTGCTCCTGCTGCGTCCGTTCTCCACTGGGGTGCAGAGGCAGGTGGCACCTACACGGTGGGCACTCGGGGCTTGTCCTGCCCCAAGCCCCCCCAGTCCCCAGCACCTCTCGGGGATGCACTCCTCCTGCTGTCACCGTACCACTTGTCAGCCAGAAAAACGCCATGGTCCCACTGCTCCCTCTGCCCCTCTTCTCAACCCATTGCCCTGTGGCCTCCCCGCAGCTGCCAGTGTCTGATTATACAGTGACAGCACAATGCTGGCCGTCTCCTGCCTAGAGGCTTCGGGTGCTCAGCAGAGCTTCCACGAAAGTGCAGGCTCCTTAGCACGGCTGGGAAGGCCCGTGGCCACACGACTCCTCCTTCTCTGTCTGGCTAATAAATACTAATACATACCCTTCTGCTTGGCGTCTGCCCTTTGCTCCGTCCTCGGAGGTGCCCCCCTTTCCTTCTCCCTCGGCCTTTGCCCTGCCACCACCTCTAGCTGCAGTGCTGAGCTCTCACTCCTCATTCGTCTCTCAAGGCTCGGCTCAGGTGACAGCAGCTCTCTGCTTTCCTGACCCCTCCATCTGTGTTCACAAAGCACCGTCTGCCCCTTCTGTCACTGTCTGTGCCACGTACATAGCACTTTGTCTGCACTGTCTGTTTCTGTGCTTCCCCCAAGTTCTTGAGGGCCAGCCTGACTCGGTCATCTCGTCCCTGAGGCTGGCTCGATAAACGTCTGCTGCTGAACAAACAAAGCATGAATACTGTCTTGTCATACTTGGTGGGATCTACACACCCTGTAAACCATCTGTCCTGTTTTGAGACTACTTGAAAGAGGTTTGGCATCCAAATCCTCAAATGAAGGGCCCACTGGCAGTGATGCCTTTTTTCCAGTTTCTATAAACAACCGCCTGAATCAGTGCAGAGAGGGACACTCTGGGATCCAGTTGTTGGGCTGGTTACTGCCATGTGTCCCTTCGGTCTCCTCTGGACAGAGTGAGCCTGCAGGACTCAGTTCTAATGTGCTTCATGTTTTCCTTCTGCTCTTGTTCTCTTTCCCAGCTCTCTAGGGATCTGAGGTTACAGGCTGACATTTCCAGCCTGACCCACTCAAGTCTGCCTGTGATCTCTGGGACCACAGATCCACCCGAAAAGGATATTAATACTTTGCTTCATACACAGCTAGCTGAGCCTTCAGTTCCCATCATCTGGGTTCTTCCCTAAAATATCTGGACTTCAGCAGCTGTGCCTCTAGATTTAGAAAAACCAACATGGCCCCTGCAGAGGACTTGCAACGAGCAGAGTCCCCTGCGTCCCCCACATATGTGGCCCCGTTTGGGGGGCCCGTGTTTGGATGTGTGGGTGAGATGGCCCTCAGGCTCTGTGGCCCTGTGGACACAGACTTGCCTGACTAGAGCCAGAGTTGTGGGCGCACAGCTCGGATTGGGTCCTCATCACAAGCGACCAACTTTTCTCCGCCAGGCTTCTGCAAGGGAATTAAGCCCCATAGAAAATTAATTTAGTGACTATTTCCTCAACCCTCCACAGGTGCTGAAGAGCAGGTCCCATTCCAGACACACAGGAGAGAAATTAACTCATTACATACAGCGGGTACCTAGGCACCAAGGGCTCCATTTTCCTCCTGGAATGCCACTTGACACCGGCTGTCCCTGGGCCACTTTGCTCCCAGCAGGTTTCCCCAGGATGGGTCACCTCACTGCTTCCCGGGCCAGCATCTCTTCCACTTGCCATTTAGTGGCGGCCTGTCCATCCCTGGTCCTTTACTGCCAAAAACATACTGTAATTTCTAACTCACCAGGAGAATGTCCAGTAAGGAGCCCAGTGCACTGAAGACTCAAGCGTTCCAGGCCAGGTACCTTTCAGGGTGGGGAGACTGTCTTTTTACTTCTAGCCCCTGCAATCCTCGCCTTACAGGCAGAGTGGGGTGGTGCACAGAGCACCGAGGTGTTACTGCTTCAGAAAATAACTTGCAGTCATCGTGTAATGAGGCTCGTTGTAGACAATATACAGACATAGGAACAAGAGAAAATAACCAGTAATTCTTCGTCTTATTAGCTAAAGACAGTAGCCATAGTCAAACTTCCGAGGGTGTGGTTCTACCTGCACTTCCCTCGGACACTTGAGGTCATCTTGTGCACACACACACTCACCTACACATTGTTTCCGGCTGTTTTTCTTACATTCGAAGTCTCCCCAAATCTCCTCTTCAGTGGTTGGTATCACAGCCCAGCACGTGCTGGGCCCAGCCATCTGCCTGTATTTGGACATTTGCACGGTTCCCGATAAATAGATTTTCCAGACAGACTCAAGGAGTACAGGCTCCTGCCGTGGCTTTGGCGCCTGTCCCTGGAGAGATAGAGCCAGCCAAATAGTGACAAACAGAGCCCTTAACACGCTGTTCCTCCAGCTGAGACTTAGGCCAGATGGGGAAATGCACGTGCAAGAGGAAAGGAAAGGTGCACTGGGCCCTGGGACGGCGCTGATGGTCGGCCTTGCAGGGCAGATGCCCCAGAGCCCAGGAAGCGAGGCACCCGTGGTGTCATTTAGAGGGTGGAGCCCGAGCTGGGCAGACCTCCACCTCCCTCTCCCTGTGATCCCGGGAGCGTGTCTGTCTGTGTGGCCCAGAGATGGACCTAGGTCCCTTTGCCTTGGGAGGAAAGAACTGTTGCCACTTAAAGAGAGAATCAGCCTCCAGCCTTGGAACGTTCCAGGTGTCGGAAGGACGTCAAGAAGGGAAGGTCAGCCAGTCCATCCTTCTGCTCCCAGACACACTGGAAAGTACCACGGCTAGTCCACGTCCTAGCAGTTAGAGCAAAGCAGCACTTCCGTCCCACGGGGAATGAAGGACGGGCACCTGCACCCAGTAGCCCCTCACCTGCAGGGCCAGCTCGCCAAGGCACCAGTGCCTCCAGGTGCGCTCGGCCTCTGGGCTTCCACACGGGCCCCTGTGGGGCAATGCCGCCGACGTCACCTGTGCCACCCGCTCAGCCTCAGTCCAGGAACTCCTCACTGCCCGCCTGGACTTGTGTGGGGGCCTCGGTGCCCTCTTCCCTGCACTCTGTCCCGCCTCAGCTCCACTCTCCACAGCTGCCAGACACAGCGCTCTGTGAAACACCCATCTGACCGATCGTCACTCTGGTGATGAGCCTGTGCCGGCTCCACTGCCCCTTGGCTGAGGCCCTGACCGTCCGTCTGAGACGTGAGGGGGGAAGTGTGCAGGCTCTGGCCCAGGGCACAGCTCTGCGTCACCTGTCACAGAGGCATCCCCACCGGCCTGTCCCCAGGAAGTCACCTTTCGCCTGTTTTGTTCCCTCTTGCCTAGTCTCCTGTGCCCAAGTGATTCTAGTCTGCCCAGAACGCTCTGGGTCTGGGTTCACTGTCCATCTCAGCCTCGGGTGATGGCAGCTGCACCTTGTAGCTCTTTATGCCCTGGAAGGGCCGCGCAGGGACACAGCCGTGGGTACGCACTGCACCCTTGCCTGTCCCCTTCCCGCCATCTGATGACGGCCTCCTGCACAGTCTGCTCAAGTCTCTGGGAGGCGGGGCTATGGCCAGGGCAGGGGTCGTGGGTTCCAAGGCTGACTCCGGGGGATTTTTACCTCAGTAGAGGGATGCCCCTTGAGCCACCAAGCCGCCATTCCCCAGGCTCCAGGCCTTGCCAGCGTCCTGGAGTCTTCCCCTCAGGCTGCAGGGCTGTCCCAGCTCCCCAGCCAGTCCCTCCCAGCAGCTGAGGTGCAAGGAGGCGCAGGGAATGCCCCTTGCTGGCTGAGAGAAGGGCCCACTGGGGAGCCAGTCAGGGTTGGAGGGCAGCTGAGCACGAGTCTTTAAGCCTCTTTAAGCCGAGTCTTTAAGCCCCAGGACAATTGGGAGGTGGCTTTGCTCACTGTACTGGGGGGAAGTCGAGATGTAGGGGAAGAGAAGCAGCAAACGGCAGGAAGCCGGTGCATGAAATCAGGGATGTCCAGTGGCGTGTACGCAGTCAGGACCCCGGGAATACACGGCGGGAGCCGAGAGTGGGAGGAGGCAGAGTAAAGCTTCAGAGGTGGCCTCCTTCAGTGTGTCATGTGGGCACAGGGAGAGGGGAGAGGGAACAAAACAGGAAAGGTGACTTACTAGACACATGGCACCAGGGACAGTCGGGAAGGTTGGGTGATGGAGTGAGGGGCTCGGCCTCACAGGTGAAATCCTCTGGCCTGGAGAGGCCGCTATAAACTGTAAACCGGGAGTGCATACAGAGCGCTCATGCTGCCGACAAAGGTGCCTGGTTCTGTGCGGCCCCAGGACGGCCCGGAACCACAGGGCTTTCCGAGCCAGCTTTGTAAACAAAGGCTTGGCTTCCTCAGAAAGGACTGAGTTCCCTGTCACTAGAAATATTCCAGCACAGCCCACCTGGTCGGGCCACTGGATGCGGGACTGACGTATTTTCACCACCTCCCAAAAAATATTTATTGAGAACATGCACAGCTCTGTGCAGCCCAGTGCCGGGGACAGACGTGAAGGTCCCCTCACGTCACTCACCATCTAGTCCAGGGGTCGCGACTGAGCTGTGACAAGTGCAGACAGGTGACAAGCAGGTGAGCTGTGCCTGCTACAAGGGCACAAGGAGGCCCGAACCCGGGGCTGGGCCGTGGAGCGGAATGACGACGACAGTGTTTCAGGCAGGTGAATGTGTCACAGGTGTCTTTTCCAAGTTTGGAGCTACACACGGAAGTGTTTATGTGAAATCACACCTGCCATTGCTTTGAAATGACCTGAGGATGGGCCAAGCGTGCATGGGCACACACGAGGAGATGAAACAGGCGGCGGGGCGGCGGGCGCCCGAGGTCTGTGTACCGGCGAAGTCCCCCAACAGCAGGCGGAGAAGGAGGGGACGTCCTGGCGTCAGGAGCAGCACCCGTGAGGCCGGGACAGGCACATGTGTGCTTCCCTGTGGCCGGGGTCAGTGTGGAGGAGGTGACAGGCAGAGGCCACGCAGGTCGGCTGAAGGGCTGCGTGCCAAGCTCAGAGGTCTGGACTCCATGTGACAGCACAGCAGCCACTGAACCTGTGTGTGTTTTAGGAAGATCTCTGGCTGAGAAGACAGGCGGCCAGAGCTGGTGCCCTGAGCACAGCAGGCCATGGGAGGGCCAGGGAGCTGACCGAGGTCTAACAGGACGGGGGCTGAAGGGCCCCCACTCTGGCCATCCCGTGTCCAGTGTTCCTGTCAGGCCCAGAAGCATTCGGTGTGGGGCCCCATCCGGGAGTTAGGAGGACATCAGATGGCCAGAGCACAGCGGTCAGCCGTGCGCCCAGCCCTGGGAGCGCGTGGCCCAGGCCCCCAGTCCTGACTCAGCCATTGCAGCCTCTGTTTACTGTGGGCAGGAAGCTGGCTGTGTGGCTCCTGCTGCAGCCCTGGGTGGGCGGCCAGCCCGGGCCGCAGGGGGACCCAGCCCTCAGACAAACGGCTTACTTTTAAGTGGCCCCTTGCGGTGTTCTCCAGGCTTGCTTGGGGTCGTGTCCGTGCTGGGAGGAAGCAAAGAACAGAGCGGGCAGAGTGCCAAGGCGACTTGTCCCCCAGGGTCTGACGGTGAGAACAAGGGGGGCTTAAATAAGAACACGCGTTCAGGCACCGGCCTGGAGGGAGCCGGAGGGGCTGTGTGCGCGGGGCCGTGGCAGGGCTCCCTGGACCACGTCTGCCGGGCCAGCTCTGTCAGATGCTTGCCAAGCGATGGAGCGAGATAAGGAATACAAGTTGTAAGGCCGATTCAGCCGCGAGAGGCCTGTGACGACCTGAAGGAAGCTTTCCTCCCCGGAATGCTGGGGCTGCGGGGAGACTGCGTTGGACCACAACGAATAGGGATCAGAAAAGATGCCTTTTGGGGGAAGTTTGGGTGTAAAGGGTAGAGAGGGCAGCACCTGGGAGGGCCGGGGATTGGGGTGCCTTACCAGAGAGGGGGCAGGAAGGAGCCGCGGGAGAGGGGGACCCGGAGAGGGCAAGGGGGGCCAGGGAGTGACAGCCGCGGGCGGAAAGCTGGGCACTCCCCATGAGTGCTTTGTTCATACCTGGGAGGAGGTAGCAGAGATGGTTGCCGTGAGGCGTTGGGGGCAGGGGACGTGCTGCAGGCCAGGGAACCCCATCCGGAGGGCAGCTGACTTACCGGAAGCTTCCTGCCCACCTGGCACTGTCGTCACCCCAGCCACCCCAGCCGTCAGCATCACTCAGGAGGCCCTAGGGGCCCCACACCCGGGAGGCCCTGAGACCCAGAGCTGGGCCTTCCTGCAGGGCGTGGTCGCGGAGGGGTTTTGCCAGAACGTGAAGGACCCCGATCAGAGGGGAAGCAGGGAGGGCAGCTGTTGCAGACAAGCCGGAGTCCGGGTCTCATTCCAGCGTGGACCCCCAGCTGGTGTTGGGCGGAAAGGAAAGGGACGGAGCTGGGAGAGCCAGCTTCGGAGGGCACAAACGGGGCAGGGCCACGTGCAGCCTGGTCCCTGAATGAGGGTGGTCTCAGGCTTGGTCTCCTTGGCAGAGGGTGTGGGAAGGTGGGCTTGTTCCAGACCGGGAGGGCTCTCCCAGGAGCCCTGGCCCCTTACCCCTAACACCCCTTGCAGGACCCCTAGCTCCGCCTGCCCTGGGCTTCCCGACAGCCCTGCTCACTGAACCCCCACTGGCCTAAGGGCACTGGGGTGAAGGGTTGGGGGGGTGGCTCTGGGAGCCGGCGGCTAAGAAATCAGACGAGGTCCTGGGCCTTCCACGCGATGGCCAGGCTGGCTGCTGAGCCAGCCCACCGTCATTTCAGCCTTGGGCCTGCCTCTGACTGGTGAGTGGGTGGAGAGCACATTTTCGCCTCCCTCGTCCACCTCAAATGACAGTGTTGTCACTCACTCATTTGCCCTATTCCCTAGGCTCCTAGTGGCACCGTCAGCCTTTGGGTTTATTCTTCCAAGTCAGCACACAAACCCTTCTGGTTGAGCCTCATTGGCAGGCAGTGTGGGAGAGCTCACGGGGGGAGGCACACGGGGGACACTGGACGACAGACCCGAGTGCCGCGGGGTGCAAGGAGGGGCAGCGGGCGGCAGGCCTCAGCCTCATTCTCGCCAGGCTGTCCTCCCCCCACCCTGCCTTGGCCAGAGCTATGGGGCCCTTCCCTCCCAGAGGGGCCTCCCCCCAGACTGGACTGAAACCCAGGGGAGCGCTGGGGCCTCTCCCAGCCCCCTCACCCGCAGGGCTGAGCCCAGCACCAGGCACAGGGCATTGGGTTCTCACTCCCTACGCATATGTGTGACTCCTGGGTGACAAACTTCAGGTCTGCGTTGGGCTGTTCACGGTGGTGAATTTTCAGAAGTGTATTTCTAAGGTCCTGGGGTGGTCAGCAGGGCCATGATGAAACCGCCTAGGGAATAGCAGTAAAGGAAGCCGGAGGCGGCGAGCTCATGGAGTCCACAGTCCTGGGCTCCTGGCAGCTGCAGCTGAGCCCTGCCCCCTGCGCAGCCCCCCGGCTAATCACACCGAGGTGGCCCCCGGAGCTGAGGTGCCCTGGGTGCTGGCAGCACCCCTGTGTCGGAGCTGGGCAGCCGGGCGTGAAGGCTGACGGACCGGGCGTTAGGGGGAAGAAAGGCTTATGTGCAGCCCCGCACGCAGCCCTGCGTAGCACAGAGGCCAAGTTCAGACTCTAGAGCCTGGCTCCCAGTTTCCTCACACGGCAGTGGTCATGTGGGGTGTCAACATATTCTGTGAAACAGACAATAAGGGTGACCACCTGCCAGAGCCACCACACTGGCCCTGTGAGTTAGGAGCAGCGTGTTGAAAGCACTGGCTGAGGTTAGCGGTGGCCAGGCTGGAGAGCTTCTGGGTTCTGCGGCTCCCAGGCTAAGGGCTTGGGGAGGGGTCACCCTGGCACCAGACGAGGGACCCTGTCCCTTAGAAGGACTGGGCTCAAAGCCATGGGCTGAGGTCCTCCAGGTTCCTCTAGGAGGGACCCGTGAGTTTGCCCTGCCTGTCCCTAGAAAGCTCCGTGCCATTCCCAGACCTGAGGCCCCACCACCTGCGAGCGGTCTGCCGCCTGCCCCGCACCAGGCTCCCCAGTGGGCTGTCCGCTGAGCCTGGGAGGCAGCGCAAGGGCAGGCGGTAAGTGTGGGCACGTGGCACCCCAGAGCTCTCAGCTCAGAGCTTCCCAGGTGCACACGTGCCCCCAGGGTGACCGAGGTGACCCCTCAGAAGCCCTGAGCATGCTGGAGGCGTTTTTTGGCTCCAGTTCTTTGGGGGACGAGGGGCACAAGCCCCCGACTTTGCTCACTATGCTCACGGGTGTGGATTGCACTGACACTGGCATGCAGGGACTGAACCACCTGCTGCCGCACCGTGTCCCCAGGACGCTGTGCACACACACCTCCTGATGAATGCAGTGGGAGTGGGTGGGGATTGGTGGAGGGCTGGCCCAAGAGGACAGTCACCTCTTTATACCCCAAGGTCCACATAGGACCCAGCACTCGCAGGTCGCTGTCACCCCGTTAGAGGGGGTGACACCTGTCCCCACACCACCACACCCCTGCCTTGTGACATAGGATTGGGTGGGTTTAGGGCAGATTTCCAAAGCGACTTGCCCCCTTCCAGCTTCTGGCCTCCAAGCAGCTGTCCAGGCTGTGGGATGTGGCCATTTCACTTTTCATGGAAGAGAACAAAATGTAGTTCCACCGACCACTGGCTAAGTGCTTCATGTCACCCTGCAAAACAGTACTGAGCAGGGGTCAGGTGCCTCGAGCAGGAGGGGACCTTCCTGCCACCTGCCACCACGGAGGCCCGGCTCGTGGCAGCTCGTCTCCGGCTCAAGCCCTTCTTGGCATCAGGCCCTCGCTCGGTTTGAGGCCTGGGTCTTCCACGTACAACCCCGTGAGGAGCTCCCTGGCTCAGTGGCATTCTGTGTATCACAGCACAGGTTCAGAGCGGGTAAGTCACCTGCCCAAGGTCACACAGCTCGGGTAGGGCACCGCTGGGATTGTCGCACAGGCGCTGGCTGCAAAGCCCGTGTGTACCCATGCCAGTGCAGGCAGAAGGGTCTGCGATGAGCCCAGGTCTCCTGATGGCCCAGAAGGGACCTGGGGCTTTCTAGGGGACACTGTCAGTCATAGGACCTGTGTCTGCTTGAGGAGAGGACTGCTGCCACACAGGCACTGCCGTCCTCCCCATGATGCCCAGGCCAGGGCTGCTACTTCCCCAAAAGCCAGCTAAGCCCCCGGACTTCCGGTCAAGAGAACCCACACTCTTTGTCTTTGTGGGAAACAGTGAGAGAACTGGTGCCCCATGGAGCAGGAGGTCCCCATGAGCCCTGGGCCCTGCTCCTTTCCTGCCCTGTCTCTCCCACCAGCCCTGTAAGGGAGCTGCTGTCCCAGGGACCTTTGCCAGGCCCTGTGGCCACCCGGGGCCAGCGTCTCCCTGCACTCGCTTGTAGACAGATGACCCTGGCAGCTGCAGTGCCAGCTATCAGAAGTCACCAGGTGGTTGGGGAGTGCGGCCCTGGCCCCAGCACTCTGCTGGGCTGCGTTCATAGAGCAGGACAGTACCATCGAGCTCTGAGACGTGGTGGCTGGTGGGGAGCCCTGGTGCAGGCAGGACCAGGGATGAGAGAGGGCGAGGGGTTCGAGCCCTGGGAGCAGGTCTGGGACAGGCCACGCAGGAAAGCACTGGCCTTCCCTGACCCAGGAGAATAAGGAGCCGGCCAGTTGGGTAATGAGCTCACTCCACACACCCTAGGCCGTTACTATCCTCAGGGACTTCTGCCCAGGCCTGGGGACAGTCAGCTGATGGCAGAGTTTGGGACCCCAGAGTCCCTGCTTGCAGTTTGGAGCCTGAGTTGGGGTGTGTGGGTGCCTCCAGATTAAACCCTTCAGGGCCCCAGCAGGCAGCCCTGGGGGACACAGCTAGCGCTGGGCCCTGAACATTTGAAGGGGCCAGCTGCGCCTCGCTTTGGGGCAGGGGCCATGCACCTGAATTGGTGACAGTGAGATCACTTGTGAGGTGCAGCTGTCACCAGTTGCCCCTGCCCTCCTTGGCTCTGCCCCCCTCCTAGGCAAGTGGCTGGAAGGTCAGCTGACCAGCAGAGGCGGTCCTGGGCCTTCACCTCCCATCTGAGAAGTCCCGGCCAGCCGGCATCTGTGGGGGAGAGGGGTGTCTGCAGAGGTCACTGCTCCTGGCAAGGAGAGGACCCGAGGTGGCCAGTGTGAGCTCACAGGGCACCGGGGCCTTGCCCTCAGAAGGGCTCATGGTTAGGGCCTTGGGCACAGGCAGCCCATTCTCTCCTCTGCCCCTTCGGTGGTGCAGGTGGTGAAATGCTCTGTCCAATCAGGTAAGACTTCCAGCGGAAGCAGCCTGGGAGGCCCCACGTGGGACAAGGGTGCTGCCTTCCGCCCACAGGAGCCGACTTAAGACCCTTCACCTGGGTCCTAACCCAGTGACAGACACAGAGCCACACCACGTGCCATCGGGGAAGGAGCTGCCCCTCCCTGAGCCATGTCACAGGTTGTTGGAGACTCACAGGCTCATCCTTGCTGCTCGCCTGCCTCCCTAGGAACTCCCCACCCCCTGCGCTCCCCAATCCTGAAGCTTTCCCAAAGGGGAGTCATCGCTGGCCCGTGGCCTGAGCTTGGTGGAGGTTCCTTGTCATATCTACCCTGAGGGGAAGGGACACAGGCCGGGAATGACCTGTGGGGGTCACCAGGGTGCATGCACAACCAGTCCTAGAAGCAAAGCAGTTGGCCCCAACTGGCCGAGGACCGGCTCCTTCTCCTTTTAAGGCAACGTGTCTGAGCTCTGGGCAGCAGGCCAGCGCGGCCTGCTCATTCCTGGCTGTTTGGAGGAAAACGATGATTAATCAGCCCCCCCACACCCCCGCCTGGTTTTCATTTGGCTCTTTTTAAAGGGTTGGCACACCTCCCCAAGAGCAGACACGTGGCAGATCCCCCAGGGTCGGGAAGGACCCTGAGAGCGGGACAGGGGAGAGGGCAGCAGAGAGTTAAAGCTGGAAACTGAGTCCTGATGGGGGTGGTTCTGGGTGGGAGCCCTGGGCTGAGGTGGGCCAGGCCGGGAGAGGAGGAGGTGGTGTGCAGGGTGCGGGGGGCAGTCAGGCGCAGGCCCCCGGGGGAGGCCAGGCAGGCAGCATGACCTCTAAGGGGGAGGGCCAGTGGAGGTCCCCCCGACTCGCTGGCTGCTGCTCTGAGAGGTCTGAAGCCCCTTCTCCTGGAAGGAGAAATTGGTTAAGTTTTCATCTCTCTGGGGCCCCAGTTTCCTAAGCAAGGCCTGTGTGAGCAGCGTGGGAACCTCAGGGGGCAGCCGGGCAGTGCCTGGTGGGCTCTGAGAAGTCCTGCAGGACGCACATGTGGGGAGCGGAGGGAGAGAGGGCGGCAGTATTCATGGGGGGGCGGCTACTGAACTTGGGGGTTGGGGAAAGGAGGGCGGGCAGGTCACAGGCCCCTCGGCAAGAGGGCCCATGGGGACCTCGGCAGTGCCTCCTGGGGCACAGCCTCCCTTCCTGCCTTTGAAAGAAAGGTACAGTCAAGTCACCGCCTCTTCTGGAGCCAGAGTGAGCGTGGGGGGCGCTGTGTGCCCCTGGTCCATCTCCATAGCCCCAGGGAGCCCCTAGCCCTGCCCAGGCCCCGGGCAAGGGGAGGGAGAGGCACATTCCGAGGGCCTGTGTCACCAGGCCCTGTGCCCCCTGGCCGCCTGTTGTGACTCCAGCAGAGCAGCCAAGGACTTCTGCTGCTAAACAACCCAGGCTGGTCCCCAGGGCCATGTGTTTGTGCTCAGGTACAAACTGTTTCCATAGCGCCCAGCAGCTCTCGGGCCTCTCTGGGAGGGTGGGGCGAGGAGCCCTCTGGGCCAGAGGGTGCGATGGAGGCCCCCCCTCCCCCCCGCACTCTGGAAAGAGGAGGCCTTCCTAATGAGCAGGCCAGTCTCTTCTCTTACAAACCTTTAGGGAAGGACACGCCGACATGCCGCCCCTGAGGTCCCGGTGGCCCTGGCGTTGTCTGTCTGTCCTCGTATCTGGTCTCAGACCATCCTCCTGTTCTCGGTGAGTCACAGGACGGCTGACCGGGCGGGCCCCAGAGCTCCTCGCCGACAGGCCTGTTCCTCAGCACAGTTTCTACTAAAAAACAAGGGAAACACTGGGTTTGTAGAAAGTCACACGTCCTGGGGGTGCAGGTGTGTCCTCACCCCTCGAGTTTCAGGACAATGATGCGAGCAGACCACGTATGATGCCCCTAACGGCTCAAATAGATGTCAGCAGCCCTGTCTTGGTCCCTCCACCCTTTTTCCTTTGAACAGGTGTTGGCTATAGAATCACAGGGTCTGAGAACCAGTGGCCTACGCTTGGGGGTGCAGCCGGGATGGGGCGCTGCCGGCCGGTGGGACACCGAGTGCGGGGCGCTCAGTGATCACCACAACTGGTGTTTTCATGGACATCGTAGGACATCAAACTTAATGCAAAAAGCCATGATGGACACAAAGCCAAAACTTTTAAATAAAGACAGGACCAGAATTAGTGATTTTCCTTTTGCCCGTGTTCCTTGTAAACCACTGGGCAGAATAATAGGGCAGTGCCAGGCAGTTGAGGACCCTGGAGGGAACTGCGTCCCCAGGTGTCCGCCTGGTGTCTCAGGAGCCCCGAGGTTTTGGGTGTGATGTCAGCCCGTTGTCTGCAGCCTGAGCCCCCTCCTTCTGTGGTGTCCTCAGGGGTGGAAGCCCCAGGCGGTTATGTCAGGGCTCCCACACACCCCCTGCCTCATTCCGCTCCCTGTCCAGCCAGCTCCTCATGTTTATTTTTCTTTTGTAAATTCTTAGGAAAGCAAGCAAGTGGAGACCAAGACAGACGCCAAGAACGGAGAGGAAAGGGGCAGAGATGGCAGCACAAAGGCCCCGGGCCCCAGACAGGACTCAGACCTGGGGAGGAAGCCAAAGATGGGGGTGTTGAAGAAAAGCTTCTCGAGGGACAAAGATGACGCCGACGGCAAAGGCACAGAGCAGCCCAAGGGGGAGAAACTCATCAGAGGCATTGACAGGGGCCGGGTCCGGGCTGCAGTGGATAAGACAGAGGCCGGGAGGGACGCGAAGGGGGACACGAAAGGGGACACAAAGGGGGACGCGAAAGGGGACACGAAGGGGGACGCGAAAGGGGACACGAAGGGGGACGTGAAGGGGGACGCGAAAGGGGACACGAAGGGGGACGCGAAAGGGGACACGAAGGGGGATGCGAAGGCGGACGTGAAAGGGGACATGAAAGGGGACGTGAAGGGGGACGCAAAGGGGGACGCGAAGGGGGACGCGAGGGGGGACGCGAGGGCTGCCCCCAGGAAGGAGGAGGAGGAGAGAGGTGGCGATAAGAGCCCGGGTTTGAGCCGAGACGAGGACGAGAAGGGAGGGGACACGAAGGAGGGAGGCAAGACGGGGGCGGACCAGCCGGCGAGCGGACAGGCTAGGGGTGCGGATGCCGGGAAGGAGGGCGGGGCGGCCGGGAAGGGCGCGTCCCCGGAAAGGGACCCCGGCCCCGAGGGGAGGAGCGCGGCCGCAGAGGGGGGCCCGAGCACGAGCCCGAGCCCGGAGGAGGCGGCGCCCGGCGTGTTCGACGAGGCCCTGGAGCGGGTGCGGAGCAACGACCCCACGATGACGGAGGTGAACGTCAACAACTCCGACTGCATCACCACCGAGGTGCTCGTGCGCTTCGCCGAGGCGCTGGAGTTCAACACGGCGGTGAGGGTGTTCGCGCTCGCCAACACGCGTGCCGACGACCACGTGGCCTTCGCCATCGCCATCATGCTCAAGGCCAACCGCACCATCACCAGCCTCAACCTGGACTCCAACCACATCACGGGCCGCGGCATCCTGGCCGTGTTCCGCGCGCTGCTGCAGAACAGCACGCTGACCGAGCTGCGCTTCCACAACCAGCGGCACATCTGCGGCGGCAAGACGGAGATGGAGATGGCGCAGCTGCTGCGGGAGAACAGCACGCTGCTCAAGCTGGGCTACCACTTCGAGCTGGCCGGGCCCCGCATGGCCGTCACCGGCCTGCTCAGCCGCAACATGGACAGGCAGCGCCAGAAGCGGCTGCAGGAGCAGCGGCAGGCGCAGGCCGGCGGCGAGAAGGCCGCTCTGCTGGCAGTGCCCAAGGTCGGGGCCCCCGCCAAGGGCTCCCCAAAACCCTCCCCGCAGCCATCGCCAAAGGCCTCCCCCAAGAACTCGCCCAAGAAAGGGGGAGCTCCGGCTGCTCCCCCCCCACCGCCACCTCCCCTGGCCCCACCGCTCATCATGGAGAGCCTGAGGAACTCACTGTCACCAGCCACCCAGAGGAAGATGGGGGACAAAGTCCTCCCTGCCCAGGAGAAGAACTCGCGCGACCAACTCCTGGCCGCCATCCGCTCCAGCAACCTGAAGCAGCTCAAGAAGTTAAGTAGGTGTGGGGGGCGGGGGGCCGCAGGGCATGGTGCAGAGGGAGCTGCATCAGGCTGCAGGCAGGACACGCCCAGGGTCATGGGGTCCATCCTCCTGACTCCAGACAGACCGCACACATGGCCCTCGGAGGGAGCTAGCCTCCCTTCCAGGAGCTTCCTTTCACCTCTCACTGCAGCCCCACCTTCTCCACCTACAGCCAAACCTGCTTCTCCTCCAGGAGCTCGCCTACCCCCGGCTTGATTCCTTCCCTGGGCAGCGACCCCGTCCGACCACCTATCCCCAAGGTGTCTGGGAGCACCCACCCCACACACACACAGCCCTCCTGGGCCCTGCTCTCCAAAGCCCCGCCTCCCTGGGTGACCGCACCCATGGCCAGCTGGGGCTACACACCAGAGATGAAGGACGGCCCCAACTGCAGTCGCTCGCAGTGGTCACTGATGGCAGCCAGCTTTTACAGAAAAGGAAAAATGGTGCCTGTGTCAGCACCTCAGACATGGGCTTAGGTATCTGCTCCCCCAGAAGAAGGAGGTGCCAGGGGCTCCCTCCTCTAACCGGTCTTCCCTTTGCCCTTACAGGTGGAAGTGCCCAAGCTGCTGCAGTAGGAACGGGTGCCACCCTCCATGGCCCCGACGGCCCAGGCCTCGCCTCCCAGGGCTGCACAGACCCCCGCGCCACCACTGCTGACCGCTACGATGGCCCTGCTGGGCCGTGCTCAAGGAGGGCGGCATCTCTTCTTGCTTCCCTTTCCTTATTCCTGAGGCTCTCCGAGCATTTTTTCTCTACCTGGAGCTGAAGTTTCTGGACAAGAAGAGTCCTCTTAGCCCATCACCGAGAAGATGGCATGCCCGGGGCCCCCGTAGCTCGCAAGCTGCACAGGACGTGTGATCCAGGGAAGATGTGCCACAGGGATGTCACCTGCCCAGCCCCGCTGCCCTCCAGGGCCAGGATTCAGGCCTCTGAGGAGCCCTTGGGCAAAGCTGTGGGCTGGTAGCCTCTGTGCAGGGCAGTGGCAGACACTGAGAGGCGGGAGGCCAGGGGGCGAGGGAGGAGGGCGCCAAACCCCTCCCGGGCCAGGGCGCCCCTGCACAGGGCTGGCAGGCGTGGGTTCCAGGGGCAGGAGAGCCACAGACAGCAGCTGGACTGGGAGGTTTGATGCCAAAGCGACATTTGCCCCACAGCCGCCTGCTGTTGTGTGAACGGCTGTGTCTGTTTCCCATAGATGTTGGTAATATATACAAGCCTTGAGCTGTGTGGCTGTGCCCACCTCTGTACTGTCCGGACAGGCTCCCTGGAGGATTCTAGAAACTCAGGTTCCCAGCATGCCCCCCGACTTGGCCATAAAACAAGTTCACCTCCGCAGAAAGAACAGTGTGGGTACAGCCAAGAGCCTGTCAGTCCTGCCGCCTGGGGCCGCCGTCAGGGGTGACGGCCAGTGGGGCCCAGGGCCGGAAGGTTTGCTATCAGCACGCTCTGGGGGTGCTCATTCCCTGACTGGGCTCACGGCCAGCTCCCAACAGCAGCCCAGGAAGTGGGCAGAGAAGCAAGGTGACCGTTTGGGGAGCAGCACCCTTGGCCCCTACTCACTGAGCCCACTCCCTGCCCTGGTTGCTGGCCACCCCTGACCAGAGGGAGCCTCCACACCCCTATTGGGGTACATCATGGGCATCCTCCTAGTTTGAAAGCTTAAAGGTGCTGGCACCCCCCAGCACTGGGGCACTGCCACTTTGGGTCTGGGTCACTTGCAGAGAGTATAGCAGTGGCACCATCTTTGGGGTACAGGCGGGACCCCTCCTAGGAAGCAGGGTTGTCGTGTTAGGTCTGGCCAAAAACAGAGCGCAGGCTAGCCATGGGAGCAGAGCTCAGGTGCCAGGCACAGCCTCAGCCCCCGCTGTCCCCAGGAGAGGGTCCTCAAGGGTGCCAGCTTCCACTCGCCGTCTGCCCGTGCTCGTGTTGGCTGCGGGCTTTGGTTTGCTGCGGCTGACCCTGCAGCTCGGAGGGGGGGACAGCATCCCTCCACTTCGCAAATGCTCTGCCCAGAGAGCTTCACTGGCAGGGCCATGATCACACCACCCGCCAATGACAGGGCAGCTCAGGTCTCCCTCCTCACCTGGCTGCCAGGAGACGGGACCGCAGCAGCAATCTCCAAGTCCTAAGGGTGCCACAGCACGTGCCACCTTAGGAAGCCCTTTCCAACAAACGAGAGAGAAACTTACACAGACCGAGAAAAGCAAAGCACTTCTTACTGTCCACCAGCGACAAGGGGGCGCCGCCCGACACGGAAGACGTGTTCCCCCCCCCCCACACACACACCGCGACCTGATGCGGGAGCGCAGCGCCACCTGGTGGCGAGCCAGGCGCAGGCCCCTGCCGACCGGGGTGCCCTCTGCGCACCGAGCGAGGTCCCCTTAGTCTCCCGCCCTGCCCGCCCTCCCCGGGCTCCAGGCCGGACCGCGGTCACAGTCACGCAAGGGGCCTTTTCTAAGAAGCATAGGGTCTGCATGCGGGCACCACCCACCGCGCTTCTGGACCACCGAGGTCCCGAGCCTGCGTGTCACGTGTTGCCATCTCCTCTCCCACGCGGGTCCCCAACCCTCTGCGGCCAGGGCGGGTGACAGGCCTCCATCCGCCTCTAGCAGTGAGCTTCCCCTCCCCCAGCCCGCTCACCTTCTCCAGACCCCTCCGCTCCCTTCTCCCCTTCTCCCTCGGTCCCCCCAAGTGGATGCTTTCCAGCTGCCTCCTCAGCTCCCTCCTGGCCCTCTGCCTGCATCTGAACCCTGCCTTCCCTTTGAGCTCCGCCCCCAACCGCGCCCGCAATGAGTGCACTTGCCTCCCACACCTCCTCTCAGGGTCCTGGCTCCCTCCCTGGGAGGCAAGTCCCATGTACACCACGGAGACCCCCATCCTGGAGACCCTCACTGCTGCTCCCATCCTCTACCCGCCTGGCCTTGGGGGGCTGCCTGGCCTTGGGGGGCTGCCAGGGGTACTAGCTGAGGAGCAGGGTGACCCCGAGAGACTCAGAAAACCTATCCTGCAAATCTTCTCCACCTCCCAGCTTCAGGGGAGAGAGGAGACGGGGCTCCCAACCTTGGGATGACCCATGATGCCCTCTCCTGAGTGTGGAGCCAGGACACCTGTGGCCCCAGCTCCCACCTCTTGCCCCCACCTTCGAGAGAAGGTGGATTTGCAGCTGTGGCCCCAGCAATAGCAGGAGCCCAAAGGCCTGAGGCAACCCCGGGGGCTGGCAGAGGGGGCCTGTGGTGGAGAGGGGAGGAAACCGAGGGCGGGGGACAGGCGGGACAGGAAGTGGCTAGCTGGCAGTGCTTTGTTGGCAGTCGGCACTTTTCCCACTTGAATTAAAACCTGTACACTCCTTTCCCTGGCTCTGTCACCCAACAAGCCCTGGTGTCCCCGGATAGCAGGCAGGGGACGCACAGGAAGCTCCCAGTGGCAGGCACTGACATGGGCCTCAGGGAGGTGACCTGCTGAGGTCCCGAGGATCCAAGGCAGGTGACAAGCACCTTGCACCAGTGTGTCCTGGGCCCTCTGATGAGGGAGGAAGGACAAATTCACGTGTGTATTCCACCCTCATGACAGATCCCTTCTGCAGATGAGCAAACTGAGACCTGGGGACCTTCAGAGACATACACAAGGTCAGACAGTCACGGGGCCAAACGCAATCTACGTGGCCCCAAAGGGGGACAGCCCGCACGCAGCAAGCTCTGAGGTACAGATGGGCGCCATCTTCCCAGTGGCGCAGAACCCACCTCGTTGGCAGTGGGAACCAGACCCGAGTGCCCTCAGCCAGAGGTGGCCCTGCCTGTGGTGCGGTGAAGGTGGCGCTTGCTCCAGCCCTGCCCCTGGTCCCCACTTCAGGGATGGGCAGCTGCCAGCAGTGAGCTGCGTCCTTACAGCTTTAATCCAGTAGGGTGGCTGGGAGCAGGGCTTCTGCCCACAGCGGCACCAGCGGGCACCCTGGGAACAGAGGGGCCATAAGGAAGCAGGGGCTGTGACCCAGGCTTTCATGTCCTCCCCTGGCCCCGGCACAAACAGTCCACGAGCCCAAGCCCTGCCCACCCGGCCCTCATTCACGACCAAGTCCCACGTCCTTGGGGCTCGGTCCCCAGGAAGGCGCAGGGCAGGGCTTGGCCTGGGCCTGTTGAGCGGAGGGCCCCTGCCCATGACACAGCAGGGCCATCAGTGAAGGGGCAGCAGGCACAGTGCTGGCTCCTTAGGCTGCTGGGTAGGAGGGCTGTGGTGGCATCTGCGGGGGTGGAGCTGAAAGCAAGAGGGATGAGGGTCGGGGGCATGCAGGGTGTGAAGTACCCCCACCCCCAGCCCTGGGCTGCAGGATGCCTCGGGAGCAGGAAGTCTCCAGCTGGAGGGAGGGGGCTGGGTGAGAGAGGGGGCAGGGGACGTCCCGGCGCAGGAGTGGGAGCAGGCCGGACAAGGGGCTGCAGGCCGGTCATTTACCTGCAGGGTTGTGTGTCGGGGGCCCAGCCGGGTAGAGTGGGTGCGGGGAAGGACCAGTGGGTGGGTACAGGAAGCCAGGCTGCAGGGCTGCAGGGCCTGTCATTGGAATGGCCTGGCCTGGGGACAAGGAGCAGCACTGAAAGCGCCTCCTCCAGGGGGCGTGTCCTTTTCCTGCCCCAGGTGACCACCTCTGGGCCCCGCCCTCCTGCTCCCTGCTGCCCGGGCCTCCCAGCTGTGCAGGGGCTGGCGCGGCCTCCAAGGGCCCATCTGTGTTTAGCACGGTTTCCCCAGCAGGTCTGAGACCCCACGAGCCAGACAGCACAGCCAGGAGGCTGTCCTACCTGGACGAGGAGAGGGCAGCTGCAGGGGGGGCAGCCTGAAATCTAGCAGAGCGGCCCTCTGGGGTCCCCCAGCCCTTCTCTGCCACTCTGCTCTCCCATATGGTGTCACCAGGTCTGGGCATGTTGCAATCAAATGCCGACACTCGGGCAGGCACACCAGTCAGCGCCACCCCTGCACGTCCTGGGAGTCCTTCGCATGCACCCCCCCCCAAAGGGCGGCACACTGGCGTCTGAGTATTAGCGTGTGAGCGCAGCGTACAGTGCGGGGCCCACACGTGACCCTTGCTGGGGCTACATGCTGGCAGGCGTGTGCACACGGGCTCAGCCCCCCCGCCCCAGGCCCTCGTGCACGGTCCTTACCTTCTAAGAGGCTGTGCAGCTGCCGCTGCCGGCGGTGCAAGTGGTAGCCGGTGCAGAGGCAGCAGCAGAGGCTGGTGACGACCACGGCCACAAACAGGGCCACAGCGGAGGCGACGCCTGCCAGGGCCTTGGGACTTGATGCAGAAAACAGGCCCCTCAGCCGGCAGCACTGCTACGGGCCCTGGGCATGGGGCTGCGGCAGCCGAGGTCTGGGGGTGTGTGGGCTCCGGCCAGGGCCCAGGCGAGACCGAGGGGGCCCTGCTTCCCACGAGGCTGTGCAGCCCCCCGGCCGGCGTGGGGCGCTGGGGACTTGCAGCTCACAGCAGCACTGAAAGGTGCCGTGGAACCAAGAGGCATGGTCCTCAGATCCCGGTCCGCTCATAGCCGCCCCATGTTTCATACTAGCAGGCTCTCCTTTTACAAAGAGGACACCATGACCCGAGGCCACAGCGAGGGAGAAGGCCTAGGAATGAACCCGGTCTCCCACCTCCGGCCACAGAGTCTTCCACAAACTGCACTGCGGTCTGGGTTGTGACCCTAGTCCTGGCTCCACAGGGTCTGACAGGACCAAGGGGAGGGCTCCCGGAAGGACCTGGGACACTCAGCCCAACCCAGGCACCTGATCACGCCGCCAGGCTGCTCCTGGAAGCCCTGATACCACACTTCGTCACCAAGTGGGAGCCCAGGGTTCCCATCGGAATGTGGGTGGACCAGGCAGGGCGGGAGGGAGGGCAGGATGCGGGAATGGCGAGGCCGGCCCACCTGAGCCCCTGGCAGTGCTTCTGCTGCCACTTGGAGAGCAGCAGGTTCAGGTCCCCACAGCAGTACCGACGGTGGCAGGTCCCGCAGCAGAAGGTGAAGGCTGGGCAGCTGAACCCCGGGTGCCAGGAGCCGTTCTCATCCAGGTACCCCAGACAGCTGGTACCGGCCAGCACTGGCAGGGCGGGGAGTCAGGGCTACCAGGCTGCTTCTCCGGCTGCCTGTAGCCCCACCCCCTGAGCCCCTTCCCAGGGCCCCTCCAGGGGTCCCCCACAGTAAACCCCTCCCTACGGTGGGCCCCAGCCGCTGGAGGCTGGAACCTGAGAGCTGCTTCTTGTGTCCACCCTGAGGATCTCAGCCGGACCCCGACAGCTACCCAGGGCCCGGATTCCGGTCCTCTCCCTCCCACTCCCTGTGGACTCGCAGCACCTCCAGGGTCTCGGGGGACCCCGCGCCGAGGACTCCCCCTCCGCCCAGCCCACCTGAGGCCTGGCTCCCGCCCCTTACCCACGGGGGCCCCCAGCACCAGGAGGGCGATCACAGCGAGCGGCATGACGCGGGCAGGGGTGCTGCGGGGCAGGCTGGTCTCTGGGGGCCGGACTGACAGGTCCCAGCGCCGTGACCCCGCCCACCGGCCACGCCCCCAGCCGCCGAGCTCACAACCCCGCGCGCAGCCAGTGCCTGTCCCAGCTCAGCGCTGGCTCCTGCGTGGGAGCCGAGGCCCACGCCTCACCCCCCTGCTGCGCCCAATCAGGCTCGCAGATCCCAGAAGCCTGGTGCCAAGGCCAAAGCGCGTGGCCAACCCTGGAGGGGCAGGGCTGGACCTTCCTGTGCCCCAACGTCCAGCCCGGGGCATCCTGTGGGGGGCGGGCAGGGAAGAGAGGCTCGGAGTCACCCCGCCTCCACTCCTGGAACACAGGCACCCATTGAAAGGCAGGCAGCTGTGTCCCCACTGTGCCCACAGGCCTGGACCCTGCCAGCTGCACTGGCTTCCTGAGATGGCCCCTTCCCCCTCCCAGTGGGCAGTGCTGGCATGTACCAGCCTATGGCCTCACTAGTGGGATGGCAGGCTGCTGGCCACCCAGGACCCATCCAGGCAGACACCCCCTTTTCAGAGAACGGTCCTGCAGAAACACTCCATGGCCAGGGGAGCAGAGGCCAGGGGTCACAGGGCAGACAGTGTTTTAGGGTGGGGGATGAGTCGCCTTACAAGTGCACCTGAGTGTTGGGGACCGCCCCATGCTACACGGGGTGGCTGCCCTGAAGCCGCAGGCCAGGCTAGGGAGAGAGTCGAACGCCCGCCTTAACTCCTGGCCACACAGCACTTTCCAAAGCACGAGGACGTGGACCTCATCTGAGGCCCCGAGTTCCCTGGGCATGAGCTTTTTGGGGAGAGGAAGGAGGGCTCCAGAGTTACAGGACTCGCTCACAGTCGACCAGCCAGACGGCAGGGTCAACAGTGCATCCCTGGGCCCAACAGCAGGAGCTGTGGACGAGTTCCGGGGGTTCTGAGGTGAGGGGACCCCACAACCTGAATAGCTTAGGGGAAGACAGTCACAGACGAGCTGCCCGTCCTGGGCCCGAGGGTGCTGGTACCCCGCCCGGGGGGACAGGCTCAGCTCTTGCACCAGGAAGAGGCTGCTGGTCTGATGGGGGGGGTCTAACTTCTCATGCAGGACATGGTAAGTGCAGAGGGCACAGGGGGACGTCTCTCAAGCCACCACCCCTAGACATTGTGCCATGAACGCAGGGACCTGGCAGCCATGGGTCACTTGCCACGCAGCCCTGGCCGAGGAACTGCCGTTGGCTAAATGACTCGGGGTGGGTGGACCCGCCAGGGGCCATGTAGACCCGTGGGGTCCATCCTGTCCTCACTGTCCCTTCTCTTCAGGGCCTTTACCTTCTCCTTCCCCCCAAAACCTCAAGTGTCTCCTATTAAAACAAACCATGCTAAACAAAGCCGCACGCTCCCGAATCACCTCCCTTTCTGACTACTTTCCTGCTTTTTCTCCAACCCCTGGCTGACGCAGCAGCACCACCAGTGACTTTCTCACTGAAAAATTCTAGGCCACTGGATGGGAGGTGACAGACGAGGCCAGAGGGGAAAGCTGGCACTTAGTGGGGCCGCTGGTGCCTGGGGTATGTCACCAGGTGGCCTGAGTCCAGACAGGCCATGGGCCTGGCTGGTGGTGGGCGTCTTTCGGCTTGGAGGGCCTCACGATACCTGCTCCAGGTAAGAGCACGCAGGAGCGTCCTGTCACCAAGCCCGTCTCCTGGCCCCTGTGAGGGGATGGGTCCTAGAAAGCAGGAGGCAGACGCTAATCTGTGACCAGACGACACAGAAGACAGACTGGGCCTGGAGCAGGCTCCCCCAGGGAGTCTGGAAATCACACTCACAACTAACAGTACAGATGAGTGTCCCATTGTGTAGAAGAGGAAACTGGCTGGAAATGGTGAATTTTCCAGCTCAGAGTTGGGACTTGAAATGGACTTTTGTGACTTTGAGGCCCAGGCCGTGCCTCTCCACCTGTAGCCTCTCCCTAAACGTTGGGTCTAGAATGCTCCACGCTACGCCTGGCAAACTGCACGCACTTGGGGGAACGTTGGTGCCCAGCCCTCACTCCCGACGGGAGTCTGTGTGGAGAGGAGGGTAGCGGATTATCCACCCAGCCCAGCCCGCGGGCAGAGGGAGCCAGGGGATCGCTGAAGGGCACCTACTCTGCCTATAGCCCTGCCAGCTCGGGGCGGTGGTGGTGGGGGGGGCAGACAGGGCTCTTTTGGAATCTGGGGGTGAGAGGAAGAAGGCTGTTTACAGCTGTCCCGTCTGTCCCCACCCCCTGCCGGGAAGGGCTTAGGGACATCGCCTCAGCCCTCGCCCACCCTTCCCACCTGGGTCTGTGTGCCACATGCACGGGGGAGCTGCTGGATGTGCAGAAGCCCGGGTCTTCCTTGGCGAGACCTGCTGTCACGGCAGGTTGGGCACCGAGAATGGCAGTGGACTTGGGAGTAGACCAGTAACAGCTAACAGCCTCACGCGAGGCAGCGCTCTTTAATCAGCATTGTGCCGACTTCAAGCCCCTCACCCCGAAACAGGAAGAATACGCCTGGTCGGTGGCCTAGGGAATGGAGGCACAGGTCTTTCATCGCACTGGCCAAAGCACCCGCTGATAAAGGGCCGTCTAGCTGGGATTCGAGCTCAGCCACTAGCTGGAGAACGGGGCCTGCTGTGCCGATGGGACCATGACATGGCTCAGTCAGATCCACCAGGATGCCTGAGGCGGCGAGGGCTGGCCGGGGACCGGTGCCCTGTGGACCTGCCCGGCTGAGGGACAGGCCCGTGCAACCTCACAAAGGCCAGGGCGGGAGAAACGCCGCTGCTTCTTTCCGCCGGCGGCCGAGTCAGTGCGGCCTGTCTCCACTGTGTCGGCCGGGCAGGAACCAGTCTTACTGGGGGACCTTTTCTTGAACCTGGGAAAGAGGAATCAGGCTCCTCCCCAGGCTCCCAGAAAGGTCCTGGCCAGGCTGAGGCGGGCCCCGCAGGCCGTCCGTCCGCACGGCTCTCTGCCCCACGCCCAGGGACCCCGTACCACCATTTCCTTAGAAAGTCCTGTTGTTTCCAGGTGCCCTGCCAGGCTCATGGCACAGTTCTCAACATCCACACCCTATGGACTTCTGTTCCCTCCTTGTCTGCTGGGACCCCTTTCCCCCTCTCCCCCTTTTTCTCCAAGACCCCAGGCTTTCACCACAGAACCCACAGGCCCAGCCGTCTGCCAGTTCTGTCCTCGTGCTGCAGAGGTGCCCAGCGTGGGGCTGTCCTCAGACCAGGGGAGGCGGCTTAGCGAAGGGAACCAATACGCGGTCACTTCCAATCCGAGTGGGGCAGGGTCTGCCCAGCAGGGCGGGAGGCCTCCCACTTGCCCTGCTCCCCAGATAGGGACGGCTATCCTCCCCTCGGTCACCGAGACCCTGACTTTGCAGCACCATCCGAGCTGCACTGAGAGGCTCTAATTCAGTGAGCCACCAGGGCTCCCCGCTACGGCCGGTGAGGACACGGGGACACAGGACGAGACACTTCACCGCTTGAGGCTCCTCCGAGGTAGGTGCTAAGGTCCCCATCCCACAGATGGGGACCCCAAGGAGGCGAGGGGTGTCAGCGCCCCAGCTTCCTCCCTCCACCTATGTGATCATGTCGTGTCAGCAACTCTCGACTTGAGGGACACGGAGGCTCCCAGCCAGGCCCTCACAGCACTTGCTACAGCACAAACCACATGCGGCAGACGGGCTGGAAAGCCGGGCGCAGCCTGAACCCCAGGAAGACCACAGTAATGCCGTCCTTTCCCACCTACTCACAAACCCCCGACTAGAAGATGGGGCCCCTGTAGGGCGGCTGGCACTGCCGCTGCAGCAGTCCAGCAGACACAGGCAGCGCATCCGGGTTTGGGACTGTCACCGACAGTTCCTTATGGCTGCTGTGCCACTGGGATCCTGACCAAGTGAGGTTCCCCTCTGCTCCCCACCCGTGGAGAGGGGTTTCCCCAGGATGGGTGACTGCCAACGGGTGCCAGCTTCCGGGGGCACTTCTGCTGACTCATGGCTGTCACTTCGGGCAAGCTCGCCTCTGCCCAGTGTCAAGTCACCACCAAATCTCTCCCCCGTCATTCCCACTGGTACCCACCGCCAACATCCGGCTGCTGTGGTCTCCAGGCCCCGACCCAGGTCCCACGTCACCCTTCCAGTCACATCTGGACTGACGTCAAAATGGGTCTGAGAGTAAACCAGAGCATGTCAGCTCTGTTTCCCCAGGGAGGGCCCTTCACCACCTGTCCTCCCTCCTTCCTGTCTGTCTGGCTGAGAGCCCCGTGAACCAGAAACGCCAATAGAAGCTCAGAAAAGGTGATTTATTCCACGACGACCTTTCCTTAGACTCTTTCCCCTGGAATGTTCCCCTCCCATCTGCCTGGCAGAGGCACAGAGAGAGAACGGCAGAAAGGCCAGTCTACGTGGACTGAAATCACACACCTGCTGTGACCTTACGCAGGTAACACAGTATCTCTGTGCCTCGTGCCACCAATCTATGTGGGGTAATCAAAACCACCCACTCCCGCGACGGTCTAAACGAGACCACCTGAGTCCAACACCCTGACAGTCACACAGCCCAGGCCACACTGGAGCTCTGAGGACACGGGGACAGCCCCAAGATCACACGCGTGGCGCACAGAATCGCCTGGAGGGCCGTCTCTCCTCCGTACCTCTCACGGATGCCTTGTCAACCTGCACTTTGTGAGAATACCTTCCACTTAGAATCTGCGTGTTTTCACAGCTTGCCGATCCCAGGGGTTTCCTGTTATCTAAAAACGCGACCAGCAGCAATCCCTTACCTAGTAGATTCTTTCATAAATAGCCCGATTCTTTGGAAATGGATAAGGCACAAAAAACCCTCTCCAGTCCTGGCTGTCGGAGGGGCCAAGGTCAGAGCACAGCCGGGGGCCACCACAGCCCCTCCCTCATGGGCTCAACCCGCAGTCTGATGGCCGCTGGCCAGGTACCAACTTGCCTCCCTAATGCTTTCATTTCACTGCGTCCAGATTTTTCCAGCGTGTTAACAAATCAGACCGTGAGGCAGTTTGGACCATTGGCTCTAAGCCCTCACTGAGGGTCTACGCCCCCAGCAATGCCCGTCTCACTCTCACCCGTCTGCTGGGGTCATTCATTCACACGACAGTCACGTCATTCAGAGCTCAGGGATCTGCGATCCCGGCTTCCTTCCTTGGTCTTTCCCTCCTTCTGTCTTCCATTTCCCCTTCAATTCTCCCCACTGAGAGGTGAGCCAACTCCTGGGAAGCCCTAGGCCTCCAGCTGCTCTTTGCTGGGGCCCGACCTGACGTGTCAGAGCAGCCCCGGGCTCCACTCACACGCCCGGCTTGCCAACTCCTTCTAACCAGCTCGCCCGGCCCTGCCCTTCCAGGACGAAGCCAGACGCAGGAGACACCCAGGAGCCCAGTCCACCTGTGGTCAGCCCCACGACCTGGGGCAGACCTCTTCTTCCTGCTCAGAAGTCGTCCTCGTCAGCAGGGGGAATGACCCACTGTGCACCTGCTGCAGAGGTGACGAGGGACGATGTGAGACACTCGGGAAACACAGGAAGTGCCTGCACACCACAGGGTCCGACGGCAGGGTGCCCCCCACCACTGTAACGAGGACACTTTCCTCAGGACCGGTCCTACCCTGAAACCAGGGCACCAGCCTCCGTGTGGGAGTCCCACACGCCGGCTCTCAGGAGTCCAGGGCTGCCGGCACGAGACCACGCTTTGGTGCCAAAGCCGAGAGCTGCTTTGCCCGTGAGCACTGGACCTTCCGCACGGCCTTGAGGTCGCTACGGACAGAGTCTCGAGGTCTGGCTGGCTTCCTGAGAACCAGCGGGCCAGACTCGCCGTGGTTCTCCACCATCAGGGACTCCCCGACTCAGGCACAGGCCATCCTGGGCACAGAGCTGGCTGGCAGCGAGCGCTGACCGCCCGCCTTCCACCCCCGTGGGAGCTGGACACAAGGACACCACTGGCCACAGAATCCTCAGGCTTCCGTGGACGTGTGCACGGGGATGCCACACGGCGGGGCCCTTTCCTTGACAACGGAGAGGTGAACGCACTTCCCACTCCGCTTCCTGTGTGACAACACGACCTCAGATTGCCGTGTGTGTGTGTGGGGGGGGCACTGCCTAATTTCTATCCTCAGTCACCCTTTGGAGTCATGGCAGACTAAGGTCCCAATGAAGGGACCTCCTTAGACACCGATGGTACTGCACCGTTCTCGGCGTCACCTGTGGCCGGGGCAGCTGGCCCATGGGGTCCAGATGGCTTCCACCTAGTTCATCCCGTATTTCCTCTTCCTTCTCAAGGGCACAGAGGCAGAGGGGCTGAGACTCCCCGTATCATGCGGACTGAGTTCATTTGTAAAGATTACTTTACTCTCCTAGAAAAATACACGCTGCAAATCTCAGGGCTACAACTTAACCACTTCAGAGGGTCTCTGGGGAAGGGAGTAACCTTTGACTATCCGTCTGTGGAAACGTGTAGGAGGCATATTAAATATAGTTGGGTCAGGTGGACTTTTAAAAAAATCTGTTTTCCCCCTTTTTTCCCTAAAAGAGGAAAAACAAATTGCCATGTGTCTGGCTTCCTTTGTGTGTGAGCATGTCTGTATACACAGGACTAGCTTGGGGAGGGGCTGTCATGCAAAGAGGCAGGAACCAGATGACGTCTTCTGACAGGGAGAGACGTAGTGTTGTCGGCAGGAGGGAAGCCTCGAGGCCGCAGCCAGGGGCAGCTCCTGCCATTCCTACCGAGAACGCAGACGCCTGAGCAGGAGGGCAGAGCACTCCTGTCTGAGCACATCGGACGTCCTGGGAAAGCCAGCGGCTGCTCTGGAACAGACGGTCACTTCCTGTGTGCCCGGCGGGGCACAATAAGCCCGGGCCACGACTGTCGTGGGCAATGTTTCTGGACGGGCCGGCAGAGGCCTTGAAGGACACAGGTAGGGGCGCTCGTGGAGAGGAGAGGGCTCTAGAGCTCGGGGGTCTTCCGAGGGGCTCTGAGAGGTGTCCTTTGTTCCAGCATTCCCAGCATTCTTTGTGACAGCACTGCGAGCTGGTTCTGAATGGTCGTCACTGTCACTCTGCAAAGGCCAAGGGCCGAGAGTCAGGAGGCCACTCTAGGTGGAGAAGAAAGTGCATCTCCAAGCCCGACGGCGGCAAAATGGTTGATGGCTGGGCCAGGTGGACGGGCCAGCGCGGAGAGGCTCGCTCTCTAGATCCCGATGGTCTGCAGAACCCGTCTCTCGTTGTCGTTAAGGTGGCCGGAGAACATCACGTAGCAGGGCTGCTGAGCGAACTGGCAGAGGAAGTCCGTGAGGTACGCCTGGAGGGACGAGGGAGGTGTCACGAAGGCCCCGGGTCACCTGTGTGCTCTAACGAGAACCACGAGGGGCTGGGGGCACTCGGGCGTTCAGACAAAGGCCGTTCAGCTTGAGGCTAGGGCTGTCTACTCCTGGGGTCGAGTTTAGCTTCCACCCAGAGACTCAGGTCCACAGGGGAACACAGCTCCCCAAGAGCACATCTCATCCTCCAGCCTTCACAGCACTGGCAGGAAACACGCTGGGGAATGTCCCCGCCTTCCCCAAGCCTGTGACCGCGCAGCAAGCCAGGGACTCGGCCCTGAGGCTGCAGGGTGGGCAACACATGGGTCTGAGCCCATGTCCCTGGGTCCGTGGCTTGAGACACTGTCACTTGCAAGACGTCCCCTGGACGGTCTCACCTGCAGGTCAATCTGGTAGAGAGGGTCCTTCAGGGCGTCAGGGTCATCCTCCTCGTCGTCCTCATAGTAATCGTCCTCTGTGAGACACAGCCGCACGGGAGGCTCAGGCAGAGGCCCCGGGAATGAGGTGTCACCGGGCGCGGCTGATGGGACGTGGGGGCCCACCAACACCGATGCCCTTTTGGCGCCCAACTCCCGGTACCGCGCACAGCAGAGGCACTTGCCACCGCTGCTCTCCTCAGACCGCTCACCGTATTTGCTCGTAGCGAGAATGTCGGATAAGAGCTGGCCGGCTAAGCCGTCCTCCTCGTCCTCGTCCTGCTCCTCGTCCTGCTCCTCCCACATGTCATTGGCGTCATCTACTTGGGGACAAGAAGCAGCTGGGGTAACGCACACACTGTCCCTCCCCGAACCCACACGGGCCGGGACAGAGAGCCCAGCGGGTTTCCACCATGTGGCCTGGCGTCCCCGGTGGGAGGAACCAGGGACGGCCACACCTCCCAGTGAACTGGGGGGAAGAGCCGGGCGATTAGGGGCCGAGCAGCTCTGGAGGGAAACCGCACGGGAAGGGCCGCGGCAGCCGCCTCCCCGAAAGTGGCTCTGCCTGCCCAGCACGCCGGCCAGAGCCGGTGCAGGGAAGGCCTCGGAGCAGCGACTCCGAGGCCCCACAGACACCCTGACAGCGGTGTGGCGGGCAGCCGGGCGGAGCGGCCTGGGCACCTGGGCTCCACTCTGCAGGCGTGGCCTGGCGGGCGGCGTTGGCCTCCATGACGTTGGACAGCTCATTGATGATCAGCTTTAGGATTTTGACCAGCAAAGGAATGTTTGTCCAGCGCTCAGGGTCTGGGAAGGAGAGAAAGTCAGGCTGTCACTGGGCTCACTGTTGGCAACGCCTGTCCTGCCGCCAGCAGGCAGCGACGCACAGTTCCATGATTCCAGTCCACCTGGTGTCACCAGGGTTCAGAAGTTGGGAGACACAAGAGCTTGGGAATTAGAAGAGCGACACTTTTGCCAGAAAGCAAGCTGGATCTAAGTAACTGCCGAGCATGCGCTGGTCCCACAAGCTGTCCCTGGAACAGCAGCACAGGGGACGAGGAGGCCCCAGGCCCGAGAGCAGCCGGGCACGCACCACCCACAAAGCGCCGGGGTCACTGGTACTAGAGCCCCGACAAAGCCGGGTGGGTCCCCGGTGCCTGAGCGGACGTTTCCTGATGTCCAACAACACGAAGGGACCATCGTGTCCGGACCTGTTGCTTATCCCTGTTGCTTCCTGCCGCTTCTCCCCAAAGCCTGCACTAACAGTTATAGAGATGACAACGCATGGCCCCCACCCCCGCGTCCCCAGCGTCACCCACTCTTGGCTGACTTGGAGCGGGTGCGAACGCCCTCGTCCACGCCGTAGATCTCCTCGCCCTTCACGCGGATGTCCTGCAGCCGCTTGTCGTCTGCGTTGATGCCGTGCTGAAGCAGCTTACACAGGGCCACAGAGCTGGTGGGAAGAGTCCGGAAGGGTCACTCAGCCCCCAGCCAGAGGGCCCCCGAGGGGCTGAGCGGTCACGTCCTAAGACTGTCTGACGGTGAGAAGTCTGCTCACTACTCTTAGGAGAGGACCATTCAGCTGGGGTTCAGCACCCACAGACACTCCAATGGGAAGACTTGGGGAGCAAAGCCGTGTGCGCAAGCTTTACACTGGGGTCCCTGCTAGGAGGTGCGATGGGGGATCAGGACCCATGGGTGGGATCAAAGTCCAGGGTCAGAAAGAGAAGAAGCCACCACAGTGCTTGGCTGCGTGAGGTCTGAGGCAGAAGAGGGTCTCCAACCAACAGATGAGGAAACATGGTGTCTCCGTGTCGGCTGCCTTTGGGGCATTTCAGGGTGGCAGCTCTTCCGGTCATGTAGGTTAGCAATAAAGAAAGGGAAGAGGAGCACAGGAAGGGGCAGTCTGACATGGCACCGAGACGCCAGGACGCGGCCGGGAAAAGGAGCGACGCCAGCAGGTCCCACCTGACTTTGCCCTCGTACTGCCCGTAGAAGAGGTGCTGGCGGCTGGTCCACTCGGCCATCACGAACTCCAGGGCGGGTTTGCCGGTCGGCCCAGGGAGGCTGCACAGGAAGTCCAGCAGGGGCCCCAGCTGAGTGTGCACCAGGTGGGCGAAAACCATGATCAGGGACTAGGAGGCGACAAGAGGGGGACGCCCTTCAGGAAGACTGATCCCCGAGACAGGAGGTGAGGCAGTGGGGCCGGCAGTCCAGAAACAAAAACACGGAGCTTTCCTTGTCAGCGTTTCTTGAGCCCACACAGAATGATTTCACTAGACTGTCCTACAAGGCCAGGCTGAGAGCACGGTAACCGCCCCATCACGGGCGTGAGGGAAGCGCCCGTGACACCCAGCGTCTCGGCCTGACCAGTGACTCCATCTCTCCCACCCCCTCACCTGCATGACACTGAGCGTCTCAGCCTGCTGCATCTTGCTGAGGATCGCACGCAGAATCTGGTCCAGATTCTCGCCCAGCTCCCGCCCAGCCTTGGAAATGAGGGTGGAGACGAGGCGGCCCACGAAGGCCGCAGTGAATTCGGACGTGCGGGGGTCCAGGAGCTGGCTCACCACCTGCATCACGTACCACAGCCCATTGTGGCCTTGCTCGTCATGCCACTGGGCCACCTGCTCCAGCGTCACTGACACGTAGGCCCGCAAGCACTCGCCACCATTCTGGGGAGAAAAGGGTGGCAGGCAAGATCATCAACAGGGGGACAGACAGCAGGAGGCCCTCAGTCCATACGGCAAATGCTGCCCGCTGAGGCCTATGCCTCCTAAGAGTGGGGAGCCCCGACGGCTGTGGGGGCTCACCCCCCTCGCCTGTCATCGAGTCACCGTTAGACACACGCAGTCCCTGCCCTACCTGCCCAGCTACCTCCAGAATGCGTGTTTCTGATCACAAGGAACAGTGGACAAGCACACAGTCATAACCACAAAGACCGCCCCTGGGACTGGAAGAACGCCCAAGAAGCAGGAGTCATTGGGGGACCGCCGGTACCTAGGGTTCCCAAAAGCCCATCACTTTGACTTTATCAAGAGAAGAAATATCCGGAAAAGACTTCCTTATGACCCAAGCCCTATGCTGCCACCTCTTCCACAGTAGTGACACCGACATAGGGTGGTGTCCACATGTCTACAGTCGTAACCCCCGAAGCATGAACGACCGGCTTTTGCAGACATATCCCGTCCTGGTCCTTTGGGTAAATACGGATGTGAGACTTAGATCTCAGAAGCATGAAACGGTCCGAATTCCCTGCCTCCTAGGAGCCCGTGCCTGTGGGGCTGGCGTCCCCGTCTAGTCACAGGGTGAGATACCTGCATGGTGGCGTTGTCGTCTGTGTGTAGGGTGCACTGTGCCACAGCAGGAAAAGCCTGGCAGATGAGCAGCTGGGAAAGGGGGGGCTTCGAACTCCGCACCACTGTGGTCAGGATGTCGATGGCTGTCTGAGGAGAGAAGAAAGGGGGCTCAGAACTGCCTCCACGATGGGGCCGGGGGTGCCCCACAACCAGGCTCCTTCCTGTGTGGGAGCAACACAGCAAGCAGAGCACGTTTCTGAGAGAAAAGGAATGAGGAGGTGGGCAGAGCTCTCAGCCTCCTCACGTGCGGCCAGCGGGTGGGCGGTACGTGGCAGTGGCCTAGACAGCCAGTGACACTCAGTGGTGCTGAGTTGGGGTGGCGCTCTGCCCAATCCACTGAGGGCTCCTCTGGACCAAGAGCCTTTTCCTTAAAGTCCTAAGAATCACCCACTGTTCTTGTGGGCACAGGAGCCCAGTGAAATCAGCCGAGACTCGGTGCTCCGGGTTTGCTGTCAGTGGGGTGGGCTGTGCAGGCGGCACTGGCAGAAGCCCCGCCCCCGCCCCGCCCCACGCCCCCCCACTCACCGCACAGCCCCGCCCCCACGCCCCCCACTCACCGCACAGCCCCGCCCACGCCCCCCCACTCACCGCGCACAGCCCCGCCCCCACACCCCCCAACTCACCGCGCACAGCCCCGCCCCCACGCCCCCCCACTCACCGCGCACAGCCCCGCCCCCACGCCCCCCCACTCACAGCGCACAGCCCAGCCGGGAGCTTGTCCGCTGGCGCCTGCATGATGCTGACCAGCGTCGGGATCAGCCTCATCTGCATGGGGCCCTGGCAGGCCTCGATCTGGGACAACTCCTTGAAGATATCCTGAGCCAGCGAGGCGACGACAGGGTCTGAAGTGGACAAGGCAACACGGAACCCCCGCCTGATGGTCTGCATGTGCTTCTGTGTGGCCCTAACCTATGTAACCACTTCTGCTGGGATTACGTGTCACATACCGGGGACCTAGTGGGGCCACATGAATGACCTGAAAGAACAGGAGAGATGCCAAATCTCCAAGAGGCACAGGGCGCATGGGGTCACTGAGTCAGGGGGAGTCAGTGAGAGGTACCCCTAAAACCAAATGCGGCTTTTTCTGGGGCAAATCTTTACTGTCTTTATTCTCAGAAAACCTAGATGGATTGTGACACCAAAGGCTTAAGGAAAAAAACTCCCACTGATACTTTCTTAACAAACACACATGGAAGTTTCAAAAAGTGCCCAACACTGGCTTTTCCCGGTTCCTGTGTGTCAAGGAGGACGCCTGTCTGGTCCTAGGGCCAGTCATGAGAGACAGAACCCCCGAAGCCATTATTCCAGGATGCCAGGCAGCGCCTCGGGCATGGAGCTGCGGCCTGGCCTACGTCCTCCTCGCCCGAGCAGGCAAGGCCCATGCAGGGGACACTCCCGTCACTGCTGCCTGCCTGTGTTAAACAACGGAAGCGACTGCGTGTCCATCCGCAGACGGGTAAGTGGACTATGTACAGACCACCATGGCATGGCTGCAGTGAACGGGCACTTCCAAGAGTGCCAGGTAGAAACCACTCCAGGTGGTGTGTGTAGGTGAGAGAGCAAACCCCGTGAAATGTTGGGGACGTCGTCATGTCCTGTAACCAACCCCCAGCCCAACACACGCTTCTGAGCTTCAATACTGGAGCTCCCTCGTTAAAAATAAACATCCTCCATCTTTTTTCTGATAATAAAGTATTAATAACACACCACAGAAAATGCAGGAAGATATGAAAAGAAACTCCTATAATCCCACCACCTCGAGGTAACTACCGTGTTTCCCCGAAAATAAGACTCAGTTGGACAATCAATTCTAATGCATCTTTTGGAGCAAAAATTAATATGACTGGGCCTTATATAAGATCTTGTCTTACTTTACTATAATATAAGAGTAAGTATAATATAATATAATACAATACAATATAATACCAGTCTTATATTAATTTTTGCTCCAAAAGACTCATTAGAGCTGATTGTCGGGCTAGGTCTTATTTTCAGGGAAACACGGTACCCGTAACATTCTGATGTTTTTCCTGCTCTTTTTCCTATATATCTCTACAAACATCCTTTGCTAAAACAAAACCACACTGGGGATTATGTCCTATGTATTCTGGAAAACTCTACTCACATTCTATAAGCTCTCTGCCATTGTTTTCAGTATTGCTTTGAAGTCTGATGTTAAAAGGCTGCATGTTATCCCATTTTATGGATATAATTAATCTTCATCATTTTCAAACGTGTGCTGCCATACAACACACGGGAGGAACACTCTGTTCACGAGCCTTTGCATGTGTCTTTGTTCAGTGAGTGTCTCCGTCTCTAAGTTACAGCTCCAGGCCTCTGGCAGGACGCCTGTGACGTAGTTGCTCAGATTCCGACTGTCGTCAGTTCTGAATTATTGCTACACTCGGCTGCCCTTAACTCAGGACCGGGGCCCACTTCCGCGTGCGGCCGGCGCCCTGCCAGCACCTATTCTGCTGACTGACAGCCACATTCTTTGCTTCCGACACTGCAGGTCACCAGCCCCAGGGAGGTTTTCCCCTGAAGCCACCGCCCGCCGCCGCCAGCAGGCACCCTCCCCGGTGGCATACCGTTGCTGTACTTCAGGAAAATGGCGATGGTGAAGGGGCAGATTTTGCTCTCCACGCTGGCTGTGAACGCCGGGTCCACGGTGCAGACGATGCACAGAGCTTCCATCACCAGGTTGAGGACCTCGGAGCTGAACTGCGCTGCCAGGTGAATCAGGCCATCCAGGACGCTGGGCAGGAAAGGCTGGAGGACCTGGGTGCTCTCCGAGGCTTTCAGCTGGTCACAGTAACTGGGAGACAGGCAAGCAAGAGTGACTCAGCAGGGCATCCCTCCAACCCCACGGATAGTGTGTGTACCTGCAGCGTCACCAAGCTACTTCTACCGAGTGTCTACCTCTTTCTGTGGCATATTTTATACATGTCAGCATGACCATTTGTTTTCTTTTTCTTTACAGGACTTTATTGGGGAACAGTGTATACTTCCAGGCCTTTTTTTCAAGTCAAGTTGGTCTTTTTTCCAAGTCAAGTTGTTGTCCTTTCAGTCTTAGTTGTGGAGGGTGCAGCTCAGCTCCAGGTCCAGTTGCTGTTGCTATTTGCAGGGGGCACAGCCCACCATCCCTTGCGGGAGTCGAACGGGCAACCTTGTGGTTGACAGCCCGCGCTCCAACCGAGCCATCCAGGAGCGCAGTGGCAGCTCAGCTCAAGGTGCCGTGTTCAATCTTAGTTGCAGGGGGCAGAGCCCACCATCCCTTGCGGGAGTTGAGGAACTGAACTGGCAACCTTGTGGTTGAGAGCCCACTGGCCCATGTGGGAATTGAACCGGCAGCCTTTGGAGTTAGGAGCACGGAGCTCCAACCGCCTGAGCCACAGGGCCGGCCCCGACCATTTCTGTTTTCTACTTTACTTCTGCTTTGGTCTTTGCTACTGCCTACAAATACTTCCGTCTGTCTCCCACTCTGTTTTCGAGTAAATCCCACTCGTATCATTATATCCAAATTATGAAGATGAAGTGAAATGCTCTGACTCCTCGAACCACTTCCTGCTTTCGTCACATTCCTAAGGTTCGGATCTCCAATTTCCTTGTTATTTCCCAAACACTTACAGTGTTTTAACATCTCTTCCAGCATAACTGTTATTTACTAGGAAATTATTTTTCAACTTCTACATTATGTACATTTTGTACTTTTGGGTTTTTTTGTGCATCCTAACATGAGATCGATTTATATACACACTCTGTGCACACATAAAGTTGGGGCACTGTTTGTAGGGCTGAAGTTTCCCATACACACATTGCTCACTTTAGTCACGTCTTATTCAATCAATAACAACTCGGTGCCGTTAACCACGTCCACTGGGATACAATTATTAAAAACACACAAGTCTTTGGTTTATCTTTAGAGTGGCAATTAAAGTCTATAAAAACGTTGTTTCTGTTAAAAAACCTAACACAGGAATACGGCCCTCTCCAGATACTCAATAAATGTTTTTTTACACACTGGTAAGTGTCTTATGGGCTCAAAGGTCCACAGTGACGGGGGAACTGTGGGCTTTGACCCAGGTCTGTCCGGGCTTTTTCTTGGCCCAAAACACGCTGACTGTCAACGCCAGCTCGCCCTGGTCTGACTCTTCAGAGTGGACATGGCGCCTGGCGTGGTCAGCTTGTGACTCCCCAGCCATGTCTGCTCTGCATCCATCTCTACGGACTCACTGGTGCCCTGCCACCACCCCGCTTCTCCACGCCAAGGGCCTGGTGACTGTGCACTTCCGGTGAACTCGACACTACACAGTCTGGTAAAGCACATCACCGGGTCAGGTCACAGGGGATCTTACACGCCAGGCTGAGGGAGGTCACTTTATAGTGGAAGCCAGTGTAGTTCAAACTTTTTAAGAAATTATCCATAGCACCTACTTTCTTCTTTAGCCCCAAAGTCTTCAAGGAAAACTGATGCCCGAGGAAGATGCCAGATGTTTATCCTGTGGCGTCATGTACCACTATGCACACGGCGGCTCTCTTCTGAAGGTGACTTTCATTCGTTTTCATGCTTTATTCTCTGTCCTCCTTTGACTGGATCATCTCCAAGGCCCGGTCTTCTGGCTCACAGGTGCCTTCTGCTTCAGCCATTCAGCAGCTGATGCTCTCCACGCGGTTGTCATTCATTCATTCATTGTGTTCTTTGGAACCAGAATTTATTTGGTTCTTTTCTGTGCTTTCTATCTCTTAGCGGAACTGCTCATTTTGTTTGTGTATTGTTTTCCTGATTTCATAAACTGTCTTTCTGTGTCTCCTTGGAGCTCACCGAGCTCCTTTAAGCAGCTATTTTCAGCTTTCTACGGGGTGAGTTGCAGATCTCGGCGTCTCTGGGCTGGTCCTTGAAGAACCGCTGTCCTGTGTGGTGTCGTGTGGCCTTGATCTCTCACGTCCCGTGAAGTCTTGGGCGCTGCCCTCGGCAGGGCCATCACCTCCTCCGGTCTGACTGACGGACCTCTTCAGTGTCCAGTCTTGACTGTTCTGCTCCAATGGGAGGTGTCATCTCTGCTGGACTGCTGGAGTCCCACAAGGCTCTCCGGTGTGTGGGGGGTCAGTGTCCCCCGGGGTATGGACCTGTCCAGGTCTACAGCCGACACCGGTCGTCAAGTCAGCTGCTGGAGAGTGCATGGCACCGGGCTTTCCCAGCCTTGTCCCTAGGGCTCAGCTCCCCAAAGGGCACGTGTTGATGAGGAAGGGACATGCGGGAGAGGTCTCGTTCAGCCATCCCACTGACATCACTGCCCCAGTGCTTTCTAAAGACGTAGTAATGCACGGTATCTCGATCCCTGCTTCAAAAGGTGAGCGCAGCAGGTGGAGACAGCTTTGTTTCTAGGATTTTAGGGAGTGTTTAGGCGTCAACTGAGACTCTTAAATTTGGACTTTAAAATAACAACGCTCTTGCCGGTCTGGGCAGGAATATAAATAAACGACTAGCTGAGCCCCTAGCACTGAGCAGGGAAAGGGACGTAAAGTCGGGAGGAAACAGGCAGCCTTTCCAGGCCACACTGTCCCCATTTTGGTTCCTAACACAGAGCAATCAACCCACAAAATGACCTGAGCTCTAATTCGTTGCCGGGCCACCCTATGCGAGTGGCCCTGTCCCAGAGCGCCAGGCCGCGGGCCCCCAGAAGCCATGCTGCTGGTATGGCGTCTCCTGTCCCACATTCACTCCGCAGATCTTCATCAAAAAGTTCCAAGCAACCCCGCCCACGGGACGACTGCTGTGTGGGCCTCTGTTCTGAGTAACTTTCTCTCTCAGAACAGCGTCCCTGCCCTAAGGTGGCGTACTCACCCCCAGATGGCTCTCACAGCAGAAATGCGAACCGATGGGGGTTGTGTCTCGTGAAGACCACTAACTGTTGCCTGTAGAAACTGCTGGATCAATTCAGGGGACATGGCAACAGTGAACCGACTGGCAGCCCAAAGTGCCCGACCCAAGAGGAAAGGAGACGCTGGGAGGAAGAGAGAGCAGTTAGGGGACGGACAGGACGCGTGCCTGCCCCTCGCCCCCCCTTCCCTCCACGGCCGCCTAGTCACGGTAACGGGATCCACGCAATGCACACACTCCGCTGAGAGAACGGGAAAAGCCAACGTGTATGGCCTGCGCTGAACAATCAGCTTCTCATTTCTCTCGTCACTCACTAGCGGCGATTCTCAGACTGAGAAAGCTTCCCACCCGTCCCACCCAGCTCTTGTTCTCCCGCGGCACGACTAGTGAGTCCTCTCAATGCCGTCACGGCCCGTTCTCCTCTTGGGCCACTACGGGGACATTATACACCATCGCTCTGGCATTCTGTTATTTAAAATGTCAATAAATTCCAGTCTACCCCGTAAAGACCCCCTCTGTCAGCACGGCATTCAAGGCCCCGAGAGGAGGGGCTCTCGCGTGACGTGATCTCCCTCTACGGCTCCTAATCTCAGGAACACATGCTCCCAGCAACGTACCTCCCGTGTCCCGTTTCTGGGCCACAGCCCTCCCTGCATTACCCAATTGCCCGTGCGGGCTGAAGAAACCCTAGCAGCTCTGTGACGCTGTCAGCCGCCCCTTCAGCCTCCTACACGTCAGGTACTTTGCTCTGCCAGCCCCGGTGTCAGGGCGACCACCCCCGCCCACCACACGCTGAGGACAGGACCACACCGCTCGGCCCAGCACAGGGCTTAACTTAGTCACGTGCACGGTAAACATTTACGTGATGGGACCTACTGAACAGGACCTAACACACACTGCCGGCCTAACCGTTCCCCACCGGTTTATAGAACACAGAGCAGCAGCTGTCCCGGGAGCCCCGCACGTGAGACTGATTTCCGCAGCAGCCCCAGGGCATGCCCTCCCAGTCTTTCAGTGTACCGTGTGGCGTTTTCCAGGGGTGACACGGTGTGTGACACCACGGCCCTGCCAGCTAATGGGACGTGTGTCTGCATTTTAGAATGTTTTTCAGTTTTCATTTCTAATATTAAATATTAATACATAAAATTCACAGCAATTCAATGGTCTCTTTGGGATCACTGACAATTTTTTAAAGTGTAAAGGGGAACTGAGACCAAAAAGTTTAAAAATGGCTGGGGCAGAAAGCTCTTCGCTGTCGGCACGAAGATAAGCTCAATATTAAATGTTTTGCCAGTCTTCACACAAATATCCTCAGATCTCCATGAATTTTTAAAGATTCTTTGCCAGGGCAAATCCTACAAAGAATACGTCGATGGGTTTGAGAAATTCCAACACTTCCATTCCACACGACAGTACCTGCTTGTCAGAGCAGGATGTGTTCGAGGGCTACCCGTGGAGAAGGGGCCGGTGGGGACCGGGAATGGCACAGACACCACCCCGTGTCCGGGCCTATGTACTCACAGAGGCGGGGACAGCGTTTTGTAAGGAGATGGCGGGGGCAGAAGCCACGATGGGGCTGGAGACGCCGGGCCGTAGGCGCTCTGCCTTGCCGGAAAATTAGGCTACCTTTTCCTTTACGGCAGGGAGTTAATGCGCCACGAGAAGGGAACATTTTAATTAGTGGACACCGGCCAAGAATACAGCTGGAGGAAAGGACAGGAAACAAGCAGGAAGACTGAGGGGGACAGACTGCCTGAGGGTACCGTGGGCTTACTGCTGCCGGCGGGACTCAGCCAGAACCCTCACGGCACAGCAGCCAGATGCGCGTTCTATTCCAACGCAAAACGGCCGTGACCTGAGTGCTGGCTTGGGAGGAAGACTGAAGAGCAAGGCAAACTTAGTCTCTCAGTTGGTGAAGCTCGAGCCGAGATCTCTGGGCTGTTTTATGGGTGCAGATAAGTTCGAGCTCTAGGGCGGGAAGAAGAATTTCCCCCAAAGGACACGTGAGTGCCTGGCTTACCTATCTCAGTGGACAACGTAACTGAGGTGACGCCAGGCCTAAAGTCTTCCAGAAGCCTGGCACCGTGCCGAGACATACCTGAAAGGTTGAGGTCTGCGAGGATGACACCGGTCAGGAACCCATGCATGTCGAAATGGACCCGGCCGTTTTTCACACTGTCCGTGATAATGGACTTCACTGAGCCCAGAGCAAGCATGCAGGCCTCGTGGATCTTCCACCTGCAAGAGGGGAAAGCAAACCACACTGCCGCAAAGACAAGTATGCGAGGGAAGCAGTTCAGGAAAGGGCGCTCCAGTACAGTGTGACCCAAAGCCCATCCACCGGCCGTTCCAACCTAAACCTATGGCTGAAAACAGCCATAGTCAGTAATGAAAGCTTTCTAATTCAAAACAAAGCCACAGAACTTCCTTTCAAGGCTTTTTAAGCAGGGGCAAAATAAAGGTACCTCAGGCAGTTATTTTAAGGTGGAGAGGGCCGCTTTAACTGATGGCACAAAGCCAGCCTGGCTGCACAGATCCGAGACCCAAGATGCGCCCGTGTGACATCCCCCCACCCCACCGTGTGGCCTCCCGGTGCCCACTCTCACCAGTGCTCAGTGCCACTGTTCTTGCTTTGCTCAGCTTCCTGCAAATGCCGAGTGGCTGCGGCAGCCAGGGCTGCTGCGCTTTCATTCTGGAAGTCGGTGGCCACAGCCTGGGGAGAGGAGACAGGCTAATAAGCCTCCCCGTGGGAGCAAAACCCATTTCAGCTGCAAGCTGCAAACGTGAGTTCCACTCTTTCACGTGCACGTGCTCAGCTCTGATCAGGCCTCTGACGACATCGGGGTACTAAGTGTATTTCTGAGTGCCCAGGTGATGGAAAGCTAACGACATGTGCGGATCCCTCTGGCCACGTTCCGAAGACTGCCAGGCTCCAACAGACCCAGCTTTGGTGACGACGGACCTGACACTATTCTCTGAGAGCCTGACCGTGGAAATAAAGGCTAATCCACACACTGAACTTAGGGTGCTCAGAAATACTCAAGTCTAATGAGAAGAATTCAACAACAAAGAGAACAAACCGGCCACCCATAGGCGGCATGGGGCAGCTTCTTCACAGAACTGCAGCCCCAGTCAGAGGCAGAGAGAGCTGGTGTCTGGGTGTCACCCCCCGGCAATCTCACGTTTTAAGTTTGCCAACCTCTGGATTGTGCTCCAGACTCCTGCTGAAGAGGGGGTTCAATGGAAATGTTCCCCACTAAACCGCCCTTACTGATAAGAACACTTTATCCTCTGCACAACTGTACACCTAATAGTGACCTGTCAATCAGAACCAGGAGATATGACTCTGGAATGCCCGAGTCTCACATTTCGTTTGAGATGTTCTCTTGTTCTTTCTCCCCCAAAGTCTAAGATGTCTAGAAAGTCAGAGGTCTAGAAAGAGAAGCTGAGGGCCTGCCTAGGGTTACCGGTGGGGCATCAAGGCGGCCCCCTTACCAGGAGCAGGTCTTGAGCTGCAATCCTGACCGTGTAGGAGAAAGTGTCGTCGTCCTCATCTTCTACAAACTGCTGCGGGTTGGCTGTCCACACTTTAATCTGAAAGATGACGATGGCAGGTGTCTGTGAGACTGCCACTCCGGTTCACATGCCCCGCATTTCGTCCGTGCACACAGGAAGACCTCAACCTTTGTGTTCATCCAGAACAAAAGTCTAGCTTCAAGTCTTTTCTCTTTGATGTAGAGAAGCGAATCCTCTAGCAAGGTCAGTACGAGGTTATCGCTCTCCAGGACACTAGTTCAGAATGTGGCAGGTCACTGGCTCTGCTACGTCAGTCAGCTGTGACGCTTCGATAGGCCAATTTTCTGAACATATTAGGTCTGATGGGATATTTAACGTGACAGTTAGTCGATTCCTGTGCTGCTTATGAAAGAGAAGCATTATCCTATGTGATCGTTTCTGGTCTAATTTAGACCCAGCACCAGGCTGGTGACACGACCTCCGTGTCTCACTATTTAGAGAGAAAGAACAGCTTCTTGGCAGGTGTCAGGGCCTCTGCTTAGTGGCCCTACCTACAGAGGTGAAGTCAAAGTATTCTGAGAGCCTAATTACTCAATACAGGAGCAGATGACACCCCAACACCCAGGGACCTGGTAACACTGACACGAACGCGTCCCTACAACGCCACAGGAAGTTACTGTGCTGGTGTCTGTTTTTAGGAACACACGGCTGTCTGGTCCCAGGTGTCACATTCAAGGCAGACTTCCCAAACGTGTGCTGTACCTGTGTCTCGTTTACCTGTTCCTCAGTGATTTGCATGTATAGGATAACATAGTAAATCAGCTCAGGCAAGGCTTTCTTAACAGTGCTTTTGAATTTGCTGTTTTCCAGAAGAGCATGGACAAATTCGAAAATGCTAAAGACGAGATTTTCAAAGCCCAGCACTTCACCTACAGGAAATACACAAAAGAGAAGGCTTGAATGACAAGAAAGCAAAAGGACACAAACTACATTATCTTTTAAACTAACGAATATTTAAAGCCCTTGCTAATTATTGTTCCCAAGGGAACGGAAGAGTCGGCTGACGTGTCAGAGAAAGAAACTGAGGATAGTAAACGTTCTTTGGTTTTTCAAGTCAAAGAATCAGAAACACTGAACATATTTTACAGCATTTTCTGTTTTTGCTGTCAAATCCCTAAAAATATTAACACAGAAAGGAAAGCCTCGTCATCTGGGCCCTCCAAGTTACAGCCGGTGAAACGCCAGAGCAAGCTGGCTGGGCCGGCGCCTGGTTCCCCCCACACCTACATGCCAAGGGAAGCGTGCGCAGAACATTCGGTGAAGAGCGAGCCTCGGGGTGGGGCCTCCCTCCCCGTCTGCGTCCCCCCGCTCCCAGGTCAGACCACACACACGACCTACCATCCGAGTCCACGGGGTCCTCTACGTCCTCTGTGTAATTGACTTCCGTCCTCACGTAGGTATGATGATGAGTAAAGAAAGACACCTCAGAGTCTGCTCTGCATGCATTCTACAGGGGAAGGTGGACACTAAGCGTACACACCCACTAACACTAAGAGTGGGTCCTTCAAAGACCTCATTTCACAAAGTGGCAGACCGGGCGCTATCCCCAGCCTGCGTGCTGGCGGGCCCCGCTTCTGGGAAGGATATAAAGCTGCACTCTCGGTCAGGGTGTTCCAGACAATCGGCAGGATCTGCTGCATGGACGACACCATGTGCTTCGGGAAGTTCTTCACCAGGGCTGTCACTGCCTGAGAGTTCAACGCAAAAGACGCGAGGCTGAGTGACACGGGAGGACACCGATGACATCAGTCGTGCACTTGTGCCCCCGCCCCCCGGCAGCAGGGTTTACCTTCAGCACTTCCATCTTAAACCCACTGTCCGCCGTGGGGCCGTCCGGTATCTGCAGGGCCTGAACGAAGGCCTCTGTGAACTGCTGCACCACGGGGAAGATCAGGACCTTGGCTGCGCCCTGGCATCAGAAAGCACGTCAGCACCGGACACACGTCCAGTGCTCAGGTCGGGTCCAGTCAGAGGGGAGCAGCTCTATGGGCAGCGGGTGGCTCCCTCAGCCTCCTCAGAGCTACTGCGGAAGACCACCTCTTACGTAACAGGGACCGGTGTTTGCCACTGGGCTGTATCACACGAGAGGGCCACAGAGTGCGGAAGGGCTCGGTGACAGTATGAACGGATACAGGCTAAGGGGAGCTGCACGCAGTGACGGTTTTCCCGCCGTGCTCAGAGCGGCCAGCACCCCGTTCGTGTGCATGCTGGTACTGCCACAACACAGGAAGACACCTCTGCCTGCAGTGGAACGCACTGGTGACGACTTTGCAGCAGGACGTCTGCGACTCACCTTTTCCAGCTCCTCCATGTTACAGATCATATGGGCACAAGTGGTAAAAATCTCCACAGCTCGGGAGCGGGTCCGAATGCCATACACCTGGGAACAAAGTTACAGCACGGCCATGACATCGCTGTGTGCGCCTGTCTGTGTATCTGTGACTAGAAGAACAACTATGGCTTCTCAACCCTGACACGGGACAGGATTCCCCGTGGAGATGGGGCATGTCATCCCTCGTGTCCAGGAGATAGGCTTCTCCAGCTCAGAGGACGGGAGGCAGCAGGACGCCAGGGCTCACTGTAACAAGTCTTCTATGTACACAGGCCTCTGCGGCCAGTCTGACGAAACTCAATAGGGTGGGTCCTGCTTGAAATCCCAACACGGTCAGTGTTCTTCTTACAAAATGCAGGCCCTTGGCTGGGGCCAGAGAGGAGCAGGGAGGTTAAGACACACGCCTCAGGCACTCACACTCCCGGGGAGTGAGTTACCATCCCTCCGCTCAGCCATCAAATAGGCGTGCAGTGTTAGGGGCCTAGCATGGCAAGGCGGTGACAGGCTGCTTCCGGACACTCAGCTGGGCTCCGTGGGCCCAGGAGCCTCAACGGGAGGCTCCAGGTGGCATAAAGGGTCACAGGAGGCCAGGAGGTACAAGCCACGTGAAGACACAGTGCAGCTCTTTCACTTTTACCCAAAGTGATCGGTCTGAGGTTAATCCAGACTCAGATCTTTGTCCGTTCTCCTCTTCAGCAGCATACACACCGCGTCCCACCTGGGCGCGGGGCTGCCCAGAGCCCGAGCGCTCAAGCTGCGATTCCATACCTCGGCCATGGTGAAGATCTTGTACATCTCTGGGAGGATGACAGGAGCCACGAGTGGCATCTGTGTGTCTGTTACTTCTCGAGTGAATTCTGCAAAGAAAAAGCAGTATCGTAAAACTAGGTTGCCTTGTAAACACACTGAGTGCCAACATTTTCAAGCTGCTTCTGGGGGTAACACCCCAACAGATAGAGTACAGGTAGGGACACTGGCCTGGTGGCCTTCTCCTGGGAAGGAAAGTCGCAAGAGTTACTGAGTATTTGTTATAAGGGGAAAGAGAACAATACAGAGATAAAGGCAAACACGGGCGATTAAGAAAAGCCTTACAGAAGTGCTGAGAAAACCTGTGACAGCAGTGGGCAGAAGTCCCCTGGAGGCCCCCCGAGGAAATCCCTGCATTATCTACTTTGTGCCACGTGCCACCCTTCAGGTGCCCTCCGGCTGCTCCCATGGACAGAACAGCTGTGCACACTCAGCTTCCTGTTCGCAGAGCAGCGAATGACTCACTGACCTAGAAGCCAGACGCTGCTGCTCTCGGCAACAGAAAGCGATTTCCACCAGACGGAGGCGGCACAGGGCCGCCTGCACGCGGATGGCGAGGGACACGGCTCACATCTCCCCTCGCGCCCACAAACGCCACGAGGCACCGGGATTTCCTGTCCTAAGCAGTGCAGTGCGAGCCCTTGAGCGCCAACGTCTGCTCACGTGACCTGCTTTTCCCGGCTCTTCCACATTATCGCTGGGACAGAGCGAGTCGGCTGGGGCATTTTCGGGATGTACATCAGGAAACGCGAGTGGGCTCCTCCCAGGTCCACACTGCACACCCCCGGGCAGAACCACCACCAGGGTCAAATGAAGACCAAACACTCAAGGCTGAGTCTTCTTAAGCAGCGGTGCGTTCTTCCTGAAGAATAAATCCTGAACTGAGCAGTAAGGAGTGTTTCATTTAATTGGAATCAGTCCACACACGTGTAATGGATACCATTCATGAAAACAAGTTTTACGAAAACTTGGTGGCATGATTTAATTCCACGAATAAAGAGCCTAGCCACATTTTTACTCCCCTATCATCATTCCTGGTGGTCTCAATGTATTAACACCGATAAGCTGGAGTCCAAAGTAAGTTTTCTGAGGTCACCGAGCAACTCAGGAAAAGCGTGGGACACCAGCAACATCTCAGTCTCCAAAGTTCTCTGAGACGGAAAAAAGGAGCTGTGGCGGGTAGCTAAACACGTCCCTCCTTGGCTGCCATCTGCCTTCCCTCCACAGCGCCAGCCTGAGTTGGTTCTTTCATGTCCTGAGTTTAACGGGAAGCCCTGCAGAAGGCCGACTGAGGACAGCCAGCCCGTCCTCCTACAGGCTCCTGTCCACACCACGTCCTGCCATCTCCACGCAGGTCTCTGCTATCGTTAGAGCACGGTCTAGCCCCAGGTGAAAACAGACAGCTATCTGAGGACAGACGGGGCAGCCCTGTCCCATGTCCGCTGGCTGCGTCACAAAACGGTGCACCCCCCCATCTGATGCGGTGACTGAGGCTGACAGAACAGCCATCCCCCTCGTCCAGCGCGACGAATGCGCTTAGCTCCCAATCACGAGAAATGCACAACCTCCGTTTTGAACAAGCTGGACTTGTGTTGGGAGACTGGAAGGCAAGGCTCCCTTTGCTTGGCAGACAACACATCTGTTCACTGATATTTTGGTGCCAAGAACTTGTGAGTAAGGAATCCTGGAAGGCTAATTCCAAGGAGAGGGGTCTGTGAAGTCGCCTGGAGAGTGAGTCACACAAGAGACGCGAGGGGAAACCCGAGCAGGGAACGATGTCATCGTTTTGGCAATTCTGCTCTACACAGTGAGCACCTGTCACAGGTAATCAGTACGAGTACAAGGCCTGGGAAGAGGGGGTTTGAAATGAAAGGAGAAAGGATTTGCTTCTGGACACAGAATTGCTCCTGCCGACCATCACCGTCTCATGCGCTGGACAATTGGGCCCAGATGCCAAGTTCGGTAAACAGATTCCAAAAAGGAGAAACGGCCCTTATCACTAGGCAAGAATACGCTTCAGTAAGCGAGTACATCCTAGGGAAGGAGGAATACAGGTGGGACTTCCACTAAGCTGTATGAACAGAGGGGAAACAGGACTTGTAAAAGGGCGACAGAAGATGGCTGATGTCCGGGTAAGGATTCCTTGAAGGCAAAACAGAGACTTCACCCGGGGCGGCAGGTAGAAGGAAACTCAGGCCAGACCTCGGGATTTGTGAAGACAGGTTCTGTGAGGGACGGACGGACAGATCAGTCAACCGAGCTGAGAAGAGATACCCACCAAGTCTTGGACTGAAAGTTCAAGTATTTTTATCCACTTCTCAGAACAGAAAGAAAAGATGCCAAAGGCTACATAGTCTCTAGGCCGGCTGCACGAAGGCCAGGGTTTTATAGCTACACTGTTTTTACCTTCTTTCTTGCATTTTGATTCTTAATTTTGACTTGGTTGAACTATTAATAGAAAAATAATACGTAACAAGGAGGACAATCATAATGGCTAAAGTTTACAGTGTATTAATGGCATCAGTTAGTAACATTTTACGTCGATTAGCTCATTAAAACGACCAAACGTTCCTCTGACGTAGATCCTCTCGTTATGTGAATTTTACCTACGAGGAGACTCTGGCTCAAGAGACACAGTGAGTCGGGTCAAGGCAAAGGCGGACTGTGAGCTGGTATGTGTGCCCAGCTACTGTCCGTCACCCTGGAGTGGCGAGGTCTGGGGGCAGCCCCTGTGCGGTGCTCCCTCAACTCCCTGGAAGGGAGTGGCGTGGGGGGCAGCTATGGAGACAGCACAGCAGGAGGGAGGGGCCACGGCGGGCGGCGAGAGCTCACACCTCCAGTGCCGCTGGCTGGAGTCACGCCAGCCCACAGCTTCCTGTGCGTCTCCGGCCACCTGCGACCCGAGCCCCGACCCCGGGAAGAGGCTCTGGCACCCACCTGTCAGCACGCGCATGGCTCCATGCACGGCGTTGACGTCTCCGCTCACCAGCATCTCCATGAGCAGGTTGAAGAGCTGCGGCCAGGCCTCCGGCCAGTCCCAGTGGGCAATGGCCGACACGGCGTAGGCCACGCTGGAGCGCACCTTGCTGATGGACTCTCGCAGCCCATTGGGCAGCAGCTCCCGGATGACGATTTTCGCCTGCAGAGGAAAGGCCACCTGCCGTGAGAGCCGGCTGCACGTGGTAGCCAACTCCTACCCGGTGTGCGCACGAGGAAAACCATGAGCAGAAGATACTGCGTAGCTGTCAAAACCTCCAATCCAGACACCTGACGAGCAGGTCCCACAGCCCTCATCTGTGCGCTCTACACGCACGCCGTCCGTCTCAGCAGCCATTTGCAGTGAAAGTGGAAGGAAGGTAGAATTCAGTCCCTCGGTCACACCGGCAGTTTCCGTGCTCAGCACCACGTGTGGCCAGCAGCTGCCGTACTCAACAGCACAGATACACAACATTTCTGTGACTGCAGGGAGTTCCAGCAGACTGCCTCGCTCGCCACCTTATACCTCAAAATTCCTTGGGGCCCGCAGTGGCCACACAGCACTGCACTAAGTAGAAACACTATCGCATTTAACCCTCACACAACTCTTTGGAAGTTGGAATTGTTACTCTAACTTTAGGTATTTAGGAAACTGGAGCTCAGAGGGTGAAATATTTCCCAGTATTTCATGGCCAGCAAAGGGCAGAAATGGGACTGGAGACAGGCCAGCCTCGGCCCCGAGCTCTCTCATCCGCGCACGCGGCTCCCCACGCAGCCTCCAGCCAGCTCCCCTCTCTCTCTGCACAGTCTTCTGACTGCCCCCTGCTGTCCGGGAATGGGGACGGCGCCACCTTGTCAGATGGGTCCTCCAACCACAGGCAGACGGACCAGCTCACTGTCCTTACCCTTTCGGTAGTTTCAGGAGGCCGAAACTTCTCTGACTGGGCACACCAGTGAGTCTCCACATACTGCTTCAAAATGACTGATGCGAGCTGTGAAGAGAAGAAGCCACGTGGTACATAGCAAGAAAAAGGCTTTCTTCACACAGGAAAACCATACAGATGGCCTGATCCATTCATGGGAAGTGTATCGAAAGCTGCTACCAAATCCTAGGTTATTTATAGACTGGCCGCATTCTTGCTCTTTCCCATAAGAAAGTTTCATTAGCAAAAGGGAAATTACTTATAAATTGGACCATTTGGTCTGGACTTACCTGACGAATTGCCAACGCCCCCTGGGGGTCCACGGTCAGCTCTGCCAGGTGAACACCAAATTCTGAAAGAGAAAATGTTACCGTGAGTGGAAAAACACGCAGGAAAGCCACAGCAATTTACTGCGCTCTAACCCTCAGGCCAACAAGAACGACTCCAGAAAGGAGCTGGAGCCGTTGCCTCCCAAAGCGCTACATGTAACTCAGACTGATTCCAAGTGGGACCAACACGCAGACCCACAGGCCACGGCTGTGCAGCCAGCACTCCAGCATCGGCTCACTTTCTCCCTTCACTGCAAAGCCTCTCCCAGCCATCTTCCCGCCAAGAAGGCAGCAGTTGCCTCCTGAACCAGTGAATGTGGTATGTACTACTAAGTTACCCAAAGAAAAACCAAAGGTGAGATTTCAGGAGTGACTCAGACACACACCACCAGATGAGAGATGATTACGTCTAAGGAACTCTGGCTTTTGCAGGCTTCGTCCTAAAAATAACAGCGGTCATAAGTGCACAGTGCCCAGTAAGCAAGGCAAGCAGCAGTCTCGCAGTGAGCGCACAGTGGGAGGCTACAAATGATTCTGACGCCCAAGTTAAAATGTAATCCCCATCAACATCCCAATGATGGTTTTTGCAGAAATAGAAAACCCATCCTAAAATTCATATGGATTCTCGAGGGACCCTGAACAGCCACCGTAATCCTGAAAAAGAAGACCAAAGCTGGAGCGCGCATGCTTCCTGATTTCAAAACTTAGTACAAATCTACAGGAATCAAAACAGGGTGGTCCTGGAGTGAAGACAGACATACAGACCCATGGCAGAGAATACAGAGCCCCAAATAAACCCTCTCATACACGGTCAAATGATTTCTGACAAGGGTGCCAAGACCACTCAATGGGGAAAGGACAGTCTTTACATGAGTACACTGCACGTCCACGTGTGCGAGGATGAAGCTGGAGCCATACCTGACACACATACAAAAATTAACTCAATTGGATCAAGACCCTAAATGTAAGACCTAAACCAATAAAACTCCTAGAAGAAAACACAGGAGAAGAGCTTCATGACATTAGACTTGGAAATGATTTTTTGATATGATACCAAAAACGCAGACAACCAAAAGAAAAAATAGACATATTGGACTTCATAAAATTTAAAAAATTTGGTGCATCAAAAGACACTGTAACAGAGTAAAAAGGCAACCTACAGAATGGGAAAAATATTTGCAAATCATATATCTGTCAAGGGATTAATATCCAGAACATACAGCAAACTAGAATTCAACAAGAACCAATAACCCCATTCAAAAATGGGCAACAGACTTCGAATAGACATTTCTCCAACGAAGACACACAAACGGCCAATAAGCTCATGAAAAGATGCTCCATCTCACTAATCGTTAGGGAAACTCAAGTCCAAACTACGAGATACCACCTACACCCGTTAGGATGGCGACGACCAGAAAACCAGACGACGAAGGCTGGTGAAGCTGTGGAGAAATTGGAGCCTGTGAACAGTGGTGGGGTGGAAATGGCGCAGCCGCTGTGGGGAATAGTACAGAGGGCCTCAAAATACTAAAAACAGAACCACCACACAACCCAGCAATCCTGTTTCTGGGCATTTCTCCAAAGTAAATGAAAACACTAACTTACAAAGATAGCTACACCCTATGTTCACTGCAGCATTGCTTAATGGTGTATATGAAAACAACCTAAGTGTCCATGGATGGACGAATGAAGAAAGAACAAATGGAGTATTACTCAACCACGAAAAAGAATGAAATGTTCCCATTTGCAACACCACCTGCGAGCCCTCCAGGCCGTTATGCCAAGTGAAATAAGTCCAACACAGAAAGATACATAGTATGATCTCACTTATATGTGGAATCTAAAAACAAAAGCAAGAAAACAAACTCCCACATGGAGAGAATACATTGTTGGTTGTCAGAGGTGGCAGGTGGGTGAAAGGAGTCAAAAGGTATAAACTTCCAGTTATAAAATCAGTAAGTCCTGGGGATGGAATAATGTACGGGGAGGGGGGGGGCGGGGGGCGGGGGGGACCCCAGCTAATATTGTACTGCATGTTCGAAAGTTGCTACAAGAATAGATCTTAAAAGTTCTCAGCACAAGAAAAATAAAAACTCTGTAACTAAAAACAGTCAGTTATTGTGCTATTCTTATTTTTATTGCCCCTCATGAGTACACTGAGTCTTTTCTATCTATGTAACAAAAGTTACTTTCCATGGGAAGTTCCACCGGGATAACCGTCCAAAGGGCATTTATGCAACAGAAAACCTAAGTGGTCCATGCCATGTTTCATGTTCACGGCTTATCCAAGTAACAGGGTAAAAACTACTGAAAATGACCTACGTCTCTATTTTTAAAAATGTTTTGTTTTGAAGTAAGTTTTAGACTTAAAGAAAAGCTGGATCTCCTTCACCCCTGTTCCTGATGATAACCACTTACTCACCCGTCGTTCAGTGACCAGACCAGAAACTCACACGGCGCTGCTGTTGACGGCACTTAGACTTCACTGGAGTCCGACCAGTCTCCCCCCAATGTCTTTTTTTTTGTTTCCAATCCAATCCAAGATCCCACACTGTCCTGGGCTGTTCTGCTTCCTCAGTTTCCTCCAGTGGTGACGGCCCCTCATTCTCTCCTTGCCTTTGATGACCAGGACACGTGGCTAGGGAAGGACCAGTTCTTTGGAGACTGTCTCTACGTGCCTTTGACGGAGGTTCGTCCTTATCACTTGAGGGTTCTTGGCAAGAACACCAGATGCGATGATGTGTCCTCAGGACACCACCCTGGGGAGGGCAGTGTCCATCAATTCTATTCTTGGTGACATTAATTAACCACGCTCACTTGGTAATGTGGAGTCTGCCGGCTTTCCCCACCATTAAGGTACTGTTGTCCTCTCTGCAATGGGTACAACTCTTTGAGATGACTACATATAAGCAGACCTGCACAGTTCAAATCCATGTGCGTCAAGGGTCAACTATACTAACCGAAGCCTACACATCCATCCGTCCATCCATCCATCCATCCATCCATCCATCCATCCATCATCCATCCATCATCCATCCATCCATCCATCCATCCATCCATCATCCATCCGTCCTTCATTCTTCCATCAATCATCCATCAATCCATCCACCATCCATCCATCATCCACCCTTCCTTCCCTCCTTCCTTTTCCTTCCACCCACCCACCCACCCATCCACGAGGGTCCCTGACTTACAGTGGCTCCACTTATGATTGCTTGACTCTGCAGTGGTGCCAAGCGATATGCATTCAGCAGAAACCGTACTTTGGATTTTGATCTTTGCCTGGGCTAGCGATACGGTGCAGACCCGCAGCATCGATCCACGGTCCCACGGCCACGCGACCACGAGGGTAAACAGTGCCACTCCAGTCTACTGTGTTGCCAGCGTTTTTTAGAAATCGTGTTCTGAGCACATTTAAGGTAGGTTAGGCTTTGGAGTTTGGGAGCTGAGGTGTATTAAGTGCATTTTCAACCTGCGATATTCTCTGTTTAGGAGGTTTTCTGGACATACCGCATCCTAGTCTCGAGGCACCTGTACTCTGCCTCAGGTGCCAACCAATACCTCGAGGGCCATTCCACGTTCCTCCTTTTCTTATTTGCAATTCTTTCTCTGACAGTGATAACACTGGCTCTCGTTATCTATAATACATTTACTTATTTGTTCAATATTATTCTACCAATAAACTAATTACAGAATGATTAACCCATACTCTTAGGAAAAACATATATTAACTAGAGAAAACAATTTGTGTATAGTTCTTTCTGACTTTAGTCTTACAACATGTAGTCAAGATACTATTTTCCAAAGTTACTTAGGTGAATTCTTTTCTCCTCCAACACCTGATAATATTGTTACCTTCCTCATTTGTGATACAGTTAGGTTTATTTGTTACTACTTGCATTCCACTTTGGGCGCCTCCCTTGGGGGGGGTATGTAAAACATGACTATGACTCTGAAAATGATACAAAAAGGCACCTACCAAGAACATCCCTCCCCAGTAACTTCTTTCCACTCCTTCTCCACCACTCCCTGTAGGTAACCAAACTACTCCTGGTTTATCTTTCCTGTGTTTCTTTTGCATTAATGAGCAGATACATGTGATTTTCTTATACCCTCATTTACATGAAAAGTAGTATACAGATACTCTTTCGCACTTAGACTTCTTTCAGTTTCCAGTACCGTGTTTCCCTGAAAATAAGACCTAGCCAGACTATCAGCTCTAATGTGTCTTTTTGGAGCAAAAATTAATATAAGACCCAGTCTTATTTTACTATAAGACCGGGTAAAACATAACATAATATAATGTAACATAATATAATAATATAATACTGGGTATAATACCCAGACCGGGTCTTATATTAATTTTTGCTCCAAAAGACGTGTTAGAGCTAATGGTCTGGCCAGGTCTTATTTTCAGGGAAACACAGTATATCCTGGAATTCATTCTAAACCAGTTCACAGATTCCTCATTCTTTTCTACAGCTACATAATATACCACTGTATAGATGTATATACTTTATTCAGCCACTTTCCTAAGTATGGGCAGTTAGATCGTTCCAATATTTTGCTTTTACAAACAATGTTGCAGTAAATAATATTGTGGGTGTGTATTGTTATATTGTTGAAGGCGTATCTTCAGTTTAGATTCCCAGAAGTGGGCTTTCTGGGTCAAAAGGCAACGCAGTGTTGTCAGGTGTGGCCAAATGTTCCTCCAGAAGGACTGCACCGCTTTGCATTGCCACTCGCTTTGCATTGCCACTCGCCATGTTAAGAGTGTTTCTTCATAACCTCACCAACAGAATGTGTTCTCATACTTGAAACACTTTGCCAGTCTGATAGATGACAAATGGTAGCGCAGTGTTGTTTTAACTGGTATTTCTCTAATCATGAGTGACTTTAAACTTCTTTTGTAAGTTCCAGTGCTGTTTTACTGTCTTTTCTAGGGGGAAGGGGTGAATTGTCTGTCCATGTCTCCCCCCATTTTCCTCTTGGAGTTCTGGTCCTTTGTCTCTCAATTTTTAAGAGCTCTTTATATACTAAGGAAATTATCCTCTTGTCTAGTATATGCTGTGAAAAAATTTGACTTTTTACATGGTATTTTTTGTCATGCAAATTAAAAATGTTTTATGTAGTCAAATTTATCAACCTTTTCTTTTATTGCCTCTGGATTTCAAGTCGTAGTTAGAAAGCCTTTCCATATGCCAAAGTTAAAGGAAAAAATTCACTAATATTTTCTTCTACAACTTGTATGGTTTTATTTTATTTTTTTAATATTTAGATTCTTAATCCATTTGGAACTTATATTTTTGGTATGGTGTAACATACTGATCTAATTCCAAATGGCTGCCCAGATGTCCCAGCAGCTTTTTTAAAAAGTCCATCTTTACCCCAATGATTTGAGATGCCACCTTTTTCTGGATTACTAATTTCCAAAGATACCTGTAACTATTTCTGGACTTTCTATTCTATCCCACAGCTCCACTTGTCTATTCGTGTGCCACTGCTCGTGATCTTTGTTTGAATTATAGAGGCTTTATACGATGTTTTCATGTCTGGTAGAACCAGTCCCCTCATAGATTTCCTTAGTCAGTGATTCTGGAGCTATTCTTCCACGCTTGTTTTCCTGTGAACTTCACAATGAACTTGTTTAATTCATCTACAGTGCTGAGTAGTGCTATCCAAGTACAGCATGTGTCTTTCCATTTACTCAAGTCCTCTTTTAAGTTTTTCAGGAGTGTTTAAAAGCTTCCCCAGTAGGTGCTTGTACATTTCCTGTTAATTTTATTCCAAAGTGTTTAATCTTTCTGGTTGCTATTGTAAACTTTTTTTTTTTAATGCCTCTATTATGTCCTCTAACCTTTTACTGTTTGTGAATATAAGGGCTATTGATTTTTGCATTTTAGTTTTACGTCCTGGTACCTCACTGAACCTTAGCGACTTAACTCATTCTTATTACAGCCTTATTTTAAGCTGCAGTTTTTGGTACAATCTGATGATACCTATCACTTCACTCAGGAAAGAAGACTTTTTGCAAGACCACTGCAAAAGAAGCCATGTTCTTTCTAAAGCATTTACTAAGTGATAAAACCACAGTAAACACCTGAATCCTGCAGAATCACCTCTAAAGATATTGAACCCCACTCTAATTCTTAGGATTAGTTCAGCTAGTTCCGAGTCTGGTCAGGCTATAGAACCCATTTACAGCAGAAGAAACAGTAGGTGTCCACAACCCCAAAGACAGGGGCGTCAACTTTCAGAACTAAATGCAGATGAGTCGGACATCAATTAGGAAGACCTCTTGGCTACCAATGTTTAAGTGGAACCCAAAAGCACCCATGTGTGAAACCCAACCAAAGAAGGAGAAAGAACTTGCAAGGGTGCCCATACCTCCTTGGACTTCAGACACGTAGTGTGATAATGGATGCTGACTTTACGGCCCCAAGTCGGCTTAGAATGTCAATGCCTACCAGGCTTGGTCTCCCTGGATACAGTCAACCGATTCTGGGCTGCTTTCCTTGACGTCCTTCAGAATGACGTCAGGCAAATTCATAAACCACTTGAGCCATACAGTTTTCTTCTAAGGCACAATTCCAATGATTTTTGTATGGACCACGATAGGATGGGTTTTCACGTCCCTGGCAAGAGCACAGGTTTTAGCTCATTACCACAGGGACAAACTAAAAAGAGATCAAGGTGGACAGAATCTTTAACGATACAGTGTGAAAGAGATACAGAGGAATAAATGAATCTTTCTGAGAAGGGCTTGAAACGTGAGACGCTACAGCTTAAACCGAGCCGGACAATCACCTTTGCAGTGAAAGCACACACTGTCGCAGCTGCAGGGTGACACTGTGGCTCAGAGAGAGGACAGAAGCCACGCACTTCCCCTCAGGGACACTGGTACCAGTGAGGAGTCATTACTGCATGAAGACGAGGAGAACTGCACACAGCGCCTGCTGCTCTGGGGTCCTTGCTCATCCCCGAGAATGGCAAGCCTCCTTTTTCAGAGAAAACTTAGTGTGAGTACGTTTTTCCTAATGACGGCCAGGCTGGGGACGCTTTCATCTTGTCTGGTGACCTTCAAAGATCACACCCGCATTCCCACTCATCCCGGTCACGGATGATGAGAAGGAGAAGATCATCAGAAGGGTCAGACCCAGACGGGCCTCAGACCCAAGTCAGCAGGAGCCTGTACCTGCAATAAGCGTCTGGAAGACGGACTTTCTCTGAAAGTTTATTTCCTCCACACTGGAAAGCAGCAGCTTGAAAGTTCGAGTAAGACGACTCTCTGCACAAAAGTCTTAATGGGAAAGAAAATCTGCAAAGAACATCATCACCAGTAACTACAGACAAATTTAAAAACCAGATGGATGAACAGAAGAGATTTTCTTCTCTACAGCTCCTAGAGTTTCAAAAACAGCGACCATATGTATGATCAGTTCTGGTTTGGAAACCCCCCAAAATTCAAAGACAAAGACCTCACTAGGTTACAGGGAGATATACGGGGGGAAAAACATCAATTATTAACCTTACCAATTATTATTTTATTTAGCCCAATTTATTCTGTCTACACAGACACCCACTGGAGTTAGAGGGACCTCAGCCCCACGGGAGAATCTCCTACCAGAAAACCTCCGTGTACTTAAACGCCTTGCGGGAGTGGTGGTGGCGCGGCGCTGAGGTGAGCTCTGCACAGCAGGGAACGCGAGAGAACTCCGCAAATGCTCTGACCTGTTTAAGTCTAGTCAACAGTCGCTCCTAGCCTCAGTGGTTCCAGCAGTAACAGCCCCATTTACAACATTCTCTTCAGAGACAACACAGTATTTCTGGGAGGAACACAATGAAGTATATCGGGAAAAAAAAGGACTTGTGTTTATTTTAGTGTGTGCTGGGGGGCTTCCAGTTTTGCTGACTGGTGTCTTTAACATAATTTCTTTAGAAAGCACTCGAAAGAACAGCTGAATAACGTACTTGGAGATGATTAATGCAGGAAAACATACGAGACACAGACATACATCGCTGCCTTTTTTTGTTTGGAAAGGACCAGTTAGATTACACTAAGACTCAATCTACGCAGTCAGCCAAAGGGATCGCTCCCAAGTGGGTGGTATGCAGTGAGCTTTCTAAAGCCATTTTTCTTGCGAACTGTAATTTCTCTAGGTCCTTTTCCCCAGGTGAAATAAGGACAGACCCATTCTGTTAATCTGGGTTTACATCCGACTCTAGGTTCTTGGTTATGCCTTTAATCCAATCCGAAATGGCATCCTCTGGCTTCCTTCCTAAAAAATTCTTTGCCCTCTTTCCTGAACCCCTTCTCTGGTCTTCTAGTCTTTTGTTCCCTCCCATCATCCTTGCTCCCCTTTAACCCCACTAGGCAAAAACATTATCTATTAAAACCTTGGCGTAGGAGAGCACGCAGGATAAAGGAGAAGACATAAACGCCAGTGGTCCTACAGACCTGCTACACACGTGACACCTGACAGTGCTCTGACAGTCAGGGGAGCTACCAGTGCGAAGAAGTGCGAACAGGACGGTCTGGGAGGAAGGAGCGCTGAGCAGAGCTCTGGAGAAGCCCCTTTTTGCTTTGGGAGTTGGGAAACACCACAAAACCACAGCTGAAAGGAAGAAGAAAACTCCACCACTGGCCTTTTTCCGAGCGTGGCCGCCTTCTGCCCGGCTCAGTGCCCGCCACATGCCCACGAGTGCGTCTGGATCCTTGAGGGGCGCCCTTCGCAGGTGACAGTGCTTATGCTACACTGTAAGAGAGCCAGAAAAGTGCCCATGAGAACCAGAAAGCAAACTCCCAGCCGGCAGGGTTACCTCTCTAGGCCTCTAAGATGGGGGGAGCAATGCAGACCCTGGGCAGCACCTGATGCCAGGAAAGAGGAGGGAGAGGTAAGTCCCCCTGCCCGGTTCAAGTAATGGCGGTGGAAGGAAAGAAAAACAAGTATGTTCTGTGACACACCATGTTTCCCCGAAAATAAGGCCAGGTCTTATACTAAGTTTTGCTCCAAAAGACGCATTAGGGCTTATGTTCAGGGGATGTCATCCTGAAAATTCATGCTAGGGCTTAGTTTCCGGGAAACACGGTATATGCTGGGAGCAAGACAGCAAAAACTATGTCAAAGTCAAACGAGGGGGGAAATGTCTCCATTTCTAACAGACAAAAGGAAATAACTAAAAAAAGAAAATGCCTGTGAGTCTAAACTAGCCATATAGCAAAGAAAGCAGGTGCTGTGCTACGCTGGCCTGGAGAATGAAAGCAGCCAGCCACTCCAACACTCAGTGACGCTGCTCTTAGAGGAAAGTCGAGAGAAGAAGGAAAAGCTCCCCTCTACGATATAAATCAGCAAGGCAGAAATACAGCAAACATCAAGCGCTGACATTCTCAGAAGTCACCACCTTGGAACTCAGACAAGAGGCGTTGATGAAGCTGCGTAGAGAACGGAAGGCTTTGATGCAAGAGATCTTTGGCAGTTCATAATTCCCCAGTCTTTTTAATCACTATGCTTATAAAATGCTTGACATGACCCTGCCTATTAAATAAACGGAATTAGAAAAATGCTCTCACAGATCAAAAAGCCCTTTATTTTCACTCTACTGAGGCAGAACATTCCTGCAAACGCTGCTGACCAAACTCAAAATCTCAACCCCAAGAAAGATGAAAGGTACCAAGTACCTGCTGGGACACTGGATAACACAGGAATTCCCAACTTGCCAGTGCCGGGCTTCTCAACTCAGGATGGGAGTCTGCTGGTGGCGATGGCACCTGACCCTTCTCTAATTAACCCTGTTAACGATGCAGAAATGTTTGCTGGGGTCCTCAAGTACCACGTGACTAGAGAGGATGGCAAACACAGGGACGCAGGAAAGTCATTCCAGGACACCCTTCTGAGGAAGAACCCATCCTGATCGTCTTGAAGCTGACCCGTAAGTCAGGTGACTCTCTCCCATTACTCGTGTCCTTGGCTTAAGAAAACGGGCTCCTGCTGACACCTATGTTAACTAATCACAGGCAACTTACTATTTGAAAAACATCAGCTGGCCGACCAAATGAGCAGGATGTACTTTGGGCTCCAGCAACCTCAATTTCCTAAGATAATTGCTTCTGAAAATCTAACCGGGAATCTGGTCAGAGCATGTCAACCTTTCTTGTCTGTCCATTTAACAGGGAGTTGACAATTGACCTGTGCCCTTTTGCCCCAAATTACATTAGAGATTCTCCCACTTAAGCTTCAAGACGAGGCAGCCAAGGCCGGCGGCACACCTGCTCATCACAAGGAACAGACCAATTCATCTCGGCATCAGTTGGTGCCAGTCGCCCATGTGCAGCAACAAAAAATGGCTCACAAAGGCTTGTTATCTGAAGGCACGGATGGACTAGAAACAACCTTGAGCCTGTGGCACCACAAAAAGGATCAGAAGAGTACCAGAACACAAATAATAAATAATAAACACCAACGGCCAGATTTCTCATAAACTTCAAGTTTTAAGGAACTTCAAGTTCCTAGGACCAAAAGGCAAGCGTTTCCCCCTGCGATGTGAAGCAATGCCGAAGGAGCGGCCAATTGTTTGTTCATTCCTTTGCGAGCCCGGCTCCTCACCTGGGCCCGCAGGCCTCGCAGCAGCAGGAGCAACGTCCTGCCGGTGTCATCAAGCCAGGCGTATCGCTAAACGCTGCTTGGGAGGTCAGGTGCTATGTCTTCATGAAAAGGGGGGCAGTGGCTGCCAACCATGGTAAGGAAACATCTGACATTCAGACAGAACGTAAGACAGGAGGAACTCTTTGCCCAAAGGCAAAACGCAACTTGAAAGGCCACAGGAAGAGAGGAGAGAAGTGAGGTACTGTATGTGACCAATGGATCGCCATCCTCCAGATAACGAAGGGGGTGAGTTTCTGTACTTTTAAAATAAACATGAGGAACCACACTATTGAAAAACACAGTCCCACAGGGCCCAACGCAGTGCACTGAACTCCAGACCTGACCCAACCCTGTACACCACGTCTCACCCTGTGAGTCCCACGTCTTCCCACCAGCCCACTGCGACTGCGCTGTACCAAGCCTCCGTCCATGCCTGCGGGCGAGCCCCACGGCACACGACCCGTCAGTTATGGGGGGTGGGGGAGGGTTCAGTCTATCCCCATCAGTGGCCTCCATCAAGTGCAAAGTTCTGCACTTCATCTCCAAGGATGAAGAAAGGGAGAGATCAGGCCTTTAAAAAGACCCTAGGACGCTTAGAACAGCCTTTGCCCAGATGAGACCATGGCCAGAGCCCAAGCGGGGCTGCGGGTGGGCAGTTGCAACACAAGCGAGGGTCACATTTCCTAGGAAGCTGCCAGACCTGCACTGGGGCATCAGGGACACCGGGAATCATTCAGGAAGGGCACCTGCCCTCGACTTGACTCTAGTAGTGACAGTAACTTGAGGTGCTAAGGTCCCTTTGCTTGGCGTCGGCACTCTTCCTCCTTCACACCTGGCGGAGGGAGAGGCATGAATGTGAATGGCCGGCTTCCCCCAGGAGGATGCACGTCCTGCAGGTCAAGCCCCAGCGCGGCTGTCGCAGCTTTCTCCCGTCCCTTTCTCCCGTCCCGTGGCGGCTCCTCGCCTCCCCAGGGCCTGACACACTAAGAACGATGACAATGACAACCCCACCTGCAAAGCCGTCCCTAACCACGTAGGTCCCATATCGCCATGTGTTTCATTAGAGGCAAATTCGTTTTCAACCGCTCCCTCGCGATGTGGGAGGAGAGGACATTCCATGGAAGGGACGTATGTGTTCAATTCTTCCCAGTGAAAGTCCTAAGCCAAGTGAAGGCTCTGAGTGCTCGGGCCACGGACACTTCCCCACGTGTGGGCGCGGCTGGGGGTTCTGAGGGCTTGGGGTTCTTCCAGGGAGGGCCCGACAGACCCCATCTATTGCTTAGAGACCGAGAGGGCCGCCCGTCCTCCAGGCGAAAGGCCCCCGGGCAGGAAACGCACAGGCCACGTGCAGCCCGCAGTCCGCTCTTCTCCGCATCCCTGCGGGCAGCTCGCGGGAGGCCGGGGACAAAGCCCGGCAGACAAAGGACGACGGGCCCCGCACAAAGACGAGCACGCACGGCCCGGAAGGAGCGCGGCGGGCCCGGGAACGAGCGGCAGCGCGGGCAGGGCGGCAGCAGCCGCACGTGCATCTCCCCGGGTTTCTGGGAACCGCGAAGGGGAAGAACCACCGGCCCGTTGGTAACTCGGGCACCAACCCGCCGGGCGACCCTCGCGCCGCGATGGCGCCTCCGCCGGGCCCTGCGCGCCCCGCGTCCCCGGCGCCGGGACGGCCCCGCCGTCGGACCCCCGGCCGGGCGAGCGTGTCCGCGGGCCGCGCCTCCGCCGGCCAGGCCGTGTCCGCGCCTCCGCCGGCCGCCAGGTCCGCGCCGCCCCGGGACGCTCCCGCCCGACTCCCTCACTCACCCTCGGTCACCTCCAGCACCTTAATCTGCTCCTCGGCGGCCGCTCGCACCTCCTGCACTGGGGACAGGATCCCGGTGAGCGTGTCCACCAACGCCTCCTTCAGGCCCTGGGCCACCGGCCCCGGCAGCCCCGAGGCCGCGCCAGCCGCCGCCGCCGCCGCCATCTTGCTGCGCTCAGCCCGCCAGGCCCGCGGCCGGGACCCGCCACTGGGCGACGGCTCCCGCGCGCGGCCAATCCGCGAAGCCGCGCCTGCGCACCAGAGGCGGCGGCGCGCCGGGGGGCGGGGAAAGGGGCGCAGCCTCCGCAGACAGCGCCTCCTGCCGCAAGGACGAGAACTGCACCCTTCTCCGCGGGCGGCGCTCGGGATTTCTGCGGAAGGGAGCCCCGGGGGGTTCGTTAGCGGGCTTTCCTGAAGTGGACCAGCGAGTTAGCAAACTCACTCGGAATAAAGGACTTTAGACCCATGGACGTCTCAGGTGGACGTCTGCGTTAGTAGAGAGGAGGTGGCGTGGGAAAGGGCCCTAAGGAGACGGGGCTGGGTCAGAAACGGCTCTAAGTTAAACCAACCTTCGCCACCCAACACTGAAAACACGTTGGCTCAGGGAGTCTCTGGTCTCTTGGCCTCAGGAATTCGGAGGTAGGGGAGAAGACACAGGAGTGGACGGGGCGGTGGGGAGGGGCCGGCGTCCGAAGGCCCAGCGCCTTGCTTCTCACGAGCCCACCTTGAAACTGGAAAGTGGCCAGCCAGGTGAGAGCACCTGCGTGGGAAACGTATTTCTTCCAGAGTAAGTACGTATGTGACTATTTGAGAAGGAATCCTGTTAGCTGACAACATCTCTTTCTTTCCCCCCCAATTATGCCTGGACATTGACGTGGAAGAACAGGACGCGGTTAGTGTGGGTATTCCAGGGCTGGTGGCGGGGACTGGGACCGGGCAGGAGCAGGGACGCTCCTGAGCACTGGACAGCGTGGAGGATTATTGAGTGGGGTTGAAAACGAGGAGCAGGGCGGTCCGGAGTGGCAGAAGGGGTAGAAGGCAGCTGTTGTTGGACGGGGAGGTTCGAGAGCACGGAGGAACAGGTAGTTTTTAGTAAGGTCTCTAGGAGCCCTGTCATTCCCAAGTGGCAAAGGACACCAGTTAGCAGTGCCTAGTCCAGTACTAAGACTGGATGCTGAGAGAGGGCCATCAGGGGGCAAGTCACCCCCTCTGAGGATTCCTCCAAGCATGGTGCCTCGGTTTATTGACAAGCGCTCTAACCACTGTGGCACCACCCGTGAGAGAAGGGCGCTGGGTTGTTACCGCCATGTCATGGGAAAGAGGGCGTCCCTGCTCCCCACAGTAGGGAACAGGAAGGAGGTCTTCTTTTCCTCCTGTCGGTGGCCAGGGGAAGCTGAACCCCATCAGAACAACTTCTTCCCTCATAGGTTCACTTGTACCCCAAGAACACTTGGGCAAGTCTAGAGGGTGGTACATTTTCCAAAGGTGTGGCAGTAGACGGGAGGACTTGAGGACCCCGACTTCCAGTCTGGGTGTTTCGAGTTCTGGTGGAGCGCTAGGTCCACAGTGTGCAAGCAGGACCCCCCCTTTCCCAGCGAAGGGGATGTGACCTTCCCGGCCAGGTGGGTTTAGCTCTGGGTTAGGCAGATGGCCGCAGTCTCCCTTCCAGAGCAAGGCACGAGCCATGAGATAAACGGAGACAGAAAGCAGACCGTGAGCGAGAGAAGCAGTCAGTGGACACACAGGAGATAACTTTATTAAAACGCAAACGGCATCAGAACAGATGAGTCTTGCTGGGAGGAGACATGCCTCCTGGTCAGAGGGTCCAGGTCAGAGGGGCTCTTCAGCAGGCCCTGGCATGGATTTAATTTTCGATCAATTTCTTATTTAAAACGAATTACTGAGGGGACAGCCCGTCATGATTGTTACCGCAAGTATATACATTGCTCTGCTTTCCCAGATTCAGTTTTGCTTTCTCTACATTAGATATAAAAGAGGGTAGAGAGACAGAGGGGAGGGTCAAATGAGAAAAAACAAAACAAACACACAGACATACACGTCGCCTGGTTTGAGATTTCCTGCCCAGTAAGTTAAAAAGTGTTGCAAAAATTCCTGCCCACCTTCCTCAAGGATTGCCATGCATTTGAGAAATGGACTCCATCTCGTAAACAGTGCCGCCTAAAACAGGACTGGGTGGGGGAAGGAATCTAGCAGGGGTTGGAATTCATTTTTTAAAAGATTGTTCTGTGAAAAAAAAACAAAAACCATTCGGAAGTGGGAGGCTACTGCACAGCAGCAGCTGGGACTGGCGGGACGTGGGGGCTTCTGCCTGATGACGGGAAATCGGTCTCAGAAATGGCAGGGAAGCAGAAGAGCCACAGGACAGAGATGGCCCAAGGACCCCCCTTGGCCTTCTGGGGACCCAGAGGGCCATGTGAGTGCAGTGGTTTTACACCGCCTTCCTCAGGCTTCAGTCCTTTCTCCAAAGGCTGGAGCTGTGGAGGCTGTGCTAGCATGTTTGTCCTCTACCCACAAGCTCTTTCACAGGGAAAACCAAACTTCAACCCAAACCAGTTGTAAACAGTCTCATCAGCTAGTCTGTGACTTTGGAAAGATACAACGTTCCATTTTTAAAGGATTTTATCTTGTTTGGAAAGATACAAAGTTCCTTTTTTAAAGGATTTTATTTTGTCCCAATGGCTGAGTAGTTCTGGATCCCAGCCCTGGCATGGGGAAAGGAAAGGGTGGGCCCAGGGACTTAGGTTTCCAGAACTGTCTCTTCATTGTGCTGACTCCCTCGGGGAGCTTCCCCCCCCCCTTCCAGCAGGGCTAGAAGGGGCCGTCCTGGGATCCTGGAGCCCTCACTTGTTAGCTGCCCTGGGGAAGGAGGCCATGACCAGGTCCTCAGAGCCAGCAATGCTCTTTCTAACTCAAATAAGGGAGAGGGATGTTGCCAGGGTAGCAAGTTGTCATGGAAACACAAATTAGACTTTTGGACTTTTCCCGTGCTATTACATAATCAGAAGAGGACTCACAGTAGATACAAATAATCCAGCCGGAAGCCCTCTGACTTTTCCTCTGCTGAAGCCCCTTGGTTTGCCAGGGTCACACTTTCAGAGTCATGAGATTTGTCTCTGAAGGTTGTCTTCTATGAAAAGAGATGGTAATGCCCCCCCCCAACAAAGCACACCCCCCCTTTCTTCCTGTGTTAAATAAAAGGAAAAACAAACATGAAGACGGTGACTTTGAAATTAAAGTCTGAATTATAATCTAGGACCTTCTTCCTTTTGGTCCTAAAGGTCCTCAGTGTGGGAACTCTGATGCTTGGCCTTCCCTCTGAAACAGTGAATCTCAAACTGGAGCGTGCGTCTTACTCACCCAGAGGGTTTGTGAGAACAGAGTGCCGGGAGCTATCCTGAGAATTCTGTATTTAACACGTTCCCAGACCCAGATGCTGCTGGTCTGGAAACGCACTGAGAACCACTGCTGTGAGAAATGAGCTATTGAATCAAGGAGCCGGGGCCCACCTGCTCCCACGACCGCTGTGGTCGCAGGAAATTCTCCACGGCAGGATCGTTACGAGAAAGAGCCAAAACAGCAACCTGGGAGGACCCCGTATACACAGGTTCAATTTTCCACGGCACTCATTTCCCTGCAGCTCCCAGATTTTGATTGGTGTCCTCACTTGGAAACTCTACCATCTTCCCGTTTACTTCCATCTTTCCCAGGGCTATGCCAAGTGGACGCACACACATGGGCCCTGGCAGGGGGGAGGGCCACGCTGGTGGCCCCGTAGGTCCCTGATCAGCTTGACTGAGGGCGCATGAGTATCTATAAAGCTGATTCCATTGTGAAGGGCGGTATCTTCAGGCTTTGGCCTTTGGGACATACTGTCCCTAAGACCATTTTGTTACCTGTGGCCACGGACCAGAACTTGCCAGCCGTCAGCCATCTAAGAGTGTAGCACATTTCTGAGTATACCCGTCTCCATTAGTAAACCCTCTGCAGAGGTACGTTTCAGCCGCCAGTGGGCTGGGCTTGTACAGTCTACTTGACTAGCTTCAGCTTAGCTGAGCCCCAGGAGTAAGGAAGGAAAAAACACGGCGGAGTAATAGTTGGTGGTCTGGGTTAATTCAGCACTTGAACCCTGTGTTACATGTGTGACTGGGACAGAACAAATTCTCCCGAACACAAGGAGGGACCCTACAAGTGTCATGTAGGTCTGTCCGTCATCCTGGTGTGAGGACCAAGTCTCACTGGGCCAGGGAAACCTCTCTTATGTGCAGGGCTTCTGTCCATGGTGCTGTGCCAGGTGCTGAGAGGTGTGTGGGGAGAGCAGGCCCCCACCACTTCCTCCCACTGTTATGCGATACTACAGGAGATAGTTACCCCTCAGGCCACAGAAAGGGGGTGTCTCCGAATGGTGCGAACCTTGTGTCAGGGAGCTAGAAGGGAAAAGGCGATGATGGTAGGTCCACTTGGAGTCTTGCAAACCAGAAAAACTAGGAGGCGAGAAATGAAACAAGAAAATCATTCCTTTGTCCAGAGTCCTTATGGATATAGTGGTCAGAAGGTTGGGAACTCAAGACGAAAGCATGCCAACCACTAAGGACTTTCTTCAGCAGACCCTCTTCCCTGCCAGCCTCTGGCTTTCTGGAGGTTAGACTACCTGAAAAAGACGTCGGTACAAGGATTCACACACAGACAGGTGAGCACCGCAGGGGGTCACAAAGCAGATTTTTAAAAAATATTCTGTGAAGCCTCAGAAGACAGGAAACAGCAAACTGCTCTGTGAGACACACGCACACACAGACACGCACACACAGACACACGCACACACAGACACACGCACACACAGACGTGAGGTCCCACGTGAGCCTCTGTGACCTAGTGTTTTATTGTTAATGCCTAGGCAGGTTCAAGAAACAGATACACTGGACAGAACGTGTTGGTCATCTTCATCCGGAAACGAGAGGCACCCTGATGAGGGCCGCCGGGAGCCGTGGCTCTCGCAGGGCTGCTGTTGGCTGTGGAACCACGTCATCTGCTAGCCAATTGGGGTGAGGAGTGAGTCGGGTGCTGGAGAGGAAGGGGAGAGCACAAGCTCCAGTCTCAGGCTGGATTCTTTGGAGCGTGCCCGGGCATGGAAAATTTAGCTATGGGACCCAGTTTTCTTTTTTTGAGGGGTTCCAGGAGTCTTCACCCAGAAGCAGGTGCATGGGTAGGAGAATGCTGTGGATTTGCTCTTGCTGTTCGTTCATTCTCGGGCGGTGCTCAGGTTTTCTGTTTCAGAGACGTCTGGATGCGCGTCCCAAGGGGTTATAGCACCATGGGGACGCTCAACCTTCGGCCGTTGTCACATGACCATGATTCCTCAGTGAGATGACAGGCCCCACAGCTGTAAACAGGGTCCCAGGCTCCAGAGGGAAAGCTTAGCTTCAACACCACTCATTAGATGGGCACCTTCTGGAGGAAAGCACCTGGAGGGGGGAGGCCTGGGTTAAATGCAGCAGTCCAGTGAGAGGAGAGGGGGTGCATCCCAGACGTAGACGTGAGAAGTTATACCGAGAGGCCTCCAGATAAATTCACGGTGGTATCCATGGCTACCAGGCAGACAAGAATTCCTTTGGGGGTCTGAGGCAGTTGGAACAGAGGAAGGGGTTCTCCCCTTTCCTTTTGTCAAGTAGCCAATAACATCCATCACAGAAGGCACTGGCTGGGCAGCACCAGAAAATACAGAGTTAAGGGCCAACTACCGGATGAAGATGGCATTGAAAGTCTGAGCCCTGCCACAGGGCTGGAGCTCAGGCCAGGGCTGGGGAGACGCCTGGGTCTGAAGGCCCGGCCGGTCTTCCCTTCCTCCCAGGTTAGAGTGCGCGGCTCTGGGGCCACCTCATTCCACATAGCAGGGACCTTAAGGCAATGGTGTCAGCACCATCCTCGGCCCAGCGGCCTCTTCCCACCATACTTTACAGCCGGCCTGGGGACCTTGTGGGCATCTTCACGAGACATGGACAGCAGCAATAGCAGGAACGCCCGGTCATCCCCACGTGAAGGCAGAAGCTTGCTTGGGGAACAATCGGGACCATGTTCTGGTCCTAAATGAAAATATTCTCGCATGAAGATTCAGACGCCTCCACCCCAGGTGGGTGGGAGAGCTGGCCCGGTGAGTGTGCCTGTAGATTCTGACAAGGTCTCGTGCAATCAGGAACCTGAAGAGCAAACGCTTGGGCCCAGATTGTCACACCCTGAGCTGCTGGATCTGGCCTGTGGGACTTTCAGAAACGGCCAGAAGGAGACTCCACCGAGATAAGCACGAGCCCACAGTCCTCCAGGCCCATCCGAGCGGATCACAGGCTTTCTGCTCCCAGGCCCTGGGCCTAATCAAAGGCCTCTCTAGCTGGCCCCAGGGCTTTGGCTCCATTTCTTAGCTGACCTTGAAGGTAACAAGGGGATGTCCTACGAGGTGGTGAACGCAAGGGCCCAAGTCTGTCATTTTTGAGCTCTTCAGTGGAATGAAGGCAGACAGACTGCCAGACCTCCCAAGCGGCTTCTGCAAAAGGCGGATCCCTGCGGAAGGCACATCTCTGCCACCAAACCACACGCCTTGAGCCTTGTATTCTGAGGGGACACAGATGTCCGGTCCCTTATAAGTGAATTTCCACTTGCCGCAAACCAGTAGTAAAGGCCCGCTAGGAGTCTGGGATGGAGCCAGGCAAAGGGCTGCCACCAGAACTGTACCGTGAGGGGCCGGACAGGCTGCAAGACCGAGGGACGTATCTCATTTCCTGGTTTTCCTCTAGTCCAGGGTGAAGCTCAGAGTCAGCCGCCCATCAAGCCACGGCGGTCCACTCCCGCCAGAGGCTGGCGGTTGAGCTCGCAGGCGGAATGTGTGCTTTCTTGAAAGGGTGGTCACCGTCCCTCTCCTCCCACTACTTCTGAACCGATACTTCATGTCTCGTACAAGCCCCACGGATGCCAAAGGTAGCGGCACGGCAGGTGCCCAGCTGGTGCCAATTGGATGGCGTCAGATTCTCCACAGGAAACCCATTTGGACAAGCCAAACCAGCCCCTGGAAAAGCAGCCCAAGCATCTTGTGAACGTGTGAGGAGATGGAAAAAAAAGAAAAAAAGGAAAAGGAAAATAAATAGGCGAATGGGAGGAAAAAATAGCAACAAAAAACAAAACTGAAAAATAAAAAGCGGGGTTTATTGACGCTCGTGCGTTAAGTTAGGGGTATAGACCGAGCTGGCCGTCTTTCTCTGAAGGCTGCGACGTTAGTTTTGGGGTTTGGCGACTTCTTAGATTGGCAGCTGTCCCTGCGTCATCAAGGGATGGGCAGCGCTCCTTGTCTTGGCACCTCGCTCCCCTCTCCAGCTTCATCTTCTCTGTCTTTTTTTTTGTTTTCTTTTTTTACCTTTTACAGATTGAGTCAAACATTTTTTAAACCACATGCTGCTTTTTCTGGGCTCCAGCCAGATCTCTGGGGGAGGAGTTGTTGGCAGTGGTGCCGGGATTGGGGAGACTCTGTGAGAAATCCGGGAGCTCCCGCTGCCTCCCTCAGGCTCCCCGTCAGGACTGTCTCAGGGAGGACCCACTGCAGGTTCTTTGCATGTCTTCTGAACCCCTCCCCCAGAAAGCCCAGGAGTCTGTAACGAGACAAGAAACCAAGAAAGAAGACCCAGGATCGTCTTCTCCCCAGAGTCATGACAGGAGGCCCGTCCGCGTGTCCAGGGGACACCAGTTCCCACACGCCACCCCACCAGTCTGTGCTGGGAAGTTCTTAGAGGTACAGCGCCAAGAAGCTGCCCTTGTCCTCCCCTCCTTCTCCTTCCTGTCTCCTTCGGGCCAGGGAGCCAGGCTCTGGAAGAGGAGCAGGGAGAGGAGGAGCCAACAGAGCTGGCGCCGCGTCCTGCTGTCGGGGTGACAGTGACTGCTGGGCCCTCAGAGTGTGGCCTGGAGGTTGGGGTCCAGGATGGTTTCTCGATCTGGAGACTCGATGTAATTGGCAGCTTCCTGAAGCTTCAGCAGCATGGCCATCTGAAAAGTGGCGAAAAGATGGATTAATGTGACTTGGGACTCTGGGAAGTATAGAAATTCCAGAGGGGGGCTTGGGAGCCCAGACCGCAGAGGTCATTCGTAGAGGAGCTGCCACGACTCGGCTGCCCTACCTGGAGCGTGTGCTGCGCACGTGCCACGCTGTGATGTGTGGGGGACGACAGACACAACAAGATGCCTGTGCCTGCCAGGGGCTCGCACTCCTGTACAGGCCAGAGGGCCGGGACCCACCAGCCCATGTCGGGAGGACTGTGCCAAGTGCCACGAGGTCATCAGGCCACAGCAAGGCTCCGTGCCTCCCCAGCTCAGACCCTACCGGTCACGGCCCGTCTGAGCCCTTCAGTGTAGTCGTCCGTCCCTCTCATTTTCTGGGGCCCCTATGAGCCTGTGCCCCTCCGTGGCAGCTAGGCCTGGTGGAGCCTCTATTCAATCTACCTTCCAAGTTTTTACAGGATTACGAACAGTTTTCTGATGTAAAAGTGTTTTTACACAGGTAACATCTGTTTTCAACAAAGTCCAAATTTAAATAAAAATGTATTAAGACTAATGTGGAAGAATGTCCTACTTGAAAGGAAAAACTTCAAGGTCACAGAATCTGTGCAGGTCCACTTTCCACAGACTCTGCCGACGGAGCCTGTGAAGCGGTGTCACTCGTGACACCCCCTGGACCCGCGTGTGAAGTCTGGGCTTCTGTGCGCTACTTTGGCCGATGTGAACCGGTGTCTCCTCATTTCAACATGCACTTCCTCAATTACTGGACAGGTCAGGGATCTTGTAACGTTTTTACCGGCCATTTGCTTTCCTCTAGTCAAATGCCTGTTCACGGCCTTTGTCCACTCGCCCGTCTAGAAGTGTTTGGGGAATTTTGTATATTTTAGGGACCCATCCTCCTTTGGTTACAGGCACTGCTCCTATTCCCCGGGTTTGTCCCTTGTGTCAGCCTGCTTTCTGCAGGCATCAGTGAAACCTGGCAGACTAAAGCCATGTCAGGACACTGGCGGGAGGACAGGTGGCTGTAGAGACGTGTCTGCTGCTCTACCTGTCTGCTCGGTATTCCCACCTGGGTCTGCCGGACGCCCTGGGCCCAGCGGGCACGCATCCTGGCTGAGCCTAAGCCAGGTCCCAGCCCACGGTCTGAGCGACACAGGACTCTGACAGTCAGCCCCTCGTGGGCCTCTCCCCGGTCCTGTCCTTCCGGGCACTGTCCTGCCACCCCCATCAGGGCATGTGAAGTGTGAAGACTTCAGTACCGCAACCCTCTTAGTCTTAACATGACAAGGGCTCCCACTCACCAGAGGGTCTGAGTCCAGAGAACTTGGGGTGCAGTCTTTGACTGTCCTGTCCTCGGGGGGTGAGGCAATGCTGTGAGGGCCCACGGTGGGGGGCGGCAGGTGGTACAGCTTTGACTGGTCCTGTTGGGCCGACGGCCAGGGAAGAGTGTCCCGGACCCATTCCACTGGGTCCTCCCAGGCGGCTTTCTGTCCGTGCACCTGGAGACGAGGAGACATGGGTTACGGGAGAGGCACCCAGACCAACGGCGGGCTCAGGCGGTTTCCTGATGGCGGCTGCACTGCCTCAAATGTACACATTCAGGCTCTGATCCCATGGAATTTTCTCCGACTTTCTAGCACGGGAAATACGTGGGTGTAAGCTGATAAAACTGTTTTGTGTTAAAACTTAACACGTACAACTCTTAGGACCCCACAATTTTACTCTTCAAGTAAGAAGTTCTTCCACTTTAGCAATAATACCTTGAAAATTTTTTTTGACTTTGGTGAAAACAGATGTTACCTGTATAAAAGTACTTTTAAATTGGAAAACTGTTCATAATCAAAACGAAATGAAATGATGACTTCTGGCACCAGTCTGACAGATCCCATCTCTAGAAATGTCCTGCATCACCAGGAGGCTCCTGTCACAAGAACCGGCTACTTTGATGGACAATGCACGGCCAGCAGTGAGGCCTGGAACAGACACTACCGGTGACTGTGCCCCAAGTTACTGGTGACAAAACTGAGGAGGCTTTAAAAACTGACATCTTCCTTCTGCACCAAGTTCTTAGTCTAAGTTTTAAAAATCCTGGCACAGACTTCATGTGTCTTTAAAACAACCTGGTGCTTTAGGCAGAATGCATCCTCTCCTTTTTCACAGGAGGGTGTGAAGGTTGAGTAACTCGGCCAAGGTAACCCTTTGTTAGTCATCAGCTAAGGCTGTCATAGGGTCTGACTTCATTCTTAGCTCATTTCTTTCTCCGTTTGCTCTGATCCGAGTCCGGCTGGACACGTGGTGCCAGAGGCAGCGTCAGGAGGCCATTTGCTGAATGGCGGTGCAGGCAGCGAAGCAGGCTGGTCTGCCCAGGGCCTCACTCGCTGACCGTGACGAGAGGCCCCAGCCCTCCCCAGGCGCCCGCTCGGTGAGGTAGGCGCCTGACCCTGGGGACCGCGCACTCAGGGCCGCTCACCTTGATCCCATCCTTGGCGCCTTCCTGCAGGTACGGGATGATGGAGTTGTTCCACAGGTCGATGAACCAGGTCCGGAAGTCCTCAATGCCAATGGGACAGGACAGGAAGAAGCAGGGGCCTGCGGAAAGGCACAAGGCCGTGAAGGTGGCTGAGGACGGCCTCTGCGACTCCCCACAGCAGGCAGAGGGCTCCGACAACCACGGGATCGGGGACACTCAGGTGCGGCAGATGGTGGGGAGGCCCCCGAATAAGGTGAGGGAGTGGGGCAGCTCTGACGTCCCCCGTGCCCCCTCCTCAGCCCCACTATCTGGGACAAACGAGGGAGGGGCTAGCTCCCTGAGCTCCAGGGGGCCTGCCTGCGTGGTGCTAACTGCACTCAAAGCAGTGAAGGTGCTGCGTGGCTCTGAGTGCCGAGGACCCCGAGGGAAGGGGCCTGCAGGTGGCCGAGCGGGACAGGCTGGCGGTACCGATGAGGAAGTCTGAGGTGCTGTGCTTCTCCAGGAAGGTGTGCAGGTGGTACCAGAGCTTGGGCACCCAGTCGAGCACCCGCAGCAGCTCCTCCCTGTTCGCGTTGACGTCGCTGTCCGACTCCACCAGCTTCCGCCTCAGGTAGCGAACCAGGAAGCCGTTGGCTGGCTCCACGTTGTTGGAGAAGGTCAGCATCCTGCCGCCAGGGATGGAAGCGGGGTCAGGGTGGCAAGGGGACCATCCCTCCTCCTCCTGCCTCCCGGCTTTCTTCTTAAGTCACAGTGGGCTCAGCTGAACTCAGGGCAGCAGCCCTGGGCGGGCAAAGCTGCTTCTCCAACCAGCGACCCTCTTCAGACAACCAGCTGACCTCACCGGCCTGGCTGAGGGGCGTGCGGGCAGAGAACTGGAATTCCAGCTGTGTCTGAGCTCTGCTATCCTCTCCTCTCCCCAGCTCCCCCCTCTCTTTCCAGCCCAGAAGGCTCCGGCTGGTTCGTTCTTTTTGCTGTCTACTGCCGTCGGGCCACATCCTGGCACGTCACTGTTTACAGACCCTTGGAAGGTTCACCCAGGGCCATGGTTCTCACCTGAAGCTCAAGTGCAAGCCGTGATTGGGTGTCATTTTCACAGGCTGGTTGGTGGTGCCTATGATGTAGGGGCTGTGGGCAGAAAGGACAAGGCTTTACGTAGGCACGTCGTAACGCTTGCTTTCTGCCACGCGTGCCCGATGGACTGGACCGGCCTCTCCCCCCTCCCGCTGGGATGAGCCTGGCCCTGCCTCCAGCTCACCATTTGTGGTACTTGCAGGTGAGGGCCCCGTTGACCAGCTCGCTGATGGAGCCTGCTTCACTCAGGTCGTCCAGCAGGATCACCAGGGGGACGTCCCCGGTCCCTGTCTCTCGGTCTATCTGGTTCGCCAGGTTGGAGAGATACAGTTGCAGATCCTGAAATAAAAATGGCAGGAGGTCAGCACTCAGCAGTAATGGGCACCTGGGTCGGCCTGGGCTGGCAGGGCCCTGGGGAAGCTGCCGGGCCTGGATTTCCCTGGGGCCTTTGGTCCCCATCTGATGCACTTGGACACCTGACTGTAGAAGCAGTCTGCCAAACAGTGGCCCCAAGGGCTCTACAGCTACCCTCTCAAGAAGTGGTCCTTAAGCACCCTCCCCTCAAGTGGGGAACGCTGTTCCCTAAAGGGACTTGCCTTGGGCTGACCCATGAACTCTCCCAGTGGACCTGCCTCCCCACCTGGGGGAACCACGATGTGAACCAACCCCACTGTGGTAGGGTGTGCCCAGAGACAGCGGGGACCACACAATATGTGGCACTTAATTTGGAGTGCTTCTTCCCAGAAAGCCCAGAGTCAGAGGGTAATACTGAAAAGCAAGTTAACGGGAAGAAAACACACGAGAGGGGATGGGATTGGCAGGGCTGGCAGACAGCGAGGTGGGTACGAGGACGCTGAGGTTTAGACACAGACGAGCAGATGGAGGGAAAGGCACTAGACAGAGGCAAGGGGAGGTGTGGACAGAGAGGGCAGCGCCAGAGTCTGGAGAGAAGAGCGGGGAAGGCGACGCGGTGGGGAGGGAAGGGAATAAGGACCCTGAGGAGGCGGGAGGAGGACGGTCCAGGCAGAGGGAGAGGAGGGAAAAGAAAGGAGGCTGGGCAGGGCCTGGGCCAAGGCCCTGGAGTGGCTGGCAGGGGCCCAGGAGGCAGTCACCTTGCATGACTGCTGGTGCATGTTGAAGGTGCTGACGATGCCCTCGGTGACCTCACGGCCAGAGCGCTCCACCAGGTACTCCGCCAGCCGGTTGCTCAGGTAGGTCTTCCCCGTCCCGCTGGGGCCCGAGAGGACCAGGCGCCGGTGCTTGAGCAGGAGGCTGATGTAGTGCTGCATCATGGGCTTGGGGATCAGCGTCTCGAACACCAGGCCGTCCACACACTTCTCCTTGAGACCTGCACCCCAGCCCCAGAGAGCGTGAGTGTCGACAGAGCCCTGAGGACGGCAAGGGACCCTGAGCGCATTTCCTTTTCCGTCCAGGAGCCCACTGAAAACCTCAGAGCCACAGGAATCCCCGAATCCAAGCGGGGCTCATTCTTAGGGAAGTGCTGTGAGCTACAGGTGTGTGGGTGGCTGGGCAGAAAGTTCCCTGTGAACCAGTCCCTGGGAACAGAAGTCACGAGGGTCTCATCGCTTTATATCTCACATTACAGTATCCTCGTTCTCTGCGGGGGACTGGTTCCTGGATCTCCCCATGCCCGGGAATACCGAAATCCGAGGATGCCCAAGCCCCGTACATAAACGCGGAGTACTGGCATGTAAGCTGTGCACACCTTCCCTTGTACTTGAAGTCATCTCTAGATACTTGCAATACCTGATACAATGTAAACGCTGCGTAAACAGTTACACTGTATCACTTAGGGAATAATGACAAGGAAAAAGGTCTGCACATGTTACTATCAGAAGCCTAACCACACAGTTCCCGTCTGTAAAAATGTAACACTTCAAAGAACACTTTCCATCCGGGTAGGTTGAACCCGTGAGTATGGCTGGCCAGCTGGCTATTCACGTTGGAGGTTCTCAATAACTGCTACTGAACGAATCCCTGGGGGTTCTCCCACGGTCTTTCCTGTCCCTTCACCCCAGGAGACAGAGGCTGACCTTTGAGGGAGACCGACACGTTATTGACCCCTCGCCGGCAGGGAGGCATCTCCGGGGGCTCTGCGTCCAGCACACGTCTCACGTGGCTGAGGCTATAGCCATGGATGGAGTCGGTGCTGAGGCCCAGGGTTGACGCTGGGTCCATCTTAGAAATATAGTCCTGACAGAAGAGCAGGGAGGGGAAGACGGTGAGGAACCCCGAGAAGACACACATACAGATGTCGAAGCCCGAGGGACCAAGCAGATGCAGGAGGGAGGAGCGCGCTGTCCTCCTGGGCAGCTGTCCGGGGAGGGTGGCAGGGCCCCAGGACCCCAGGGTCTGCACGGAGCAGCAGCCCGTAGCAGGAGGCCGCGCTGTGCCACCATGTGCCGCGTACCTGGAACACCTGAAAAACGGCTTCATCCAGCGTCTTCCAGTCCGCTTTCCCGCTGACCTTGCTGCAGCCCAGGAAGAACTCCTGCTGCTTCAAGTCCTGTGAGGTCAAAGGGGGGAGCATGTGAACCTGCAGGCAGACGAGCCCAGGAAACGGGACCCTCAAGCCTCAGGGCCGAGCACGTTCTGAGGGCGTCAGGGCAGCGTGACACTGTGGCCGGCCCTCCCACAGGTCCTTACCCCTCTGATGACGTGCTGTGGGGGCAGCCGCACCACCACCCGCAGGGTGACCTCCTCCTTGGGGCCGCCGGTGCTGATGCCGTCCATGGGCGACAGGTCTGCAGGAGTGACAAGGGCTGTCGGCTTTAGGGCACCCACAGGCTTTCCTAACCCCAGGCACTGTCCTTCCCAAGTAATTCTTCACGTGGCACAGAGAAGAAACGCAAGCCCCAAACGGAAAAGCAGTTGGGGTCAAAATACCATAACAACTCTTCGTGTCCCATGACATTGGCATCTGCTTGGTTTAGGCTCTGTCACCTCCCTGGCCCAAGGAAGATGCCACCAGAGCATGTGGAATGGTATGGCAGTGGACCAAACCCTCTTCACCTCTTCTCCCAAATAGGTACCTGTATCTGTGAGACTCGGGCTGAAGGAGTGGGTGAGAGCGAGGCCCAGCGAGCGGCGAGGGGACGACAAAGCAGACGACCCAGGGACCTGCCCTGGGGGGGGGCCCGACGAGGGGCCTGGGGCGACCTTCAGCCGGTCATTCTCCGCTTTCAGCAGGTCCACCTCCAACTGTGGACAGAACAGATGGGGCAGGGGGGTAGGGTTGGCCCGTCCCGTCCCCGCAGTCCCACAACAAGGGGAGCGGGCTGGACACGCCTCCCGCCCCGCCCCCAGCCGCCCAGGACACTGACCTGCATGTTATGCATCGTCTCCCGAAGCTGGTCCAGCTGGTGGGCAGAGTTCAGGGCTTCTAGGCGGATGTCCGTCAGCTTCATCTCTTTCTCCCACAGCTCGGAGCGCAGCTCGGACACCTCCTTCTTCTCCGGCTCGTCCTCCTCACTGGCGTGGAACAGCCTCACGTGGGGAGCCGAGTGAGCAGGGGCCCTGGAAGAAAGCGAGAGTCAAGCCAGCCACAGGCAGCAGCGCGGGGTCCTGAGCATTGAGACATGGCCGGCAGCCCTGGCTCCTCCTGCCCCAGGGACGCAGCAGTGAGGAAAGGCCCGTCTGCTGGTCTCAGGGGCCCAGGGCCAGGTCTGTGTGGGGGCCAGGTGGCAGGCAGTGGGAGGGCACTTACTCGGGGGCCTCGACGCCCACAGAAGATGAGTTGGAGGACTTGATGGAGGGCGAAGCGGTCTCTGCGGAGCTGTGCTGCAGTTTGGGGGATGAGGGGGCTGAGGAGTCAGGGGTGGCGATCTCCTCGATGTCCGAGTACGAGGACGCTGACTTGGGCCCCTTTTTTATACTGAAGGCTTTGTTGAAGGAACTTCGAAGCTAGAAAAGAGCAGATGCAGGTGGGGAGAGGTCAGGGCCGCGCTGTGGCTGTGGGGAGGGCTGGGTAAGGCCTGCGGGCATGGCGCGTGGCCAGGGCGTGTCTGGGGGTTCAGCCCATGACTCGTGGGTGGCGTGAGAACAGAAGAGCGGCCTTGACGTTAGGACCGAGGAAAGGGGAACATCCTGGCCTGCCGTCGTGGGCTATGGGAGCTTCCCGGGTCTTCTCTCTGCCCTGGGGGTCTGTGTCCCTGACTGGGACGGAGAGAAGCCCTCAGAGGTCAGAGGGGACACCTCGCAGCGATCCCATCTGCCTTTGGCCACAGACCAGCAGGGGCTCAGTCTGGGGCCCAGCTGCCGGAGGGCTCACGACCCTGCTGTGACCAGGGCGCACGGCAGACTATCCACCCACTAACCAGAGACTGACGAAGCGATTCTGGGGAACGAACAGGAGAGGGGAGGGTATGAAGTTTCTCGAGGGTCGTGTCTGCTCCGCACATCACAGAACGGCCAGACAAGCAGGTACAGGGCTTTCTACCACTTCCACTCAAAGGTCCTAGAACGAGGGTTGCTTCCTCCCATTGCCTCAGACATTTGGGAAACTGTCATCTGACCACAGTGTGTGCAAGCTCAGGTGATGACGAGCTTGGGTGTCATGGGTGTGAGCTGCAAGGCCAACCAGGGTCCTGTCCCACAGCCACGCACATGCGTCCACACAGCATGCACACCACACGGGCACAGAGATGAAATGGCAGCGAGAGAGCAGAGGAGGGGTTGGAGGCAAAGGGGACCGGAGTGAAGCAGACCTTAGGGACAGTGTGAGGGGAAGAGAAGGGACAATCTGAGGGGACTCCTGAGTGTCTCGCCTGGAACACAGCAAGGGCTGTGTGGGGACAGTGCAGATAATGGGGGGCGTGTGCTGGGGTCACTCCCGGGTTGGACAAGGACCAGGGAGCTGTGGTGGTGATGAGAGGAGTAAGTGTGCAGGGGACATGTCACCAGCGAGGACTCGTGGCCCAAAAGTCCCGTCAAGCTCAGTTCTCTGTGGAGACAGGAACTGACGCCGAGAAGGCCAAGGAGCTGCTGGCTGGGGACAGACTCCTGATTTCAAGCCATGGCACCTCCTCTGCGTACTGCCCCACGGGAGGCTGTGTGCGTGCACGTACGTGTGTGTACGGGTGTGCCTGTGAGCGTGCATGAAAGCACATGCACACAGACAGATCCCGTGACTGGCCTGCCTGGAGTGGATGCCCTCTCAGGTCACTAGGCCCCCAGGGAGAGCAGGGCTCCTGCAGGCCCGTGTGGCCAGACATGCTGGGACATGGTGGAGCCGTGCGGCGTCAGAGGAGCTCAGGGAACACTCGTCAGCGAGGGCAGCCCAGCGCTCAGGCACGCGGACGTGCGCTGGACAAAGGGCAGGGCTCCCCACGCTGACGACGGCGTCCTCAGGGAGCAGCTCGGGGGCCTGGCGTGAGCACGCTGCAGGCCGTGCTGACCTAAGACGGCGTTCACGCAGCTCCCCTGCCATTTCGGGCCCCTCCTCTGGGCCCCCCACATCGGCAGCGCCTGGCCGGACGCCTGTTCTTCCTGGCCCATGGCTCCCGTCACTGGGCAGTGTCCACGAGGGACAACCCAACACTCTCCTCTCAGCATTCACCTCCTCGGTGGCGTCTCCCTCCCATCTGTAAATGCCTTTCCATCCACTGACTGCATTAGGCTTTTGGTGCTGCTGGATCCGCATCAGCAATCTGATAACTTTTTTGTCCGCTCTGCAATTCTGCAGGCTCCCTGATGGCTGAGACGACAGGCTCCATCTCTCAGGTCCTGCCTCAGTGCTGGGGGGATGGAGCCTGACGCCCGGCGTGTAAGGCAAGCCTGGCTCCCTCTGTCTGTCTTGGGCTCTACGCTCAGCCCTGACAGATGTCTCTGCAAAGTCCATGATGCTCGGAGGGCTTCCGGGTCTACGGTGACTTGAGGGGACCCTGCACTGGCTCATGTCCCTCCCTACCTCTGGTTCGTCTCAGTGTAGGGCTAAGTCCTTGGGCTACACTCAGACTGAACTGGCCTCTGGGAAGCGTGGTCAAGAGAAAGTTCATCCAGCCATTCTCTTCCACTTGGGGCTTCTGGGGGTGATGGAACCAGAAGGAAGAGCGCTGGCTTCCTGGACAGGGGCAGCTCAATCTGAGTGCTTCTGTATCGGGCCCATTTTGTAACAAAGGGGGTGGGGCCAGGCTAGGGTTTCGTCTGACTCTCCCATTTGGCCTCAACCAGGCCCCTCCCCTGTCCTCACGGGGGTGGGGGTTGGAGGGCATGCAGTGGAGTGACTTGGGAACTCGGGGGTGATTGTCAGGGTTAGTTTTATGAGTGTCAGTTCTGTTTTTAGGGGGAGGGGGCTGCTCTGGAAATGGGAAAGGTATGGCAAAGGGAAAGAGAAAACGGGGAGAGGAACTGGGTCTCTTACCTCATAGACCTGGAAAAAAATGGGGATTGAAGTCAGCATTTTGAAGGGGAGAAAAAAAGAAGCAACACTTAATCACTCATGTCACACAGCTGGTACCTGTCTGCACTATACAGGGGTCTGAGGGCCAGTCTCACTGAACAGGGACAAAGAGCCACAGTCTCCTTTGGGGGTCCTCTCCTTCCCACGGGTGGCCGGGGGCTAAAGGTGTGTCAGACCCATTCGCTGAAAGGATGTTGGAAGGAGCATCCAAAGTCAGTGTCGGGTTATCTGGAAAACTAAACACCCCACTGCCTCTGGGCCAAGGTGACACAGAGGTTCTTCAGAAGCAATCTGAAGTGTTCCACAAATACCTCTCCAGAAACCTGAAGAAATGGCTTCCAGGAGCACCCGATGCTTTGTGCACAGAGTCGTCCCAGAATGTAGAAGGGCGTGGGGGCGGGAGGCTGGGGAAGGGGACCGGTGTGACATCCCCTCTGGATATTTCCTTCTGTTGCCAAACACATGTGACCTACCCAGTAGGGAGAGCCCAAGGGGGCATGTGTGTGGGGCTGGAGGGGTGTGTCGGGACCAGTGGGGAATGGCTGGGGAGAGGAGAGGAGAGGAGGGCCGACCTTGCTCTGAGCAGAGCAGATGTCGGCCGGGGCTGAGTGTCGCAGGGCCTGCGTCTTGGCGAGTCCTGTGCTGAGGCGGGCATGGCTCTACGCAGCCCCTCCCACCAGCGTCACCTACCCAGCTCTTCTTCTTCTTCTTCTTCGCATCGGCATCCTTGCCGCTGCCCACGCTGGAGTGGCTGGTGATGCTATGGAGACTCGAGATACTGTCTGAGGAATTCTGCCTCTTGATCCGAAGCTCTAGAGGCCGAGGACAAGCGAAGAACACACGGTGTGGGTTTAGAGAAGATGGGGGCGCCGGGCGCAGGGAGCCACACAGCTCCTGGGTCCACTTCACTCATTTTGTGGGTCTTTCTTTCAACAAACATTACTGAGTGTCAATCATGACTCAACATAAAAAACAATGTCAAAGGTAAAAAATAAGAAGCAATGAGCCCCGTTCCCAAGAAGCGCCCAGTCTAGGAGGAGAAACAAGTGTGCGCCAACTGCTGCGCTCAGCTGGACGAGGTCTGAGAGGGGCTCGTGTACCTGGTGTGGCATCCCCGGCTGACAGGGGAAGTCCACGCTTAACTTTCTGGGCAGCTGCCAAGTTTCCCCAAATCGCTGCAGCACTTTGCATTCCCGCCAGCAAGGTAGGCAGGCTCCCTCTCTCCACATCCTCCCAGCTCTGGCCACTGTGCTTTTCCGCTGCCGCCTTCCCAGCGAGTGTGAAGTGGCACCTACTGGGGTTTAATGGGACTTTCCTGGCTAGCTGAGGGCACACTGGGCACCTTTTCATGTGCTTATTGGCCATTTCTACGTCTTCATGGAGAAAGGACTATTCAGACCTTTGGCCTATTTTAAAAATCAGGTTATGTGCTTTTTTACTGTTGAGTTTTTCATATATTCTGGATGCTAGACCCTTACCCGACATGTGATTTGCAAATATTTCCTCCCATTCTTTGGGTTGTCTTTTCAGTTTATGGATAGTATTCTTTGAAGAACAGAGGAATCCGAGTTGTAGGAAGAAAACGAGATGGGAATGATGACTCAAGCAGGGGAAGAATTCAGTGAAGGGAGGGTCGGGTCTTGGAAATCCTGAGGTGCTGCCTGTCTCTGGGGGTGGGTGGGAGGGGGGAGCTGCTGTCCTGAGTGCCTGGCACTGTGGTGAATGGTAACATACATTCTCTGATTTAACACAACAAATTCTGGTTAGGTGCTATCTCCATTTTACAGAAGCCAAGTAAAACAGGTCCTAAACTCTGTAAGTTCGATTTTGGAAAAATGGGGGTCATTGCTGATTTTAGTGAAAGCAGTTTTGGTAGGGTGACGATGACAGAAGCAAAATTATAGTGGGGTGAGGTGTGATGGTGGGTGGGAAGGTAAGTGTGCCCGTGAAGTAAGGAGGGAGACAAGATTATAATGAGAAAGGACACAGGTGGAGTCATCTTTCTTCTTCGTTAAGATAAAAGCCTTTAGCAGCAGTATAAGCAGTGGCGAGGGTGTGAGAAGAGGTCAAAGGTGTGGAAATGAAGGGGTGAGTGTGAGAGAGAGTGTGTGTGTGGGGTGAGTGGGTGTGGAGTGTGTGTGTCGGGGGGCAGCGGTTAGGGGGACCACCCAAAGCATCAGATAAGGGTCCCCCTTGGCCAGATGGGGCAGCACCTCCAACGTAATGGGAGGAAAGAAATAGGATGGATGAGTATGAAGTGCTGGAGGGGACAGCCCAGGGAGGAAGGACGGCCTTGAGTAACATGAGGAAAGCTGGCGCTTGCAGACAGTGGAATGAAACACACAACTGGCCAAGGACGCGACACGGACCGGCCAGCTGCCCGGGGGCCTGATGGAGTCCCTGTGGCACCAGACCACCGCTTGTCCTGACGCACTCTAGCAAAGCGAGCTTGTCATCTGAGCCCCTGTGAGGACATGTGACCTCTGCCTCATCTCCCTTGGAGAACTGGCGAGAGGATCAAACCAGATTATATACACGTGTGTGCATACTAGATATACATACATGCAAGCACGCACACAGACTATATATACAAGAGTGCACATAACACATTTATGTAGAAACGTGAAGTGCTATTTGTTAGACTTCATTTTTCAGAGCAGGTGCAGGCTCACAGCAGAATGAAGAGGGAACAGGGTTCCCATGTGGCCCCTTGTCCACTCCTCCCCAGCCTCCCTAGAGGGTACACGTCACAGCCGAGGAGCCCACGTGACACATCATCGTCACCCAGGCCACATGAGGCTCTGCTCGTATTGTGCATCCAGGTCTGGGCAGATGTGTAATGACAGGCACCCCCCATTAGTGTCACCTCACTGCCCTGAATCCTGTGTCCCCGTACTCACCCCGCCCCCCTCCCCCACCGGCAGCCACTGATCCCTTTGCTGTCTCCACAGTCTTGTTTCTTCCAGAACGTCGTAGAGTTGGAGTCACACAGCATGTCACCTTTTCCGGTTGGTTTTCTTCTCTTAGTGATGTGCATTTAGACTCAGTATCTTTCATAGCTTAATCACTCACTGCTTCTTACTGCCAAGTGACGTTTCATTGCCTGGCTAGAGCACAGCTGACGCATCTGTTCACTAACTGAAGGGGGTCTCGGCTGCTCCCAGGTTGTGGCAATTACGAACAAAGCTGCAGTAAACATCATGTGCAGGTTTTTGGGGGACATAACAATTCAGCTCCTTTGGGTAAACACCATAGGGCATGGGTGCTCCATCGTAGGGAGAGAGCACCTTTTGTTCCATAAGAGTAAGGTCCCGTTTTAATGACCATTTCGGACAGCCCTGGCTCTGGCCTCAAGTGCAGGCGAACAGTGGGCGCTGCAGGTCACCTCCCTGTCCCTGACCCAGGGATGGGAGGGCATGGCCCTGCCACTCCTTACTGACCGGTCTGCAGCGTCACTCTGCTGGGCGCCAAAGGGCCCTCACCTTCCAGAAAGTGGACGTGGGACCTGGCACACTGGGCGCAGGTAAAACTCTGCAAAGCCTTCCTCTCACCCCGTCCCCGCCGCCCCATGACCCGTGGCTGGGTCCTACCTGTGGGCACAGGTAAAAATCTGCAAAGCCTTCCTCTCAACCCGCCCCTGCCACCCCACGACCTGCGGCTGGGTCCTACCTGTGGACGTGCTTTCCGAGGCATTAAGGGCTCCCTGAATGACTGCTTGGGCCTCAGAGTTCTTTTTCTTCAGAAAGTCTATGGTTTCTCGCAAATCCAGCAGCTCAGTGTCCTAGGAGGGGGGCGAAAACAGAGCCATCGGTCAGGACGTGAGCAGCTGCTCCGTGCCACCAGGCTCTGGGATTCTAGCAGCCAGGATACAGAAGGGCAGGGAATGGGGACAACTGCGTCAGGGGCAGGTTGAGAATCCAGGGTGAAAAAGGGAGGGAGAAGCTGGCAGTCGGGCGCTCAGGAGACAGGACGGCCTCGGCCTCTGTGCAGGAAGCCTCCCTCGCGTGCCGGGCCCAGGCACCTCACCTTCTCCTCGGCCGTCTCTGCTAGATGCCGGAGGCGGGATGTCATGTTCACCAGGCTCTGCTCGAAAGCTGCCACGAGATTAGCCTGAAACGAACACAAGGACTTCCGTCAGCTGCCTGAGGCTCGGGCCAGGGCAGGACCGACCGGGAAGCTCCTTCAGCTCATCTCCTGCCCACGTGCTGGGCGCTGCCGACAGGCCTCTCGGTGACTTTTAAACACCCATCTCCCTGCGTGGGCAGGTATGATCACACAGCTTCTGGTGGGACTGGCTTCCAGAGGCGACGTGGGACGGACAGCGTGAGGGCCGGGCAGCGTTTTGGAGGCTGTGGAGATGGGACTGTCCCTCTGCTCTGGGGGAGGCCACACCCCCAAGGCCGTTCCTGCCATCTTGGTTTAACTCCTGTGCTGTCCAGCAGACTGGCCCCCACGGGTCCCAGTAGAAACTGGCACGTCTTCCCTCTTGTGCTTCCAGGTGGTCCTCCATCCTTAACCCATCGCTGCCGCTCCTTGTTTCTGGTTTCTTCAGGCTCTTTGCAGAGCTAGAGAGCTGAGGACACCGCAGGGAAATTCCACCGCTTGGCCACTAGGTGTCAGGTCTGTTTCATGACGACGGAAGGGTGCAGGTTAGAGGCGGCCGGGAAAGGTGCTGCCAAGGCCACCCAGCGCATGGCCGGAACCGGCAGCAGAAAGGGGAAGGGAATGAGGCCAGGTCTAGAGAGGCGGACACTTGGGGACACAGAAATGGCCTCCAGTGGAGGCACGTGAGCAAGCTGGTGTCCCCAGAGGCAGTGGCAGGGCTTCCATGTGCTCTCAAGTCTGACACACTCTCAACGCTTCCTGTCGGCTAACACTTTCCCTCCTGTTGGGTCCACCGTGGTTCTCTCCCTGTGCCCTTGGAACACACCTGGAGGCTACTGTCACGTGACCGTGGCTGCAGGCCGTCCTGTCCTATGTGGGCCTGCGTGGCACAGCTGCCGTGACCAGGCAGGTTCCTTCCAGCTGCTGCACAGGGGCCTCCTGCATCCTTGGCTCCAGCGAGAACCCCGCCTTCTCATGTGCTCTTGTACTTGCCTCTTCTCACTGGGGGCTCCCCGCTCCTCTCCTATTTCCTCTCACTCCTCTGAACCTTCCTGAACCCTCCCCTTCACTAGGGAGGCTGTGCGACCCAGGGCTAAGCAGCAGTGCATTTGGGAGGGTCAGCGGTCTGGGTGCCCCCAGCTCGGGCAACTGGGGAGCTCATGAACAGGACAAAAACTTGGTCCGGAACGGGGATCCTGCAGAGAGCTGCGGGACCCTCCCCGAGTCCTGGCATTGTGTCTCCAGCTTGAGGGCAGGGCTGCGACCTCAGCAAAAATCTGCCTCGAAAATTCAGAACCGTCACGTCTGGGTGTTTGGTTTGTTCTGTCCTAGCCAAAGGGAACTTCCTGTCCTAAGAGCAATCACCCTCTCCATTCATCTTCGAGGCTCTCGCCAGCCTCGCCAGCAATGGCTGACAGACTGCGGTGCAAATGAGTGGCTCACTAATCCTCTCTGCTTCCCGGCGCCGCTCCCCCGCCACCTCCACACGTGGGTTTTCTGGGGCGTGTGGGACCTGACCCAGGCCACTGCTGTGTGGGTGGGTACAAGGTTCTTGTTTCTATTACAATTCTTATGGGTCCCTCGAGTGGAGAAGTGCTTGAAATGAGCTCTGAACAAGCAACGTCTGGATCGAGGTTTTGGGAGAAGAGAATAAAGGGAACAACCAGTGAGAGAGAGCTGCTGTTGAAACACATCAGAAACAGGCGAGATCTTGGTGGAGAGTCTTCTGCCGGCTTCCGAGGGAAGACCCCAGGCCAGACAGCTGGGTTCCCCAGAGAGGAAGGGAAAGACAAACCCAAAACCACTGCGGAAACTGGAGACACGGTGACTTTTGTGCAATCACTTGGAACAGCCCTCCATATCCGCTCAGCTGTTGTTTACGGCGTTCGGGGGAGAACGGCTCTGTATCCTCTGTGTGCAGCTTGGCCACAGGGGACAGATGACTCTGCCCGGATGGAGGGCTGGCTGCATTTCTCCCCATCTCACGGGGTAGGAAAACCAAGGCCCAGGATGAAAGAAGCTCGTTCTCAATGGGTGGCTTGAGGACAGGTTGAGGACACAGAATTCTGGGTCAGGGCATCTCTGCCAGCTGCCCACGGAGACGGAAGAGGCCACTGGAGGTGAAGATTAGAATGAAGCTGGGTTCCGAAGTGTCACGGTCACCGGACAGAATATTAACGGCCAGTTTTGTGCCTGCCCAGCTGAGGTGGGAGCAAAGACACGACCCCCGCACACACCCGGGCAGTGACAGGCTTTGAGGGCTCTGTGATATAATCCGTGGCAATTTCTGTCCACGGCCAGTGGCAAGGCTGTTTCCACCTGCACACGCAACCACTGACAGTCCTTTCTTTCTCCAGGGAGTTCAAAGACCAGCGGCCGGTAACGTACCCACACCCATTGGTTAGGCCGGGGGCAAAAACGGGTCTTTATAAAAAATCGAGACTCCGACAGGGGAGGCCAAACCCCAGCCCTCCGCTCCCTTGCCCTCGGCATCCACACCTGGGGTCCCTCACGGGACAACTGTCCTCCTTTGGCTGAACCTATCTAAGCTGACGCCCAATGACCACCTGGTGTCCCCAGCTTCATAGCACTCACGTTGGCAGAAAGCTGGGACGTCAGGGTGGCCACTTTCTCCTGCGACGACTCCAGTTCCCTGCGAAGCTTCCGGATTTGCTGTGAGAAGACAGACACAAAGTCACACAGTAGAAGTGTCAGGTGTGGGAGGAAAATGGGCGCAGTGGCATTCGCGAGCAGAGACGAAGGCGTGACGCCCTACCTCAGACTGCATCCTCTCCTCAGCCTGAAGAAGGGAGCAGGAGGAGAAAGGGAGAGAAAGGAGGTGTTACTGCAGAGGTGAGGGAGCCAGGCCCCCGAGCAGGGCATAGGACTTGGAGCAGCGCGACTGAGGGGGTGACAGGCTGAACTGTCCTGGCCCTGGCTTGTCATAGGACGGGGGCTTCAAGGAAAGATTCCTCTGGAGCTCCTCCCCAGCCAGCTTTGTCACTGCCAAGAAGGCTGGGAAATGAAACTCTGGTTCATCTAAAGACGAACCCTTCCTGCAGCCCACCTGGAGGGCGAACAAATTAGGGGCAGGGCAAGTCTAAGAAGGAAGGTGACCCCCCAGCCAAGTGCAGTGCCGGGATGCGGGGCCACGTGATCACCTGGTCAATTCTGGGCATGGTCAGGCTCCCAGGGACCTGGACGCCTGCCTATCTCCTTGCCACAAACGCGTCCCACTCCCACGGCACAGAACGGCTCCGTGACAAGGGGATGCTCCGTGTTTCAAAGGAGGGAACGAAAGTCACCAGAGTTGCTCAGGGATTGGTGGTGAGGCCAGAAAGACCAGGGAGGGAGTGAAGTGCCAGCCGGGGTCTCCCAGCTCTAGGTGCCCACCCCAGCCAGTCCCCCAGCTGAAGGAGGCTCTAGGGGCAGGGCAGGGGGTGGGGGGCTCGTTCTTACTGAGGAGTAGGTGGACGACGCACTGGACGCCAGAGACAGCACCGAGCCGTGGACTAGAAGAGAACAGAACACAGAGTTACCATGGGCCCCGGGGACGGAGGGGCTTCCCCGGAAGAGCCCCAAGTGCGAGTGTGGGCGCTGGCCCTTGAAGCCTCTGGCGCAAATGGAAAGAACAGGACGGGCACCCCGCCGGCATCCCTGCCGCCCAGAGCAGGCGGGCCTCTGCTCAGTCTGCGTGGCCTGGGGTGGCAGGGCTCCGGGCTGAGGGAGGGGTGGTCACAGCGCGGCCATCTCATGTTCCCAGTCAGGAAAGTGCATTCTCGTCAAAGCTGCTCAGAACAAACCCTGTGACTGTGCCCCCTTGTCTCAGTGCTGCGCTGAGATCCTGGGGGCCACTAGATGAAGAAACCCTGTAAAACCCTCGGTCTGACCACTCAGTCGAGCCCCCCTGACAGGTCGCAAGCCCAATGCTGGTGTGGGCGTCTGGAGACAGTGGCGGAGTCTCGTGTCCCCCAAGGCCAGGCCTCCCTGCTGACCGTGGACCCAGATCACGATACCACAGGGCCCTGCCTGAGGCCGACCTTCACAATGGACTTGGAAGAAGAAGGAGGTGCCTGGTTCTTTGAAAGGATCTAAGAGCTGCCGTTGTGTCCCTGTGTGTCCCATGCACTCGAGACACTGGGGAGGGGAGGCAGCTGCTGGAACGAGGAGGGAGCCCCGCTTCTCAGGACTCTCTGAGGGCACGCTGAGCCCTTCCACGCTCACGTCCCCCCCAGCCCCAGGCCACATGGTGCAGCCAAGGTTCCTGGGCCCCCAGACCCTTCAAAGGCATGGGAAGAAAGACAGATGGCCCGACGTGATGTCCTGGGAGTCATGTGTGCGTGGTGGTCGTGGAGGTGGTGGGTGAGGGCCCAGCAGGGCCGGGATGAGCGTGAACCGCGCTGCGTGAAGTCTCACCGTCGTCCGTGGGGTCTCGGAAGGATCCTGACCGAATCATCCCCTTGGGTCTCTCGGCCAGGGACAGGGTGCTCCCCATTTGGGAGCCGCTGTACAGCTCGAAGGCCGCCTCGTGGGTGGGAATGCTGTTGGAGCGAGTGATTCTTGGCGTGGTGGCCGCAGTGGGACTCACTGGAAGGACAGAGGGGAGGGGACAGGAGAAGGACGGGGCAGGAGAAGAGGCAGGGTCACCAGCGCTCCGGGCCCTTGGGGAGTGGAGCAGCAGGAGAGAGGGGGCAGGAGAGGAAGGGGGGGCGGGCGGCGTGCCAGCAGGTGGGGCCAGGAGGGGTCTCGGGGCCACGAGCCCAGATGGAGGAGGGCCCTGCGTCTGGAATGAAGGGTGAGCAGCGCTGCCCCTGGACAGGCTTTCCCTCAGTCCTGTGTCGCTCTCAAAGGATGGGCTCGGGGAGGGGGGCAGTTTTCCCGAAACCTTCCCAGTGCCCGGATGTGCCAGTGAACATGGGCTCTTGCAGTTTGGTTCGTTACAACACGCCTGGCAGGCGGCTGGAAGGGGATTCAGACCAAAGTCAGCTCCAAATGATGGGAAGAGCCAGCTAGAGAAGAGGGCTCGGCGTTGTGGGAGGGCGGCAGGTGCTCCCTACCCAGCAGTGTCGCTCCGGGCCACGGCCCACTCTAAGCAGCAAGCAGCCAAGGCCCGCTGGGCCCAACATTCCCCTGGGTGAAGTCAGGTCGGGCTGGGCCGGCCCCTGCAGCCTGCAGAGCCCGCCCCCCGCTGCCCCTGCCGGGGTGACAGCCTCACAAGCAACCACAGGCAGCCCCGGGCTGTTCTCCTGCTCCAGCAGGGCAGGTGGACGCTAGTGTGTCCATAGGCACCTGTGCAGGGCAGGACTGCACATGCGCCTGCCGGCCTTCCCGAGGACAGGCTGTCATCAGTTCACCCAGCCCCTCATCCCGCACGCACATGCGCTTCCTCTCGCTCGGCCCTCAGTGGAGGCCCCGTCCTCCATGGAATGGCCCTTCAGGGAGCAGAGGACCTTTCCTTCAGAGCCGTTCCCTTCTTTGGGCAAAGTATCCTGATTCCTAGTTTTCCCCAAGTCTCCCGCAGTCACCCCACGGGACGTGACGGGTCCTCATTCTGTCCTTACTGCTTCCCTCACTTGGCTGGAAAGGACATGCATCCAGAGACTCAGCCAGCAAACGGCCTGCCCCAGGCACTGTCCCGAAGGGCCCGCGGGACCCATCACGCCCGCTGCCTCCAGACCAGGCTGGTGCCCTCCAGGCCTGCACACCTGGGCGTCTCCCCCGCCCTGCCTCTGACTCAGAGGCCCTTCCTTGTTTCCTAGCCCTTCTTCTCAGCCTTTGGAAAGGGTGTGGCCATGGAGAGTCACACTGCTGAGCCTGCAGGGCTAGGAGGGCCCTGGCACCGCCCCGCACGGGGGAGTCTGGGCTTTTCTGGGTTGGGGGCAGACCCCATCCTCGGCAGGCACCCCTCACACCCCTCACCTCCTCCCACCCGGCAGCGCTGGGTGAGGGCCCCTCTCCAGCAGTCACTGCCAGAAGCCTGGGTTTATGGCTTTCCCACGCCTTCGTTCAGACCCTCCAATGCTAGGGTCCCACACCACGTGCTCAGGGGCTCGGAGCGCTTTGCCTTCAGTCTTATTTGGATGGGTAAACTGAGGCACCATGTGGCAATCCAATACAGTGCGAGTCAAACAGGAGACGAAACCCCAAGGCCAGCTGGCTTGGTGAGGCCTGCTTCACCCCATGCCACCGTGGGTGACTGACGACACTGACCTATGTTGGTAAGCTGGCCTTTCGCACTCAAGGACATGGAGAGCGCAGGGGGCGAAGGCAGCTCTGACTGGTCGTCCGACTCGGGCAGCCCACTGATGGTGTGGGAGTGGCGCCTCTCCTTGCCGTCCTCCTGGGACTGGAGCTGGTACCTGTCGGAGGCAGCAGTAGTCAGTCTGGGCAACCACAGAGCGGTATCAGGTCTGGACGGTGTACAGGTTCTGAAGCAGGAGAAAGAAAAGGAGGAGCCGACGGGGATGCCCCAGGAGGGGCAGCAGTGGTAACTCAGGGTTCTCTCCCAGACCATGAGGGGGCTGCAGGTCTAGCAGGACCCTCTACGGGGTCCCGGAGGTGGGGGCTGAGGTGACGGAGGAGGCACTGGAAGGTGTCCCTGGACCTCAGGACAGAGCTTTCTGATCCCGTATGTGGCTCTCGGCAGCAGGAGTCACCTGACTGGGGGGCTCAATGCTACAGTAACCGTGGAGGACTCGCTGTGTCCCCCTCCCCCCTTCTGGACAACCAGAGGCCCCTGATCTCCGTTAGACGTTGAGGGAGGAAAACTACAGACAGGACGTTCGGCCAGGGCTGGGACAGCACAGGTGGGCACAGGTGAGGTATGACTCCCGTGTGCAGACTTGTCTGTCCTCTGTCACCAGAAAGAACACTGGCTCTGAGGCTGACGCAGACCTAGGTGGAAGTGTGGGCAGGGCACTTGCTGGGAGGGAGACGGACAGGAACCACATACAGTGACTCATACAAGGAGCACCGACGTCATGACTGGGGCCTGGGAGAGGTCACCTGACGGTTTTCACTCGGACCAGAGCCTGGGCAGGAAGGAAAGCACGTGCACGTGTCAGGGTTACCTGAGCCCTTTCTTGGGCAGAGTGTTCCGATCCCGCTGATTACTGTGGAGAAAAAAGAAAAGAAGTGTGTGGGCCCGTCTTAGAAACTAGAGTTTGGGACCCTAGGTCCGAGGGACGCACCATCTGAACACAGGACCTCAGGCGGTGGGCCCCTTTGTCTCTACAAACCAAAGAAGACAGCTGCAGCCTGTTGGCTCACAACTGGAGAAATTTATCTGAAGCATTGAATGCTTTTCTCTGATTAGGAATCAGAGTGCAGTTAGCGATTGAGAAGGTCACGTGACGGTCGGTGGAAACCAGGACCTGATCTACCAGAAATGATTTTGGACTAGGAAGCAAAAGCTTCGGATGACAGGTCAAAGTAGTGATGAGATCTTGGTTAAGTCATCGAAAGCCTGTGTGCACTGGTTTCTCTATTTACGAGATGAGGATAATAACAAACGAAACACATCCTGGCTATTTCGCGGAATTGTGGAGCAAATGAAGCTGCTTACTGTGTATTAAAAGAGATGGCATTGCCGTCGGAGGTGGCCATCACGTATGGGCCGTGTTACTAACCGTGGTGTGGGCCGGGCACAGGGTCAGACTCGGGCCCAGCCCTGTCTCTGTCCACCCACCTGTCCAGCTGCCCAGCTCGGGGGCTTCCGCTCCAGGTCAGCTCTTCTGTCTCTTCCTCGGAGGGCGCGGCCGGTGGGGCAGGTGGAGTGGGGGTGGGGGTGCTGCTGGGGAAGGCACTGGGCAGGCTCATTGGCATCTGGAGGGACTCCATGCTCCGGTGCAGGCCTGAGAGTTTGGGGTACATGCGGGCCTCCTTTGGGACGCTGAACCCACTCATGAGCTCCAGGCCCTGGGAGAAGCTGGCTGAATTGATATTGAGGATGGGGGCCGGACTGGGCGTGAAGCAAGAAGAGAGGGGGCCCCCAGCGGCCGAGCTGGCCGTGTGCAGATCCGGGCCCTTCGGAGCGTGGGGGTCACTGGACGACGGCAGGTCCAGGCTGTTGGAGTTGACCTTGTCCAGGCTGGCTAGTGAGGGCGGCTTGACAAAGCTCTTTGCTGCGGCCCTGAGACAAGTGAAGAGGGAAGAAACTACTGAGAACGGTGGAGTGAGAGAATTAAGAGGCAGAGGAGATCCCGGCCTCGCCCGGTGCTTATTCCAGGGATGGTGAGACACGTTGGAAGGAATCCCGATACCTGATGTGGAGCCCCTTCAAGTCTTAGCAGTGGGGACAGCACAGGTGTATGGGAGACACATGTGCGTGTGTGTGTGCACGTGTGTGCGTATGTGCGTGCGTGTATGTGTGTGTACACAGTGAAACCACCTGTACAAGTGCTCAAAAAGGGAAACGTTGGTCTGGGAACAGCCCAAACAGGTGAATTTGGGAAATAGTTTTGAAAGTGGGACGAGAAGGAACCCGCAGGCAGGGGCGCCCAAGTGACACTACAGAGCCCCAGGATGGGCCACTGTCACAAGCCCGAGGAGTGTGGGGTGGGGGAAGGACCTCAGAGCAGACAGACGGGGAAGTCACTGTGGTGGGTACCTGACGGGCGTTGGTGGCAACTCTGCCAGCTTGGTGGCCGGGGGGTGGCCAGCTGGGTTCTTCGGTGTGGTCTCCGGGGAGCCGACACTCTTCAGGGAGATGTTGTCTGCATCCAGGCCCACGGCCTTGGCTTTGGCCTTCTCCTTTTCCCGGTCTGTCTGGTTGACAGGGGCTGGCGTGGTGCGCCCGCTGGCCACCTTGGAAGGCTCCTTCAGTCGGGACGGCATGAGGCCGCCCTGCTTGGCGCCCAGCAGGCTGGGGTCAATGCTGCTGCTGACAGGGCGCGGTCCACCCCGCCCGCCGGTGACGCTCATGGAGCTGGACTTGGCCGGCCGGGGCAGGCTGCGGTACTGGATGGTGGAGCGGGCTCCCGGGGCCAGGAACCCGGGCTCTGCGCTGTTAGACACGTCTAGGCTGGTCTTACGGCCATTCACTGGCTTCACGGGGATGCCAGAGGACTTCTGGATCTTGCCGAGCGTGGCCGAACCCCCAGTCTGCATGACGGTGGCTGTGCCCGTGGCAGGAGGCGGCTTCTTGTAGCCGAAAGAGCCCGACGTGGAGGGCCGGGCGATCCCCGAGGGCGGCTTCTTGGCGTCGCCCAGGCGGTCCCGGCCGGCATCGGAGGAGGAGCGCTGCAGCCCCGTGTTCCTCACCGCCAGCTTGCCCTTGTCCGTAGCTTTGCCTTCAGGTTTGCCTGCAAGAGCCAGGATGGGGGAGAGAGAAGCTGCAGCCACCGTGACGTGACAATCCCTTGTCCCCCTCCGTGTGTCACAGGATTTTAGGGGCCTACGTACCAGCCACTACAAAAGCTGGTGACATCTCTTGGCAGAGGGAAGGGACCCTGGGTGGGAGGGGCCTAGGGTTTTTGTTTTGTTCTGTGTTGTGTCCTGCTTCCTGCGTAAAACATTCCACTTTGGTTAACACGGCAGAGTAAGTACAAAGATTATTAAGAAGGAAGCGCGTGTAATGGCTGGTCTGGGAAGGAAGAGAGGAGGGAAGCAAATGAACCAGACAGCGATAACCACTGGTGACTGGAGACCAGAGGGAATCACTGACAAGGGCGAGAAGTCGCCCGGGGGCCTTTGGGAGCAACACACATCTGTACGTCTGATGTCTCCATTTTCTTAGGGGTGACATCCCTGGGACGTCAAGCGAGTGTCTGGGAAGATGAACATACAACCAAACGTCTGGTGAGTGAGGGAGGAACACCAGATGGGGTGTCTGAGGCCGCAGACGCTGACACCCCTGCCTCCTCTGCTCGTCTTAGGCATGTGGTTTGGGCTCGCACTGAACTTCCGGGTTCTCGTGTCCACAGAGGAGGCGGACATGGTAACCCACACTGCTGTCACGGGGCTGCTGGGAGACCAGAGGAGGCGTGTAGAACAGTGTGTAAACGTGTGCTGTCACCCCGGGGTCAGGGAACACAGAGGAGAAGCAAGCGAAGACACAGCTTGGCCCCTGCCCCTCACGTCACTCGGGCTCACCTGCGACTTTGAGGGCACTCTGGGCCGTATGAGTGATGGGGGAAGTGACGGCCACTGGTGGGCTCTTGCCCTTCTTCAGGGACCCCGGGTGTCCCAGGCTGATGGGCTTTTTCAGTTCTCCGACTTTGGATGCGTCGTCACAGCTCTCAGGCCGCTCCCTCCGCCACTTAGAACTCCCGGGCTCCATCTTCAGGCTCCCGCTGTCGTACTCCAGCTTTTGGGGGGCCTTCTCCTCCGATTCACTGAACCAGCTCAACCCGCTCTCTGCTAGTGAGCGCTTCTCTGAGTCTGTGCGCAGCTGCCGAGAGGAGCAATGTAAGACGCTCGCGGGTGGGACGGGGGTTAGCCCTGCTCCTCCCAGAGTCTTAAGTCCACCCCGGGAATTGGTGTGAGCACCAAACATGGGCACTACCCACCAGGACAAGAGCTAATGTGTCAGGCGACTGGCTGGGAGCCTCAGGGGTCTCCTGCCAGCTCTAAGGGGACTGGCCGAGCCACATGGGAACCTGCGCCAGGGCACTGCTCCGGCTGCCCCGTGCCTCGTGGTGACGCGGTGGCGCAGGCCCCTGCAAAGCCACGTACCACTATTGTGGAGTCCCTGCGGGAAGCGGTGGGGGTGGTCGGCAGGGAGTTGAGGGAGGAGCTGGCGTTGAACTCTTCCGAGCTGAGGTTGTCCGAGGCATCGCTGAGCCCGCTGCTGATGGAACTGCTGTCATCCCAGCTGCAGGACGGGACACAGAAGGGTCAGCCGGCGCCAGGCGCCCAGGCGGGAGCGGGCACACTGACGGGGCAATGGCCGCTCCAGCACACACTGGCCCGAAGGACAAGGCTTGGGGGTTAGGCCCGGGTCTGCGGTCACTCCACATGACATAAACGGACTTGTCATTTGGAATATTCTTTTATAGAAGGAAGGGACTGTCTTTATGTGGAAAGAGGTTCTATCTCCTCAACAGAAAGATACATTACAAAGATAGGTGACTCTTGCATCGATCTAATCATACAGACCAACTTCTCCTCCCTGTACATAGCCTCCATTCTGCCAATTGCCATGTCTTTGTTCATTCTCAGACGTGCTCTGTGGGTGTTTCCCCTCCCTTTCCTACATTTCCACATTTTTAAAACAAGGCCGAGAAAAGCTTCTCTTCCCCAGAACAAGGCTTATCATTTCTCATTCCCGCTGACACAGTTCACCCCCCCTGGGATCAGGTCCTCCCTCGGAACCCCAAGGACCGCACAGGGCCAGCCCTGGGAACGGTCTCACTCTCCTGCCGCCGCTTGGAGCCTCCAATGTGCGGACTCTGTGAGCGGCTGTTGTCAAACCCGTGTCCCTATGTCTTTTTACGAAGAAGCCTGGTCCGCGTACTAAGCGGCTTGGTAGCCTCCGCTTCGGTGTCGCTGGAACCCTGCACATTTCTGTGACTCTTTGTTGTCAGAACAAGGTCACGGTCGGGACGTGTCCTCTGAACATGTGAGCCAAGCGGCCTCCTCTCCCACTGTACCCAACCCTCTTGTTCTGGTCTTGCTTGCTGTTTGCCGGTTCCTCTGTGATCACACATTTCCTCAAATTCTGTCTCCGACAACCTTGCTTCAAAGGTCCTGCTTTACAAGTCTTTCGCCACGTCTGTGACTTCCTTTTGGACCCTAGAAAGGTCTTCAGGCTGCACTCGGGGCTCAGAATCCACCACTGAGCTTGGGGCTTTGGGAAACTGCTCCCCAAGTGTCTGCGCCCGACCACAGGAATTCATCTCGACATCCCCGTGCCCGTTCACAGGCCTGTTTATCAGCTTTGCCTGTGTGCGAGTACTGCAGAGGCTGAAGAGGATTTCTGTGAATTGGCTGGAATCTGGAAAATTTCTTTTTGATGTATTTTGAGTTTCCTATCATGGAACCAAAATCAGACACACAAGCCTTCTGAGTCTGGGCCCGGACCCCAGCTGGCCTCGCTCTAGTTCATATGCCGGGAACAGGGGGGCCGGTTTGCCCATTGGCCTTGTTGCTGTGCAGTGACCACTCCAGACACACTGAGAGAGCTGAGCGATTTCGATTATGTTACTATAAAATATGGTGACGATTAAAGCTTCCCAATCCTAGCGGCTTTTCTGGGTCAGGATGTGCTCTCTGGCAAGCAGACATAGTATTCACAGCAAGTGGCGTTGGGTCAAAGACAGGGGAAGCCTGTGGCACTGAACCTGCCACCCGAGCTTACCTGCTGGTAAGCGAGGTCCTACAGAAGGGCCCTTGCAAAGAGAAGGACTGCAGTAGCCCCCCACGCCCGATGAAATCCCTCCTTGGCCCTACTCTGACTGCAAGCCCGATGATGAAACAGGGAGGGGAGGGGACTTCCCTTCAGACCGCTCAGGTCCTCCTTGCTCAAAGGACGGTCCTCCCAAGTCACAGATTCTTTCCCTATAGTAAGAAAGTGTGACCCTAAAATCACTGGGGAAGCTTGGGTAGAGGATTTAAAGATTGGAGACTCCACTGGAGGGAGCGTATTTTCTTTCTTAAACAAAAGAAAAGAAATCAGGAAAGTCAAGACTCAAACATTGCATAAAACTATAAGGGGAGGGAAGAACGCCCCTTGGCGGCCCTCCCACATTTGCTTCTAGGGTAAGCCGGACAGACCCATCTGCTTCCTTCTAGAACACTCTGCATCTCTGTCTCTGGCTGTTTGCTCTCTGACCTGAGAACAGGAGACATCATAGGGCCACTCCTCCCATCCTGGAAGGCCCCTATCTGGCCGGTGCTGGAACCTTAGTCCACCTTTGTTGCTTACTCTCTCCTTTTAGCCAAGTACCTCTTCCGGGAGGTTTGTGGGAAAGGATGCATGGGAAACAAACTTGATAAGATCTCACATATTCTAAAATGTCTTCACTCTGTTTTTACATGTGAGACTTGGGCAGGCATGGGACCCTCAGCTGACAACACTCTCCTTTCAGAGTGGCCAGGCACTGCCTCACGTGCAGCCTCGGCTGCTGCCACTCACATTCCGCATCCTCAGTGTGTGACCTGCTCGTTCCCTCTCTGAAATATTTAGTGATGTGGATCGGTGCAGGCCGGCTCCTACCCACTGACTTGGGCCTTTGAATCCAGAAGCTCATGTGCTGTAGTGTGGGCAAATTTCCCTAATGATTTCTTTGAGGATTTTCTCCTCCCCATTTTCAGGTTCTCTCTTCTCGAAGGTCTCAAAGATCAGATGATAGGTTTTGAGGCGGATTCTCTGGTTTTCATCCTTGTTTTCCACACCAGCCGTAACACTCAGTCTCAGCACTCAGAGGCTGCCGTAAAGTCTCTTTGCGTAGTTTCTGGTTCCAAGTTGGTCTTTTCTGTTTGTACTGGTGAGATTTTCGGGTTAGAGACCTTCTAGACTTTTTAGACCTTCTAGTGGTGGGACACTCGGCTCTGCGTCTGTAGGTAGGACTTGTCAACTCTGGCTTCAGCACAGGGGGTGTGATTACACTGACTCATTGAAGTGTTGTCTCTTGGGCTGGTCAGATTTCCCAGAGACAACTTTCCCAAACTCCCACCTGGAGCGTGTAAGACTGGCGTTCTGACAGCGTGCATTGGAGATGGGGCCTGCGGGTCTCCACATTCAATATGCAAAGGTTCACTTAACACTCCTTGCTTTGGGTTCACAATCTGTGTCCCCGCTTGTGTCAGGAGAGCCCATTTTCTCCTCTCCAGGCTCCAGTCTCCCTCTGGTGAGGAGCAGGGCACTGCCTTCCTAGGAGCAGTGGAGCAGGGGCTGGAGAGTCTGAGTTTCTTACGTCGATTTCCACAGTCCTCCTGTTTTCAGTCTCGCTCCTCCCCCCTCTTAAAGTACCAAGGTTATCTCACCAAGGACAAGCTTTTTGCAGGTTCTGGGGGCAGAGTGGCCGCACAGCTTTCCCCCCTGCTGGCTTAGGAATCGGCTCAGAGCTGGCTAAGTCAGTTCACATCTGCCATTCTGGTTTCCAACTTCCCCAAGTTTTGTGACTGTTACCTCTTCCTTTTCCTATCTTTGCCCTTGCGGCTTTCTGATTTTTTAAAACAAAAAACAAAACCGTTTGTTGCCGTCTTACCCTTGTGGTAGCTGTGAAACATATTAAGCTAATTTTATGAGCAGCAAAGTGCCCCTAAGTGACGCTTAACAGAGCTAGCTGTCTGTGATTACACGTTCTGATGGGTAGACTTGAAGGAGAGAGAGGAGATATGAACGCAGGAAGAGTCAGAAGGAACCATCCAGGTGATGTCGGAAGAACCAGGAGCTGTGGGAGGAGACAGGCTGGATGGATACTGGCCCTCCTGAAACACAACTGCTGAAGGTCTAAGAACAGAAAGTCTTTAGTAGAAGGGTTTGCAAAATCTATCGGCTAACGAGCTGGAACACTGCCTTGTCACTCAAGATAGAAGAGGAAAAAGCAGCTCCAATGTGGCAGCAGAAGGAATATATGAGGGGGCAGGGCTCAGCGCGTGGGGCCACTGCTGCTGCCTTTCCACCCAGGCTCTCTGCTCACCTGAGCTGGAGTTTGCTGCCTCCCTTCTGTCCCTCCTTAACGCTTCTCACATAGATCTCAGGTGGCAAAGCGAGGGCTGGGGAGCAACAAGGCCGGTGTAAAACCAGGACAGAGAACTTAATATTCTTTTATAACCCAGTCTGTTTATAAACCCAAACAACAATCACTAACAGGCGACCGATGCACAAGACGAATGTTCTCTTTCACATTCACACCAATTTACACCCCTTTCTTTGAATGGTGTAAAAGTTTTTATTCTGGGAGGCTTATTGGAAGAACGACGAGACTATCACGTTCGCCCACCCTGGGGATGGAAGAGGAAATGAGTTTGTGTGAGCATTTAGGAGATGAAGTCAGATATAAACGAGACAATGAAAATGACTCTTGTCAAGGGATATTTCTAAAATGCTGGAAAGGTTATAGAGACAAATTAAAGAATTTTCTCGGCAGGATATTCATTTTCCCATTTACTGGTGTCCTCATATCCCTTAATCCTCCCTTCAAATCTTCAACTTCTCATTTCCTGTTTCCACTGAAAGTATCACTATTTTCCCCGTCCTCCTATCACAACCTTAGTTGTCTCCAATTCCTTTTCCTCACTTCCCTCGTCAAGAAGTCGCGCTGACCGTCACACTTGCCTCTCAGGTCTACCTTTCCTCCCGTGGCACTCCTCCTGCTGTTGCTCTCGTTCACACAGGATGTCCTCTCTTGCACTACTGTGCAAGCATCTCATTGGCCCCACTGTCTGCAGATGTGCCCTCCTTCCAACACACACTGAAGGTTACCTAAAGCCCCGTCACCCCAAAACAGCATGTACCAAAATGCTCATTAGCTCGTTGGTGACGTAATAAATCCGAAATCTAGTGCTGGCCGTTCAAGACTATCCACAAGCCATTCACATAGTGTACTGATTAACAGCAAGGTCCTTGGAGCCAGAGAGTCGGAAAGCATGTCCTATAAACTCTGCTAGGATTAAAGTCAAGTCTCAATCTGGCAAACAGTTGCTGACCTCCTAATATTTACAAGGTGGTGTCAGTTGTACGGGCATTGTAAAGTGATGACTGTCCAAAAGGAGCTCACAACCCAAGGGCAGAAAAAGGTGTATAAATGAAATGAACACCATATCAGAAGTATAAGCAACGTACATAAGAGGATTCAGAGAAAAAAGTGATTTAGTTCTCCACCAACGTCCAGAAGTGGGACTGCCATGTTAGGCACAGATAAACACACTGCACAACACTTCCTTCATTCCCACCATGATCCCAAGTCCCACATCCCCTGGGTTCCTAGCAGGTGACCAGCTGTCTCACCAAACTTGTCTTTGGAAATACAGGCTTGCACGAGGAGCCACTACACAACGATCTGTGTGGAGCTGGAGACTCTGGAGTCCTGGCATTACCGCAGGGACTTGACAGCAAAGGACACGAGCCCCACCCACTTCCCATGGATCCTCCCTTGCTCTGCATTTTGAAATCTTACCTTTCTTCAAGGCCCAGATCAAACACCATGTTCTCTGTGAGGCTTTCCACAGCCCTCTTTGTCAGAAGAAATCTCATTCTCTTTTATGTCCCCACAGAGTCATCTGTACCTCTGTTAGAGCGTTCTGCCTTTAAACAGTTGTGTCCACACATCTCTTCACTCGGCTCTATTTCATTGAGGGGTAGGATTGTCACACACCTCTGTACTTTGTACAGAGTGGGCCTGTACACACTTGCAGACTGGAAATCCTGGCTTACGTGAAAGCAGGAAGGCATAAACGCAGGGAAAGGGTGATGATTTCATCTGTTCTCCTATTTCCAGAGGATCCTTGCTTCAGTGGGAATTTAAAAACACTCTCTTTGTAGAACTTCCAGTTCTCTGCTGAAATTCCCCATCTGTTCAATTATGCAACCCACCTTTTCTACTACACCCTTAAAAATATAAAAAACGTTTTAGTCCTGTCCACCAATTCCAACATGTGAGTCATCTGTGGCTCTGCTTCTATTGACTATTTTTCTCTTGTAACCATTTTCTACAGGCCAGGTACTGTGTGTATACGAATGGCGATGCACACGCATACACGAGGAGAGGACGTGCCCCTTCCGCGGGTGGGCTGCCAGGACTGAGAGCTGAACCTGGTCTGTGGCAAAGCTCGGGCTGGGCTTTGTCATCACTTTTGATGAAGTCGGTTCAGCACTGGTCTCAAGTGCTCTGAGGGCAGGAGACAGGCTGGGAATCGGCCAGTGAGACTCCAGAGCTGTCTCCACGCCTTACAGCCCACTCATCGGCTTCCGGGTGGCTGTGGGCTCCCTGACTCGGCCAGGCCCCGTCTATGCACTCGGGGAAGGGCTTCCCCTATCCTGCCGCCCTGCACACACGGGTGGGGAGGGGGTGTCCTGTTCAGCTGTCCACACTGCCCTCAGTTGTCACTTCACTGCCACTTCGCGTGCTCACTGAAGGCCTCATAGGAAAGAATTAGGGGCGGGTGGGACACATTTGCTCTGCGAGTGAGTCTCCTTAAGAGCCAGCCCACACATAAAAGTTTGTACGAAGTTCAGCTATTTCCTCCATATCCTCTTCCTGGTCCTCCTGCCGGGCCCCTAGCATGGATGCACCCACACTTTCTTCTCTCCTAGGAAGGGCTCATCCCTTTCTAGAATTTAGTTCAATTAGAATGCTATGCATCCTGAGATGCCTAAGTTTCTTCTTTTCTAAGTCAGCTTGTTCCTTATCCAGCTTCCTCCTGTTGTTAGGCTGGGAGTAACAGTGTACTCTAACACTACACCGTTCTCGTCAATAAACTAGCCCCGTGGGTGCTAATTCATTATGCCCTCCAGCAAGGGCCGCAAGAATGGCTGTAAGATTCCTCCTGTTCTCTTGTCCACTTCCTAGCACTAATGCCACAGTTGTGGGGACTCTCTGGTGCACCCCATCTCCTCCACAGGAAGAAAACAGGGATGGTGAGGAGGCCAACTCGCCTGAACACTGCTGTTTGTGTCTGTGGACGCGGCGAAGCACGGGGCAGGGCCACTCCTCCCTCTGGGAAAAGCACCAACACTAGCGTAGGTCTTGGCTGGGACTGGCCACCCCTCCCAGGCGTCCTTCCCACCGTCTGCTCCCCACGCTTCAGGTCCAGCCATTCCACAGAACTTGAATGGCCAGGGGAGCCTGCCGGCAGCCAGAGGACCAAGGGCATGGGCTAGCTAGCGGGAAGGGTGGATAGCTTGTGGCTACACAGGAAAAACCCTGTGCTTCTCTAGCACAGCACAGTTCTCGGAAATCAGACTTGAACTCTGAGTTGGTCTCCTTTTGGCTGGAATAGATATGCCTGGTGAATCAGTAACCAAATTTCTCTGATTATTTACCACTTAATGAGTGAATAAAAGCTCTCTGTATGGGAACTTACTTTCTTTTCTAAGAGTGGAGAAATATCTGCGATACAATGCAAAGACTCAGTATGAAAAAAGAATGTAATACGTCTTATCAACAATTTTATATTACATATTAAAATAATATTTTAGAAATACTGGGTTTAATAAAACATGTTACTATAATTAATTTCACCTGTTTTACCTTTTAAAACTGTGTCTACTAGAGAATTTAACATTACATATGTGACTTGCATCACATTTCTATTGGAAAGCACTGTCCTTTTGGCCAATGAAGTGTCATCTGAAGACTGGAGTTCATTAGCTGCTATAGTAGTTACAGTCGGTTCAGGACCTGAAAAAGCTCTAGTTTGTGGTTAAACTTCAGCTTATCCTTCTCTAATGGCACTGAATGTGCTAGAATTGTTGGATGCATACATTAAATTATCAGCCACAGTCCTCAGAGAGCATTTAACCTCTTGGTTGAAGAGGATGTGTGATTTAAAAAAGACAATGGAAGAGGCAGAGTGAAATGGTGCACTTTTGAAAATGAATCAAGGCCACGTAGAGAAACCAACGTCTACTCACGCTCTGCAGCGTTCCCAGCGTCAGGAACCTCTCCTGCTCCCACCCCCGCGTGGCCTCAGAGCACTCCAAGAGCCAGGGGGAGACAGTGTCTGCTTCATTACATGTCTGTGGTTTGGCAGAGACCGCAGCAAGCTGGCCCGATCTGGCCAACAAAGCCAGGCCAGGGGAGGAAAGGATGAATTACACAGAGTGAGAGCTTTAGAGGAAGAGGCGTGGAGCAGAGAGGGAGCCAATGTCAATTTTTTGAGCTACAGGTTCGCCAAGTCTTAATCAAGGGTAAATATCACCAAGAAGAAGGGACTCTAAAGAACAAGGTGACCAGAGCCTGATCCAAAGTTGGAGGATATCTACAATTAGGAAAATGTTCTTGGTCCCTTGATATCTGAGCTGACTCCTGTCCCAGTCCATAGAGGACCGATGGTCTCAGTAACTTGTTCAACACACTTTCTAAGCTCCAGTGTCAATCACAGAACTCGCTGATTAATTTTGTTCAACTCCCAAATGCTGAGGGTAACTTTGTGAGTGAATGTGAGCTGGGCCCCAAATGCACGTTCAATCCCTGCAGGCTGGTTACGGCACTGCTGGCACGATGGAAAAATCAGAGCAAACAGCCTCCACAATTCTGGAGCCAATCATTTCAGGGTATCTTTGTGCAACACCTAGTGATGAATTCTTCCTCGGAAGATCAGAGAGATTAATACCACAAAATTGGAAAATATTTCCTGGAGATCAAACCCAGCTGAAGCCAAAGCCAAGAAAATCAGGCCCCCATGTCCACGGTACGTCGATTGTTCTGTAAAATTCTGAAACCACAGATTTACACTGCTGCCTTTTCCTTTTAAGTCACTAGGCTCATAATTTCTGCAGTGACTGCCCCAGTTCCCCGTGGCATCTAGGAAGGACTCAGTATAAATAAACACAGGGCCGCTGCACCACCAAGATGACGAGACGCCATCATGGACCCACTGAGCATGGACTGCTGCTGTTATTCTGACAATGCCTGAGGTGACAGTGGGAGGTCTGCTGTCTGCTGGCCCCAATTGTAGCCCCTCCCCCCACTGTTCCCTGCTGTGGTCCTAGCCACCGGCAGGCAGCGTGTCTGCCTTAGCTCGGTCTCCCTTCCCGTAAGGCCTGAGCTTTGAGCATGGGGGCTGTAGGATCACAGGCCCAGGCCTCAGAAGAACCTCGCTCAATCAGAATAAGGCTGTATGTTTCCGCTTCAGGCTTGTGCCTGGGACTGAACTCACTCCATGTCATCAGTGGCAAAAGAATGTTTCCAGAGTTAGCCCACCGGCTCGGAGAGCTGAATTGGTCTGGAGAACTGGATGTCCTTGCAGTTATACACAAAATTCTGTGCATATGTGCACAGAAGCAGCAATGACAACTGGTCTCTCATCAGACTTTCAGATGCCCCAATGTCTATGGCCCAGAAGAAAACTTTAAAAATTATCATGTTGCTTCCCAATGCACTGCTTCAAGCATTACCTTCTGAATTCTGGCATTTAATCTTTGCCCTTAGGTCAAGAGCGTCTTAAACTTAGACCATTGTGTCTCCCCAAATCCTTATGTTGAAGCCACACACCCAGTGACTATATTTGGAGACAGGGCCTCTAGGGAGGTCACTGAGGTTAAATGAGGTCATCAGGGTGGAGCCCTCATCTGCCCTCATTGGTGTCCTCACAAGAAGAGGAAGAGACAGCAGAGCAACGCTGTGTGTGTGCTCTCCCCCCCGCCCCCACAGACACACAGAGAACAAAGGCCACGCGAGGACATAGACGCAAGGCAGCCATCTACAAGCCGAGGAGCGAGATCTCACCAGAAACCAACCGTGATGGCGCCTGATCTTGGAATTCCAGCCTCCAGAACTGTGAGAAAATTACTTCTGTTGTTTAAGCCGCTCCGCTTTGGTATTTTGTTATAGCAGCCTGACACAACCGTTGAGTGATGAAAATGACCTTATTCGTTATTTACACATCAACACCCCCACTGGGCCACATTGGACACTGACCACCTCCAGGATTCAGGCTGGTTTTCAAAGCTGAGATTCCCGTGGTATCATAGGTCGTTACAGCGGAAATAAAATACCCCACCCACCAGCAGAAGCTATGAACTGAGAAAGTCAAGAGTCGGGCAAAGTGGAAGGAACTCTCATGGCGGCTTTGACTTGGCAGGAGAGCAGGCCTGGAGGAATTCCATCTTTCTGTGATGAAATCAGGTTGTGCGTGTTCCTCTAATGCCACGATACACAATTATTCAGCCCTGCAAACGGCTTGTGTAGCACTTTGTGGAACAGAATGGATGCAATCGGGTTAGCGGTATCAACATATCTTATTGGGTCTTAGTGAGGGGAAGGGTAATTGCAGGGTAGCGGGCACGAGCCCGAGAAGTGAGAATATTTGGGGAGACAGGAGGTTGTTCCCCGTGTGGGCTAAAGCTCAGCCCGTCAGCTGGCGGCCGCAGTCTCCTTAACGAGGACCAACTGTGGCTGAGGAATGCTGACTAGGCTGGCCACTATTTGTTTGCGTTTTCTCTGGTTTCACAGGTTTCCCTCTTTGCCGGCCCCAAGCCTTTCCCGGCCTCTACTTCATCCACGGAGGGAGGAATGAAAAAACAGGGCACCTTCCTTTCTTTTTGAGATGTTTCCAAATGAGGAAATTTAGATCCTTCACAGAGTAAAAGATGACTGGGGCTGTCTCCCAAGCAAAGGAAGACTTCTCAGGGCCAGGGGACCAGCGGCAGCCTGTGGAGCAGGCTCTGGAGAACTGAGCGCGTGCGCTCTCCGCGTCTGTCACTGGAGCTGAATCAGCTCACTTGTGTTAGCCTCCCTTCCAACTATAATAAACAGCTCGTTCAGCACCGATGGACCAACTGTTTGGAAAGTTGAATATCAGGGAAAACAATTTTGATTTGCAACTTGGGCAGAAAAAAATATCTTGACAAAAACTAAAAAGTCACAAAATGAAGGTGTCAACTGATGAAAGTGACCTTAATTGGAGTTTCTATGTTTTTATCAGAGAGGGCCTACAGGAGCCTCTAGGAAATCAGCAGGGCTGTCTGGAACTAGCACAGCTGTCCCTTTTACAGATTCTGGAAAGGGATGAAGATATTTGATTCCAAATTTCATGAGATACTTCCTGCTTCTTCCCACTTCTCACCCAGCTAAAGTCCATCACGCCATTCCCAAAGCCCTGGCTAAGTGAAAGGAAGTGATGCAACAGAGTCTGCACTTCTGCATTTTCTCGAAACCAATAAGGAGTTAAGAGACAGCTGACTGCTCTGAAAGGCAGGAAAGTCCAGGTTCAATGCCTACAGCAGGGTTGGCAAGTTTGGTCTGTAACGCCCGACAATGACGCTTTCAGATCTCCGATGCAACCACTCAGCGCTGCCCCCGTGGCAGGAAGAAGCCACAGGCGGCATCTACACAAACGAGAGCAGCTGTGTTCCAGATAACTTTAGTTATGCACGACGAAATTTGAATTTCCTATCATTTTCACGTCTCACAAAATATTCTTCTTTTGATTTTCCCCCCAGTCACTTAAAAATGTGGAAACCATTCTTAGCTTTATGAGCCAGACAAAAATAGGCAGCGGACCAGATTGGGCCCTGAAAGCCAAAGTTTGCCGACCACCGGGCTAGACCAAACTCAAAATAAAAAGGAAAAGAAACAACAATCCCTCAATTGACAAGTCCTGGACCAAATCACAACCCTGGACTAAGCAGGGCCTCCACTTTTATTCCCTTCCTGCTGTAACCTGCTCAGTTTACAAGTCAAAACAAGGCTTTTCTACCAGCAATACTGGCTCAGGGGAAAAAACGGGGGTCGTGGGGAGGGCGGAGGCAGGCGAGGAAAAGTAAAGAAAGGCAGAAGCAAGCACCAACTGCTTGCACCACTGCCAGTGCCCGCTGGGATCGGCAGTGCCTTCGAGCAGGACGGCATTCCAAGATGTCTGCAGCTCTGATGAGGGCTGCAGAGCCCACAGAGCAGAAGGCGCTTAGTCAGAAACGCAAATTGTGCCACGTGCACAGGTCGGAGGGAGTCAGAGTGCACGTGTCCCGTGTATGTCTCTGCTACGATCGCAGCGACCGAGTCTTGATGTTAACAAGCTGCCGTTCATCCCCAGGTCTCCCGTCACCCTGCGAGCGCAAAGGGAGGACCCGCAGAGGTGAAAAGGGATAGGACTCGGCCCCAGTTCATCTTCCTGGGCTCAAGAGACTGGGCAGCTCCGAGCAGCTTCTGGCAGCCCCACGGGGTCAGCCCAGACTGCAGGTGTGAGAGGCAGAGCTGCAGCAAACTCCGCTCTCCCACAGCCAGGCCTCACCACGCACCCGGTGACTGCCAGCCCCTCTGAACACCTCACCCCCGCTCCTTTGACTTCTTTGCATCACATCAATCTTCTCACTCTAGCATTCCCAGCCTCCCATTATCACCTTCCCCCCACTTCACTCTTAAATAAAAAGTCCACTTTCCAACTGCTTTAGTGTTTCCACATAAACTGAGGAAATCATCTTTTTTCAATTTACTTAGCCTCCTTGTTCTGTCAAAAGCCCTGACTGGAAACAGGGCGAGTGTGCCCCCAAGCCTTCTGCCTGTAGTTACCCTGATGCTGTCCACATTCAATCTACCAAAGGAAAACAACACACGGGCCATTGGAAAGCAAAGCCAGCGAGACAGACCCCGCCACACATCCTACATCCTCAAGCACTGGCTTCTGCCTCCTTCTGTCTGGCCACCTGCAGACTAGCACACTGAACTGCAAGGTCAAGTGCTTCCTCAGCTCCAGCGGCTGGAGCGCCCAGGGTCCCCTCAGGACAGAAGCAAGGCATGTGGCAGCACGACACCTAGTAATGTGGGGACCGCCGGCCGGGCCCCTGGATGCACCATGAGCACTCTTAGTTTGTCTTCCTCAGAACCAGTCCTAACAGACGGCTACCACTGCTCCGAGGACGTCACACCCTCTTGAGATCCCAAGGGAGAAATCCAGTGGAGAACCCGGGATGGTTACTCTAACACAGGTCGAATGCAGGGTCACACAAAGATAGTTGTTGTTGGTTCATTAAACATAAAGGAAAATAAATAACCATGGCTGGGTGGAGAATCATAAAAAAGATAAAATATGAAGCTGCTTTTCAGGTCAAGGAAACTTTTCACACATCCTACTTAGATCACTGACCTAGTGAAATTCTGACCTAGTGAGTTTGGCTAGATTTCTTTATTCCCATAACACTTGCAACTCCTCGTTATGTCCCATTGCCATTTAAATTCAAACTAGATCTATCAGTCCTATAATCATACAGTCCTCTAGTCCTAGATCAGTGGCCACAGGTGTAGGAGTGCAGGGTGGTAAGTTTTCTCTTTCTACGTGTCCACAAAGAGTCAGAAGTGAGGCCCTGGAGAAGGGCAGCATGCTGCCAGGGAAGCTGACCTATGAGCTTATCACTCACTGTGTGGGGGGCTTATCCAGGGCCTCTGTGGGCACCTGATACCATTGTTTCAAAAGAAACAATCGTGAGAAGGTAGAGAATTTAAGGGTTCTGTGTAACGGAGCATTTCGTAGTCTGTGTGGATCCACCAGTAGAGATCTCCATTGTGGCAGCACGGCCGTGTGAAGGTCTGAGACTGCTTTGTGGAAAGCTGCTGTCGGCCTCATCAGCAGGCAGGCCAGAGGAGTCATCGTGGGCTACGCCAGCAGCCACCCAGCCACGCCGACCAGCACAACCAACAGGCAGTAACGTACATCCTGCATGCAGCCAGAACAAAGTCTGCATCGTACTGAAGACTCACGGCTTTCTGGGAGACAACCTTAAATAATGGAGGAGCCTGAGAAGACAACCAAATGGCACGAATGAACACTCAAGGTCACTGCATCATACCATCCAACACCGGAAACGCTGAAGCCGAGGCGATGGTCTCCGTCCGTCTGTGGAGTCAGCACAGGCATCTAGCTCTCTCGCTTGTATCACTCATCAAATCAAAGCACTTTCTCCACTTTTCTACCACCCAACGCAGCGTGGAAATCCAGTGTTTCATAAAAAGTCACTATTAAGAAACATCTGTAATGTGCTGCCTTTTATACCGGCCCGCAGCACTTGCTTTTGTCTAAAGGACATGCACTTCATGTGATTTTCTAGCGGAGATGCCAGCCAGGTTGGAGCTGACCCGTGCGGATATTCTAATCTTCTTATTTTATTATTTTTTTTTTTTTGCAAACATCACCAGATTGTTGTTCAAACAGCCACCATACATCCAGTATTTAAGTATGTGTGCCAAGCACTTCGCTGGGCACTTTTATATACATGTACAACCTCATTTCATCTTCATATTAGCCCTGAATTACACATGACTTCCATTTAACCAAGAGAGCTGAACCTTAAGACAGGTAGAGTTACATGCCCAAGGTGCCACAGTTAGTTAAGAAGCAGAACCAGTTCAATATCTACATCTGTCTGACTCTAGAGTCCCTGTTTTTAACCATTACCTGAAAGTACTGCCATCAGGAGAATCGAAGTTCGGGGTGGTCACAGAAGAGCATAATCAAATCAGGCATTTTCTCAGCTCACTGGGGACCACCTGGCATAACTTGTACAGTGCATTATTTGGCAGCTTGCCACACACTGTGCCACTGGAAGGCGAGGGTCACTCACACATGTCTAGGGCTCTTTGCACAAAAAGGTGGGGGGCAGGTCAAACTTAATTGGCATCTGCTCCATCACTGCACCTCAACAGTTACCAAAGTTTGGGACTGAGAATCGTGAAGAAGAAATGGGGCTTAGTCCCTAGACCTCAAAAAGCCCCCACACCGGAAAACCCTGCCTTCAGGAGTGCCACGCTCCTAGGTAACTAAAGGAAGGGCTCTGGCAAAAAGAAGAGTGTGGGGCAGTGTAACTTGGCAGAAACCTTTCAAATGTGCTGACACCAGTTCTTACAGTTTGAAGGGCACATCCACACACTTGAACGTGAGCACCACACGAGACCTCCAGCCAGCAGCCTGCGGCGGAATGGGGACCAGGTAACTGATGCTGGGGGTCGGCTGAACCGCCGGACAGCAGCTCGAGATAGTTGAACCGCCTCAGCGTCCCCCGGGAAGGCCCCATTCCGTACCTTTCCCCTCTGGGAAAACTCCTGCAGGACCTGAGCGTCATGACCCTTGAATGTCAAGTCCAACCTTCTGGACGTTACTTTACAAAGGAAGTTCTTGTCACCCTGAGTGAGAAAGCAAACACCGCTCCTTCACAGTGAGGACGGGGTAAAGGGTGAGTCCCCATGAAGGGGTCCCCGTAGGGCACATGTGGCTCTGGCACAGCGCCCTAGACCCTGGGGGAGGGGAACGACAGCCCCTTCACGCGGGCACCACTGAGGGCCCCGCACGACGGCTTCTGCTTCATCCCTGGGACTCCCAACTTCACGACCTGGCCTGCCAAGTAGCGCCAGTGGGGCTCCCACTTCGACGGTTCTGCCTTCCAGTTCGGGCTTGGCCAGTCTTCAGTCGTCGAGGTCGCTGCTGGCCTGGCTTCCACACCTTCATCTTGGCGACTTCCGTAGGAGGAAGTCCCGCCCACCAGCTTCCTCTCCTGTCTATCAACGTCGAGGGGGCCACCGATTGGTCCTCTGGGCGCCGAGGTCTGTGCCCCGCCCTCCCAGCTGTTCTTCCTCTTCCGGTTGTCCTCCTTCCTCTTCCGTTGCTCATCTTGGATGTTGGCGCGGAGTGCTGAGACTTTTGGAGACTTTGGAGACAGCGCCCAGTCTTGGGTGACTGGGTCGGTGCTAGAGAGTAGACAGCGATGGAGTGGGGCCCTGGGACTGGGAGGGAGCCCTAGAGACCGCCCCGTGCAGACGCGCTTCCTCACCCACGCTGGCCGGAAGCCACCTGCGAGCACCGGACATCTCCAAGTTCAAGAGGAAACGCTCCTCTCTCCCTTCTCTGGATGAAAATGAATTCAGAAGAGTTCCCTAGGTCAATGGCAGATGTCCGGGGTCAGTTGATTTTGGGGGAACGTCATTTGCTGACAGCCCTGAAGATGTATATGGGTAGAACCACAATGTTGTGTGGCCTGTATCCCGAGAGGGAAGATCACATATAGAAACTGAAGGAAGCCTCTAAAACCTCTTCCCCTTTCGAGATCTGCAGGAGCAGCTGCTTTTGCAGATATTCAAAGTCAAGCCCCAAGCGCGGGCTGTTGGACAGGGAGATAATGGGAACTGCTATTTTGTCACTGATAACGGAACATTATGTAGGACGCGGTAGTGAGAACCAGTAGGGCGGCATTGGTCGGTACAACGGTACTGCTTGTTGGAGAGCTCGCTTTAACATACTCTTATGCTGGACCTGCTACTATTACTGGGACCACAGAAGGAAATCTCTGGGGCCAAGAGAGAATCGTTTTCTGATCCCTCACAAAGATAGCCAACGGAGAAGTCTCTGGCAAGGGTTACCAATCATCTGTATATTGCTAAATTCAGTTGGGACTTTTTAGTCCTATCTTTCCAGCCTGTCTGTCGCATTTAACAGGGTCAGTCACTCCTCGAAATTCTTTCCTTTGTCAGCCTCTCAGTGCCAGCATAATCTCCCTGTTCCCCCTTATCCCGACCCCTTCCTCTACCTCTGCCCACCCTTTAAACTTTGGTCTTTCACTGTATGTGGCCCTTGACTTACTGGTGGTCTCATTCTTCCCACACCCCTGGGAGTTCCATCCCTGGCCAGCACGACGGCTAAGGTACAATGTAAGAGAGGCTGGATGGAAGGGTCTGGCACATAGCAGATTCTCAATACACTTGTTGAATGAATGAATCAAGGGGTCATATTCAAATGTTTTCCCCAGAATGGATATGGTTGAGAATCTTATGGAGTCTGTTGCAGGAAAGAAGGCAATATATAAACAGCTGCTCAACGTTTTCAAAACAATTTTACCCCAGTGGGAGCTCCCAGGTTCTCACTTTCCCCTTTCTCGGGCATTCATCTGGCATCAAACTGGCCAATGCCTACTTTTGGCAAAGAATTTAATAGCTTCACCTTGGGTTCCTGCAGTTGGGAAGGTCACACCAGGATCTCATTAGCTCCATTTTTAGTTTAACAACAATAATCCCATACATTTACCTACCAAAAGCCAACACTTTACGAAACCTCCAGTGTTTCTGGAAAGCCCTTCCATGCACTTTGCCCAGAACACCTTAACAGTTCAAGATGGAAGCAAACTTTTCTGTGGAGTTGTTTATGTGTCAAAGTGTTTGACCTCTCATAATGAGAGCTCCTTGGGGAACTGAAGCCTTGTCATTTTTGTGGAAAACATTCATACAGGGCTCACTTGAGTTGAGCCCTGTTATTTTGAAAGGATCATTGGAGAACCACTACACGGTAAAACATCATTCCAGTCTCTCTCTAACAAGGACATTTGAAAGGCACATTCTGACACCAACTTGAACCACTCTCCTGTCCCAGGTGCTGGGCAAACATAAGGTCACCCAGTTTCCTCTCATACACTGGGTGGTGGAATTAATTAAATAAGGGGCTTCTCCATTTACCCAATTATGGGCTGAAATTTTATATAGACAATTGCTTGTGCTTTTCCATGTATGAAATATGCTATGTAGTTTCTACAGGGGATCGAGTCTGTCCTCTAGTATGTATATATACCACTGTAGCTTCCAAATAGACAATTGAGAAGTATTTACATCATCACCTTTTCCCTTGAAAAAGCCACTTCATAGATACATAAAAGCTCTTCATTTGGGAAGACAGTTATAGGTGACCAAGAGCACGTTCTGGGCGTGGGGGCCATGGATTTCTAATCCATTCTCTAATCCTAGACAGATCTGAGATACTATACAAGGTAACCTTTAATTTGAGCCTCCCTTCCCCCCAAAAACAACCCATACATTCTTTCCTAATGTAAAGATTTCCAATAACGGCATAAAACTAGCAGTTAATAATAGGTCCCAACATGTCAATTACAGTGGTTTCCAAAAATAAAGCTTCATGGGGGAAGAATTTGCAAGTTACCACTGTGAGGCAGCTGCAGTGAAAGAAGTTTCCTCACACCACGGAAATCTGGATGTCGTCGCACAACTGGCAGACAAGCATTCTGAACACAGTCCGTGGAAAGGATTTTTTTGTGAAAACTAAACCATGACTTTACCCTACCTCGCCTCTCTGTCTCCCTCTCCTCAACCAACCTTACAATTAAACACCCAAGGCTTGTTCCCAAGGCTAAGTCTTTCCTTGCATTTCTAGAGAGCAATAAGGAAAAAGAATACTCCATTACCTTCTTAGCACTTCACCCAAGGTGGTGACTCAGACCACACTTGATTTGTGAGGTGTTTTCTTGCCAACCAGCCCACAAATGCTTCCATCCTTGAAACCCTTAGAATAAGAGCACTTGTTAAGGATTTCAAAGGAAGTGCTCCAGAGGCCCTCTGAGTTCACACCTTCTGAATAGCTTCCTCTCCCACTAAGATTCTCTACTCTCCTTTTATCAATTCTACCCAGGAACACTGGGCAGGTTTGTCCAAAGAAATCCTAGCGTTAAGAAATCCCATTGAATAGAAAATTTATTTGTGTCTTTAATCTAGGTCTTAAGGGTGGTTGAGTTGTCACCCCCACCATGGGGGTGGGGGAGGAATCAGCGATCTGGCCCTGGTGGGCACTGTCATTGTTATAGACCTCTTGCCTTCATCTTTATCTCAAAATTAACCGCCTTCTTATCTTAAGTCATTCAGTTCATGGGCTGCTTACTCTTGGTGAAATATCTTTGTTGAGGGCTCTGAAGGTTTTCACTTCAGAGAACAGGACACTGAATACCACATTGTGTGTGGGGTCAAAGGTCAGCATCAGAGAGACACACCCCCCCTGCATTGTGAAAGACCTTCATTTTTATGGGTGAATGTTCCATGCATGTGAAAGTAAGCATCTCTCTCTCACCTATCACAAAGCCTTGAACAAAAAGAATGCAAAGAAGAGGAATCTTAATTCTTACCCAATAAGTGGATGAAGTAAAGATCTTCTTGCAGACAAATAAACCAGGTGTTCAGACAAAGTAAAAAGCCACTGCCTGCCCCAGGCGTGACATTCTGCCCATGTAAGGATGAAAGGTGAATAGAGGAAAAAATAACAGGGAACTGAAAAGATTTAAACTTACAAATGCTAACCTGCAAATGCCAGATATACCAGGCATTTCTGAAAGGCAGATGTCCCGCCCAGTGTTTACAGAGGCAGGGATTGATGTATCTTAGTGCTTTGCAAACACAAATACCTGGCCATTTCTCTAAATGGTTATTGCTTCCAACACCCGTGAGACTGGCTCGCTATAACTGCAGCAAATCCTTACTGACAGACACCCTTTCCATTCAGACAGCATTTCCTTCCCTCCAAACCATCTCACGTGATAATGCCTTATGGGCCTCTCACCCACCGCCGGGAGTCACTCTGCTTCAAAGAAGGGGAAATGAAAGCCGGGAGCTTTGCCCTGGGTCACAGAGCGAGTCCCCAGCAAAGTAAGTATTGGATTTCTAGAACCTTCACCTCTTCACTTCAGCATCACAAATGTACCCCAGCTCAGGCAGGGTATAAAGTACGGTGTACTCAGCGTGACACCAACCCTCCCCAGCGGGCGTCTCTGAGATGTCCTTTTATTTCTGCTTTCCTCAAAATGCCTCCTGCCACACCACCTCCCCCAGGTTGAGGGGGAGAACGGTTTTTGCTATGTGAAGATACACATCTTAGGGGAAGAAAATAACAATTTGGGGAACACAGGAAATGACTGGTCAGGAAATCACTTCCGGTATTAACATGTTTTTCTTGGGTAACTTAGAGTTGAAATCTCCGTTCCAGGGCTTTATGATCAGTCTGGGGCTTTGGCATAATCCTTAAAGAAGTCAAAGGAAGGAAGAATAAAAGGAAAAGAGAAAGTTAATCAAAATCAAACTGGTTTTCTTTCTGGGGAAGGTGCCCTCAGGCGACAGACAGGAACAAAAACACGCTGCTAGTTCTTCCGTTCTGCAGAGGCAGGCTAACTCCCAAGCCCTTCTCCATGCAGAAAAGGGGTCCTGGCAGCCCCACCTCACCCTGCAGCCCTCCTCTGCTGTCCAAAGGAGCCTGTGCCCAGAAGCCCTGTCTGCTTTCTGAGATTTGGAAGAACAAAACCTAATGGGGACTCCTCAGAGGTGACCCACCCTGGGCACCAACTAAGTGTCAGCTTTGAGTAAGTATAAAACTCATCAATTAGCACTCCAAAGGAATTGAAAATGAATAATAAAAGGTGTGACTTGGGCCCTAAAAAAATGTCCTTAGTGGGGTGGGGGCAGGGGGTGAGGAGAGCTCAGTTCAGTCGCACATAGATTTGGAGAGACACAGAAAACACCTCATCTAGTACTTTGTAAGCCCTTGTTAAAGAAGAGTAGCCCTTTTTGCTAACATTTTTACCAAAAGTCCCCAATGTATAAACAGGTAAAAACAGGGCTGCTCGGGTCGAAAGACGCTCAGGGCCCACCTGCCCCTCAGGCTGCCTCCCAACCACGAACAGGTTGGTCTCAGCTATTTCCTCCCCATCACCAACAGCCATCCAGGAGGGGGGGTGTCTGGAGTATCAGGGCTTCCTCCCTTCCACAGGTGCCCATTACATGCCAACCCAAGCAGCTGTAGGTCCTCCTTACAGAAAATGACCCAGTAAGGCTCCTGTGGACCGGTGCCTGTCAGAGGACCGGAACCAGGTTTTCCCCACACGCCCTGCTTTTCCAGTTCCACACGTCACACTTACACCTGCCATGCATGATTCCATCCAGGCCGGCTTCTTTAAAGTGCAGCAAGATTTCCAAGACACAGAGTGATCCAGAGAAAGTCCTTCTAGAGTCCCTAATCTCTCCCTAATCCACACCTAGCTCCGAAACAGTTTTCCTGGCGATTGCTGCCCAAAGCCTTCAATATGTAGTTTTCATAGAAACAACTCTCTTTTTACAGTTCAGCCATTTAGGTCACAACGAAATGGTACAATTCTAACTGGCACGAATGGGTTTGGGACCAATGTTCCAGGACATCACCGACTGGGAGCAGCAGAAGGGGGCAGGCACCGGCCACCAGCGCTCACGTGCAGAGGGCAGGAGAGCACGTCGGGGACGGCGACATTCAGAAGGCTGACGACGCGACCACAGCCGCCCTGCTGACCTTTCCCGCTTCTCCACACACTTCTCGCCAAGTGTGAAGACCAGAGGTGGGGGGGCCGACATGAGGTCGATCGAAACGATATTCAGTTATTTCTGAATCCTCGGGCTCAAATCACACAACCAGCATCATTTCACTTGGGTGGCGTTATTTTACCGCAGAACTGTTCTGGGTTAGAGAGAATCCTGGCTCAACTTTAGAAGAGATGTCGAGTGGCTCAGAGGCCGGCCAGGGTAGACCGTCCTGTGAAACCCAGACACCAAAGCCAGGAGTCTGGACTGCTTTGGGGGACTCCTGCATGTGGCACTGCCTCCCTGGCTCAGCAAGCTTTTCCTCAAGGGCTTGTGGACTCTCTGAGGTCAGCCCTGCCGAGGCCACCACAGTGCAGCAGCCCAGGTTCCCGCTCCTCTGGGATTTCCACGGGGGATTCGGAAAAGAAAACCATTGAAATAGAATGACAGATATGAGACGAGGGGCCTGTACAACAGAGGAAAGCAACTTCCATGGACTGCGTGGAAAATCTCTGGGTGTTACACAGCCCTCCGTCTTCGCGTGTAATTCCCAATAGTGGGACAAGGAAAATAGAGGAAAACTAACCAACTAACATACTGCTCAGGACACTTTGAAGGGAGTAGTCCTGGAATGTCTTATAAGCACTGAGAATAGTGGTATTTACGAAACTTGCTCATTCAAGAGAGCCACCTTTGCAGGGAAAGCTGCTTCCTAAGTCCTCCTCTGGACCAGCTCCACGCCAGGCCAAAAGCACCTGCCAAGCACCAGTGACGAACCCCATTTTTGGGAGACCCAGCCCATGGTGTTGCTGTGGGAGCTCTGGCTTCTGGAAGAAGGTGCTGAGGACACTGAGCAGTGGCCGGCATGGAAACCTGGGCTGGGAGCCCAGGGCCTGGAAACTACTGGGATGGTTACCTAGAATGTACGAGAGAGAAGCATAAACAGAAAGTACAAACTGCAGGACCCTAACACGTATATAACAGGAAATAGGGAGAAGTCACAGATTTCCAAAACATGGAAACATCCTCCAGCATAAACAAGGTTTTCATCAAGGAACTCTCCAGACCAGAGGTGCATTTGGGACCTGGTTACCCACCCAAGCCTGCTTTTCAACCGCCTGTCAGAGCTGTGTATGAGGGACAGCGTTATTATCCCAGCCACTGTGCCAGGGTCTAACCCCAGGAACCCATGACACCCAGGGGTACCCCAGGCATTTGTTTTCCTCAAGGGCCTCTGAGCTGAGATTCCACCACTGGCAGAAATGCCACTTCTGTTTTAAAGCCGTTACAGAGCGATAGTTAAAATCACACAGTGGGCAGCTCACCAGGATCAAAACCTGGGCACCTTTAGAGTTTTACAGAAGAATTTAAACTAAATCACAGATGTTCCAAGCCTGAAAGGTGACACGTTCGCGGGGGGCGCACACGCTCTCACGGGCACACCTGATGCACACGTGCAGGTGGATGCCCAATCTGCTTCTATTCTGTGCAGCTGTTCTGTTTCAGGGGCTATGACTGGACCCCACCCAGAGAGCTGAGAGTGACACGGCACAGGATACACGCGGCCCCCCAAATCCACGCTTCTCCATTAGCTATGGTCAGGGATCCTGTCACCCATTTGTTGTCATCGCAAAAGCATCTGTCAGCTCCACATATGCATCACGTGAGTGAGTCGCTGGCACGCAGGAACTTGTGACTGGACAAAACTACCCCCACGAATGACTGGATACAGGGAAACAACGAATAAGCAGGTAAGTGGGGAGCAGCTTTCCTAGCAGACGGACAACCCCACTAGCAGCACCCCCGTTTTGTAGAAAACACCAGTGCCCAAACGGAGTGGCGTTCTCAGGCCTGCCGACAGCACCGAGCTCCCCAGTGCAGAGTGGCCAGGGCTGGGTCGGAATTTCTGTCCCACTGCTTACTGGCTGTGACGCAGGCCCGCAGCACAAAAAATGGCCACGCCACGATCGGTCTGTCCAGGGCACGGGGAGGAGTGAATGGGGTAAAAAAGGAAGCCCCCAGCTCGATCTCCCGCAAAGCGCAGAGAGGGACACGAGCCCCCTGTCTCCCAGGTCCCATAACCCACCCACCAGTCAGTGACCCCTGTAGTGATGCAGCAGGTAGCAAACCTCGTTTTGGAGGAAACACATGTTTGCCATGTCCTCTGTATCCCTGGTTACAGAAGGCGTTTCTGGGCTGTGCTGAATGGGCCAGGCGGCCAGGCTGCTGTGTGTGTGTGTCGGAGGGGGGGGCACGTGGTGGGGCGTGGGGGGCTTTTGTTCTTTCCTTCTCAATATTTCTTCCCCAATAACATGTCAGAGTCTTTGTAGGACAGAGGCTTCCTAAGATTTAAACATTCAGTGATGTCCGAGAATTTGGCATTTTTAGGAAATTCCTGACACGTCCCAAGAAGGTGAGGCTGAACGAGGACGAAGTCCCACGTTCTCCGCGTGGCTAGCACTAGCTGACTGCCTTAGGCCAGGTCAGGCTGCTATTTCGGCCATGAGCTTCACGAGCGATGACACTGGCCCCCAGGTCCAGAGGACACAGCCAGCTGCACTAGCAAAGGATTCCTGGTGGTGCTGAGCAGCGAAAAACTAACTCAGTTGTCTGTCTCCGAGGAGTCTGACATGAGGCGTTTGCGTGATGGAAGGAGCCACCGTGAGAAGCTGAACATGGTCACTGGCCCCGCGACCGAGGACAACTCCTCCCTCTCTCCCCAAACGAGCTCTTGTTCATCTGGGAAACTCTTTCTTTCACTTCAAGGCCCAGTGGAAATGCCACTTTCTCCCCGTTTGCTTCCAGTCGCTGCACGTACGACCTGGTCCATGCGGACTTGTGTCCTCTGTCACTTCCAACAGACTGCACCCTCCTGTGTTATTACCTCTCACATTTCTCACGACTTGAAACAATGTATGTGTTAGTGGACTTTTATGTATCTGTTTCCATGGAAAGACTACAAGCTTCCCGAGGGTGGGACAGTGCCTGCTTGTTGCTCACGACTGTATCCCGTCCCCAGCACTGAGCCTGGCATCTGGGAGACCCTCACCGCAGCTTGTTGAATACATGAATAAATAAATACATGCTAGCTCGTTAGGGGTCAGCTCTGTTTCCCCAGCACCCAGCACAGTGGCTGGCACAAAGCTGTCACATAGTAAAGAATGAATAAATACGTTTGTTACGTTTAAACGATTAATTTTTTAAATGATTGATTTTTATTTAAATTGCCATTAAAAACAGGATGTATAAATATGGCATCCTAATTAGCAGAGAATTTGGACCGAAGAGAAATCTGAAGATGGGTAATTAAGAATTTAAGCAAATCCCAAGCTGGGAAGTTGTTTAGTCTGTTGTACTGATAAGTGCCCTCATGAGGGTCCTAGCAAGATGGAAGGACAGGATGCCTGACTCCTGCTGCCTGCGACAGACCTCGGCTGGCAGTGTCACTTGTGAAAGTACTCTGTCCTTCCTTTCATCTCACTGTCACTACCACACCCCAGGGAGGTAGGCAGGCGAAGAGCTAGGCCCATTTTAGGGGGAAAGAAACTGAGGCTGGAGGCTGAGAAACCTCCGCGAGGCCACAAAACGCATGAGTGGTGGAGCCGAGTTCCAATCAGGTCAGCGGACCCCACGTCCAGTGCCCTTCCCACGACACACCCCCTAGAGCTCCAGGCTGACTCTCACCGCCTGTGTGCTCAGCATTTGGTATTCCAGGGCCCCAGGTCAGTGTCAGTGAGAAGAGCCCACCCCTCGAGCAGGGAGGGCGTTAGAGTCAGACAGATCTAGACGCGAGGGCAGATCTCAGTGGCTGACTCAGCCCCCCAGCCTCAATGGGACGATAATGAGGTTGACCTCGATGGCTGCCATGGGGATGAAATGCGTGCCAAGCCCTGAGCGCAGGTGTCACGTTACAGAGCGGGAAGGTGACCGGCTCACATGCGGCCACTCCATCTTCCTTCCTATAAGGTTTCCTGCTGGCACCTCTCTCCTTGCCTCCCTGGCAGAGGGCAGGGGCTTTGCAGGAAGAGGGTAAAGCAGCAAGTATGGTTTGCCTGGGGTGTGCGTCCCGAGCTCCACAAACCCCGCTAACAAGCAGTAGCTCACTGCTCCACTGTCCCTAGGCATTTTGTCTGCTCACAGGCTGATTCTGTGCCAAGCAGAAAGCCTCTGCCCCAGGGATTTCTGCGGCATGAGCAGTCCTGTTTGCACTGGGCTGCAGGCTCGAGCTAAGGGTCCTTTCCAGGAGGGAATCTAGGGGTGCTAAACGGTGCCTGGACTCCAGGTTTCTTGCCTGGAAGACACTGAACGATGCGGGAGAAGACAGGGGTCTCCGGGGGAGACCCTAACACATCAGATGTGTAAGAATGGTGCTTATGGAGACCGTCCCCACGATGGAGACCAAAGCCCCAGGCATGGGGGACGAAAGGCATCTGCTCCCAGCCAAACGGACGCCGCCAGGGGACCCGTGAGAGCCAACTAAGCCCCTCACCCTGATGGCGCACGCCCTCCTGCTGCCTCCTCTGCAGCTTAAGGGAACCTCAACCTACAGGGAAGGTGTCTCTTTGATCCCTGTTGTCCGCAATCAAACATCACTGACAAGGAGAATGTTGAGCTGTCCCCAGGGCCAAGGCTTGGGCTGGGCTGTCGCTCAGTGGACTGGAGCCAGGTATTAAATTTTATATTTGAACTCCGGCAATTCAAGGACTGACCTCCACTTAATAACATCCCGTTTCCTTAACTTTCTGCCTGGGAGTCTGGGCTTGGACGGAAAGGAGAGGAAAGGAAAGGACAGGCCCAACCCAGCCCCACCCAGAGGGCAGCAGGCTGAGGAGTGGTAATGTGACCTGCTCCTCTTCCTGGGCTATGGCAGACAGGTCCCGCCCAGGCACACCTGCCCAGAAGTTGGTTTCTGGTAATGAGCTAGGTGAAGACTCAACAGCTGTGGCCCCAGGATAGGGTGCTAAGCTCGCAGGACAAAGCCTGGGTCTCCTGGGGTGGGGCAGGGTGGGGTGGAGAGGAGGAAGAGAGCGGGGAGAAAAGTGATGGGGTAACTAGAAAAAGCTGTGTGCAGGGAGGAGGGTGTGATGGGCTCGCGAAAAAGGTGCTGGAGTCAGCTAAAGAATTTTCTCATCTTCCAGGGAGGGGGGAGGCAAAAAACCTAAGGGTAGTACCAGTGCAGGCCTTGGTTGGGTGGCAATTATCATTTCCTTGGGCACACCCTGTGTGGGATCTGAACTGGTGGGGGGGAGCGGTACAAGTGGGGGAAGGAAATTGTCTTCACCTTCTCCAGGGCCCAGTGACTCAGCCCAGGACCTCACCAGAAGGAAGACCCCCCCCACCCCCCCGAAGTCCCTACATTATTCTATTCTCTGTTCACAAACTGAGATGTTCAAGAAATCCCAACGGACCGGTCACTTTAGCAGTGACCCAAGGACCCAAGGCACATTCCAGAGGGGCTACTGGATGGGGCACAAATAGTTTGGGGCCAACAGGACTCCAGCTTCCAAGGGGCTCTCCCTCCCAGGCCGTGCCCACTTCTGCTCTGACCCTAAGCCTGTGTGTGCAGAGTCGCAGCGGAGACTTGTGGCTCCCGCCAAGGTCCCTGGGGCTGAGGCTGTGAGGAGGTTGGGGAGGGGTGACCACAGCAGCCAGCCTGGTCAGACCAGAGGCCCAGGGGAGGGAGTGTGTATGTTGGGGTGAGAGGCCCCCCAGGAAAACCAGAAGGCAGCAGCCCTCTTTCTCAGGCTGCTGGGATTTCCTAGTCCCCTCTTGGAAGTGCGCTCTGGGGTTTGGGGTTGACTGTGCTCACACTTCCCTTTCATGGGGAGCCTCTGTGTGGGGTCCTCACCTCACAGGGCTGGTCTGCTCCCCTCCACAGAGCATCCCCCTAAATCACTCAGCTGGAGTCCCAGGCCCCCCTCCCTATCAGAGGGATCCCACCGGCTGTGGGGTCACAAATTCAAGCCCATCCTTCTCAGGTCTCACCCTCTCACATCCCACGGCTCCCAGAGCTTCCGGGGTTAGGGGATCCGATGCTGAGTAGGTCCGGGGCTGCAGCTTCCTCTCCTTGGACCCCCCACGTCCTCGGCACCCCCGACCCCACAGCCGGCCCCCACCGCACTGCAGGCAACCATCCAAGTTCCATCAAGTTGGGCTATTGTCTCAGGTTTGTCCCCAGCCTCTCCTTCCTGCTTCCCACCCTAGACCCCAGCACACACCCCCTCTAACCCCAGATGCCCACAGCCACGCGCCCAAGAGCCGCTGGCCTCCCCCCGGTCGGAGAAGAACCCCCCCAACGTCCGAGGCCGCAGCTGCGGTGGCGCCGGGGCGGGGGCCAGGGCCGGGGTGAGGGCTGCCACAGGGTCCGGCGCCGGCGGGGCTTACCTGCGGGGGAGGCGCACGGTCCTCCCCAGCCTGGGCGGCGGCAGGTGGAGCATCTTCCCGGCTCGCGGCCATTCGCGGTGGGCGCCTCGCCCCGGACAGCCGCGTCCGCGCCGGGGACCGGGAGGTGAGAGCCGGGCCACGCGGAGGCCGGAGCCGAGCCCCGCCGAGCCCCGCCCCCTTCCTCCCCCCGCGCCGCCCCGCTGCCCCGCCGCACTTAAAGCCACAGAGCGCCGTTTCCCCCGCGCCGACTCCGCCCCGGCCCCGCGGCGCGCGCCGAGAGCGGGTCCTTTAACGCCCGGCAGGTAGACAAAGAGCCGCCGCGGCCGCCGTCCGGGTCCCAGGAGCCGGGGTGCAGCAGGGCTGGGGGCCCCCCGACTCTCCATAGCCGGGGATGCAGCGGGGCCCATGGACCCCGACCCTCGACCCTCGGGAGTCGGTGGTGCAGCGGGGTGGGTGGGCTTCGATCCCCTCCCGAGCCTCTCGGCACTTCACCCCTGGGAGGCCAGCTGCACCCGCACAAGGGGTGTGAGCAGCGGGGCAGTCCCACGTCTCCTTGTGCGTGGGGGGTGCGTACGGGGTTGGGGAGGCCCGCCGGGACCCTCCCAAACAGGGCTTCCTCCCAGCTTCCTCCCTGCTCCCTCTGCAGGTTTTTAAAATTATTCGGAGGGCGCGCCTGAGTGTCGGCTGTGGAGGAACGGAAGGTCAGCGCCGTGCGTGTTGCCAGAGGCCGGCTCAGGACCCGTCCTGCCCACTGAGAGGGCACACGAGGCGACCTCCGGAAGTGCTGATGACCTCAAGGGGCGCGGCCCAACACTTCTCCAGCTCTGAGTGGCAAGGGACCGGGTGACAGGGGTGACAGGTGTGCGTGTGACAAATGAGTTCACCCCATGCCTGGGTCTGTGCCTCCATCCGGGGGCCATTCAGCTGATGACTGGGGAAGGGTCCCACACGCGAAGATTTTAGGGGAGAATAAGAAAAAAAGTGGGATCCAGGAGCAGGGCTCCGCATGGAGGTCCTCTCCCCTCAGAAGAAGGGGAGCCCCCCTGACCCCTTGCTCCTGGAGGGGCTGAGGGTGTAAGCTGGGTCCAGTCTAGGTGACAGCAGGGCAGAATGGGACGCCTACGTTTTAGAAATGGACAGGTTACACCCACCATTTCTTTAAACAACAGCACTGATATGTTTTAAATATCAGTGTCTCTGATCAGTGTCTCTGACCAGTCTGCCTTGGGGAGGGGTCTGTTTCCCAGGGTACACACCAGGGCCAAGTTTTGTCCATAAGTTTTGAGTTCAAAGGGGAGTAATCCCTCAGCCCCACCCCCAGCATGGGGCACAAATGGATGTTACCCCTTTATCCTGAGTGATCTGGGTGGTGAGACATGGAAAGACCACCGGTCCCAAGCAGACCAGCTCTGAGGGGGATCAGAGCGGGGCAGGTGGTTCCCTGCAGCACTCTCCCATCTCACTCCAGGATGGTACCCTCCCTGGACCAAGCCCATCCTGGTGAACTCCCAGGCATCAACCTAATGGAGGGCAGAGGGCAGAGGGCAGAGGGCAGAGGGCAGTTGGTCCTGTGGGGGAGTTCTGCCTGCACAGCGGAGCTGGGGCTGGCCCGGGTCATCTGGGGATCAGCTTACAGTGACAGCACATACGGGATTCTCTTCAGCCAGCACAGAATCCTGAGTAAAACGACTTTGTTTGGGCCCCTGCAGCAGGGCATGTTTTTCTCAGGAGCTAGCTGTTCTATGCACAGGGTGGATAGGATCCTCTTAGGTGGATTTCCAGGCAGAGCCTGGAGGGAGCGAGATGGGGCCTGACAGGGGTAAGGAACAGGGGCTTAGAGGGACTGCACTGTCCCTGGACATTCCTTCAAGGTCCCGCAGGGCCCAAGAAGCCCCATCCCTCTTGCTCACACCTGGCAGCCCCCCCTCCCTGAGCATTTCACCCCCATAGGGATGGGGACAAGCCAGAAAGTGTCACATTGTAAGTTGTATAAACACTGAATCACTATGTTGTACCTGAAACCGATATAATACTGTGTGTCAACAGTGATAAGAATGTTTTTGAAAAGAGAGCCTGAGTCAGACAGCAGCTGAGGCCAGGGGTGGGGCTCCCAGCCTTCTGAGTCCCGCTAAAAGGCTCTCTAATGCCTGAGTCCTGAGCTGCCAGAATCCAGCAGAATCAGAGGCTGCCATCCACACGGTCCTCCTTCCTTCCACATGAGGAAAATGGGTTGCAAGGCCGTGTCTACCTTCCTCTCCCCACCTTTCCATTGGTGGAGGCTGGAGGGGCTCTTGCAGGGGAAGGAGCAGGGTCCTGAGGCTTTGCTGCTGAAATAAGGTACATGCAAATTAGACCCCCACCCCCTGACCCTCCGCAGCTCTCAGCCACAGGCCCAGGCACTTGGGTACCTGCAGAGCAGTGCTAGGGAGAAGCTGGGGAGAAGCTGGGGAGAAGCACAGCCCATGGCCTTGCCCATAGCGGGGGATTGGCAGAGTTGGGGGTATGGTGCCTGGTTGCCTTGACTACAGTGGGGGACACTTTGGGGGTGACTCTGAGCTCTTCTTTCTGGATCCCAGGCTGTGTGGCTGGAGCCTGGGGCAGAGGGAGTGGGGAGAGCTGCTGAGAGGGAGCTGGGTGGCAGGCACTTCTCCAGAGAAAACTCACCACAGAGGGGGAGGAAAAGGCCTGTCCATCTCAGACAAGCCTCTCTGCCCCGCTGTGCTTCTCTTCAAAGAGCTCTTGGGAACATGACCTCATTGTCTCCTGTTCTAAGGTCATCAGAGTGGCTCTTTACAAGGGGGAAACTGAGGCACGGAAAGGCCAGGAAATGTCCAAAGCAGAGGGCAGAGCCCAGACTAATATGCATGAGGTTTGTCGGCCAGATTCCTGCAAGGGGTGATTCTGTCCTGAGTCCCCCTTGCTCCAGATCAATTTCCATTTCCAGCCAGGACATCCCAAGGCAGTTTGTGGGGGGCTCTGGTTGTCTACCGATAACCATCTCAAAGGGGTTGGTTAGTGAGGCAAGAAAAAGAGAGACTTGCCAGGAAGCTCCACGTGGCCTGGGGTCCAGTGTTGCCTACCTGGGGCCCGACCAGACACCAGATTTCCTGGTGAGACCCTGAGAAGCCCGGGCCCCAGGCTGGCCTCCAGCGTAGTCACGGATCTGCTCTCACTGCCTCTATGCCATCAATTACGGGGGATTTGCTCCCTGAGACTAGGCCAGTCAGAGAAGCTCCCTCGGGCCTGTGGGGGAAAGCTGGGTCTGGAGACCCTGCTACGTCCTGGCTGTCCTGGCTCCTGGCCGGACAGAGCTGGAGGCATCTTGGCAGAATCAGAAGAGAGCCATATAGACAGAGGGAGAATGCGAAGGAAGGAGAAAGGATTCAACCAGAATGGAGGGGCACTTGGTTCTGTGACTACACCACTCTTCACAGGGAATGACCGGGCCACATCCTTAATCCCAGCTTTTAAAACCCAGCCTGAGCCCCCCAGGGACCCCCCTGAATCCTGGGGAACCCTCTTCTGTGACCTTGACAGAAGTATCTGTCACAGCAACCCCAGCCCCTGGGTAGCGCTGTCACACCCGTGACTGTATTTCCAAACAGCCCAGGATCTAAGGGAGGCAGATGTAGTACCTGTAAGGCCGCTTAGAACATCAAAGCCCAGAGTGGGTGAGATGGTTTGGCCACGGGCGTGGAAGCCATGACGACACTCATCCCAGGCTAGAGGTCATTCTCTACTGCACTTCTTGACCTCTCAGGGATGCTGAGTTTTCAAGGGCTCCTTGGGTGGGACCCTGGCAAGCTTCTTTCCACTCCTGACCTAGCAAGGCTGCACCTTTCCTCACCAAATTCAGGCCCTTCCTGGAAGACGAGCCAGGGAGCCTGGAACATACCCCCTTCATGGGGTCAGAGAAGCCAGAAGGTCAGAGCTGAAAACACCCTCAGAGATCAACTGGTTTGACAACCTGCCAAACTCGCTTTCACAGAGGAGGGAGTGAGGGCTCAGAGAGGGCCAGTGATTTGCTCCAGGCCCTCACTCGGAACCCAGGTTCCATCCCTATTCTTTCCACTGGTCAGTGCCCCCATGTCTCACCAGCTCCCCCCTGGGGCCAGCCTGGGGCTCAGCCCAGCTGACGGGAGGCGGGACAACCTGGAGCTGGGGCAGAGCAGACGCACCGTGCAGGAACCCTGAGCTGGAGGAAGCATCCTGCTCCCAGCTGCGCTCTGCTCTGTGCATATTACACCACAGGGGGTGGGGGGTAGCTTTCCTCAGCCCCAGAGCTGGGAGAGGCAGCGAACAGGAAGGGCCTCCTGATTACAGACCGAGCCACTGCTTCAGTCATCCTAGCTCAGCATTTGTGTGGGTCTGAGAACATGGGCAGAGGGGACGATGGGGACAGACGGGAGAGAAGCTCCTGTCCCATACGGGCTGATGGACCCTCAGTCAGCCTCGCTGGGGTGTGTGCGTGTGAGAGTGCGCACACGCGTGGGAGGGTGCACACGCGTGTGAGGGTGCACACGCGTGTGAGTGCGTGTGCATGTGTGTAAGTGTGTGTGTGTATGTGTGTGAGGGGGTGGGGGCCTTATTATCATCTTTCCTTTCACACAGTGACAGTTCAGCAGTAAGAGGCTAAGTTACTTATCCGAGGTCACACAGGTCGTGGTGGGCAGACTGAGAATTACACCCAGGTCAGATAGGCTCCAGAATGTTCCACTGACTTTGCCGACCTGGCCCCCAAGGACAGAAAACTAAACACAGGGACTAGTGGAGGCGTGAGTCCGAGTAGCTGCCGCCTCCAGCCCTCAGGGCACCTGCTCAGAGCTGGGCGGGCAGGACCTCTTAGCTGGAGTCTTGCTCCAGGAGCACCTTGCTCTGGAACAATCTGGAAAATGGGGGTCATCTGAGGAAGTTCGCTCCACGTGGGCACAGACAGCTGGCCATCCTCCGGGCCCCTCTGCAGAGGCTTACTGTAACTCAGAAGGGGTGGTGACAGCCGCATGATAAGCAGTGTCCCTCCTTGTCCAGTGACACTCGGCAGAATGTCAGCGGTCCTGAGAGCCCCACCGCCCGAGTCTGGCCACATGGCCGTGTCATGGCTGAACTGACCCGTCATCAGACCCACAGGGGCTGAGACAGAAGCCAGACCTCGAAGTACAGGAAGGTGAGACTGAGAAAGGTGACAATGAGAAGGACAGGCTGGGAAAGGAGCTGGATGAGGGTGAGCAGTCAGAAAGAGTCACTGAGGCCAGAGCCCGATTTGTCTCCCAGGCTGCAGATGCCCCACAAGAAAGAAGGGACGGGGCCCAAGTCCCCTTTCAGTATGAGCGCACGGGCTGGTGGGGACACGCCCGCCCCACTCCGATCCCTCGTCCCCCTGAGGGAGTCCCTCCGCCTGTCACTCAGCCTGTCTGGAGGCCACACAGCCCTGCCCATGGCCTGCCCGCCAGGGGCCTGCGACCTCTGCTCTGTGCCCGGGGTTCTCCTGTGCACACAGCATCTTTGTATCCAGCTGCCCCTCCCACGGGACTCAGGGGGTCTCACAGTGTCTGTCCGTGCCCCACCCCTTCCTCGGCGCACACATGACGCCCTGGCTCCAACCATGCACAGGCCCCCACCCACACCTGCCTCTCACGCCCGTGTCCCCGTGACCCCCGACCCATGACATGCCTGTGCTAATCCCACCATCGCCCCCACGTCCAGGCCCTACAGCTGCTTAGGGGCCCCCTGCATAGCTCCATGGCAAGTCCCTGCCTGGGCTGCTGCTGCCCTTCTCTCGGCTGCAACGAAGGGTCTTTGGCCGCCGGCCTGAGATGTCAGGTGCCTGGAGGCCGGAGGGAGGCCGTCGTGCTCCTCTCCGGACGGCTCAGCCTGGGAGCAGAATCAGCACGGACTGCTCTTCAGAGGCTGCGCTGTGCCTTGGGCCCTTGGCCCTGAGCTCCTGGCTGTGGCTACTCTGTGGTTCTCCACGGCAAGGCCCTGTCCTGGACCACAGAGAGGTCACTTAGGGCATTCCAGGAGGGCCTCCAACAACCACTCCCTGCTCAGCCCCCAGCATGGCCTTAGCTCTGAGCTGCTGCTGAGGGGAAGTCGGGAGACGACAGGGTCTGTCCTGGGGAAGGCCCCTGTGCACCGCCCTGCCCGCGCCCAGGCTTAGGAGCGCGCGGGCTGCCAGAGGGAGAGGCCGCCTGGAGCGTGCGCACAGCCAGGCTGTGGGCGTCAGAGGCCTGGCTTCTGCTCTGGGGCTGCACCTGTGAGCTATGCGATCCTGGCCTGGTAAGCCAGGGCTGCAATTTCCTCATTTGTAAGTTGGGGGAAAAGTGCCTAATTTATAGTATTGTTAAGATTAACTAAGATAACGCCTTGTTAGTGTTTTGTAAGCCATACACACAACGCCATTATTAGAGAACCATAAAAGCACAAGTTACTATAGTATAAATTATAGACACAAGCGCCAAGACAACCCAGCTGGACAGAAATCACGTTGCACCGTGATGAATCAGGGAAGGCTTCCGGAGGCAGCGGATTTAGCAAAGACGAGTGGGCATCACCAAGCAGGCGGGAAAGCTCTTCTACAGCTGGCCTTGAGCACCTTCACAGCTTTGGCTTTCTAGGTGCCATCCAGCAGGAGGGAGGTAACAAGTGACTGAGCCCCTGCTGCACACCCAGTGTCTGGACAGAGTACGACGTCCGCACGACAAGCCTGGACTCATCACTGTCACCACCAGAATGGGTGCGGTCCACCCAAAGCCTCGGAGCTGGGATCTCCAACAGGCCTGCCATCCTTCCAAACGCATGCTCTTTCTGGAATCAGATTGCTCGGCATTTCCAGGCACCACGTGAGCCCAGCCGGCTTCTCACAGAACATAAGGCGTGTGGGAGAATGGAGGAGGCTGGAGATTGAAGAAGAGACGAGCGGGCAGCAGGCAGGCAGGTGGGCGGCGCTGGCGGGGAGACGCCAACCCATCTCAACGGCCTCCCTATGCCCTTCTCTATCCTGATTGTCAACCAAATTGCATGTCATCAAACTAGGTGAGAACCCAGTTGCTCAATTGTAGGTTACTGGGACAGGGACACACCATAGGAGGGGCCACACACAGCCTGCATCCGTTGCCATGGCAACTAGCATCCACCCAGCTGCCCCTCTGGAATACCTGGCTTACTCCCACCTTCCACCAACCCTGTTGAATTTGAACAGACGCTGAGATGCAGGTTAACCCCACACAGACGGAGGGGTGCTACCACTACTGTTTCAAGAGCCAGGGGCTCTCTGAAGCCACTCCCTCCCTCCCATAAGACCCGGGAACCTGACTCCAAACCCTCCTTCCCACCTTCCCCCTTTGTAATCGATGCCTTTGTGTCCCACCCATGTCCCCTCTGCAGCCTGTGGCTACCACCCTGTGTGCAGCAGGCTGCAAAAGCCAGGACACGGTGGCAGTCGGAAGAGAAATACCCACACGTCCTTATCACTGGGTTCCACGTAGTGGCCCAGCCACCCTGGCCATCGCCCGCCCATGACACACCTGCTCTGGTGTCCTTTCTCTGGCCTGACTCAGCTCCTCGCTCCCCATGTGCTTTCTGCAGTCACCTCCCAAATAAACCACTTCACTGAGATCTCTGTCTCCAGGTCACTTCTGGGGGACCCCAGCCCAAGACACTCTCCACGCACAATGACAAACATGTTTGAGTGAGGGACAGACAGCCCAGTAGCCACTTGATTGGAAAGGGGCCATGTTCCCCTGTGGGACCCTGCACACCTACATGCTCCAGGTCCCCAGGCCGCAGGTGGGCACTGTGTGCCACTGAGGGCATCACACGGACAGGTGTCCCTGGGTCAGAACAGAGCCGTCTTGCTGGGAAAACCACTTAGTTTGTCCTCCTGCCAACAAAGACCAGAAACATCATTTTCAAGCATGAAGGTCCACACGCACATTTCCAAATACTGTGTCATCACGGAGAGTGTGCAGGGGACAGCTGAGGGCTGTCAGCCTGCTAACATCTGTTATCAGATGGCTGACGAGCGACAGCTAGCATTTGCTGCACAAGCTTCACAGGGAACACAGGGAACGAAAACACTAACTGATTTAATCCTCACGTCACTCTCACACTGGGCACCGCCGCCCTCCTCATTGCCGGCGGAGGAAACCACGGCAGAGGCTGACTCACGTAGCTGGGGAGAAGAAGGGGGTTTGAGCCCAGGCAGTCTGGCTGCCAGCCTTCACCTGTCACTGCTCCTGCCGTAGACCCAAAACGTCCTCCTCCCGTTTAGAGGTGACACGACCCAAGGGCAGAAACAGTTTCCTTCCTGAGCTCGGTTCTCCCCAGGGAGCCCCACACTGCCCTCTGCCCCAATCCTGTGTTCCCTGGGCCAAAGCCAGGCCTGGTCCAGCTGCCCACTGGCTGGGACACCCAAAAAACTGCCAGGACACAGAAGACAAAGGCAGAAGGACTCTTCTCTTGGCCCGTTCCAATTCTGAAGGGTTCTCTGCTCCTTGTACAAACCTACAAACCCAGCGCCCAGGTGAAAACTCCCGTGGCCGAAGGTGGTTGGGCATCGTGGGGTCAGACGTCAGCAAACTGGACAGCAGTGACCGCAGCTCCTTTTGGGCAGGGGGTGGGGGCAGAGGCCCAGGCTGCTCAGCAAGGCTGGGCAGTGTCTCTTTAAGGCTTTGGCTCACTGCCTCCGGGAGCACAGGGCCAGCCTGGGAGAGGGCAGGGGCCTCCAGTTGATTTTATTTGACATTTTTCAATGTCAGGGCACTTCAGAGCCAAGGAGGAAACGAATCCCATCTGCTCCTGAGCCCCCAGGCACAGTTCAAGAGGACAGGCTGGGGGTGGGGGGCGAGGAGGGAGCAGAAAACGGGGTTTGTCCGCCACACACAGAGCAGGAAACCACCTGAGGAGACACGGGGCTTGGCAGCCAGGGGCCAGGAGCCGCGCTGTCCCCAGTGCACACCCAGAGCCTTTCCACATGGGGTCTGCTGGCTCTGTCTAGGGTTCTGTGGCCCTCGCCAGCAAGGTCGCTGGACAGCAGTCCTGTGCAGTGTGAGTGGTGCCCCCTGGAGGGAGGGCAGCAGTACTGCCGTGGGGGGCCCTGGAATTCCTGTCCCTTCCTCTGTAAAACTCTGACACAGCCCCCCAGCTTGCCATTTACACGGTTAGAGTGGGGGGAGGGGGGTGGACGGAGGGAGGCCCGTCTGAGCTTCTCCTCTGGCACGCGTGGCCCTGTTCCTGGTGCCTTCACCTCTGCAGGGCCTGTCTTCTACTCCCTCCCGCTCCCACCTGGGTGCTGGGATGGGGAAGACAGATGGCTGTGGACCTTATCTTCTTATTAGATTAAATTCCAGGCCTTTCTATTTTTAGAGAAATGAATTCCTTTCCTCTTTTCAAGACGTAAGAATGTCCCGAGCTGTCACATAGGACAGGCAGCAGCCAACTCGAAGCTGCCCAGTGTCACGATGCGGACGTCACCCTGGCAGGACCAGTGTCAGGCGGTGACCCGTCCAGCTGCCAAATTTAAGAGGACGATTGACAACTTGAGAGCTTCCAGAGGAGCTGGCCCGGACAAGCACGAGAAACTGGGTCATGTAAGAAAATTCTGAAATAAGCTGGGGACTTTTGTGTGTGTGTGTGTGTGTGGAGGGGGGAGGCCCTCTCTTCTCTTCAGAGAAGAGAATATATCACGGAGAACATGTAAAAATATTTGAATGAAGAGTTACACTTATTCTATTTACCCCCCTCCCCGTGACCAAATTTAAATCAATAGGCAGAAATTACAGTGAAGCAGGTTTCAGGTGCTATTGAGAAACTTTGTTACAATTTTATTCTATTTGCAACGGAATGAGGTCCCTGTGACAGTGCCTGTGCATGTCCAGGCTGAGAGACCGGCTGTCCAGATGCTGCAGAGAAGGTGCTTGTATTTCCTGGGAAGGTGGGCTGGTGACTGAGAAGCTTTGGAATAACTGGCTTCCTGGGGCAGACAGGACCTGCATCTAGGATGCAACCTGGACCCTATGTTTTTAAAAAGCCCCATCAGCTATGAAAACATAGGGGAAAGCTCGTGTAATTGGACTTGGCAATGATTTCTTGGATATGACACAGGCAACAGAAAAAGTGCTAGGTAAACTGGACTTTGTGAAAATGAAAAACCGTGCATCAAAGGACAGTGTCAGCAGAATGGAAAGGGAACCTACAGATGGGGGAAAACATGTGCAAATCATGTATCTGACAGAGGTTCCGAGCCAGATACATGAAGAACTCCTACAACTCAGCTACCAAAACCGCACCTGATTAAAAGAACGGGCGAAGGGTTGAATAGACATTTCTTGAAAGAAGGCCACTACGAATGGCCAATAGACACATGAAAAGAAGCTTCGCGTCACTAGTCTTTAGGGAAACAAAGTCAACACCACAGTGAGACACCATCTCACACCCACGAGGCTGGCTATTTTAAAAAAAGAAAGAAAAGACGTATTTTGAGCGTACTTCTTTTGAGAAACTGGACACATCGTGCCCTGGGGATGTAAAATGGTGCAGACACTGTGGAAAACAGCATGGAGGTGTCTCTAAAAATTAAAAATGGAACCACTGTATGATCCTGTAATTCCGCTTCTGGGTACAGACCCAAAGGAAATGAAACGGAGGGCCGAACAGACATTTATTTGCGCTGTGTTCACAGCAGACTCGTTCACAACAGCCATTGGCAGCTGAGCGGATAAACAGGTGTGGCCTGGTCGTTCCACACCTGGACTGTCACTCTGCCTCTGATCCCTGCTGCCACCTGGATGGACCCCAATCCCTGCTGCCACCTGGATGGATCCCTGCTGCCACCTGGATGTCCATCCAGCTAGGTCACCTGGATGGACACTATGCTCAGTGACCTAGCCGGTCACAGAAGGACAGACACTGTAGGTTCCACTTATGTGAGACACTTAGAGTCGTCAGATTCAGAGACAGAAAGTCGAGTGGTGGCGACCAGGAGCTGGGGGAGGGGACATGGGACACAGCGTGCCAGTTTGGGAAGGTGGGAAAGTGCTGGAGATGATGGTGGTGACGGCTGCGTGACAGTGTGCGTGCGCCTACTGCCACCGAACTGCGCCCCTACATGTGGCTGACACGCTAACACACGCAACAAGCATATTTACCACAACTGTAATAACACGTGTCTGTTAACGGCATGTGGTTGTTTTGGTGGCGGCGGCAGCCACCTTCCTCGCTGTCACTTGGGGAATTTCCCTTCTCTGAGCTCGCACACGTCACAGCCCAGGGGAGGGCCCCACGTGGATGGAGTGGGGAGCGCTCACAGGACTTGAGTGTTGGCTCGGGAAGGGCCCCGGAGTGGTGGCCCCCAGCAGGTAGCCGGGAGTCACCGTCAAGGCTCACTTGGGACCTCAGGCTGATCGTGTCACCCGTGGGGAATGTGGAGCCCAGCAGTCGGCTGCTGCTCCCCTGCTGGCCCCATGCTGGAGCTCCAGGAGGGCAGGAAGGGCAGGGGCCGTGGGCCATGGGGATGCGTGTCACTGTGGCGGGAAGGGAAGCGGTGCCGGCCTACCGTTTTATGAGCAAGAAAAGAAGTTTCTTAGGAGTGGGGCATTTCCTAAAGTAAAACCCCTGAATGGAAAGCACGGTGGGGATGAGAGAACAAAGAACGGGCTGGGGGTGGGGGTGCAGGCTGCCCGCCCCCCGTTACGATGGGCTAGCATCAGGCGCCGATCCTACCGAGAAGACACGTTGTGGTAAACCGGGAGAACACGTCTGGAGTAGTGACAGTCAAGCCACGGGCGATCACACAGGGACCCCGCCTCTGACTTCCGGGGCCAATTTAAGGACACGTGTGTTTCCAGTCCCGGCAGGGACGTTAACAGTTCCTGCTACCGGCAGACTGACCGCAAAACCGCACATGGAAGTGCTCTGCAAGCTGGCAGCGTGCAGGCAGGTCAGCGATGGACCGTGCCAGGCCAGCGCGACTCTGCGGCCCCCGAGTCTGCGTCCCGCTGCGGGCGCGGTCCTGGCCTCCCAGGATCTGCGGCTGGGCTGTGCCGAGGGGCGTGCTGCGTCCCGCCATCTCAGTGAGCACTGCTTTGTTCACTGACCCAGGACCACGCTCACGGTCCCCGAGGGGGCTCGAGGGCACCTCTCCTGCCGCCCTGCCGTGCATTCCACACCCCCCCCTGCCAACATCTGGGCCTGTGTCATGGCCAGCGGGCGGGCGGTGGGGTGGGCAGCTATCAGAAGTCTCTCGGCCACCGCATCTGGGAGCTCCCTGCGGACCTGGGCCCCGGTCCTTCCAACACGAGGGGCTGTGCCCCCTCTGCCCACCCACCCGCCGGGGAGCTCCAGAGCCCAGGGACCTGACACTTCCGCCAGAAGGCGCTTGCTGGGCATTGACCGTGCAGAGCAGCTGGCCGGCTCCTTGGCTGTGCTCCGCCCAGCACGGCCTCAGCACAGCTGCAGGCTGGCGGAGCCGTGAGGTCGGCGGCCCTGGGATTTGCAGGCAGTAAACAGCCCCACTCATGCGTCAGCTGTTTTGGTTCTGAGCAGCCCGGCGGCTGGACGGGCCTGCCGGACCCCCCTGATTCACCCCAGGGTGGGGTGCAGTGGGTGGCGCTCGCTACCTTCCATTCTCTCCAAGTTTGAGATTTTTCCTGGGGAGAGGTCATCCCTGCTGGGGGCCTGCTGCTACCTGTGTGGTCCCCTGGAGAGCCCCAGCAAACCGAGGAGGAAGAGTGAAGTATGGTCAGCAGAGACGCCGCAGGGAAGCTTCCAGCACCCGTGTGGCTCTCACCTCAGGGCCAGGACCCCTCGAGCATCATCTATTTCTTCCCATCCTCCCCCTTCCCCACGCTGTCACCTGCTCCCAGGTTGTGCCACAAACCCAACTCCGTCAATTGGGCAGAAAAAGGGAAGAAGATGGGGGTCCCATGGAGCAAGGACAGGGCAGAGGGTGTAACCGGCTGAGCAGGGAGCAGGAGGAAGCAGTACTGGCAGAAGGTTCGCAGGGAAAGAAAGCAGAGGGGAGACACTGAGGGCCCTGGGGTAAGGCGGGGACAGGGGACAGGCCCCGAAGCTGCAGAAGGAACTGGAGCTGCTCGCGATTTCACGCCTGCTCTCGCCCACACACTTTCACTTTCTCTCCTTAACAGCCTCTCCACACAGACAGATATGGTCTTATCACCCTCTTCTTACAAATGGAGAAGCACACGAGGTCGTCCAAGGTCGGCGCAGAGCTAGCAGAAGCGCTGGGACCGACAGGACTTTCTGGTGCCCTTGCTGCCAGCCTTTTGGGGGTCAAGGACAGAGGGGCTGACATACCACAGAATGACAGCCACAGGGACCAATGAGAAGAGACACCAGCCCCCAGATGTCGGCCCCACCCACCACACCCAAGTCCATTTCCAGGACACAGAGGTCCCCGTCACAGCACAGCAGACCGGAACCCCTGCTGTGGGCTCCACTCCACTTTTAAGGGATCCCGTCCCATTGGTCTCTCCATGTCCCCCCAGCCCCGTCCCCAGCCACACAGGGCTCGCCCTTACCCGGTGGTGATGTCGTCGTCCTCCGTCATGGTCTTGCCCATAAGGTCACTGTCACTCATGTAGCCGGACTTGAGGTCCGCGTCGTCGGCGTCCAGGCGGGAGACGTGGCCCAGCTTGCTGGGACTGCGCATGGGCATGGTATGCGAGTAGCGGGCGCGCTCCCCGTGCGCGCACCAGGCGGGCGGCCCCTCTGCGCGGCAGCCCCCGCCCACGGAGGGCGCGTCGCCGGCCTGCAGCCTGGGGCTGGCCTGGCCGTAGCGCCAGGACAGAGGGGAGGAGCGGTTGGAGAGGCTGGACACGCTGCGGGGGTTGGCGTCGTCACTGTCATAGCAGCTCACCTCCAGGGAGCTGGGTGGGAGCAGAGGGCGTCGGCTTGTTCTCGGCACAGTTGTCCTGGGACGGCCCCCCGGACTGCCCCCCAGCACCGCCTTCCCCACCGGCCAAGGCCACCTCCTCCAGACGCCCCCCGGACTGCCCCCCAGCACCGCCTTCCCCACCGGCCAAGGCCACCTCCTCCAGACGCCCCCCGAACTGCCCCCCAGCACCGCCTTCCCCACCGGCCAAGGCCACCTCCTCCAGACGCCCCCCGGACTGCCCCCCAGCACCGCCTTCCCCACCGGCCAAGGCCACCTCCTCCAGACAGCTTCCTGTTTGTGTGTTATTCCTATTATTTATCATCTCAGGTTGCCAAAGGAAATGACTTTCAGTGCTGGGGAGGCGAGCTGACACTCCGCCGAGAGCAGAGACCTTGTGATGTGACCTGGCTTTGCATCATTTCCTACAGGTATTAGCAAGTGAGGTGAGCAAAGTCATCAACCTTAAAACTCTGTTTCCTCTTCTTAAAGTGGGGACAGTAGCATTGCCGCTACTTCTTGGGGCTGTAGGGTCAGACATGTACATAGACGGTGCTCAATAAACGGGGAGGGCCCACTGAGACTTCCTGGGGGAGCGAGAAAGACTGGTCCCCTGGGAATAGCAGGCACTCATTTGTTCACCTCTTTTCTGTAAGTGAGAGGAGGGCTAGTTGATTCCTGAACCAGAGACCACCAAGTCTGGAGTGGGGCACAGAGGGTGCAGAAAGCTCTGGGAACTGAGGTGGTGGCAGGTTCCCAGTAAGACTGGTCCCAGCCACAGGCCCAGAGTGGGTGGAGAAGAAGGTCACCAGGGAACAGACATAGCTTAACTGGATAGAGAGAGAAGGGGAGATGGGGGCTGGGGTAAAGGCAGGATGGCCAGAGTCCCGAGCCTCGGGCCCGGCCTGGCCAGGACCAGGAAGCATGCCCAGGTTAGCACCAGCCAGCCCGAGCCTAGGGAACGGGACGACGAGAGCTCCAGGAGAGCTGGTGGTGGTAACTCGTCTACACCCAGCAGTAAGATGGGTGTAGAGTGTGGGTTGTGCTGGGCCTCGGGTCCTGTGGCTCGGCCCCTGCCTACCTCTTGTCCAGCTCTGGCAGTGAGGCCTCTTCTACTGCACTGCCCACTTTTATCCCCCAAACCATCTCCAGATGCCCTGAGTCGGTGGAGGGCCGGCAGGGAGAGAGACTAGCTCAGCACTCTAGTTCCCAACTCCCAGCCCCCACTCAGGGGAGCGCACACTGGGGTGGGGAGGGCAGTGGGCCATCAGAGGGGGAGGGAGAGTTCCACTTCCCCTCCCACCCAGCCCCCTGACCCAGAGCTCTCCCTGCCTGGGACCCAGTCAGGGGAAATAGAGGAAGCAGGATAGGGACAAAGGTTTCTGGAAGGAATTGAATCTAGAGTCAGCTGGGGAGTTTGCACGGTGAGGGGACCTGGCTGCAGGCCCCTCAGACATGCTCTGGGGGCCGGTGTCCAGCACTGAGCCTAATGGACGCAGACCTGCCCTCAGCAGCTTGTGTGACTGTGACTCAGTGTGATGAGCTGTGGCCATCCCTTCCCTACCAGGGGACTATGTATGTGTCCCGTCCGCTCCACGGCCAAGGGGGCGGCTGGAGGATGGAAAGCACTTAGGACGTCAGCCGCGAGGATTTGGGAGTCGCTGGTTTGGCTGTCAGCGTGTAGAGTAGGGACAATACGAGCCTAGACGGAGGGCGGGGGTGGCCATGGGCCCACAGTGACCAGCAAAGCCGTGTCAGGGCTCTTGGTTCCCATCCTGCAAAGGGAGACAGAGCGGAGGCCTGGGGCGTTCCCCGCAAACCAGTCGGCGGTATACAAAAGGCTGTCGGCCCTCATCTCCCCCCTCAAATAGTGCCTTCCGGGGGTCGAACTGTCCTGCTTAACCTGGGGGGCTGGGGCTGGCTCTCAGTCAGTGACCCCAGGAGGCGGGAGTGCAGCCTCTGCCCCTCCCTGCGGGTGAGTCACTGGGGGTGTGACCCTCTCAGCAGCCAAGCGCTTTCTGCTTCCTTGGCATGGGGCTGGCGTGGGAGGTTTCACCACAGGGTCCCTGAGATGATGAGCCGAGCCGGACCCCTGCCCTACTCGGGTTCCCGCTCAGGGCTGAGGGCGCAGGAACACATAAGGGGCCTGAGTCTCAGGGCCTGGAGCTGCCATCCGCTTTCCTCTCGAGTCGCATCCCTTTCAGTAGCCAGGGCCTGCTGGTCTGAGCAGGTGACTCCAGGGAGTAGGAGCTTCGGCTTCTCATTGAAAATCGTTTGGATGTGTGGGAGCAAAGGGCTGCGTGTCCGAGAGGGAGGAGGGGACGGGGCTGTCGGGCAGAGTGGTGGAGGCAGAGAAGGGTGGTCGGCAGCAGGGGAAGAACTACAGCCGTGGCTGGAGGCTCCCGAAGCCTGAGGTCAGCTCCACTTCAGAACCATGGCAATCCCACAGTGGGCTGGCATGGCTGAGAGGTAATGAGTTCTCTGTCACTGGGGTATGTAAATTTAGTCTAGACACCACTTGGCCACACCCTGGGCTAAGGCAAGCCCTTTTCCCACTGCCCCGCTGTCCCCACTCTGCTCTCACTTCCAACCCCAGGAGTGGATGCAGAGGCTGCCTGCCCTCTCTGAGCTTCCCCCCGCCTCTCCCCCATGATTTCCCAATCCTGGCTCCTGCTCCCTCTCTCTACCTCCCAAGGGTAGCCCAGCCCTCTGTCCCCCTTGGAGCTGACAGCATGAGCTCATCTGGGCAGCCCAAGGAGCGAGTGGGGGAAATTCTGAGTCACAAGCACTGTGGCCAAAAGGCCCTGCAGGGAGAGGTGCTCAGGAGGGCAATGCCCGCACAGCTGGAGGCTGCAAGGTCCCCCGGGGTGGGTGGAGGGGCCACCCGGCATGGAGTCTGGGGGACTCTGGGCCCCGCTGAGCTCTCAGGTTGAAAAGGCAAGAGCTTACAGCCTAACTGCAAATGGTGAAAAGACCCTGGGTGCTGGGAGGGTGCCATCCTAGAATCCTCGGACGCGGGACACTCAGGACATGAAGAGGGAAACACTGAGTGACCCCCTGTGACAAATGAGGGGAGGACGCTTGAGGAGGGTAAGAAAGCCTCAAAGATCGCGCTGACTCTTAGGCTGCTTTCCGCTTCCCATCCCCCACTGCAGGGATTTCCAAACTCATTTGCTGAAGGAATCTGATGCTCAAGCAGAAGCAGAAGCAGACACAGCCTCTCCGGCGGAGGTGGCGGGGTCTCCCCCCGTGCAGTGGTGGCCCTGCGGGGCTCTGCAGTGCAGAGGGCTGCAGGGCTGACCTCTGTGCCCAGGCGGCGTCTGGAGAGGCCTGGGGCCCTGCCTCCAGCATGGGAGACTGACGAGGGTGGTGGAGGGCGGGACCCCCTGCAGCTTACCTGTGAGTCACCTGGGACCCTCGTAGGCTGGACATGGTCTCTTCCAGGTTCTGTCGCAGGTCCAGGACATTCTGCACTGTCCTTTTCCTCTGGGACTCTGGGTCTGGAGGGAGAGAGGAAGCGCTGGGTGAGTGAGTGAGGGGGACCCGGTCTGGGAGTCCGGGGCAGGGGCGTGGAGCCTGACCCTCTCCCCAGGGCCGTCCGGGGCACCCTGGTCAGACTCGCAGACCCCCTGAGGCCCGACACCTGCTCTTGGCTGTTCTGCAGTCTCCACCTTGGAAGGGGGCTGCAGGCCTGGGGCCGGCTGGGTCTGTGCACACCCCCAGCTCCCCAGGGACCGCCTCTGCTCCAGCTTCATTGGGGCAGCCTGGGCCAGGTTTCCCCTGGGTGAGGTCAGCTGAACCCCACCTCCAGCGACATGCTGGTCAAAGGTTAAGACACGCTCTTAGAGGCGGGGACGCCTGATGTGTGGTGTATGCCAGTATGTGGGGTACAAATACTTCTGCCACCGCTGCTTTCAAGCTACGAACAAGATGACCACAGGCTTAGGAAGAGGTGCTGACTGGGGACCCTGGGGAGCTTGTGGGACTCTGCTGGGCACACTGCACCCCTGGGGTCCGGGCACACGCGGGGAATGTCGGGGCTGCTCCATGCGGTCTGGGGGAGCTAGCCTGACAGAGCCCCTAAAATGAGGCGGCTGGTGGGGAGGGGAGGAGAGGCACCGCCAATTTCTGGAGCATGTGCTGAGCTCTGGGCAGTGCAGACGCAGCGAGTGGCCGCTCCTGAGGGAGGGGGAGGTGTGGGTGGGCGTGGCCCCACCTTGGTTTCCAGGTAGGATATATGCCCAACAGATGAGCATCTGTGACAGCAAACCGAAATTCACCCATGTCCTTTCCAGGGTGGAAATAACACCCGCAAGGCCGAGGGGTACCTGGGCATGAAGCAGTGAAGAATATTCTCCTTCCTTCCACCACTCCATCCGGTGCCTTTATCAGACAGACATACACTCTGGGCCAGAGGACACTAAAGTGCATAAGACCTGGCCCTGCTCACACTTATCTTTGACTCTGGGACCATGGTCGCTAAACGGGGTGGAATCCCAGTGCCTCCTTGACACCACCTATGGGACAGAGTCGGGGACCCACAGAAGAGGATGGCGCAGCAGGGAAGCCAGCCCCAGAGCCCGGCCCTGCAGGCTGCTGTCCTCGCGCCCGTCCCAGACCCTCTGCAAACCACTTAGAAAACCGAGCTGCCCACTCAGTCTCCCCCTTCCCGACCTCCAGACTCAGCAGGAGAGTGAGGTGCCTTAGCTGCCAAAGGGAACATTTCTGAAACCCTTCAAGAGGCATTTCCCCCAAGACTAAGCTCAGGCCGGCTGGCAGGCGGCTGCTCTGCCTTGTCGGCCAAGGGGAGGCTGGGCAGGGCGGGCGGGGAGCCAGGCAGCAACCTTCTAGGCACCTCTGCTGAGAACGAGCTACACACCCAGCTCTCCTTTCCCCTCCCTGGGGAGCCTGTAAGAGGCTGGGGTGGGGGTGGTGGCATCTCTTGTGGTGAGGACCACGTATCCAGGCCTCCATGCTGGTAGCGAGAAGGGACAAACGGCAGGCCTCCGTGCCAGGGGTCTGATCTCTGTCCCCCGCCTGACGTCACTTCTGTGGCTGCCATGCCTATTTATCCTGGCAAGTGTCACCTTGTCAGCTGCTCCACAGCTTTCACTGATGGCTTGGCACAGAACACAGACAGGATCAGAAAGTTTACGTATATATTTTTAAAGCTTGGTTCTAAAGTGCCTATGTGGGGACCAAGAGCATGGTGCCAAGATATGGGACTGGGCCACGGCCATGCTTTCTATGGGTTTGGCAGAGACAAGGGAAAAACCTGGACAGAGGAGACAGACACCTCCGGGGGTGCACCGTCCCAAAGAGGAGGGTGACCAGGAGTCGCCTAGAGACTGAGTGTGCCATCCCTTTGCATATATCATCGAGTCAAATCCTGACCATGTTTATGGGAGATCTGTGCTCTTATCCCCATTTTACAGATGAGAAAACTAAGACTCAGAGAGAAGAAGTAAATTGCCAAGGCCACACGCCCAGCATGTAGCACCGGTCACAGTCGAGGCCAGGAAGTCACCCCTGTTCCTTCTGATTCATCACAGGTTGTCTGTGCACCACCAGCAGAAGCACAGTGACGGCACTCAGTAGGTGCTCAGCAAACATGTCAAGAATGGATGAATGCTCGCACAATGAAAAAAAAAACAGAAAAAAGAATGGATGGATAAGTGTCCCGTTGGGAAGATGTTGTTTTTTTTTTTAAGGGAAAAATTGTTAACTCCCATGGTGGGCAGCCTCGGGAGGGTCGCTGTGTTTCCTGATGCTCCAGGCCGGGACGTGGGGGTTGTGGGAACCTGGATCTTAACACTGTAGTAGTGACAGGAAAAGAGACGCCGACCCACCTCTCACTGCACCGACCACTGTGCCCTCTTCTCTTCCCCAGGTGGTTTCCCTCAGAGACCCCCACCCTCATTCCCCACCTGCCCCCAGGCTCACAGACTTGCCAACAGCCAGAGCCACACAATCCTTAAAAGGGACCCAGTGCCAGCTGGTCACTGGGAGATGGGAGGCTGAGACCCAGGGAAGGGTGACTGGCTGGAGGGCACAGAGACTAATGGAAGAACATCTGGCACCAGGGAGCGCCCTCCCCCAGGTGCAGGGTTGGGGCATGCAGAGGAGGAGGGATGACAGAGCCTGATTTGCTGGGGAGTGACCAGGCCCTGTTCTCGGCTCCACCTGCATGGTCCTGGGAGGCTCCACCTGCAGCTGGCTCTGTGCCCCAGCAGTGCCCCCTGGTGGTCATCATGGGCACGCCACCCTGCTTCTCCAAGGCTCTGCTCAGGGTGGGTCTGGGGTGGGGCTCCTGCCAAGTCTGGCTATGCCCAACATCAATGGGTGATAGCCCAGGATGCGGGGACTGACACGCACACAGAGGGAAGTCCTTGGAGCTCAAAGGGCTGCGGACGCTTCACCTACGTTGGGAGCAATTGGACATTTATATCCATGACCCCTGAGCAAAGCTACATTTTCAGCTTAAAATTAAGTGGCATTTGCAAGGAATTCCCTCCACCCCTTACCCTTACCCACTGCTGGTCTTCACTCTATCCCACTGACCCCCAACCCAAATCCAGGCCTCACACCTTTCTCATCATCTCCGAGGATCAGAGATGGTGTGGAGGTAGCTGAGAAACACAGCACTTTGTGATGCGACCTAAAAGCTCGTGTGTGTGTGTGTGTGTACGCGCTCCTTGGCAGCAGACAGCAGGAGCCCCTCCCACCCCAGCCGTCAATACGGTGACCCAGTCGCCATGACAACAGCGCTGTACGGAGTGCACTGGGCCTGGGCAGGGTGGGTGGTGTTCCTTCCCACAGGCTGCTGCCCCTCAGACAAGCCCACAGACCACACGGTCTGCCGTGAACCGGGGCTCAGGATGGGCAGGCCAGCCAACCTGACCACAGGTGAGCACCCAGACACAGGATGCCCAGGGCGGAGTGTCCCCCCCATGAGGGCACTGTGTCTAGGTACTTCCATGTCCCCACAGCCGCTCTTCCTTCCCCTACAATGCAGCGCCTCAAAACAAACCCCCCTTCCGCGGTGGCGTAGCCAGCAGCTGTGGGAACATTCTCAGCAGCATGACACACACGCGGTTCTGCAGACACGCGTGGAGGGACATGTGGACACGCCTGCCGCTGTGGGTGCAGAGGACTAAAGCAGCGCGGAGAGTGGCTTCATCTAGAGAAGGACACCCCGGGTGCACGGGACGTGGTGTAAACAGTCCTGTGTGCTCTGAGGGCAGAGCAGGGACACTTCCCTAGCAGGGCAAGGCTGCCAACTTGCTGAGTGAGCCAGAGGCTGGGGCAGGGCCTGGCGGTGCTGCGGCAGCAAGAACAGTTCTTCGAGTCAGATCCTGGCACTGCCCTTCCCAGAGTGCTTGACCTTGAACAAGAAGTGGGGAGAGTGCTGGCACCCACCTGAAAGGGTCACTGTGAGGATTAAAGAGCTAGTTCACAGCAAGCGCTTAGCATGGTGCCTGCACATAGTAGGTGCTCCACAAATGTCAGCTCTTATCTGTCGGTGGCTCAGAGAGCGGGGGTGGGAGCAGGGGCTCCCTGGCTCTGTCATTGCAGGTGGGTGGTGCCACCCCGCCGGGCACAGCTCGGGTGGCCCCTGCATTCTCCTCCAGGACTGTGCTCCGGCTGGGGGCGGCCCTCATACTTGGAGGTAGGGGTGGGTGAGGCGGGGACAAACCTTGTCCCTGCGTTACCTGCACTATAGCGATGTCACATTTTCAAGCCTGACCCCTTGCAGCCAGTCTCAGCTGTGGGAATCCTGGGCCTCAGTGGTCTTCTCTGGCCATCAGTCTAAAACCTGACAAGGTGGTGAACGGGCGCCTCCACCGGAGGGAGTAACCCCAAAAGATTGGGGAACTTGGGGAAGGGGGAGGGTCTGGAGAGGACGCATCGCCCGACGCACCAATTTCCCCAAGTTCTCTACAACCTTAGTTATCAGCTGGCAAGGAAGCCACCTTCGCCAGCTGCCTGCTGAGCTGTTACCTCCACCCACGTTTCAGAACCCACATCAGCAGGTCACCCCGGGCAGAGGCCATAGAGGACCGGGCGGTGCTGACAGCTAGACGGGCTTTTACTGTGAGTGGCCGGGCGTTTGGGGGGGGCGCTAGAGGAGGAACGGGGGTCGGGGGGAAGGACCCTCTCAACTCGTGTGAGTCGCCCACCTTCTCACTTTATAGATGGAGGTGGCAGCATGTCACGCAGGCCCCGGTGTCACCCAGGTGTGAGTGGGGGGGCGGGTGTCTCCTGGCCCCCAGGAGAGCTCTGTGTCGTCACCCGTGCTGTGCTGCACTGAGACGTGTCAGCAGAGGGGGCGATAGTGTGAATTAACCTCGCGGGACGGTCTGGGAATAGATCCACGTAGAAATCCTGGCTAGACTCCATGACCTGGAAAGGAAGGAGTGAGCACTTCACACATACACACACACACCTCCCGAGAAGACAAAAAATCTCCCCTGACCCTATTAGATACCAAAGGTGGGGGTCCCAGTCAACTCTAAATTCTAAAGTTTGTCACAGTTTGGGCTCCGGGTTATACCTGGTTAACACCATTATAACTAAAGCCATCACGAAGGAAAGTATGTCTCCAACAAAGTGAAGTGATTTGCAGCCCTCGCCGTCGGCCTCTTCCTCCCAATAATACTGAGCACACCCACCACACACGGTCCTTGGGACTTGGTGTGACCACATCCCGGCCAGTGTGTGCTGATGATCATTGTGTGACGACGAGTCAATTGTCTTCGGGCATCCCTGTCCCCTACTGGAGGACGGACTCTTCCAAGTCCAGCCAGCGCGGGCGCTATGGGCCCACCTTGGCGCCCTCCTCCATCTCCTGGCTCCGGCCAGGTCCCCACCCAGCGCTCGCAGTGAGTGGGCTCTGCCAGGTCCTGCAGCCAGCGGCCTTGCATAGACTGACTCCCTTGTCCTGGAAGACTCGTCCCTGCCGTGTGGCTGGATGACCCCACACACAAATCTCCCTGCTCTCAGGCAGGGCACAGGGACTTCTGTCCACAACAATCCCAACCTCACTGTCCACCCCTTTCCTCCCCATCTGATGACCCCACAGGCCCTAGAAAGAACACTGGTGGGCTCCACGTAAGAGGCACCCTACTCCCAGGCAGGGAGCACACCGGTGGGGGACCCTTTGCTCTGCTACTGATCCTCTCATTTCACTCATCCCCCCACGTAAGTCACAATATTATCAGAGGCGGTTGTCACAGAACGCTACAGCGTGACAAACAACATGCTTCTAGTTGTTGAGAGCTCCTGCTCGCCAGACGAGCTCCCAGAGACCATCTTTGTGCAAGAATCCTGACCCCTCTCGCCCAGCCAGTGAACCACACCAGAGCCGAGGGTCCAATGGCCCTCCTCCTATTTGCTGCATGGGGACGAGTACCTAGAAAGAGCCAGGACTGAAAAAGTAATGTAGAACCACACAGGGGTGTGGGCCAAGGACAGGAAAACTCGGAAATGGAGCAAATCTGGGGCCAGAGGAAGTGCCAGGCAAGGGTCTTTCCTGATCACCTCCAGTTTTGATTTTCTTTTCTTTTTCCTTTTAGTTGAAATATAATTGACATACATTCTGTTAGTGTCAGGTGTACAATATAAGAATTTGATATTTGTTTACTTTGTGTATATCACATACATTGTATCGCTGCACACATTGTATCTCCACACACACTGTATCATGGCACACATTGTATCACCGCATACATTGTATCACCGCACACATTGTATCGCCGCATACATTGTATCGCCGCACACATTGTATCGCCGCATACATTGTATCACCGCACATATAGTGTACATTGCACAACGATCACAGTAAAACCCTAAGGCTTGTGTCTCCAATGGCACTGCCCTAAGATGAAGTGTGCGGCAGGGAGTGTGGGGAAGGAAGACAGTTTGGGGCAGGTAGAGAGTTCTGGCGGGGTTTTCCCGAGGGCACACACTAATTAGCCGTGGAGCCTTGAGTAAATTACTTCCCATTTCCGGGCCTCAGTTTCCCTATCTGAATAACAAGGGAGTTGGGGTAAGGGATACCCAAGGCCCCTAACCAACTTCGACAGTCTGGCTCTACAGCTTTGTGGTTGGTTGAAGCCCATACACATCTTTTTATCCAGAGTGCATTAAAAATGCAGGTGCCAGGGTGTCACCCAGAGATCATGCTTCAGCAGGCCAGAATGGGGTCCAGGAGTCTGCACCATTGCAAGCCCCCATGTGGGCGATGTGACACACCAGGTCACGTTCTGAGAAATCCTGTCTGGTGCTGCACACTGGCAGAGCAGGGTGTCCCTCACAAAACTGGGGCTTCATTTCCTGATGCCAGGTGGCTGGGCTGGGTCCTGAGCCTTCAGACCAAGCCTACTCCCTGGGCCCAGATCCACAGTCTGTGCTGGGAAAGCCCAGCCCCATCTGCAGGCTTCGGAGAAGAGGAGCCGGGAGTCCTGCCCTCCAAGGACGCCAGCCCAGTCCCGCACCCACCAGGGTCTCTGGGGCTGCTGCTGAGAAGGGCCACAAGGGGGCGCTGCCAATCCTCGCCGCCTTGGCTGCAGGGCTGGCGGCGGTCAGGCTGGGGAGCAGCCGCCCAAAAGCTCTTTTCCCCTCTGTGTTCTGTTCAGCACAACTCCTCTGTCCTGGGCTCTGCACGCCTCGGGCTGGCATCCTCCCCACCCCTGCTCAGCGCCCAGGTGGCACCCTCATCCTTGCACACAGCCAAGTTTGCAGCACCCACCTCGGGAGCCTGTCCTACAGCTGGGGACAGGGAGCAGTGTCGGGCTCCCGGGATGAGTGGACCAGCAACAGGGAGGCTCGGGACCTGCAGGCTCCATTTGTCAAGCTCAGACTCAGGGCCAGAGTGTCACAGAGACTGTGCTGGCCTTTCTGCTCCACTGCCCTGCACACAGTGCCATCTGTGGGGACTGGATTGGGGTTCAAATCTGTGCCAAGAGGTCTCGCTTCCGCTCCTCTGCCATGTTCCCGAGGCAAGAAGCCTGCCTGATGAGAAGGGAGGAGCCACCCGCCACCCCACCACGCCCAGCCCTCTGGGGGGACAGTGGCAGCCTGTCTGCGGCGGGTGGAGGGCAGGAAGTGAGGCAGAGCTGTTTGGGCACAGCTCAGCCTTGCTCAGCCTGTCAGCAAGTGCAGTCTTTGGAAGACGATTTGCAGAGTGAGCACAAATGCTGCCGGGGAAGTGACGCTTACGGCCACCAGCGCAGCCCAGGAGTCCTGTCAGTCAGGGGCGGTCAGTGCTGGGGCCTGGGGGACAGGACGGAGCCTGGCCTCCAGCCCTGTTGGGAAGGGTGCTGGTTCACTCCAGTCTTCTCTCACCCATTTCCCTCGGAAACAGGATCAGAGAGAGAGGGTTCGCGAATGTACCCAGTCTTAAGGACTTGGACCGGGGCTCAGATTGGAGAGGACAGGCCTCCTGCAGAAAAGGGCCTGCCTGCCGCTGCGTGGTCTGTTCCCCACAGGACCTCAACGTTTACTGGGAAGGTTTTCATTGTGATGCTGCGAGACCCTTCATGAGACACTTGCTCCAATCAAGTGGCTGTGCTGGGAGTGGTTGTTATGGCAACACTTGACACAGCAGAGAACCATTTGCAGGCAAAGGGGGGAGGGGCTGGAGGCTGGGCCCAGGGGAGGATGACCACCGGGAGGGAGGTCGGGAGAGAGGTCTGGGTTTCTGGTTGTGAAACTGGTAATGTTAGCTGGCGTATCTCCTACAGCCTGCATGCCCGCACTTTAGGTTTAACCTTCATGACGGCCCTGTGAGGTGCTCCAGCCCTCACCCCCACTGTACAGCTGAGAAGGCTGAGGCCTAGAGCCGTTAAATGAGCTGTGCAAAGCAATACAAGATGGCAAAGCCGAAATCTGATCCCAGCTTGTCTGACTCCAGAGACGCAGGGTCCAGCGCTGCAGCCAGTAGCAGCCAATGCGGGTGCGCACGTACAAACGGAGGTCTGAGTCAGCCACGACCCCACCTTCAGTGAACAGTCCAACGCTTTCTAGTCCACTAGCCAAGTTGCACAGCCTTAGCACCATCTAATTTCCGAACATTAATCACCCCACAAGCTCCGTACCCATCACCAATCACCCCCAGGCCCCGTGGCTGCTGCCCCTGGATGTGCCGTGTGGCACATCTCATACACGTGTACCCATGACACGCGGCCTTCTGCGACTGGCTTCTTCCACTGATCTGTTCAAGGTCCATTCATGCGGATTGGATTGTGTATCACTACCTTGCTCCTTTTGGTGGCTGAATAATTTTCCATTGTGTGCTCCCCCCACACACATTTATTTCTCCATTCATCATCTGATGGGCATTTGGGTCTTTCCTCTTTTTGCCGATTTTATGAATAAATCTGCTATGGAAATTCTCATATAAGTTTTCATGCGGACATCTGTTTCCACTTCTCGTGGATATACGCCTTGCAGTACAACACTGGGTCATCTGGTGACTCTGTTAACACTGCTTCCCAGTCCCACCAGTGTGAGGTCCCCATTTCCCCACACCCTCGCCAACCCTGGCTGCGTGTGCGGCTGGATTCCAGCCATGCTCGGGGCTGTGAGGCGTATCTCCTATAGATCGAGTGTGCCTTTCCCTAATGACAAATGACGTCCAGCACCTTTTATACTTCCATCAATTAAAATCAAGTGAAATGTAAAATTAAGTTCCTGGCTTGCACTAGCCACGTTTTAGGCGCTCAGGCTCCCACACCTGATAGCTCCCCCCGTGGGCTGTAGCCTGTAGTGAGGCCACCGGCTCTTTCTCTAGGGGTTTGCCTTCATGCACTTTCAGTTCAGCAGTCCCAGAGCCCATGGGGCCCTGCGTCTGAGGCCACATCTGGTCAGACACACTGTCCAGAGCACGAAATTCCTGGCGGGGAGAGAGCGCAGCAAGGGGGACCCAGCGGCCCAGGCCCCAGGAGCCTTTGTCGAGTCGCTCCCTGCACTGCCGCTCACTCCCTGTCCAGGCCCCCACCCCAGGCCTGCTCCTAATTCCCGCACATCACTTACTTTCTCAGGACCTACCAGGGACCTATCAAGATGACACAGCTGCCGAGCTCAGGGCCAGGCCGGACGCAGGAGCTGGAGGCCAGACCTAAGGGGGACCCTGAGCGAGGAAGTTGGGGGGGGTGAGGCAGGCCACCCCAGAAGGCGGCGTCCCTCTGCCAAGGAAGCCTCTCACAGCTCCCCTTCCCCGGCACAGAGCTGCCGTCCTCCTGCCTGGCTGTCTCCCTGGAGGTACCCATTTCCAGAAAAGCCTTTCTTGTCACCCACCCCCTCGACCCTCTGCTGCCCACCCCTGGGGACACTCAGGCTCAGCCCATGTGCCACCAACACGTCTCCCCACCTCCCCCCAAGAGGCTCAGGCTTGGACAAAGGCCAAGGCACCCCTGCAGGGCCTGGGTGCAAAATGAAGCAAGGAGGGGAGGGTCAGCTTTAAAGATGACTTCTGGCTGAGGAGGTGGGCAACTCCTGGCGAAATTTAAGGGTTTGCTGGAGACTTACTGAGGCAGGAGGGAAGGGAAAGGAAACAGTTTTCACTTAGTGTGCTCTGTGCTCAGCACGGCGCCCATTCTGTGCTGTAACACAATGGCCCTGAGGGCTCAGGCTCATCACCCCATTTTATAGATGTGGGCTCAGAGAGGCCAGGGGACTCCCTAAGGTCACACAGCGTGTGTAACAGGTATAGCGGAATCTGAGTCCAAGTCTGACTCTGAAGTCCATGCTTCTTCCAAAATAAATTAGAAATGACAACAAAGACCAGAGAGCCGGACACCCAGAGGCCCCCCCCCCCGCCCCCGCAGCTGACATGCTGGAGTCACACTCCTTCCGGCCACAGGAGGAAGCCTGCCGTGCTCAGCATGGAATGAATGGACACGGGGCTGCCAGGAGACAGAGTCACAGGCGAGCGGCCAGGTCCACGACTCCCCGCCTCCGAGCCTGGGGCCTGCAGCCAGTCCGGCCCTGCTGGCAGTCACCACTGCCGCCTGACGCTTCCTCCAAGGGCCCTTCTCCCCCCTGGGCTTTGTCCCAGCTCTGGAACCTGCACATCTTCTGGCCTCGGAAGACCCTTCCTAGAGCGTCTGGCAGGCAGGTTGTGCGGCCTGCCTGCCAAGACCAACGGCTGTGCTCTGCCGCTCGCACAGAACCCCGCTCCCTTCCCGTCCAAGGCCAACAACGCAGGAGCCTGGGAACCAGCTGTGCAGCCGAACGCAAGCTTCAGCCCCACACCCCTCCCCCACCCTCCCCCTTCTCCTTTGTGGGCAACACAGGTGTGCTTGCGACAGGGGGTTCCCAGCCCCTACCCCTGCCCTGCCAGCTGGGTCCCTGGAGGAGCTACGGGGTCCCCCCTCATCTGGAAGAGAAGCCGAGACCCCTGGTTCCCAGTGCCAGCACCTCGTGGCGCCTGGAGGCAGGCTGCCCAGCCTTTCCGGGCCTCAGTTTCTCCTGAGGAAGAATCAACCCCATTCCACACTCCTGCGAGTGGGGGAAGAGATCCGGAGAGAAACAAGGGAAGCGAGCGGCAGCTATGTCCTGGGTACTCTGTCCACGTGGGCTCCTGCCATGACCACTGGAGGGCTGGGGGCAAGGACTGGGGGTGCTCTGGGGAGCCCTGGACCCCTGTGGAAGTGAGGCCCAGGGAGGATCAGGAAGAGGCAGTGCAGGCAGCAAGGCCTGTCCTGAGCCCCCGCCAGGCCGGTCAGGGCCTGCACACAGCCCGTGGGGGCCCAGGCCCTGCACTGAAGCCACCAAGAAACTGAGGATTAGTCACCATTTGAACGGAGCCAAATTCCCAGGAAAATACCTTCCCTGGAGGGATGCCCAGGTCTGTGAAGCCCTGAGCCGTCTCCGTCCAGGGTCGGCCCCTTCCGCTGGCCCCTTCCCCATCCCCTGGCTGGTCAATGTGTTGGCGATCCTGGAGGAAGCCAGCTGGAGCCCTCTCAAAGCACAGAGGTGGGGTGACAGGGAAAGACCCCACTCTGCACGCTGAGTAAGGTCCAGCATGGACCGGGAACCACCCGTGGGAAGGCTGGCAGGGCGGGCCAGCCTGGGAGAGGACTTGGGAGCACTGATTAAACGCCTGCTGTATGCCAGGCCCTTCAGTGACCCCGTGGGGAGCCTGTCCTGCAGCCGTGACACCGTGGAGTCCGCTCTGGGCCTCAGCTCCACAGAGCAGGGCTGGGACAGGAGCCCAGCTTCTCGGACTCGGCCCCAATGCTCATCCCAGGGCCCCACTCTGGTGACCCGTTCACGCCCATCACCGATTTCCAATGACAAAGCGACCTCACAGGAACAAGGCCCAGAGAACATGGACTTGAGCTATTTATGGTCTCCCGACCGGCTTCGATATCCGTCAATAGGATGGACATATTATTCTTAGGGACTGAGGCCAGCATCCCAGGACTCATCCATGGCCTGACTCACCCCACGGTCTCTGCAGCCAGAGCTGGTGGTCCAGGCTGCGTTCTCCCCGCAAATGATCCCAGCCCATCTCGGGGCAAGAGGCCTAGCAGCTGGTGACCTTACCCTGTCCCCCCGGGGTCATCTATCTTTAATGAGATGGAGGACGCAGAGGGGGCGCCTGGCTCGGAGGACGGATGGGGGACGAGGGGGGGAAGCCCCTCTGGCTCTAGCCATCATTTGGTTTCTTTCTCCCTCAAAGGACAAAGGGAGTCCCTTGGTCCCCAGGTGGCCTGGCCATCACTCTGATTCTACAATACAGTGAGCAGCTCCCCCCTGCCCCCAGTCCAATTGGGGAGCCCCAGTGACGATTAGGGCTGCTGCCTCTGCTCTCTGTGCTTCCCACTGACAGGCAGTTGCCATGGGAACAGCAGCCAAGGATGCTCCTGGATTTCAGTGAGCAGACTGGCCTGAATCGATGGCTGTGCCCGTCCCCTCCCCCACTGGGAACAGAATTTTGCACAGGAGGGCCAAGCCCTAGCTGGAGGCCAGGCGATGGTTCCCCCGTCCCTCAGCTGGGGACATGCCATCCATGCCATCACCCCACTGTGGGCCTCTGCAGCATGAGACCAGTATCTCTCAGGTGACATTTGAGTCCTTGGCCTGGCGTTCGGGGCCCTCTTCACGTCTTGCTCTGATCTGCCATTATTTCCCTCCATCTTCCGTCCACCCATGCAGGCTGGTCTCTGCTGCCTCCATTAGTACAACTCTGAGAGCTCCATCCCCACAACTGCTCCTGTCCAAAAGCCCGTGGCCACTGGAGCGACTTCAGACTCAACGTCCAGTTGAAGTCACCCTCCTCCAGGAAGCCTTCCCTGACCACCCCAGTGTCACTTCTTCAAGCTACAGACACCTGGTGCAGGGGCACACAGCACCTTTGCAGTACCACTCCTGGTCTGCTGGTCTCATCTGCTCCATTAGACACGACACTTCTTATGGAACCCCAGCCTCCTGTACTCCAGCATCACTGAGCAGCACACAGCACATGCCCAGGAAATGCGTGATGGACAGAGGCAGCCCCCTGGTCCCCTGGAGAACAGCCGCCCCCCCCCTTTGGTAGAGCTCACTAGTCCTGACTCGGGGTCCCCACTGGAGACTAGGATAGATTTCCACCCCACCCTCCCTCCCTCCTGTCTCATGATCGTCTCCACCTCTTTCCGCGTCTATCTGCCTCCAGGGTAAAGACCATATGCCACCATCCTAGAATGCTGAGGGCCTGGCACGCTGCCTGGGATGTGTAGGTCCCCAATTAAAAGCCTGCTGTGCACACAAATCCCTTGGGCCTGTAGTCAGGGGTGTCCTCACCCCTTCCCCTAGCCACACCTGTCCTACCTGTGAGCCTCTCAGGCTCACAAATGGGCTGGAGGAAAACCTCATGTCCCCATTGCCACCCCCTGGAGTCCCCGCTCCAGCTGCCATCCATCTCTCCAGCTCACCTCCGTCAGGACACTTCCACACAATCCCTCCCACCCCAAGTTCCCCAGCCCTTGTCTCCAGCCCCAGCAGCTGCTCCGTCTGCCATCTCCTGATTCTCTGAGTCCAGCCTGAGGTTGCAGAGGCCGGGACCACGGCTTTCTGGGCTCTGTCCATGCAGGTGCCTGACCCGGGGCACCACTGCTCGGGCACAGTGAACACCTGACGTCCCCGCCACCCAGGGCCTCACCTTCCTCCAACAGCTCAGCCTCGGTTCTCCCTTGTCAAACACAGGTCAGAGGGAAAGACTCCCCTCACTCCAGAAACACTTTTTTTTTTTTTTTAAGGCAGGCGCAACTCACAGTGGCCCATGCGGGGATCGAACCAGCAACCTTGCTATTATCAGCACCACGTTCTAACCAACTGAGCCAACCGGCCACCCCCATAAACACTTTTCATGGAAATCAGGAACTCACTCCAAAGATTATCCTATGTTTTCTGGGCCATTATAAACTCCTCTTACCAAAGAGCCACAGAGATTTTCCCGGACAGGCAGACACAGACATTTCACTGGACATACAACTCTTTCACACATAATGAAAAAAACTACACAATAAAACTCAGCCTTCCAGTCTCGCAAAGCTGGAACTACCTGTCGCCTCACCCCAGAAACCAGCTCTCAGACACCTTTTCCCTGAAAGGTCCCACCAGGCCTCGCTTAGCCAGACTCAGCTCTCACCCACAGCAAGGTTACGAGCTCACCAGGAAAGTCAAGTGCAAGTTTACCAGGAAGGAGTGCTGTGATCCTCGAGCAGAGCTGGTAAGATACCCACTTCCTCTCCGAGAGGCAGGTGGTCTACACAGCCGGCCCACCCACTTCTTTTCCTAAGGATCTCCACAAAAGGGGTTCCTTCTCCATGGAATAGGGCAGGGCGGCCTGGGGCTCCCTAGAGACATCTGCCCTCCCACCCTGTGCCTTTGCCCCTTCTGGTCCTGTAACCTGGACACTGTCTCCTCTGGTTCTCTGCAGGGTCTACCCTTCCTCATTCATCCATCATTTGTTTATCCCCTCAGTGAGATACTCTGAGCGTCTTCTTTGTGCCCCAAAACTGGGCTAGGCTCACGAGATAAGAAGCTGAACAAACCAAAACAGAAATTTATTTTCCTAAAGCTGCCTTCTTGGTTTGGTCCCCAAGCCTCTTCTTGCAGGAAGCCTGCTCAGATGCTCCCACCCAGAATCAGGCACACTCCCACAGGGGCCGAGCCCACTGCTAAGGCCGCTATTACAGAGGCTAGCGAGTCGGGGGCATTTCTGGTTGTCACGACTTAGGATGGGACGCTGCTGGAATTAGGGGTAGAGGCCAGGGGTGCTGCTATCCATCCTACAGTGCCCAGGATGGCCCCCAAATGTCAACGGTGCCAAGCTGACCCCACTGTCACGCCAACTCCTTTCTGACAAATGGCACTGTTGGCACTGAGTATGCCCCTCCCACACCCCACTCGCCAGACCATAAGTTCCTTGAGGGCACGATGCACGTAATGTAATATCTGGAATCGTCGTGCAAGGCTGCAGAGGGTCCGGACACTCCGAGTGTGTGCCACACCCTGTACTCATGGACAGTGGCCACTTTTCTGGGGAGAGGGGTCTGAGACCAGAGAGGTTAAGCAGTATCCACCTGGAGCCCAGCACGGCGGCACGGACTAGCCACCGAGGAGATGGCACCCGGACACTGGGGGAGCAGAGTCCCCACCCAGGTGCTGAGACGCCCAGCATAGCTTTCCATGATCGCTCACACCTCTCACCGAATTTGCACTGGGATTCTGATCAGGAAGGTCAGCGGGCAGAGCTCCCACCCTGGCCGCACTCTGGGCCTCATCACTGAATGACCTCCAGACAGGGAAGTCACAACGACACAAAGGAGGAGGGCTCCGGCCACAGGATTCAAGGAGCTGCAGTGGGGAGGGCACATCCTTTCAGTGGGGGTGGGGCACTGACTGCTTCGTGGGCGCTCCCAAAGATGCCACTTAACCTGCTAGTGGATCACAAAGCTTGCACTTGATTGTCCCCATGTTCCCACTGGCTAAACTGAGGCCGTAAGCTCAAGGTCAGGGGTGAGTGGGCAACACATGCAGCCAGCCAGGCCCCTGCTATGCCCCTAGCCAGCCTCCTTGTTCATGGAGACAGAATTCCTCAAAGCAAGAACCAATTTCATTCTGTCACGTCAGGGGCAGGGAGGAGAGATAAAAGGCCACTTGGCTCCCCATTGTCAGCCGGAGACACTAACGAATCCTTTGCTTCCGAAGACGATTATCGGACAGAATAATTCATCGCTAGAGACTAATTGGACTAATTACATTGGCTCTCAGGACCCCCGAAATAATTATTGGCTTTCGGGGCGGGGCAGAGGTCACAGTGTGATGCCAGCCTCTTCCCGGCATCGCCAGGAAGGGATCTGCCTTGGAGGGGGGCCAAGTGTCAGCTGTGATCTGGTCGCACGGTGCCCATATCCACGTGGGGCTCCTTCATTCAGGGAAACAGGGTCACTCCTGACACCTACTGTCTTCACACCCTCACTCAGCTCTTCTTTAAAACATCCCACTTGCCCCAGGAGGTCTTGGATTCCAGAATTCACACCCAGCCTGTGGTGGCCGCTCCGCCCCCCTTGGTGCCGACCTCCCCGGGCCCCTCCCCGGGCCCCTCCTCCCGTCCACCTCACCCCACCCCCAGCAGCCGAGAGCCCGGGACCTGGTACAGAACAGCCCACTGTGTCGTCTCTGCTCATCTTGGGCCACTTTGCAATCAGGAGCCAACAACCTTATCATGTGAATACCTGCAACGGCGGAGCGCACGGCAGAAGAATTCTGTGCTTACATACAACGTACAGCCAAGTTAACCCGACACGACATAATCGGCCTGTCCGCTTCCTGTTGTGTGGCGCTGACACATGGAATGGCCGGACAGTCCTTGCTCTTAATTACCTACGGCCCCACGAGAACTGTGGGCTCTGGCTCGGGACCGCCTGCCCCTCAGCCTCTGCTCTGCGAGAAGGTCGGTTTCAGGAGGTCCTGTCCCACCTCCCACCCAGCCTCCAAATCAAAGCTATAAAACCCCCCTGTGTGGGCGGCTGGATGGCTCAGTTGGTTAGAGTGCGAGCTCTGAACAATGGGGTTGCCGGTTTGATTCCCACATGGGCCAGTGAGCTGCACCCTCCACAACTAGATTGAAGGATTTGGAGCTGATGGGCCCTGGAGAAACACACTGTTCCCCAATAAAATTAAAAAAAAAAAAAAAAAAAAAAAAAAAACCCTGTGGGAGCTGCGTAAACTCAATCAGTGAAATACGTTTAGACTTGGTGGTAAAACCCTTCGAGGGAGGGTCACTGGTTAGTGGGTCCGTGGTGTAATTCACGTAATACTGTGTAGCCTGGCACAGGAGACCCCCAATGCTGCATGGCTGCTTAGAAAGCCTTCCAAAGGGACAAAAGGAAAGGCATTTGGGAGGAAGCTCGCAGGACCTGAAAGGTTTCTGTTAATGGGTCACTCTGCATAATCGCAAAATACCTTTCACAACAGGAGGGAAGGCGCTTCTGAGCTGAGTGACGGCATTGGTGCGGGAGCTTTTAGCAAGGGCAGCAAAAGCAGTGTCCTCCGGCCATCAGTACCTCCCACGATGGGCAGGGAGGGAAGGCCCTGCCGCCTGAGGCTGGCAGGAGAGGCGGGCTGCAGGGCTGGGCTCCTCTACGAAAAGCAAAGGAGAGACTGCTGCCAGGAAGCCCACTGAAGGCTCCTTAGGAGGTACAGGTAGCAAGATAAGTGCCCACAGGAGGTACTGAAAGTCGCAAATGGATTGTGGGGGGCGGGGCGGGGGGGGGCAGATGCAAGGAAATGCATCCTGCAGTGAAATCACAAGATTTTCCGTTCCGCACACAGAAATGTGGGACCAAGTGCAGCACAGGAGGGCACTCGAGCCTAGAGGCAGGGCTTGCACCCCAACTATGCCCAAGGGGTTAACACACCTCCAAAGTCCGGAAGCATCTCGCCTGTAGTTTAATCAGACTGCTTTCAAAAGAAATGAGGGTTTTGACGGGGACTTGGGAAAGGCCTGGTCCAGACAAGATACGCCCGGGGGAACTGGCGCCCCAGCAGCCTGGGGGCCGTGAGAATGGGGGTCGAGAAGAGGGGCAGGTCCAGGGGTGGTGGCGTGGGGACCGAGTGCTAAACACAAGCCAGGACTTAGCTTCAGAGACAGGACTGCGCCTGCTGTGCCTTCCCACACCCTGTGCTCCGGCTCGGGGCCCCTGGGAGTGTGCAATGAACCAGTGAGCCGAGGGCAGCCTGTGCCGCTGACCTGCAGGGAAGTCCCAGGCTCTCTTTCCGGGACCATTCTGCAGAAAGCAGGCCAAGAGTGTCCGGGGCTGTTTTAGTTCACAGTGGCCATAGAGACCCGCGGCCGAGGGCTTCCTCATGCGTCCGTCACACATCGTCCCAGTTCCAGCTCAGGATGTGAGAAGGATGACCTGGGACAGTGTGGCTGTGAGGGGCAGAGGGCCCGGGCCTGCTCCTTGCTCCCAACTAACTGGCTCTGTTTCCTGGACGTGTTCCTCATTTGTAAGACGATCTGTAAGTCATTTCAAGCTTCGTGGACTCTGTTTAGAGACATACACATGCCTTGATTGTCACCACAGGGAAACAGGCACGACTGTCACTGAAGACTCTGCCACAAGCAGTAATGGATCCCAGACAGTCTGGTGTCACAGCAGGAGGTATCAGGTGTTCAGGAAGCCAGATACAGGAGGAAATGAGCAGAAACACTCAAACGCGGGCTAATGGACACAGGCCGGTTCCTACAGAGCGTCACCTGGGGGAAGGTGACCTCATTTGTGTCCCAGCTCCGGCGTTCAGAGAGGCACTCAGGGGTCTGTAAATGCTATATATCTCTGACGGGGCAGCTCTGGATTTCCCTAAACTCAAGTTTAACACATTCACGTGCTTCTTACAGTGTGTGTCAACCTTTGGAATGCAGACTTTGGCTCCCCCTTGAAGACATGGATTCAGAAGAAATGAGGTTTAAAAGCGGCACAAAGGAAGGGGGTTAGAAGGAACCACGAGGAACTAGAGTCCAGGTGGAGATCTAAGTATTAACTCGCAGGCAGTACACCGACTACGTTGAACAGCATTTGCCGTGTGTGCACACCGGCTGGCACACACACGTGACTCTGGCCACTGTGACACCCCCGGCCATGAGCACACCCCGTACAAACTCTAACACCATCCTCCAACTGAAGGAACCAGGCTCCTGGGAGGGAGGGCTGGTTCTTGGATGAGGCGGGAACACGCCCGATGAGCCTGCTCAAAGCAAGGAAATAACAACAGCAGCAAAGATCAGGGTACGTACGCCAAAGGACCACAGGTACCAACGGAAACCACTGTAACAGCCAACACTGCCACAACTTCAACAACAATTTAATCTTCAATTCTAACCTAGAGTTTACAACGAACGCCACGAGAGCACACTGATCTAAAGAAAGAGATGGACGGGAACACACAAGTGTCACACACAGAAGAATCCGTATAGATGCCCCACTCCTTGCACGTGACTTCCTCGCACAAAGTCCACTCCGGGAAGACGGTGCAGCCATTCGCAGTGGGGAAACCTGACAGACACTGCTGTAGGTGTGTGAGCAAGGGGAACACCAGCAGCGGTAAGTCACGGTGGTGGTGCATGCCCTCCCCACGATGGCACGAGAATGACACGACCTCTGGGGTCTTCGTCCCCAGAACCTATACAGCGCGTGTGTCACCATGAGAAAAACATCACACAAACCCGCCCTGAAGGAATGCCACAAAACTCCGGACTCTCAAGTCACCAAAAACAAGGAAAACGTGACACACTGTCCAGGTCATCAGAAACAAGGTGAATCGGAGAAAATGTCACGGTCAGGAGGAGCCTCAGCAGAGCTGGTGACTAATGGTAACGTGGCCTCTGGGATGGGATGGCAAACAGAAAAGGGGCATCAGGGAAAGACTAAGGAGACCCACAACAGTGTGTCAGTGACTGCTCATTATTTGTGACAACTGTATCATAGCAACATGGGGTGTTAGCAACAGGGCCACCTGGGCCACCTGCGCGTGGGGTACACGTCAACTCTAATATCCTGGCAACTTCTCGGTACATCGACAACGACTCTAAAATTTAAAAGTTTATCTTAAGAGCTGTACAGACGATTCTGAGGCCCAGACAGAGACAGCTGTATTATGTAGAAGATACTGAAGACAATAAAATAATGAGCCGTCAGCGTGCCGAGATGACCAGGGACACAGCTGACAAGAAGACAAAGTGAAAACGAAGCGTTTCCACTGGTGAGTGCTGTCAGCAGTGCTGGGGGCAGGGGACACTGAAGAAAACCATTTTTAAAGGATGGGGAAGGTTTTTGTAGGTGACGATGGAGGGAGTAGTTGTTTTCAGGCTGAGTATGTGGCTTAATCCAAGATACAGAGGCCAAGGAATTTGGGGCACACTCTGGGGACAGCAAGGGGCCCAGCTCGCCCGCACAGGGACCCACGGCCCTACCGCGTCTTTTGGGACAATAGGATGGAACAGGATGGACACACGTGACACAGTACCTCCTGCCAGCCCACTCCCGGGCAGTCCCAAAGCCACTAGCGGACGGTCTTAGAGAAGTCTAACCTTCCCAGCCCAAGTTTCCTAGATTTCCTTGGCCACGGGGACTTGTATGTTTAATGAACAAGTGTCACAGAGCTCCCAGGGGAAATGCTGGCGGACGGACGGTTGGGCAGGGAGCAGAAAGGCGGAGCTAGAGGGGTGTACTTGTGGAGGCCTCGCCTGTGGGATGGGAACCCAGGGTTACACTGTGGGGGCCTCTGGGGCCACCGTGCTGGGGTGCGACAGGGTCTCAGCTGTGCCTCAGGGAGGTGCCCCCAGAGCATGTATGGGGATGAAGCGAGGCGAGACGGGAAGCTTTCGTGATGAAATCAGGGCATGAGTTAAGACAATGGGTTGGGGGTTGGGGGTGGAGAAGAGGTAGAAGCAGCGAGGCTCAGTGAGAACCTGGACTGGGGGGGAGGAGAAACGGAGAGGAGCGGGCGGGAGAAGGGGGGGCCAGGGGCACCACAGCCGGGAGGGGGACAGGCCAGGCGGCTGGGCTGCAGTGGAGCCCTCCCCACTGCTCCCCTCCCTTCTCCAGCCCCAAAGACCAAGACCAGAGTGGCACCTCCAAACCCCCACTGGCCAAAGGGCACGACAGATTACATTTGAGCAACCAAAGAAAAAATGTAGTATTGGATCGTATAACTCAGCGTAAAAGACAAACATTCACGAGTCCACGCTGACATAAATCAACGCTTGTATGAAGAAAGAAATGGGGGAGACCAGACAAACGTCCCACACAGCAGGATTCCAAGTCCCTCACGTAGAATATGACCCGTGTGAAGCAGAACCCACGGGTGTCCCCGCCACCTCTTTGCACGGCCCCCTGTGGAGTGCAGTGGGCAGAAGCAAGGCACCTGTTCAAATCCCTTTCCCACACTTCCCAGCTGCGTGACTTCGGGCGAGTGACTCAACCTCTCTGCCTCGGTTTCCTCGTTTGCAGAAGGGGCACAAAAAGAATCCCAATTGTGGAGGCTGATGATGGCAAGTGCTTAGACTAGTACCTGGTACCAACTGGGTGTGCGGTAAGGATGGATAACTAACTGCCCGGACGCGGGGAGGGGGCGGGAGGCCAGGCTGCCGGCACCGAGAAGGGGGCAGAGCTGTGGGCCTCGGCAGAAGGTTGAATACAAACTGTACGGAGGTGCTGGCGTGGTCCAGAGTCTGAGGTGGACAGATCGGGACGTGACCCCTGACCCCTTCGGGGTGCGGGGAGGACGGTGCCTGCGGCTGTCCCTTGCACACAGCTGCCTTACGTCCTCAGACGCACACTGGTAATTAGGGGACTTGGGTTTCTGTCCGCCCAGCACCTCAAGGCCCTAGGGGACCGCTCCCAGGCTTTTGAGGGAAAGGTGTTGAGAGAACCAGCTGGGCCTCTTTCTGCCCGCAGGCTCTGGGGTTGGCTCCTGCTACAGATGGCGGTGGCACCCCGAGACCCGAGCAACCTGCCCCCTTCTGGGCTCCCCAGAAGCCTCCCCTCCCCTGTATCCTGTGCTCATCTGGAAGCAGATGGAGGGAGGGGCTACCAACCTTCCCCCCCACCCCAGGCTCTGGCAGGGTCCTTCCTTCTTGGAGCCTTTGTTTTGTCTGCACTGATGCTTGAGTTGGGGTGAGGGGGAGGACAGAGAAGGGGGGTGTCCTTGCATCTGAGAAGCATTGAATTCACAGGGATGAGTGGAGCCTGGGACTACGGAAGCAGGCTCTCGTGTTGGGGGTGGGTGAAGTCAGAAAGCTAAACAAAGCTGCTGATAAAGTGACTCCTTCTCGCTGGGTTTCTTCCTCCTTGAAGGTTGGTTACAGGAGTCACTAGGAGACCCGGCCGAGGAGAAGAGCTAAGAGCTCCGGGTTTGAAGTCTGGCTGCCCCAGTTACCAAGTCTGTGACCCGGCAGGCGAGTGCCCAGTCTCCATAGCCTGTGGGCCCCTCTTCCTCCTGTGTAAAGTCAGGGGAGGCTCCCTGCGGTGGAAGGAGCTGCAGAGAGGATGGAACAGACCTTTCCATGCGGAGCGCTCAGTGCAGGGCCTTGAACACATCGGCACGCCAGCTGCAGTCAGAGGCCAAGGTCAGAAAAGCAGCAGCCTGGCCAGAGGCAGGGGCCCTGGGTCACAGACCAGTGCATCGTGTCTCCCTCACCTGGCTGGTGGGGATGCGAAGACTGTCCTACCTACTTTACAGGGATGGCGTGAAATCAGTGAGGCCCGACGTGGCAGGGCACGTCTCAGAGAGACTGAATGGTTGTCTCTCCGACTCCACTCCTCAGCCCTCATTCTGAGCAGGTCACCAGGTCACAAAACTCCCAACTTCAAGAATATTGCTTCGAGTGGGAAGCAGAGCCCGTCAGAGGACTGAGTGGAAGCTTCAGGCTGTTAGAGAGGTCATTTTAGGGGAAGGGAAGGAGCATCTCTGAGAAGCAGAGCGGGGCCGGCTCTCCAGAAGGAGAAAGGAAGAAGCCGTGAGTCCGAGAGCAGCCGGCAGCCGCGTGCACTGCCACACACTGTGGTGCCAAGGGGGTGGGGTGGGCACGGGCTCACCCACCGCCCTGGCAAAGAGGCCCAGTCCTGTGGCAGAACTGGGGTGCTGGCCTCGAAGGCCCAGTGGGTGTGGGGCTGAGGAGGCCTGTGGGACCAGAGGGGAGCGGTCCTGCCTGTTCTCCTGGCCCCTCCTACCCCCCAAAGCCATCCTGCCCCTGATGCGAGCCTGGAGCCTGGGGCTGGGAAGGGACGCCAGTCATTCCGAAGGACAACCCGTCCACTCCAGTGGGCAGGGCTCGCAATTAGAATGAGGTCGATTTAAAGATAACCAAGAACAGGACGTTTCCTGAATAACCGTGCTGCCGGGCTGACATTTGAGTCTCTTACACACGGAGTCCAGTTTTAAGTGTGGAGTGCCAGAAACACAGTACATGACACGGTTATTAATTACCTAATTGTTGTGGTATAAAAATGCTTAGCTGGAGGGAACAGGAAAGGTTCGCCAGGGCCAGAAGGGTTTGGGCCGCAGCCCCTGAGATCTGGCTTACCTCTTAGCAGGGTTGGTTGGGCCCTGAGGGGAGAGCCGCGGAAGGCCCTGGAACCCTGGCCTTGACTATTGAGGTGAAACCATTTCCTTGCCCTTCAGCTGCCCCCACACTTCCCACGACTGTGGCCTGCTGGACCTCCCTGAGGTTCCTGGACCCTTCCCTGTCCTCGGGGGTCCAGCGCCTAGGCCCGGGGCGCTCTCACAGTTCTGGGTGGACAACGGGAGAGGAAGACACAGAGGGAACCCCGGAGCCTGGACATCGGGGCTCAGCCCGGCTTCCGGAGAGCTTTCCCAGCTGCTTCCTCTTGACGGCAGAGAAAGGGAGCGGCCACCGGGACACCACGGTCTCCAGAACCTTCCGCCCTCGCCAGGAACCTCGCACATCTTTCTTTCACTCCTCAGTGCTTGGCCTGGACATCAGTGAGGACCCACCTCAGAAGAGGGGTGGAACCATCCCCTTTCAGTGTTGGGGAACTGAAGCCCCTTGTGATTTGGGGACACATTCTAATCATGAATGGTAATTTGGGGCCAGGGCACTGGGCCTCCCCTCTTGAGCTCCGTCTCCTGCCACCCAAGTTCGGAAGATGGTTCCAGGGAGGCCCTCACTACCCCAGTGGAAGCCCAGCCGGCTCAGCGGGGAGACGGCTGTGAGATACAGAATGAACACTGTCCCACCTGGAGAAAAGGGAACTGGGGGCAGGCGATGACACTTAGACAGGTCGACTTGTCTGGCACACGCCAAACACACACCTCGGCCTGCGCCGCGGTAAGTTAACAAAGAATGGCGGCAGGGCTTGAGGAGCGGGCTCCTCGACAGGCTGGGTCACCACACGCTGGGTGGCTCTCCAAGCTCCCGTCAAATGGGGACGTTTATCTCTCCACGATGGTATCGAGAGCTGAGGCTGGCTGGCCTGGCCCTGTGACAGGAAGGGCCCGTCAGAGGGAGACTGCAAGCGTGGGAGGGTGTGGGGACTCGGGGAACAGGCGGAAGAGGGACATCAGCTTGGCTGCTCTCACGGCTGTGTCAGGAGGCAGTTTGGGCCCTGAGATGCGTTAGCCGCTCACCAGGACGCCCTTGGCACACGTCCTGCACCACCAGAGACCACTGCCCAGGAGCTCTGGGCTGGGTCCTGGAGAAGCCCCCAGGCACCCGGAGGGGGACACTGAGAAGGGGACACAGAATCCTGGGCAGTGTGACACCCGTGCAGATGGTCCCCATCACCCTTCTTCTTTGCTGAAACCCCTCCCCCCAAATACTTTTGGGTTTTAGACAAGTTGCCATAGCAACCCAAGTCCCTATCAGCCAGAGGGTTACCATGGCAACGTAACTGGGCTCTGCTGTCCACAGCTACGGAGGGTCCTTGCACCTTATCTGCCAAGCAAGGCTCACAGGAAACTGAGTGGAGGCAGGATGGAGGCCTGGGCCTGGCCTGGCCCAGGGCGCTGGGGGCCTGGCAGGGAGGCCTGGGGGTAGGGGGGCAGCCCTCCCTCCAAGGCACTGGCCAGCCTGCTCACATGTGCGCCCTCTCAGCGCTGCTTCCTTTAGGCCCTGCCGGCCCTCCTCTAAGAACCCTTCCCTGTCCCCGCCTGGCTCCCGTAACTCGACTCCTGGACGTCCTCTGTCAGTGTCCAGGCGACTCCGGCCCTGCAGGCTCCAGGCTCCAGGCAGGGCTGACATCCAGCCGCCACCTCGTGGTGTCCAGGGCCCATGCCTTCCCTAGTTAACGGGCTTGTGCGGCTGGAGGCCGAGGGCACAGCCCATCCACTTGCTTTCAGATTCTGCCCTGGGCTTAGCTGAGGAAGCCGAGGGCTGGGAGTGGCCAATGGCAGTGGACTGAACACTCCCAGTTGTAAAGGGCGGGGGGAGGAGGGGGGAATGGGAGGTTGAGGCACAACTCGAGGGGCTGACATCCAGTCTGAGGAGAGCAGACGCTCCTGCCTCAGCCGCTCCACAACCACCCTCCCCTCTCAGCTCTCACCAGCTACGACGCCAAGAGAAGGCAGCAGCGAAGCAATCTGAACGTGTGTGCCGCCCACGAGCACCCTTACAACGCGCTGTCACTCCACTCCTATCCGCCGTGGCCCATCTGTGGGCCCTGCCTGCCCACGTGCCGGAAGCGCTCGGCTCGCATCTGAAAAGCAACCCATCAGATTCGGGGACACGGCCTTCCTGTGCTCTGGGGTGCAGGAGACCTTTGTGTCATTCTCACAGAGCCCGAAACGGCAAATCCATGGAGAAAGGGTGGAAGTATTTGGTTAAGCTCACTATTTTTTTTTTTAGCCTGCAGGAAGTGTCATGTTTAAAATTACCAGCAGTATTTTTTTTAAAGACTAGAGTTAGGCTTCTCTTTCTACTCAGAAGGGTCCTATGTGCCCATTGGCCAGTGGGCAGAATTCTGCCTTTGCGCCCAGCACCCCCAGAAGGCCACAAGTCTCCACTGTCAGTTCCAATGGTCTGCCCGCGTCCCCAGGGCACACAGACTTGGGCATCTGCTGGGCTGCGAGTCCCTCGGGCCCAGTCTGCCCTGCAGGCTCTTTACAGCAAATCAGGGCTGCCTCGGGAAGCACCCAAGCCCGGCTCTGGCTTTCTTAGTGTCACAACGACCCCCTCACAGGACGACATGTGTCTGTCAGCCAGTACAGCCCACTGAGCGTCTGGTGTCCGGTTCTGTCACTCACTAGCAGCATGGTCTTGGACAAGTAACCTGCCCTCTCTGTGCCTCTTTCCTGGGCCCTCATGTACACCTCGGAGTGGCTCTGAAGGTTCTGAGAACCAGTAAACGCATAGCACGTGGGACTGGCCGAGGGCCAAGTGCTGGGCACAGAGGAAACGCTTTACTGCCCAAAGCTGGGGACAACTGCCGACACCCAGTTCCCAGGAACCTTTCAAATTCCAGTGGCAACTAATTTGTGGATCATGAAGTCAGTTCAGTGCAACCAGCAATTTATAAAAAACACACACACAAAAGACCACAAAAAATAAGACAAAATCTCACTGTACTGTTTCTTAAAACTTTCAACGCAATATGTGTCCAGCGGGTTTGCTAGGAAGTGTATTTCTTATTGGGGCAAAGGTGAAAAAGAAAGGTTTCAATACACTGCTTTAGGGTGTTGTCAGTTAGCACCAGGCTCAGAGTGAATGAGTTCTTGGTTCTGTCCCCCGAGAGCAGGGAGACGAACCAGGACAGTCACAGGAGGGAGACAACAGGGCTGCACTTTGGGTGGGGGCGAGCGGGCAGCCGCGACAGTCTCGTCTCTCACGTGTTTGCCCTCGGCTCGGCCTGGTCCTTGTGGGAGACTGGGAAAGCCTCCTTGTAAAGAGTTTTACCTCCAGACAGCCTTATATTACTCCCCAGAGATAAAGGCCGGCGTCTACCCTGTGACAAGTGTCAGGGTTCCCCATGGGAACCTGCACACACGGCCCTTTGTGGGCCAGGCCCACTGACCAGACAGCTGGGAGGGTCAGTGAGAGACACAGGTGTCAACAAACTCTCGTCCCCGGCGGGCCCATGGCCTGTGCCCCCAATATCTGTCCCCCGCAAGGAGTTCTCACACCCAGGACCTCCCAGCAACAGCTCTCTGAGCCAGAAAGGGTGGGAATATACTCCCCCTGTTTAGAAGAGGAGTAAACGGAGGCTCCGGGAGGTCAAATGATTTGCTCAAGGTCATCCACTAACAGTTAGCCTGAGAGTCCACGTTCCTCCCTGTTTGCCCCACAAACTTCCATTTCCACCCTAACCTGGAGCAGACCTGCACCGAGGTGTGTGGGGGTGGGAGCCAGGGAAGCGGACGTGTTGGCTTGGGGGGCATGGACCACAGCCTGTCAGGGCTCCTCCGTTCAGTCCACTGGCGGAAGGTACAGACGGGGGAAGAGTGAGACGGGGCCCCAAGATGCAGCACTTGCTTATGTCCTGGGCAGACACATACTCAGGTACATCCTGGGCCCTGAGGGCAGGGACCACGTCTATGCTTCCGCTGTAACCCCACAACTCCCAGCGTGGTCCTGGGCTCAGTGACACTTGTTACCCAAGGAAATGAAGAAAGCAGGCCCTTTGGAAGCCACCTCCAGCTCCTACAACTGGGCACTTCTGGGGCAGAATGGTCAGCATCACAGCTGCCCTCCCAGTGCCCGGGCTTCCTAACTTCCCTCTGAGGCTGTAGGTGGCATGACCGCGCCAGCCCTCACCACTGTGCCACCCACCTTCTCTGTCATCTCCTCACTGTCACGTCACCAAAACCATCTCTGCCACTGCCACCGCCAGCACCAAAACCATCACCATCACCAGCTAGCGCCATATCACCACACCACGGTTGCCACCACCAGTACGGTCACCACCCTGCTCAGGACGCTGACTGCCCTCCTTCGTTCCTGAGCTCAGCTGACATGACTCTTCCTTGTGCTAAGTTCAGCTGACATGTGCTCACCTTTAAAAGAGGCATTGCTACTAAAAAATGAAAGGTCTTGTTACCACACGAGACGGTGCTGAGAGGGCCCGGGGCGGGGAGAAGGTGGAGGGAACGCGTGTGGGAGGCGGGCGGGACCGGCTAGCCCAGGGGCCGAGGGCCAGCGTCGGTTTTCTCCCCCAGAGGCGGCGGGCGCAGCAGCACCCACCTCCTCTCCCGGCTGCCGGCGGTGGGCAACCCCCTCCCCACCTCCCCCTTGTGGGATCTCAGTTCCCACAGGTGACTTTCACAGCAGCACCCACACAGGGAGCAGGGCTGGGCCGCGGGGGGCGCTCGGCACAGGCAGAGACCCCGAGAGGGAAGCCGGGCCCGGGCAGCAGGTAAGGAGTGGCGGGCAGGGAGCCGGCATGGGCACTGCCCACGACACACCACACTTCAGCCACGGCCTGTGAAGTACCCATGAGCAAACACAGCCCTGCCTGAAAACCACCCATGAAGACGCAGGGGGAGTGCAGCTCATTCCCACCTGAGTACCCCACCTGCTGAAGCCGCCAGACGAGAACTGGCTGCGCGGAGGCTGGGACGTGAGCCTGAAGCACCAAACCACATGTGCCTGCTCTCTGAGGGTGGGGCGTGGGCTTCTCCAGGCTGACCTCACCCCTCGCCCCCTGCTGTCCCGATCCTCGCTTTTCTGAAGAGGGAAACTGAGGCAGTCTCCCAGGAGGAAACCTCTGGAGGCCAGGGTTTTAAGTGTCTCATGCTGAGACCATCCCATGCCTGGGAGGGGACTGGGCGCTCAGCCTGGCCCATCAGCCCCTCGAGGGAATGGCATTTCCCTACACGTGGGACACGTGCTAGAGCCGTTTCCTCAGCCAACCCCACAGTCAGGGACAGCCAGCTCTGCGACCCCCCAGGTCTCGCTGCAAGGGTACACGAGTCTCCGTGGGTGGGAAGAACGGCTGAGTGGCTCAGAAGTGGATTTATGAGGTTCAAAAGCCTCATAAATCAGAGAGAGAGGTATGTTTCTTACTTGACTCTAAAACCTCAGCAGGTACAGTTTTAAAAATCTCTAGGGACGGCCCGGTGGCTCAGGCGGTTGGAACTCCGTGCTCCTAACGCCGAAGGCTGCCGGTTCGATTCCCACACGGGTCAGAGGGCTCTCAACCACAAGGTTGCCGGTTCAACTCCCACAAGGGATGGTGGGCTGCGCCCCCTGCAACAAACAACAGCAACTGGACCTGGAGCTGAGCTGCGCCCTCTACAACTAAGATTGAAAAGGACAACTTGACTTGGAAAAAGTCCTGGAAGTACACACTGTTCCCCCATAAAGCCTTGTTCCCTTTCCCCAATAAAATCTTAAAAAAAAAAAAAAAAAATCCATGGGTCGGGCCAGCATTCCCTGGCAGATGTGCCACTGGATGGCAGTGCCCTCTCCTTCCCGCTTCACCTCCCCAAACAAGCAGGGTCACAGGGCAGGGCTAGAGGGTGGGAGGCTGGGATGTGGGTCCTTGATCTGCTGCTTATTGGGTGGCTAGTTTTAAGAGAATTTAGCTTGTGGCGCCTTGGTTTCCTCATCTGTTAAATGGGGGACTGGCCGATGCTGAGGTCCCTCCAGGCTCAGACGGGGCCCCCCTCTTCCCTGTCTCCGTGGAAACGGCTGCCAGCTTGGGAACAGGGCTAGCCCACTGCCCTGTTTCCAGGACCTGCTGGGGGTGCCAAGGCACATGTCCTGACTTTGAAGCGTAAGGGGGGGGGCGTGATTGAACTTGAGGGGAAAAGTGCTCTGGGCAATCCTGGGCAGCGTCCTCCCTGCCACTGCCTCAGTTTCCTCTTCTACAAAAGGGAGGGTTTGCTCCTCAGCTCTTAGACCCCCTCTGGCTTTGACACTGATGCTTGTCCCACAGTCAGGGACGAGGCGACGTCCTCGGTGGGGCCCACGCCCTGGGCTGCGTTTCTAGTGTCTGGTGACCCTGCCCGAGAGGCAGGCTTTAGGGCGGTGGAGCTGGGTGCCCTCGCTTCTTCTTGGCTCTTGTTTTTGGACACAATTCAGAGAAACGCTGACAAGCCACAGGCTAGTGGGTGGCTCCTGCTGGCTCTGTCAGTACCACCTGCCTCCCGGGGTCCCCAAATCCTCGAATACGCAGGCCTGCACAGCCTCAGGGCCTCAGGGAGCCGACAGAGACACAAGCCACCCCGACTCGGAGGAAGGCAGAGCACACACTTCTCCGACTTGTCTAGTTCCGGGGTGGGCGACGTCCTCCGGCAGCGACCCAGGATGTCGTGGCCGACAAGAGGGCATGGACAGAGCCGTCTCGCTTGTCACAAAAGCTCACTCTTCAAGCCTAACCAGTCCTTCCTGCTCCCGTCATGGTCCCCTGGTCCCTCCTCAGTGGACCTAAAAGACCATCGCTAGGTTACTCTCACACCCCATCTGTCTTCTCCCGACTTATATTTCCTACAGACAGAGCTGCTTGAGATAATATATGATGTTCTTTTTTTTTTCTGGAAGGAGGAGGCAAGACAAGAATGGGTGTGTGGACAGACTCCCTTCCAATTTTGTGTGGCTCAGGCTGGCGGCAGTGTCAGTGCGCACCCCCGAACCCACAAGAAGCAGCAGGGAGGCAAGAGACAGAGAGGCAGGTGCTGGCCTCCCCGGCCTCCTCCGCAGGCTGACCAAAGGAGCGCAGGGATCAGAAAGGCGGAGCCGGAGAAGATGGGAGGACCCAAAGCCCCTTTCCCTCAGCTCCGCCCACCTGTCCCCGGTGGCCTCAGAGCCCCAGCCAGGAGGGACCCCCGTCACCTGCCCAGGCAAGCGGCACTCCCTGCTGCTTCACGTCCTTACACAGGAGTTTAAGGACTCGAAATGGACACCAGTCAGAGCCAAAGTGATCAGAAACCAGAAGAGTAGAGGTGCCAGCCCACATCTCCAGGAAGCAGCTCCAGGCAGACGGGAGGGTGGTTTTGAACTTGTACACGGCCCCCGGTCATTGAGATGCGTGTCTGCAGTGTGGACGGTGGGCTCTAAACCTCAGCAGCTGTGCTGGCTGGCTGGGGTGGGCAGGAGGCAGAGGCAACTTTGGCCTCTGTGTGACGGTCTTCCCACAGTGCGACTGCAGAGGAAGAGCGGGAGTTAGCCTGGTCCCGCCCTCTCCTTGTCTGTCAGCCAAGGGAGGAGTGACAGTGGCCAGGCTGTCCTCAGGAGGGGGCCCTCTGCCTGCCCACTGGTGGCTCTGCCCTCTAGAGATGGAGTGGAGACGCCTTTCCGAAGTCGTTCTGAGCCCGGTGGTTTCCCACACGGTGGTGCTGGCAGCTACTGGGAACGGACATACGGGGGGTGGGGGGGCATTGCCCCGCCTCCGTGAGCCCCCAGCACAGCCGGCTCATTTCTACGCCAGCAGCTGAACTCTTGACAACAAGCTCCAGGAGCTGACAGTGTTGGAGGCACAGTAGGAACAGACTGTACCCAAGGAAAATCTGGGGAGCTGGCCCCCAAAGACGCAAGAAGCAGAGAATGTCACGCAGATCTGCGGCCGAGGTAATGACGAGGAGCCCCACGGGAGGGTTTCCTGAGCTCAGCAAAAGGCCGGGGGGGGGGGGGGGTGTGCACCGTGGACGGGGAAGGCCGGGAAGGGAGACATGGGGGTGGGAGACTGCTGGTGCCTTTCGATCAAATGCAAATTTCAGACAGACAGCGGCACTCTGACACGTCTAATTTTGTGTCTGCAGTTTGGGCGGCGTCTGGAAAGCAGCCAGCAGCCTGGGGAAGGTGCTTCTGGAGAACGTGCTGGGCACACAGAGGGCCTATGAACAAGCCACCTGGAGGAGACAGCACGACGGAGGCAGGGCCCGAGGACACGGAGAGGAGAGAAGGGCGCGTCCTGGAGACGAGGGGCCTGGCTGCGGGCTGGAGGCAGGTGGGGGGCACAGTGCTGCTCAGGAGGAAGGGCCCAGGACAAAGGTGGGGGCCCCAGAGCGCAGGGGCTGTCTCCCGCCTCAGAGGGGGGCTCCCTCAGAAGAGGACAGAGGCCACGTCTCCTCCCTACACCCCCATATAGTGGGGGTGGGTAGAGAGCCCTGGCAAGGTAACATACAGCTGTCATTCCCTGGGCGCTTTTCGCAGGCCAGGCCCTGTGCTCCGTGCACAATATACATTCGCTCACCTCACCTGGGAGGAATCCTCTGACGACAGACACAGCTACGACCGACACTTTTCACACGTGAGGAAATGAACTGTCGGAGGCCACCATCTCGAAGCTGGTTAGTATAGAGGCAGGATTTGACCTTGGGTCTGTCCAGCCCTCACCCTGTGCATTTGGCCACTATATTCTGTGTCCTTCCTCTCAGGACCCCACGACAGGAAGGGGGACGCCTTCAGACAGACAGAGCTGCTGGCAGCAGCTTGAGTTGAGAAGCGGGGGACTTTAAGACTGTGACACTGAGATACCATTTCAGCAGGAAACCCAATCTCTAGGCAGAGTGTGGGAACGTGGCAGGAATCCAGCCCCTGCCAGCACCAGGCCGGGCTCCTCTGGCTCAGGCAGGGCTGCATCTCCTGTGGCAAAGCCCTTCCCACCCCCCTCGGGCATCCCACCCCTGAAGCAACACCAGTGGGCCTCCCCTCCCAGCACCCTGGCCCCCGCCTCACGCCTGTGGGAAGTAATGGGTCCCCATCCACGCTGGGCACCAGTTCCCCCGAGATAAGGGAAAAGCCAGGATGCCCTGGCCTTGGTCCTCCCCAGATGTCCTCCCAGATGTGTGATAACAGGCCACGGGGGCGGACCTCGTGCCTCAGCCCTGGGAGGACCTTCCAAAGACCACCAGAGTGGCTGCTGGCCAACAGAAGGACTGGAAACAGGGCAGGGGACCCTGGGGTGGAGAGGGTTCAGGTCTGCCCAGGCCTGAGTCGCAGGCCTGCCCAGAAACAAGGATGTTAACAGTTTCACCCTGATCTACACAGGACCCGGTCCTGCTCTAAGGACCGGGACCTGAACGCAAGGGGCTGCCCTGACACCGTCTTACATTTCAGCCACTGTTTCTTTCATCTTCCCATCCAAGTCTAAACATCCCCTAGGCGCTGACTATCACCTTAGAAGGTTTCGATAAAGCCAGCTCCTGGGCAACGTGCTTTCCTCTCTCCTTGTGATGGATCATGGGTCGGAGCCCCCCTGCCCCCAGGGAGATGAACCAGGTGTATGAGGCACACACAGCACATAAAGATGCTAAACAAAGCTGGTTCCCTTCCCCGGAGAGCTGGCTGGTCCGCGCCCCACCAGTCAATAGGATGGCGCAGCAGGGCCATGCCAGCCCCCCGTGCTCCCCTGCCCCACAGCCACCACCCAGCACCCCGTCAACATGGGCTCTGCAGCCTGCAGAGGTGGCATGTGACCCCTGAATAGCACCTGGCTGTGAGGATGATGTGGCTTCATACAAATGCCCAGCTCAGAGCAGCGCTCAGTAAGGGTCAGCCGTCACTGCTGCTACTTGCCAGCATTACAGGGTCCAGGACGGGTCCTGCCCCTCTCCCTGCTCCAGGCAGGCGACGCCACCTTCTGCTGCAACCAGGGACAGGGTGACAGGGAGCAGTGCCGCCACGCCTGACATCACGTCACACCCAGGCCCCAGGGAAGCAGTGAGGACCCATGAAGACACGGGACAGTCCCTGTACCCTGTGGCAACTCCTGAACTCCAGGACAATACATCCTGGGGACACCCAGCCTCCAGGACAAAGCAGGTTCTCTGCGGCAAAACACCCCCGCTCCTGGAACAGGACCCCACAGCAGTGCCCAGGGCATGGCAGGAAGACAGGGCTTACGTCTGGGGTGGGCTTCCTAAGCCTTCACCAGCGCCCCTAGGCGGCCTGCTCCCTCCCTCCACACCGAGGACCCTCTGCTCCAGCCCCAGGCCAACCAAGCTAAGCTGGGCCAGCGATCCTCCTCCTCTCTACCTGGTAGCTCTTTCAAATAGCTCCCCAAGCCCCAACTCCTCAGGAAGTCTTCTGACACGCGGCCCCGCCTTCCATGCCGGTCCCTGAATCCTATGCCACTGGAATTCGCACACTGGTTTGCTGCGCTGGTTCTGCCATGTGCAGCCAGGCTCACACCATGCTGTGGGCTGTAGGGCAGCCTTCGGCCGGGTGCTGCCCAGGCTGTGCAGTACCAACCCCTGGAGGGCACAGGGCTGCACCTCGGGCCTATTCAGAGCTGCTGCTATTCAAGGGACAAGCTCTGGGCACAGAGGCGTCCCCTCTCCGTCCCCTCCTCCCACACGTACACTGCAGAGGCTGTGACGACGGCAGTCTCCATTCAAGCAACAGATGCAGATGTGCAGAAGCCCTGGACTGGCCAGTCTCATCCGTCGGCGAGCTCTCTAGGGACCAGCAGGCACAGGGTCCTCGTGGGGACCCTTTGGGGGGCAAACCCCGACTGCTGTCCTCTGTTCAGAGCTCAGCCCAGAGCCTACAATCGAGGCCCAGTGGACAGACCCCACCTCAGCCTGCTTTTATGGCTCATCTCTCTCACATCCTTTCCCGCCAAACAGCACCCCACGATCAAGCCCCTCACTGACCTTCCTTTTCCCCAGTCCCACCATCCCTGCCTCCAGAATCCCCACCATCTTCCAAACGCACATCACTTCTCACCCCACACGGATTCCATCTCGAGGGGACCGCGCTGTCATTTGTCACGCATGCACGAGAAAGAGCACGAGGAGCCCATCTCCTCCGCTCACGCAGCCTGGCGGAAGCGAGCAGCGGGGCCAGGGCCGGACCCACGGTGACTGCCGGACAAGCGACGCCAAACTGAATGGAATCCAAGTCAAGCTGTGCCCGGAGGGTCTGCTGGTTGCTGGAAGCAGGTGGTGAGCCTGTGCCGCTTTGGGGACACGGGCCACAGCCCCTGCCTCCGCGTCCTTGCTTGCAAGTCCCAGGATGGCAGGGCTATGGAGAACACTGACTGACGACATGCAAGGCACAGCACCAGGCCTCTCGTGCGACCAGAGACTGACATGGTCCTCATTACCAGGTTACTGCACGCTCGGCCCCACTGTCCTTCCCCTGGGAGAGTCAGGTCCCGGAGCCGGGGGACGTGGGCGTCCTGGGTCTGTGGCAGCGTGGGGATCCTGCCGAGAGAAGCCAGGGCATGCTGGGCAGCTGCCAGCTTCGCCAGAGGGGACGGCTGTGTAGCATGTCACCAGGGCAAAGGTCGCTGTGTCCTGGGCGTCAGAGCCGTGAGGAGCCCGCACATGCTTTTCTGGGAGAGCAGCCAGGAGACAGCCCTGCAGCCTCCGCCTGGGGGTCTGCTCGGGGGCGTTGTTCCACCCTGGTCATATTTCACACTCTTTCAGACGTGTCTGTTCTTGTGCACGTGTGTACACACACGTACACACACGCACCTTTAGTGTGTGCGTATTTGCTGGAGGTCACTAAGTGTGAAAGTTTCTATGCACTGCTCTGCGACACACACGCCCCACTGCACACCTGACTCCCAGCCTCACCTCAGCTGTTGGGGTTCATGTCTGTGTGCCAGGTACCCCGTCACCCCAACACCTTCCCACACATGGGCCTGAGTCTTACTCTCAACCTTTGCCACCTTCCTGCCCAGCTCAAGGGCACAGCTCCAATCGGACTCTGAATAGAAACACCTGAAGCTGTGACATTATCCAACCTCCCAGACCAGACCACACCCACTGGGTGCCCTTCGAGACCACCCGGGACTCCCCGGGGCTGACATGGGAGCACGGCCCCTGCTCTTGGCTTTCCGTCCCTGTCAAGCACAAGAGCGTCTGCTCGGGCACCAGATGCCTGTGGAGAAGCTGCCGGCTGCAGTGGCCCCGAGATGTATCATCAGGATGCCTAAAATAGACTTCACAATGGCTCTGGCCACAGCTAGGTCCTGGCCGCCTTGCTGAGTCTGGGCTGGCGCGGAGCTGGAGAAGGACCATGTCAAACATGCCACGACCTAAAACAGTGCTGACAGCGAGAGCCTGGAGCCGGCTGGAGCCGAAGCTCTGTGGAGCGGAAGGTGCTGGGCACGCTCTCATCCCCGCATCGGCACGAGAACGGGCTTGAGAGTCGGGGGACGCCGGTTAGGTCCTCCTCCTCCCCTGCCCGCAACTTGCCCCTTGTCATGCCAGAGGCAGGAGTGCTGATGAAAGCTGCACAGCCCCAAGCCACCCGCTTACTTACTGCAGGCACGCATCACTGTGCCCACTCAGCCCCCAGCAGTGACCATACAGGACACCCATGGTCACAACTCTAACCCTCCCTCAGCCTCTATCTGGGAGACATGAACAGGTCCTGGGCACTGTCCCAGTCTGCACCCGAACCTGTGCAGGGACTGGTGTGCATGAAGCAGGCAGGGTGTGCCCAGGCGGCCCTGGTTTCCTCTCCCTACAGGGGGCCCCGTCCCCAGGAGCAATGGCTGGGGCAGGTGTGGGAGGGCTGGCCAGCGTTCTAAAGGTCCCAGGACCGAGCCTGCCCTCGCAGGGACAGCGAGCTGCGCCTGCCCCCGGGAAGGCTGCAGGCTCCCGGGACATCAAACACGTCTGGGTAATGCAAACAGGCTGTGGGAGTGGGTCAGCCAACACAAATGAGAAACATATGACATGCACTTCCCCTCTGCTGGCTGCTCACACGGGGTTTCCAGTCCAGGGAGGAGAGCCCGGCGGGCCAGGAGAAATCTCAGCCAGGTGCTGAGATGCAGATGTCATGAGGAGGTGAGGGGTCCAGGTGGGGAGCTGGACTGCACTGGGCCAGGAAGCGGGGTGCACAGGTCCAGCTCCTCCTCCTAGTGTTGTATTCCAAAAGAAAAGATGGATGGAATATGGACAGGTGCCTGACTCTAGCACAAGGCACGGGCTCTGTGGAAGGCAGGGACCCACACCACAGGTTTGGATCCACAGGTAGAAAAGCCCAGAAGACATAATCTGGGCTCAAGTCTTTCTAATAACGAGTGCTTTCCAGGAAAACAGGTAGTGAGCTCTCTGTGACTAGGAGTGTGCAAACAGAACACCCACCTGCCAACAGTGCTACAAAGGGATGAATTTCAGCTCTAAGTGGGTGGCTCAGCCTGGTGATTTCCGCTCTGTGGCTCTGTGGTCTCTGTGCACAGAGACAGACCTTCCTTGCTGTGCAGGGAGACCCCGCGTGTAGCGCTGAGCTGCAGGGATGCACCCTGGGCCACACAGGACTGCTGCCCCTGGGCCCACAGAGCACCTTCCGTCCCTGGGGTCAGAGGCTGTGAGGCGTGGTGTGCATGCGGAGGGACAGTTGCCGAAAAGGGTGAGGTCGGCGGTTAGCAGAAAAGTGTCTGGTGTTGGCAGCCTATGGTTGGGGACAGGTCATAGAGGGTGGGTGGTTGTGGCCACAGTAATGGACACGGAGGGGGGTGTGGACAAGAAGAGAATGTCAGAAAACACCCCCGCATTTCAGGTGACTTGGGCCTGTTACCCATTCAGTCCGCCTCCAGAAGGGAGGGGCCTGGGTGACGTCACGAAGGACACCTCCTGGCCTTGTCCACACATAGGGAAGCACATTCACCCCAGGCCCTTCTGCTCCATCTGGACCATCTGCCCCAGAAGAGCAGCTGGCCCGAGCCCGACTCACCCACCCACCGCTCCCCTGGGAAACGAGCCCCCCGCGGCCTTGTGACCAGGAGAACACCTGGCTGCAGCCGTGTGAGTAAGGCAACCGCCAAAGCAGGGCCAGGACCCGGGGCCTGCACAGCACTGCGCCTGCGCTCAAAGAACAGAAACCTCACAGCTCCAAGGTCCGTCCAATTCCTGTCTGCACCCACGCCTCCCTGTGGCCCACCCTCCACAGCCCCCCTTCAGCTGGCAGTGGCCAGGGGAAGGGGACAGAGCCCCACTCTCCTGCGAGGCCTGGGGGGCGGGGACCCTGTGCGGAGCCTGTGCTGGGGGTACCTGCCGCCCTCCTGCGCACTCTGGGCATTGGTTCTTGTCTGAAGAAGGTACAGGAACTGCTGTATCCCACCCCACCCCCAGTGCATGGGACAGAAAGAAGGAGAGCTGTCTGAGAAACCATTTCTCCCCTCGCCTCCTCAAAGCAGCCCAGAACATTCTCCAGTGGAAACCCACCCTCACCCTACCCCTCACCCACCCCCCAAAACCCTCATCAGCCAAGTGGCTACAGACGGACAACTTCCTCGCTCCTCTGAGGATCTAACGGTTGTCATGGCAACCTGGTGCACAAGGGAGGGGCGTGGGACCGGGGTCTGCAGTGCCTGGGTCCCCTTGCACCCTGACCTTGGGCTGCTTTACTGTCCCAATTTGTCCCTTTGCCTGGAAGGTGGGAGAAGGGAAAGCTGAGCTTGTGGGAACTTGACAGACTGATTCCGCATTGAGATCCTTGACCAGGGGCTGGGGAGGCAGGGACAGTGTGGCCTGGAGTGGGGCTGTAGTGCCCACTGCTCTGTGGACACTGTTCTCCTTCAGTCTCCTGGGACATTCTGAACCCCCTCCCCAGTCCCTACAGGTAAGGAAAAGCCATGGCAGCATCTCTTCCATTCACAAATGGGGAAACTGAGTCCCAGAGGCAGTCCTAGAGCTCAGGATGCCCAGACAGGCAACTCAGGATGGCAATTCCCCCCATTTGTGGGGGTGGGGGCGCCTTGCCTGTGGGAGCTAAGCTGCCCACTGTGGACTTCCAGGGGCTTCTGCTTCCAGGGATTGGCATGACCTCCGGGCACTCACCCCTCAGTCTCCAAATCTCTGGGGTTCCCCAGTGGGACCCTAGTTATCTTGCAGCTTCCGAGGCGAGGGAAGGGGCAGGGCTCCCGACTGGACCATCTGGGCCCCAGCTGATTTCTGGGAAGGGGGTGATCGGGTTTCAGCTCCTCCCTTGTATTCCAGAAAGGCTCTTATTTGGGGCTGCCTCACCCCCCTCCCTCAGAAATTGGGTCTTGGCAGCTTTTTGGGTCTGGGATGGTACCAGGGAGTGAGTGTAACCTGACTCTGAGCCTCCCTGGGGGGAGACAAACACCCTGTGTCTTCAGCCGCCCTCCTGAGGCGTCAAAGCAGCCATTCCAGTCCCCAGGGGCCACCCTGCTCCCTCAGGGCTCATCCTGACTACAGAGAACACCGTCGTGGGCTCTGAGACACTGACCTGGCTCTACTGTCCCCCCTCTCCCCGCCAATCAGTCTATCCTTCCCCCCGCCCTTGGGTCCTCTCAGCCAGAAATAAGCCAGCAAGTGTGCCAGACTTGCCAGCCTTCTCGCACTGCCAGAGAGGTAAGGCCCTCTGTGGGGTCAGCAGGGCAGCCTGGTGGCCTTGGTCAGGCTCCCCCTTACCTGCAGACTCCCTCCTCTCAGTCAGGTCTCCTAGACACCTGTGGCTCAGGGCTCAGGAGACCAAGAACTCGGCTTCAGAGCCTGCACTTTCCCACCTGGGGAGTGGGGGGAGGTCCTCTCGCCTCCTCTCCCATCTGCCAGGCTGTGGAGGGGCGCCCCATCAGGTGACGGTGCAGGAGTGGGGGCCACAGCCCAGCCCCTCCACAGCCAGCGGAGGATCGTCTGTCAGGGTGTCTGTGGTTACTGCCTCCTGAGAAGCAACTAGGCGGGCTTCAGCCAGGCAGCCATGTCCTGGGGCAGCCGGGACTTCCAGGTCTGGGGACAGCCCAGACCAGCCAGCTCATCCCAAACAGGGGAAGCCCTGACCTTGAAAACAGAGCTGTGTCCTCTGCTGTTGGAGGCCTTGCCACTGCATCCCGCCCACCCCTTCCCAGTCCCTGGGGCACGCCGTCCCCACCTGCCGTCAGCCTGTGCCTCCCTCCCCCTCCAGCCTGGTCACCATTCCCTCAGCACCTCCTGCCAGGCCGAGGGCAGGCCTCTCCTTCCCAGCCCCTCTCCATCACATGGTCCCCTTTCCTTTTCTTCACAGCTGTCCTTGGTGCCTAGAATTCTCTTTTCCTTTACTGTCTCACCCCCTAGCCTGTCATCTCCGTGAGGGCGGCACTGGGCACAGGGGGGCACATTCCCTGAGGACCCCCCCCCTCACCCCAGTCAGTGTCTGCACCCAAAACCCCATCCGCCCTCATCCCCGCAAAGCCCACAAGCAGCCTCCTCCGCGGGGCTCCAAACCCTTGCTCCTGGCCAGGGGCTCATCCTGTCCCACAACGGAGTCCGGGGGTCCTGGAAAGACTGCGGCAGGGCCAACCGGCCTCCAGCGCCGCATTCTCCAGGGCGGCAGGCGAGCGCCACCTCCGCGGTCCATGCCCACCCGCCCCACCTCCGCCAGCCTGTCACTCGGATGCTGCCGCGTCAGCCCCGCCCCTGTACACGAGCGCGGACACGCCCCTCCCCAACCCCCCCCAACCCCCTGCGGAGCGGGCACCCGCCTGGTACCCCGGACGCTGGGTCCCCCCGGCGCCGGAGGACCCACATCCCAGCCACTGCAACAAGTCCGCGGAGCCAAGGAGGCCTGCGGGCTCCAGGCCCGGTCGCCGTGCTCCCGCAGCCCCAGCGCCCCCGAGCCGGCTCCCGAGGTGCCGCAGCCTCGCGTCCCGCACGACCCCATCTATCCTCTCTGGGCAAAGGCTCTCCGGGCAAGCCAGCGCAGTTCCGGGGCATAGACTCCCAGGCTTGGAGAACAATGGGGCCGCTCTCTGCGCTTCCTCCGCCCAAGCAAGCTTTGTTCCTCCCTTCCCGCCCGTTCGGCTTCCATTAGCCCAAGGGCACCGGGTTCCCCGTCAACCAGGAGGCTCCGTGCGAAAGCCCAGATCTTTCCACATTCTCTAAAAACCCGGAGGTAGAGGTTTGGGCCAGAGCCGGCCCAGGGATAGGACGCGCATCCAGATGTGTGCAGCTGGCTGCCGGCCTGCCCGCTGGCCCCAGACGGTCCCCTTGCCAGAACCCCCACACCGGGGATATCCGACCCGTGCTCCCACTGGAGACCCACAGAGGAAGTGGGGCCTCAGCTCACATCTGCGTTCCCCACGTCTGTCCTCTGCACCCGCTCTCCCCCACACTCCCCTAGCAACGCTGGATGCGCTTACCCAGTGCAGACCGTAGCAGCGCTGAGGTCTCCACCAGGCCCCGATGGTGCCCACTGGGATTCTGGGGTTTAACTGGAAGCAAAGGAGCTCTGTTTCTGAGCATCCGACGACCCCCACCCATTGTCCAGCCTCACCTCAGGCCACAGCAGGGCCTGGGCTCGCTCCTGGTGACCTTTTGAAGAAGGTGCACTTTAGCCACGCGCACCTGGCGGTGGGCCAGCCCTGCACGTCTGGGCGCAATGCCCACCCGATATCTGGAGAGCAGGACCAGGAGGAGGGTGGGGGTGCGCTTCCCCTCCCCTTCTCTTGCAGCTGGCGAGGAGAAAGCAGGGCGGGGTGGGGCGGGGGCAGGACTCACCCAGCATCTGGCTGAAGAGCAGCTGCTCCAGGTCTCCCAGCACGGTCACCACGAGCTCGGGGTCCACCTTGAGGAAGGCGCGCTCCTCCTGGCCCTTGGCGGAGGGCACGGCCGCGGAGCCCTTCTGCGCCTTGGCCTTGCTGGAGAGGAGCTCATCGTCCGACTTGCCGTCGTCGCTCACAGCCGCCTCCGGAGCCTTGCTGAGCGGCTTGACCTCAGCGTAGGGGCCACGCGGGATCCGGCTCGGCTTCCCTAAGCTGGGCGCCAGCGGAGCCAGGGGGGTCTTGGCGCCGCCCGCAGGGCCGCCCTTGGCCTGGAAGAGCGAGTGCTCCGACTTGGACAGCGTCTTGGACATCAGCGGGGCCTCGCGGCCTTTGGACCCCCCCTTGCCCAAGCCCTTGGGCGCCTTGGCCATGTCGTCGCTCCACTCCGGCTCATAGAGCTGCAGCTTTTTCTCGGAGTCCGTGAGGAACGACAGGTTGGTGAGCGACTTCTGCTTGCGCAGGTTGGAGGCGGGCGGCCCGCCGGGGATTCGGCCGTCCACGCTGCCGGACTTGAAGACCTTCAGCTCGGCCGCGCTGGCCTTGGCCACGCCGCCGCCGCCGCCGGGCGCCTTGGCGCGCTTGGGCAGCATGCCTCTGCCGTCCGCCGCCTTCCTCCCCGCGCCCTCGCCGCCGCCGCCGCTCAGCTCCCCCTCGGGCTGCGCGCTCTTGACGCCGCTGCTCAGCATTCTGCCTGAGAGGAGCGCATGGACGATCCGCGCGTCTGCAGGCAAGGGGCGGGAGAGCGCAGGGAGGAGGGGCGGGGAGGGGAGGGGAGAGAAAGGACGGAAGAAACCGAGGAAGAAGGGAGAGGAGGGGGAGGGACGAGGGAGGGGGAGAAGGGAGGAAGGCGAGCCAAGCCAAGGGCCCAGGGGAAGACACGCAAGGAAGGAAACCGTGGAGCAGCGGGGCGGGGTCGGAGGAAAAGGGGCGGGCGGGGAAAGACAAACTAAAATGTAAAAATCAATCAAAGCAAGAGTGGAAGCCCCGCAGCGGCCCCGCCGGCCCGCCTGGAGTCCAGTGGACTCGCAGCCCACAGCGCCCTCGCTGCTCGCCGCCTGCCCGCTCCCGCTTGAGCAGGGCTGCGGCTGCGGCTCCCAGCGAGGAAGGAGGGAGGGGAGGCGGGCGCAATCCGGGGAGGGGAGGAGTGTGCATGACGGAGGGAGGTGGGGGAGAGGGCTGTGTGTCTATTTCTGGCTCGAAGGGGGTGGTATTTGCGGCAGAGATCCAGGGCGGGTGAGTAGGGGTTTGGGGGGCGGAGGTGGTAACGGATGCGACCAGTGTTTCTCCTGGCTTCGGGTGCAGAGGCGGTTACATTCCCCAAGGGACATGGTGGCCCCCGGCTCTGACCAGAAAGGGGGGTGGTGGAAAGGATCTTCAGAGGAGATGTGGGGTGCAGGTAAAAGGGACTGAGAACCCCTGGCTCAGCATGAGGGAGGGAGAGTGGGCTGGGGGCAGGGATGCTGGGAGCTGGGGATAAAGATATCCAGGTCGCTGGTTCCCCACCCCCACCCCAAAGCTTCCGGTTTCCCTCCTAGAGGCTGAGGGTCCCACCTAGTTCAGTGTCTGAGGCTCAGGGGGTAGGAGGTGGGATAACAGCTGACCAGGGAGGGGCTCCCCATGGGAGGGAAGGACCAGCTCCTGGGATCAGACCAGGTGCCCATGGGAATGGGTTTCGTGACCTTGTCAAAGCCACTGCACTCTCTGGCTCTGTGTCTTCTAATCGTGGGTCTAACCAGCTCCAAAGGCCTTTGGAACTGGGAAGTGCTGTGACAAACCTAGGGAACCAGGAGGTCTAGCACAGGTCCCTTGCCGACCAGAGCAAAGGTGGGGCCGCAGAGCAAATGAAAAAAGCCTTTTCCTCGCCCTTCTGCCTCCCCTCCTGCCTGGGCCCAGGGAAGGGAGATGGGGTGGAAGGGCGGGGGCAGAGGCAGACAGAGCACTTGGCTGGAGCTGTCCCTCAGAAGAAGGGACTGGCCTCCTAAGTCAGGGCCAAGGTGCCTGAGCAAATGGTCCTCAGACAGAGAGTGAGGCACAGGAGAACGTGGAGGGGTGCCGGAAAGCAAAGCTGGCTCCAGGGGAGGCAGGCCCCAGATGGAGCCACACTGGGCACGGTCAAACCCTAAGCATTCTGCCAGAAGGTGCCAGCCCTCAGATTACCTGCCCAGCCCTCCCCACCCTCCCTCTCCCCTTCCCCTGGAAGATGAAGACGCTATGTGTCTGTGCCATGGCTCTGTCACTCTCCTGGAGCTAATCATCCGCCTGCCTGGTGACAGGTATATGTGGCCTGTGTCCCCACCAGCAGCAGCGCGGTCCACCTGCTGACCCGGTGAGCACCTTGGAGCAGGTGCTGGGACTGTGGGGGTGAAATGGATTTGGGGGCCTGGGCGCCGTGCACTGTGTGTGTACCCCGCATGCCTCTGGTCCTGGGATTTCCCAGGACTCTGCCTTCCACAACGGCGGGGCTGGAGTGGGAGCCCCTGAGACCCACAAGGACAGGGATCACCTCGGACGGGCTGTGCGCCCCACAGTGCCGGGAACGTGAGTCCTCACGCAGACGGGTGCTTGTAAGAAGCACAGGCCCTTGGTGGAGATACAGAGGAAGAAGGAAGTTCTGCCCACAAGGACGTCAATGTCGGGTAGGGGATACAAGCTAGGTAACACAAGTCCTGTCCCTGTGGGAACGCGGTGTCACTCACATCAACACATTCATCACGGGTGCACACTAGGTGTGTGTGCTCACTGCAGGGATGACAGGACAGAGCCCGGAGAGCAGCGCCCCTGGCTGCCTCACCGACTGTTGTGGGTGCCATCTGGCACATAGTAGGTCCTGAAAACATGAGTGTAGGACTAAGGGGCTGTGCCGGCAGGAAGGACAATGGTGGAGGAAATCCCGAAGGCTTCCTGGAGTACGACGCAGACCAGGGGAGCAGGAAGCAGGAGGGTAGGCTCACGCCCGCCCAGCACTGCCACTGCCTCAAAGGACTGGAGGAGAGGAACTGGGAGAAGTTACCAGAAGGTCCTGTGACAGAGGGTACAACGCAGCCTGGCCTGGGGCCTATGTCCAGCACCTAGGAAACTCGGGTGGAGAGGGCTCTGTGATTCCAGATGGGGCATTGACAAGCAGGGAGTCTGGTGGCTGAAAGGCACAGAAGGGGTTCCATGCTGGGACGTGGCCTGGGCACAGGCAGAGCCCAAAGACGAGGCCGTTCCTGAGCTGTTCTCTGGGCACACACACAGGACGCCCGCTTAGCTCAGGGAAGGTCTCTGGCCCCATCCTGGTGTCAAATCTCTGGGGATGCACACCCTCCCTTCCTACCCCACAGGCCGCTTTAATGAGACCGCAGTCACGCCTCACTCAGAGGCCATCCTCTAATTTGCACAACACACGCACAATTCGATCACAGAGGATCACCTTTCCTAAAAATAGCAATGTGAGAATCCGGGGACATTTGTACTCTGAGGTACCAGGTTACAGCGGCTCTTGCTTGTCGTCTCTATGTTTTTTTACTGCATATACATTCATCCTTAGCAGTCAAGGAGAAATGAACGGGTGGCCCTGTGGCCGAAAGGTCCCTTCCACCTGCCACCTCTCCCTGGGGTTCATTTGGGCCCTGATCTCTGGTACCCAGGTCTGTGGGTTCACTCCCATCACATTAATCTTTAGAATTGATGAAACACCATCTTACGTTGCTCTGTCCGCTGGAACGTCCTTGTCCCACAGGCCCACTGGCCCTGGGACCAGCTCTTCCTCTCCTGGGTATCTCACTCCTCATCCCCTCTCTTTATTCCTCTTTGTTCTGCCTTGTCTCCGCTCCAGGGATGTCATATGCCCCAAATCCCAAGTCCCCTCCTTCCTTGAATCATGCTGCCTCCTTCAAGAAGTGAGTCACTTGTCCCCCCAAAACCCTGTAAACCCCCCACTCCCTCCTGAACAAACGCCACCTGTCTGTCAGTGGGAAAACACCTTCCACGTTCATCTCATGTTAACTCCGTGGGGATCCCCTTGAGGGCCAGTCCTCCCTCTGTCCACACGTCGCCTTTCCCTGTCACCCTCGAAAGGGACTTGCCATGGCCACGTGATGGTCCCTGTAAAAACTCGTCTTGGCATCCTGGAACCTCAGCCACTCCTAATGTGGCCTGTCCCTCCATCAGGCTCTGTTTTGATTCCTTTCACATCCCCTGAGTTTCCCACCATCCTCTGGTGCAGTGGGAACCTCTGCTGCCGTGGCAACAGCCATTCCAGCATCAGTCAATAAGGCCAATGTGCAGAACCTTTCCTCCAGTCATTCCTAAAAAGACGGGGCTGGCCCTGTCACACCATGCCCAAACCCAGCCCCGAGCCCCTCCCACTCTGCAGGACAGACAGGCTGTGGGCCGTCCACTGAAGACAGACGAGAGCTGTGTGATGCGGGCAGAGGGGGCGGGGTGCTGGTCTGTGGTGACCTGTGGGAGACGACTGGATCCTGCCCGGTTTCCACAGGGGAGGTGGGAAAGACACTGGTTTGGAATCATGCAAGTAAGTCCCTAACCCCCAGGCCCCCAAAACCGGCTCATCACCCCACGCCCCTCTCCCCCTCTGTGATGGGGGTGGAATGACGTTTGTTGACCGGTAACTTAAAGCGATTTGAGGAACGCAGATACAGGCTGTAACAGAGCCAAGGAAAGGCCTGCTGTGTGATTTCACATCCTCACACCCCTGAGACTGGAAACAGCTGTGACCCAGGTTGTCTGGGGGAGTCTGGGGGCTCTGCCCAGTGGATGGGGTGGGGAGAGGAAGAGAAGGTGGCAAGGAGGCAGGACTATTGAACGAGGCTGCCCCCACCCTGCTGACCTTGAAAGGTGACCTTGGGAGAAAGTGGGAGCTGAGGGCGGGGGTCGCGGCAGGTGAGTCTAGGTGAGACGATGGCAGCTTGGAGCTGGGTGGTGACAGCGGTCAGACTCTGGCTATAATTTGAAGCCATCAGAATTGCTGATGGAGCAGAGGTGGACGAGGCAGATAGAGAAGAATCGAGGCTCTGGGCCTGCACACGCTAAGACGAGTTGCCATCACTGAAGACAAGGAAGCTTTCAGAGGAGCTGGTTTTGGAGAGAGGATCGGCGTCCTCTGTTCGCTCTGGCCCTTCTTGAGGCCAAGTGCACCTCGTCGAGGACGCCTTCCCTGACTCGGACGAGGTCCCTTTGGCCACTTGAGTCGTCGGCTAACATCCGTGGCCAGCACTCTGCACCCACTCATTTGTGTTTCCATCTTTGGTTGGTTTACTGGTGATGGACTTTTTCTCAGAACCAGCAGGGCGCTTTGTACCCAGTGGGCTCTCAAGAATACTTGGTGAATGACGATTGAGTAAATGAACGAATGTGTGACTCAGAGCAGATGTGTGGGGGATCGTAAACAGCAGTGACCTCCCAGAACCCCGCGGTGAGACAGTGCAGCTGGCGTGCTGGAAGGGAAGGCAGGCTCTGGGATGCTGTCCCAGCGATGCCTTCTCTGCAACCCTGGGCTGCATAGAGGCCAGCAGGGACCCCTCTTGGTCCCTTTGAGGGAAGCTCCTGTTTTTTAGGGCAATGACCTTGGGGCACATCACTGCTGGGACCCTCTCCTGCCCATGTCTCTGCTCTGCTTGGAGGTGTGGAAGGAGTTTCGCCACACCTCCGGGAGACAGGGACAAGAGTGGGCAAGGTATCCTCAGGCTCCCCGGCACATGTAGCAGTCCCAACAGGAAATTGAGCTCCCGCCACTGCCACCTAAAAAAGGAAAGGGGCCCACGGATACGCCAGCTTGCTCACACCTCTGGGGCCTCGTCACCACCTTTGCTCTGCCTGTCTGGTCCCAGGAGGCACCCTAAGCTCAGAGGTTGGGGTCTTTTCTTCTGCCACAAGGCCAGGTGTGTGGGCTCAGAAGAGGTCTGCTGCCTGCCTGTCTTACGGGGAAAATGAGACTCAGCAAACCGAAGGCTGGGAGTGGGGCCAGGGGTCAGGGGCCTCAGAGCTGCCTCCTGGCCCAGCTGTCTCAGGGAGCGCTTCCTTCCGGGAGGGTGGAAATGCTGAGAAATTCTAACCCACAACCTGCATTCCTGGGAGCTCATGCAGCTGGACCCATCCCCCTGGCCTCTACCCAGCAGGCCAGGATGGAGCAGCCAAGCCTGCCCAGGGCGTGAAAAGGGAGGGGCAGAGACCAAGCCTGAGACAAGAACAAGGCACCTCCGGTCACATGAGGTGGTAGGATAGAGCCCAGGAGAGCGTCCCCAGCTGCAGGACAGGACTCCCAGGATGGGAGGGACACAGGTCCTCCCTTGAGAGCTGGGCGCTTTGGGCTAAGTGACCAGGGGTCAGTGGGAAGGTGGCTGAGGGACTCCCCGGAGGACTGGCCCAGGGCTGGGAGGTCTGACTGAGGGCTGAGCTTGGGCTCCTGCTCTGACCCAGGGCTGGAACACGAGGTCTCACTCCCTCGGCAGGGGCCGGCCCCTGATGGATGGAAGGCACTGTGGAGACGGCCCAGGACTGCCAGGTGCTGAGACCTTCCTTCTCCTGGGAAAGCCAGAGCCCCATGGCCTCCCATGGGGAGTGTGTCTGTGGCTTGATGACCTGGTGGCTTTCCGGGTAAGGACTGTCCCATGCGCCCTACCTGGTGGCCATAGAGGCCAGTGCTGACCCACTCACAGCCTCAGGCCTTCACCCCTCCCTGCCCTGTGGTCCAGGCTAACCCCACCCCTGCCCTTCTCCTGAATGGCTTCTGTGAATTCAAGCCCCATTCACCGTTCAAGGCCCAGTGTCAGGGCCGCCTCCTCCAGGAAGCCTTCCCTAACTACCCCACACTGACCTTCACCTTCCCACCTATGGGTCACTGTCAGGGGCCACGTGGCCACATGGCCTGGTTATGTTCTGGGGACATATCCCCTCCTTCTAGCCAACTTGCAAGCCCCCCGATACAGACTGCATATTTGTGTCTCCCTCAAGTTCATACATGGAAGCTCTGATCCAATGTGATGATATTTGGAGGGAGGGCATTGGGCCGGCCCCTTGATCCTGGACTTGCAGCCCCCAGAACTGCGAGAAGTAAAGGTCTGTTGTTTAAGCCGCCTGGTCTGTGGTCTCTTTGGTAGAGCAGCCCGGACGGATGGACGGATGACGGCACCTCCCTACGGTGGTTGGTCAGGGCTACCCAGTGCTTGTCAACCAGCGACTGCCACCAACTGCGGTCAGGGGCCCCCTTAGCCACGGGCACAGGCATCATTTCACAGACCCTATGAAGCAGGGATTACGTATGTCCTCGTTGTAAGAGAAACCCGCCCATGTTCACCCAGCGGGCTGCTGCGGGGTCAGAATCTGACTCCCCGTGACCATGCGGTCACCAGGCAGCTGTTTCTGGGGGCTGGCTTAACACCTGCTTGTGACCCCAACAAGTGTGGAACTCCCAAGCAGAGAGAGGAGGACGGGTCCTGAAGGGGGAGTGTACGTGGGCAGGAGCCCCCCAGCCTGCCCTGCTGAGGCCCCACTGCCCCGGGGTTTGCACGGCTCTGCACCTCACTGGCACGCTGAGATGGGCCCATGGAATCCGGGGCTGGGGACAGGGGTGTGGGACGTCTCCTCTGGGCACAGCCTGTGGTCTCCTCTGTCCTGGGGTCCTCGTCACTCCCAGGGCCCCGGCAGTCCTGACAAGCCTAGGACCCCTCCCCCACCCCGGGCACTTCCCTATTCTGGAGTCTTGGGGTCCTGGTTCTCCTCTTGCCTTGCTGGATGGCCATAAGGGAATACTTATATTCTCTGCACTTTGGCGGGTCACGAACTAGGCGGAAGTGGGGGGTGGAGAACCTAATCCCCCTGCTTATGGATTTACAGCAGGAGAAAAACACCGCATCTAGGGGACTCTGTGTGAAACGACACTGGTTTAAAATCAGATCCCCCTGTTCCTCAAGCTAATAAAGACGCCAGGATAAGGAGTCTAGATGTCTCCCATATGTGCTTGGCGTGTGTTGCCATGGCAACTGTCCCACACACACCTGCTGGGGGCTCCACTGCACACTGGGCCCAGAGGACCTCTGCACCACCCAGGCGTACCTCCTTACACCTGGACCAGCCCAGAGCGGTTGTCATGGTAACTGCAGGCATGTGACGGGGAACCCCAGGCAGGGAAGAGGAGGGCAGAGTGTGCTGCGGCTGTGCCCACGTGGTGGGTGGTGACACGCAAACTGCCCATATGGGCACACCTAGTGTCAAATCCGACCCTCCACGTCCACGCAGAGCTGGTCACTGTAAGGTCCCTGAGTCACAATACTAAGTGGAACCTCAAAGCTAATCTTACTCAACACTGACCCACTCGTGATGAATTCTGTTACCTCAACATGGGCCAAGGAAACCCAAAAACCTGATGCAGAAACACACAAGGTCCTAACCTGAGGTTTCTGGCCAGGCCTGCAATGACGTCACCATGGCAGAGCGGGGCTTCTGAACCAGTTCAGACTGGATTCAGAAGGTCCATAAAACCAACCATCAGATGTAAGTCTTGCGTCGCGAACACGTCCCCGTGTCTGTGGAGATGCATGGTTCTGAGCAGACAACGGCACAAAAGGAGAGCCTGTCCGCATGTGACCCTGAGCCAGCTGGGGACAGAACCTGGCCTTCCTCCCGTCTGGAGGGAAAGACATTCACTGGCTGCGCTCATCTGGCACCTGGGCGCTTTATTCGAGTTTTAAGATTTTAAATGAGGCGTTGACCTTAGCAGGGGTAGGCCATGGGTTCCTACCGTAATGACTTGTAATACAATAATCACTGGTAGTTACTTGGCATATAGAAACGGCTGTGCAAACGTTCAGAACACTCACTGGCGGGGTGGGTGGAGCTGCACGCCCCAGGAGGACGGCCCTGTCACCCAGCCCCAGCCCACGGGCCTCTGTGCCCCTTCCTGCCTCCATGGAAACCAGGTTCTCAGCAGGACGGGTGCGGTGAGCTCGCCCTGGACGTTAGGCCGCTCTCCCTCCACTGCCAGGGGGCTGAGTGCCCCTCCTGCACCACCTGCCCGCCTCCATGCTCACCACTGAACACACCCATTTCTTTCGCCAGCCCTGGCGGAGGTGGCAGGATCTTGAGGAGGCGACAACCTCGTCTTTGTCTGCCCTCCCCTCGCCCAGACTCTGGGACCCTCCGTCTGCCCTGACCCTTTAATGATCTCCAGCTCCCTCGGAAGCCGGGCTCCCCCGCCCGCCAGCCACACACAGGAAGGAGGTTTGGATTCCTTCCGCCATGCAGGACGCGGAAGGACAAGTATTAGGCGGGGTCATTTCCAGCACTTCATTTTCCTGGTCATTGTGTTCTCCTCACCTCACTCTCTTCAATGGCCTCTACGAGGGCTCCTTCTGTGTGAGCCCTGCTGGGCAGCCTCCTTGTGGGGGAAGTCTCTCAGCGGGGACCCTAATCCTCTTATCTCAGAGGTGGGGGAACCACTCTGCTCCAGTTTCTGCCCATTCATGGAGCCCAAGGGAGGGCCTAAAGCCTTGGCTGTGAGTGGCATGGGGCAGCCATGCCTGGCACTGAAGCCCCTGCCAGCTCCCACCTGCCCTGGGCTTTGCAAGTTACCCACAGAACTGGCCACCCTTTGCCCAGGGGTGGGGCAAGGACCTGCCAGCCCAGGTCTTCAGGGTGACACTTGAGGGGAGGCTTCTGTGCCCTGGTCACGAGGGACAGTGGTGCGTTTCGCAAATAGATCATGTTCCTTCCTCCTCCCGTGGCTGAGATTTCTGGCTGCCCCACAGCTCCCTGTGTAACTACCTGAACCTCTGAGGGTCCCGCCAATAGGGACAGATCCTGAGATCACACAAAGCCATCCGCCCTGGAATGTGGTCTGTGTTGTCTAGTCAACTGTCTGCAAGTCCTGTCTCCACGGATGGCTGGGAAATCAGGCTCAGCTTAGCCCAGGTCCCCCGAGGGCAGAGAAGACGGTGGTGTGAACTCAGCATAAAACCACATAGGTGACATCCTGGGGCTGGCTCGGGTTGAGGGAGTGTTCTATAAACGAAGATCATTGTTGCCATTTGGTCATTTAGCATTTGGGGTGCCAGAAGGCAGGGGTCACCTGCTAACAAATTAGGCCATCTTGAAGGAGTCACGGTTCCCTTCCGAGCTGCACCTCTGCCCGTGAAAAATGCGCCCATATTGGCGTAAATTTTGTCAGCACTTTGGCTTCCTGCGTTCTTTGATCGCGAGCTGTTTGCTGCGGGGATACTGGGGTTTGGCCTGACGCTCCCAGAGCTCCCCACAAGCTCAGACGCTCCCCGGGATACACACTCTCCGGGATGCAGGCTTCTCAGAACAGAGACACTAGGCACCCCCCTGAAATCCACAGGACACCAGAAACTGAACTGGGGCTTAAAGATGGAGTCCGCTGAACAAGGGAGAAGAAAGCAGGAGAAAAGCAAACGACTACAGCCTGAAGTACACTCCACACGGCCTCCTGCTCTCTGCACGGCAGGAAAGAGGCTGTTCCCCCTACATATGTTACGATGAGGCAAGTCCCTTCATTAACGGTCTGTGTCAACCTCGGGCAAACTTTCCCGGTCCCTCCGTACACGGCCTCACACATGTGGGCACACCACGCCAACATGTCAACCCTGGCTTCCTCGGGCTTCCCAAATGGAGATCTGATGGTGGCCTGTGCACTGCTTTGCACTGCTGGCACCCAAGGGGGTCTTAGCAGGAGCGACCAGTACAACCAGCTGGGCTGGGGAGAGTCGGGGCAGAGGCCGAGATGAGCTCACAGACCAGCGGGGAGGTCTGAGCTACAGAAGAAGGCAGACCTGGCCCCATGTCCACAAAGTGACATAGAAATGACAGGATCAATAGTTGTGAAATAACTGAGCGGGCTCTGTGAATAAAATCCGTATCAGTCTATGACACAGAACTCTCCAAAGCACCCCATTCTCCTTCTACAAAGTGGGGGAATAAGCCCAGGGCCCCTCCGTGCTGCCCTGTCAGTTCTGACAAGGGCGGTCACTGGGTAGTTTTTGCGGGGCCAACAGATTCTCTAGAGCAGCTGGATGAACCCCGACACTGAATCCTTGAGGGCAGGTCAGTCTTACTCATCTTTTATCCCAGTGTCTAGCAAGGTGCTGGCACAAGGCAGATACCCAGTGACGGTTTGGTGATTGACTGACTGACTGACTGACTGACTGACTGACTGACTGAATGAATATCACGCCCTGAGTGAAGTTCAGGGGTAGAGGGAGCAGGGCTTAAATGGAAGCCTTCATTGTCTCCTCTCTTCCTCTCGTCTCTGTTCTCTCCAAGTTCAGAAGAGTACAGGCGCCCTACAAAGCATGAGCAGACCCCAAACCGCCCCATCCCACTGGTCAGAGAGCGGGGCGGATCCTTCGCCCCGATGGGTCACCACACCGCCCGACCAGGGCCAGAGCAGAGGCAGCATGTGAACCTGCCCCCGTGCCCAGGAGCCTTGAGGAAGCCACCTCCCCGGTTCCTGCACTCTGCCCCATGGCGTGACCCCCACTCTCAGGTCCAGGTGAGGGTGGTTTTGCAGCTGACAAGCCTGGGGGTTCCTGGCGCCTGTCTGCAGCACAATGAGAGGTCCTCTCTCCGACTCATCGGGTGACAATTACGGACGCGAGCCGGGTTAGGTGGCATGCATCGCTAGCTCAAGCCATGTGGCGCACACATAAGGAAGCCATTACACTCACAAAACTGCAAGTGTAAAAATAGAGACATAGTTTCCTGGTTACCACATTCTAATCTGATGGTCTTTCAGTGCCAGTGAAATTTGGTTTCCTTTTGTCCCCTGCCATGCCCGTTTCCCCTGCGTGTCTACTTATTGTGGGAGCGGTGGTTCACTGTTTCAATGCCCAATCCCCACCCTGCAGCCTTCCTCCCCACAGCTTGCCAGGGAAGAGTGACTGTGGCTGCTGTTTCCAGGTCACAGTGGCTCTAAGTCCCAGCTGGAGACCAGGCCCGAAGACGGCTCCAAAGGATGGAGGGACGCGGCTGCCTGCCCAGCAGTTGACAGGGCAGGTGGCACACCAGCGGTGGCCAGTGCCATCTGGATCAGGCTCTTTTCCCTGCCCAGATTTGCCCACTGGAGCAGGGCACTGACTTGAAGCTGTGACCATCTCGGGTTTTCCAAAAGCAAGTTCATGTCTTTCCTAGTACAAGTGTCCCTTTGTCTGGGGAACAAGAGGACAGAGCTGTTCCCTGAAGTGTGGAGTGTCACAGACCTCCGGTGCATTTCACAGCTGTCCTCCAGACATGTCTGTAATGCTGCAAGAAAAGCAGCACCCACCCCACTCCCGGCTAAGAGTTTAGAATCTACGGTAGATTCTACGGTCGGTACACGCACGCGTTCATCATTCACTCATTCAGAGACACCGACTGGCGCCTGCCATGGGCCAGGGACCAGCCTGGGGACACGCAGTGGTCTGTGCCCTTACAGGATATCACTGTTTTCGGGTGAGTCTCACACTCTGGTTCCTGAGGCTGTTGACAGAACTCTCCACATCACGTGATCTGCTAGGCCTCAGATGCCATAGGAAAGGTGGTCCTGGGAGAGGAGGCAGCTGGCCGGGTGGTTGTGGCCTGTAGGCCTGGCCCCCAGCACCTTCACTGGTAATCTGGGCTTTGCTTGGACCCTGGCTCTGGGCTGTCACTCTCCCAACTTACACTGTCTGTCATGGCCTCAGAGGCTCCCGCAACCTGAGCGCTGGGTAAACACAGCACCCACTGGCCTCTGTGCTACCCTGACCTTGTGCTCCTGCACCTGAAGGACCAGCTCTGGGTTGAACCAACAACGGCCACAGCTCAAAGTGCAATTCACAGCTGATGCCCGGTAGTGACAGGTGGACCTGGTCATCAGGTGGGCAGTGGCCTCCCCTCCCCAGGAGCAAGTCCATCCCCAGGACCACTTACCCATGCAGGACAAGCTGTCCTCAGTCCTGCCATGGGGGCCAGAGTGGCCGTCCACGGCCCAGCTGGCCTGGGGGAGTGGGCCGGGCTCCTGGTCTGTCTGCAACCTGTGGGACAGAGAAGGCTGGTTGGTCACGCGTGGCCTCGGAACCCCTGCCGGGGGCTGAGGAAACCCCACAGAGCTTGGTGCTTCTCCTCTGCCAGTGCCTGCACCCACGTGCCCAGGCTTCCCTGATGGGCACAGAGTATGTGCACGCCAGAAGGCAGCAAACCTGAGGGGAAAGCTGGGGTGGGGAGTATGGGGGGAGCCCCCACGTGCACAGACGCCTGAGGCCTGTGATGATTGACTGACTGACTGAACGGGCCCAATCCCAGGAACAGGCATCGCCTGCAGGGCATGGGATCTCAGGCCTGATCACTGCCCCCAGGCTGTGCACAGATCAGAGCCACGTGCACACACGCAGGGAGACTCCCCTTGAGCTGAGGTCACTGACTCCTGTGAGAGCTGAGGGGACACGGGCCTCCTGGCCTAGCCGGCAAGCGAATCGGGAGAAGGAGGGCTGGGCCCAGCTCGGGCCAGCGACTCCCAGGAGGATAAGTCCGGGCTGGGCCAGTGGTGGCAGCAGGAAGGAAGGGTGGGGTCCTGGGCACCAGCTCCCAAGCACACAGACCTCTGAGCAGGGCCGCTCCCTCCCTCCCTCCGGGGAACAAAGGCTGGGAGCTTTGATTACAGGCAATTACCCTGGGCTCTGGGAGCTGGCCCGCCCTGTCCTGTCCGTCTCCAGCTAAATGGTGCTTTGGCATCTGAGCAGGAGGGGAGAGCAGGGCTGGGGGCTGGGGGGGCAGACGCTGGTCCTGGGGGGGCCCTGGGGGAGGACCTGCGAGTCTCCAGTACCCCTGTGATGCCTCCCTCCAGCTTTCCATCTTCAGCACCCACATGGCTGGGGCTCTGGGCCCAGCTCTGCTATTAACTCGCTGTGCAATGCAGAGCAGATCTCTCCCCGCTCGGGGTCTCCCTTCCATCGTGGGGTGGACACTGTGACCTCTGTGAGGTCCACATCGGTTTGACAGTCTAAGGCTGGTTTCTTGGAAGAAATGAGCGTGGATCTGAGTGTCTGAAGTCAGAGAGGCAATGTGCTGGTGAGAAAGTAAGAGGACCTTCTACCAGGGAGAGAGAGTTCTGTACAACGTATAAGTGGTTCACTGACTGACAGCACACACGTAAAGAGTAAGCAGAGTTGGACGCAGGCCACGTGGGCATCACCAGTATCGGAAACAGGCCTGGTTTGCTGCCGTGGGTGTCACGGCCACTGTGGCGACACAAGGGCGGGAGGGGGTTGGGCAGACGGGCACGGGCTCCGAGACGGCGGCCTGCACCTCTCAGCCTGGTGGGCTCTGCCGTTTCAGGCCGTCCTGCCTCCACGCCGCCCCTCCCTGCCCAGCTTGAGTGGACAGTAGGGTCGGTGCTGGAAGTTGGCTGGAGGTTGAACCAGACAGAACAAAACCAGCAACGCAGCAGCCCTGACTCCATGGACTGGACCCTCCTCATTGAAGCCGATCCGCCGGCAGCCAGCAGAGGGAGGGAGGCGAGAGCTGCCAGGGAGAAAAACACCTAGAAAGGGCAGCGCCAGTGCTAGTGACGCTGCCCAGCCGTTTTCCAGGACAGCAGAGGGCACGAGGCAGAAGATTTCGTGCGTCCCGACCGAGGGGCATTTATGCCTCTCTGGGTCCAAGGAGCAGAGTATCCAGAGGGGGACAGTGGCTGGGTCAGGTGTCAGAGGAGAGGCAGGAGGTCACAGGAAGGACTGTGCCTGACCCTTGACAGGAGGTGGGCCGGGAAAAGGTGGCTGACAGACGTGCTTCCTGGAGAATCAGGTGAGGATGACCAGGCTGGAGACGCTAGACTGGGGACGGGCAGGGAGCAGCTGACGTTCTGCCCAGGTGCTGGGATGCAGAGCAGACTTCCACGAAAGCAGCATGTCTGTGGCTTCGAGGGAGCAGATGGCACCTCCTTGGCTTGGAACTCGTGGGGTGGCCCAACCTGGCTGTTGGCAGAGCTGCCCATGGCAGCAGCTCCAGGCCCCCCAGGCTATGCTAGGCTCCCGCCCCCTGCCTGCAGCACCTTGGGTATCCGTGGTCCTTGCCCAAACCATGACCCTATGTGTAACCCTAACCCGGGGCCTGAAAGGAGCCCCTTCTGAGGTCCCAGTGTCTGCTGAGTGGCGCTGTCGGCCGCACTGAAATGTTCAGAGGAAGAGGTTCTGACCTTGCTGGAAAAGGTCAGCTTCCAGATGTGGCCAGGGACCTGCAGGGTAGAGGATGGAACACCCCATTTAATGCCTGACACCCTTTCCCAAAGACTGAACTCCACGTGAAGGGCGTCAGGCAGGAGCAGACCCCCGGAGTCACCGTGAAGCGTTTGCTAACCAGACGAGAAGCCTGCCGGGGAGGCGCGCCCCGCGTCTGTACTTCTTCGAGAACCTGCGGTGCGCAGGTCACGGGGACACAGGGCTGCTTCTTGGGAACAGGACCCAGTGTGCTCACTGGGCAGTCAGAAGACAGGCTTGGAGGCAGAGACGCCGGGTCAGACATCCTCTGGTCCTGGAGTCGGCAGGGTTCTCGCAGTGATGGGAAGCTTGCGGCCTCACGGGTCCTTCGGACCATCTGTCTCAAGCTAACTTCTGGCCACCACGACGCCGACTCTGGTCCTTGGAGCTGCACCAAGTAAACCTAACTCAGCTCACAACACGACAGCCCTTCAAATATCTGAAAACAGCTCTCAGGCCCTCTCCAAGCTTTCCTTCTCCAAAGCAAATAGCTCAGTTCCTTTAATCTTCTTTATTTTTTTAAATATTTTTTTAAATTTTTCAACTACAGTTGATATTCAATATTATATTAGTTTCAGGTGTACAGCATAGTGGTTAGATGCTTATATAATTTAAGAAGTGACTGCCCCCAATAAGACTAGTACCCGCCTGGCACTATACATAGTTATTACAATATCATTGCCTATATTCCCTGCGCTTTGCTTTACATCCCCGTGACTATTTTTATAATTGACAATCGTACTTCTTACTCCCTTCACCTTTTTCACTCTGTCCCCAAACCCCCTCCCATCTGGCAACCATCAGTTTGTTCTCTGTATCTATGGGTCTGTTTCTGTTTTGTTTGCTCATTTATTCTATTCTCTAGATTCCACATATAAGTGAGATCATATGGTATTTGTCTTTCTCAGTCTGACTTACTGCACTCAGCATAATATCCGCTAGGTCCATCCACGTTGTTGCAAATGGTAAGATTCCATTCTTTTTAGTGGCCGAGTAATACTCCATTGTATATACGAGCCACATCTTCTTTATCCAGACGTCTTTTGATGCACTCGTAGGTTGCTTCCATATCTTCACTGCTGTAAATAGGGCGGCAGTGAACATAGGGGTGTATACAGCTTTTTGAAGTAGCATTTTGGGTTTCTTTAGATAAATACCCAGAAATAGGATGACCAGTCCTTCTTTGTCTCTTGTTATAGCCTTTGTTTTAAAGTCTACTTTGTCCACTATAAGTATTACTACCCCAGCTTTCTTTGTTTGTTTGTTTCCATCATCTTCATGAAATACCTTTTTCCATCCCTTTACTTTCCATCTGTGTGTGTCTTTCGACCTGAGTGGGTCTCATGTAGGCAGCATGTGTAAAGGTCTTGTTTTCGTATCCATTCAGCCACCCTATGTCCTTGGATTGGAGCATTTAATCCATTTACATTTAAAGCAATTGTTGATAGATACGTAGTCACTGCCATTTATTAACCATATTTTTTCCTTCTACTTCTTAAGGAAGTCCCTTTAGAATTTCTTGTAATACGGGTTTGGTGGTGCTTTAGCCATTCTTATGACACCTTTTTTGGATCCCTCATCAATCTGCAGTGTTTCTTTAAAGGTGTTTCTGTGCATCAGTGTTCTTTTAAAATGGGGTGTCCGTAACGGACGACTCTCAATGAGTCCTGAACGCAGAGAATGTAGTGTGGGCCTACTAACGTCCTTGTCCTGGACGCCGGGGCCCGATTATTAGGGTGCGAGAGTGCCTTTGATTTCCCAGACACCCAGTAACAGTGTCGCTTCTCCTGGAAGTTCAGGCTCCCCGTGGTTCCCACCCCTCCCGAGGTGCTGTGCCGCCCCAGCGGCCCCAGTGTCCAGGGAACACAGGACAAGCTTTTCTACCCAAAATGTGAGAGTTTATCTTCCATTTGCATTGGAAAAGCCCAGGAAGTCAGGAAGGTACTTAATTTGCATTGGAGCGTTTCTAGACTGTGGAATACTCAGTGACGAAAATTTAGTTTACTTAATGTGGTCATTAAGCAAAGAGTTCTATTTTTATTGGAAAAGCATAGTTGACTGAAGGGTCTGTTTTGCTAGGCACTCAACTCGCCACATCTGAAGGAAGCTGGAGAGACCTGCTTGCTGACCACACCGCCGTCCAATGGTGGCTGCCCCATATGACCATTTAAGAAGCATTACGTACTGTCCTTACTACGCCAGGTACAGAAACCAATATGTACAAGGCAACGTGGTAAGTGGAGGGAGAGACAGCAACAGACGAACAGACCGACAGACGGACAGACACAGGCATTAGGGCAGGCCAAGCAGGAAGAGTTAGGATCTCACTCCCAGGGACTCAGGGCCAGAGCCCACGACAGTGCAGTGAGGTGAGTGTCCCAGATGAGCTGGGCAGACGACTTGCCTACCGACCTGCCTACTGGCCTATTGACCTACCCACCTACCCACCCACTCACCTACCCACCTACCCACCCATCCACCTACCCACCTACCCACCAGCTACCCACCCACCTACCCACCTATCTACCTATCTACCGACCTACCTACCTACCGACCGACCTAGCTAACTGCTTCAGCCTCCCCAGCACCCTGATGCAGCCTCATTACTTCCCAGAGAGCAGGGGAAATGGACATTTTAGGGGTACCCTCCTTATGAGCCTCCGATTGTTCTGGAGTCCCGAGAGTTAGTTGAGAAACACCAGAGCTTGGATCCGGTTCCCTTTATATGTTCCCGATCCCATCAGCTCTCGAACCCCCACGTCTGTAGGACTCCCCTGCCTAACTTCTTCCATTCATACTCTGGGTCCTCTGGTCTCCACCAGCCACTCAGTGTCAATGGCGCTCCCCGCTTTGGGCTTGCCCTGGGGTCCCCCACTCACCTGTACTGGAAGGGGGCCACCGTGGCTGTGACAGGCTGGCTCTGCTGATGGCCCGAGGAGAAGCTGATGGTCCCCTGGGCTGGGGACGGACGTGTGCTCTGCACGGGACTGCAGGCTGGGGAGGGTGTCCCTGAGGCCACCCCTGCCTCAGGCTCCGAAAGCCTGGGCACCCCAGAAGCTCTGTGGCCTTTGTCGCTCTGATCTTTTCCGGGGCAGTCAGGAGCCTTTTGACCTTCAGGAGCCCCTGGGATGTGGGTTTCTCCATGAGAGCCAGAGTTCGGCCGGGGCGGGCTCCTGCCCCGAGGCTGGCGGACTGGAATCCCTTCCCGGGCCACCTTCTTCCTTCCCTGGGAGCCCTGTGCATCCCCTCCTCTTCTGGGCCCAGCCCGGCTGGACATGGCTGCTTTGGGGGCTGCCCTGGGACTGCTCCATGGGGAGCTGGAGAGGCTGTCAGCACCCTCGGCCGACTCTCTTACTGACCCGGCAGCCTTGGGGGAGCCTCGGCCCCAGGAGGCCTTAGGAGAGGAGCCTCTGGGCGGGCCTGCGGCCGTGCCCAGTCTCGGGGAGGCCGCTCGCTGTGGGCTCAGGGCCAGGCCAGCCTGGCGCGGCCGCAGCTGGGGAGAGGCGCCCGGGGTGTGAATCCGGGTCTGGGAGGCAGCTCGTGGCACCGGGATGGAGGAGACATAATGGGGCCGGCTGGCAGAGTTCACATTGGCCATCCCGTTCATGGTCCGCGAGGCTGCCCTGGAGAGAGAGGAGAGAGAAGACCATTAGGCACTGGCCCAGCTCCAGGCCCCTGCTGCACAGCGGTGACTTTGGGGCCACAGACGCCCCAGCACCAGGCTGGTTATCAGACTCCTGGGCTCCCAGCCTGACTCTGGGCAACCCCCTTTCCTCCGCTTGGAAAGGGGGCTGTAAGGGCCACGTGCAAACGTGGGTGAAAGTGCTTGGGGAGTTTAATGCGCTGGACCAACGGGGTTCACTTCCCCTGGACTCCGCTCCTGTCCGTTGAGCAGGACAGCCCCCTCCCTCTCAGGTCTCTCCTGGTTCTAGAATGTCCGTGGGAAGCCATCTGCCTTGTGCCCCAGCCTTTTTTCTGCCCTGCCCTTCCACTTGCCATGTCACCTGGCACCTGGCTCTCCCCCAGGGGAGTGTAATCTTCCAGATCCCACGGCCCCAAAGGTGGGGCAGCCAGTCACAATCCTGCAAATCATAAACTAGTAAACACCCACCTCACCCCCCACCAGCCGCCGTTCCGGCCACCTGGCTCGTGCCATTCGCTGGCCCTCCGCACAGATGCCATCTCTCCTGGTTTCTCCACAAGCCCCCACCCCTCAGCCACTGGACATTTGGGCACCTGGCTCACAGTCTTCCTCTCTCACCCATTCCCGACCCATCTTCTGACCTAGAAAGCTGACCTAGAAATTCCTCTAGTCTCGGAGACTGTGTGTCCCACCTTTAGACACAGGCAGACCCCCCTGCGTACCCCTGCCCCCGGCACCCAGGCCCTTCCCTCCCAGTCTCCTATCCATCAATTGTCGCATCTCTCTCCTGTATCTTCAGCATCTCCTCAACCACCTTCCTCTCCCACCATGTTAATTAATGGACAAACTGATCTGTTAATCACTTTCATTTCAAAGGGAATTTGAAGCAGTTTACAAAGACTTGAGCAACCAATTCCAGACAGATGAAAGAGTTAAATGTAGAAAATGCAACCATAAAAGAATTTGCAGAACACATGCATGAATGTTTCCATATTTTGTTCCGGGAAAGGTCTTTACAAGCACCATATCAAAGGCAGACATCATGAAGAAAAACACAGATAGATCTGAGTGCATAAACATTAAAATCCCTGTGTGGACAAAACAGCCCTTTCAAAAGGTGCAAGCCATCAATAAACTATAAAAATACTTGCAACTTATGTAAGAGACGAGGAGTGAATACCTCCAGATACCGGGAGCTCGACCAAATCAGTAAAAAGCAGACCCCATAGAAGAAAGAGCAAAAGACTTCACCAAGAAATTCACAAAATAATATAATGAGATAAAACATAACAAAAACAAAAGACTTCATCAAAATTGAGGAGATGCAAATTAAGTGTTATCGTTTGTTGTCATCAAATTTATCGTCTTTTAGGAAATTGTAACATCAGGCTGCAGGGCCGTCACACACGACCGTGGGACACTGTCAGCTGTAGAAGTGTACCGAGGGGAAGGATGGGGGCGAGCGTTTATGTACGAAGAAAATGCTCCAGTTGACTCCTGAAGGGTAAACTGGTACTGGGTGGAAATAGAGATGAAGGACATCTGGACAGAGAAAAGCCCACAAGAGCACGGCCGGTCCACCTGAGTCCACGGCAGTGTCCCCTTTCGTGCCATGGAGAAAGCTGCCAGCAACACACAATGTGGTTTATGGCTGTTGCTGACCTTCCCCTGACCTTGACTCTGTGGTGCCAGACCGCTTACAAGCTCAACTGTAAGAAGTGAGTAGGACCCGTGAGATTGGTGGATTTACAGAACCACAGCTCGAGCTGTCTGTGAGCGTTGGGGCTTATAGGACTGTGTTCCTGACCGATGGAATAATTTCCACAAGACAGAGGAATGCTATGACCCCCCTCCTTCCCTCTAATTTGTCCTTCAGTGACTTGATACAATTACTGGATGAACTGAAGCACCCCCACCTCTTCCAGCAGAGAGGATGGCAAAGCCACGTGTGTTGAGGGAACCACACCAGCTCGCCTCCACCGCTCCAACAGCTGCCCACCAACGAGGCCCACAGGGCCATGTCGGAGGCTGGCCTGACCCCTGCTCCCTCCCCGTCCATCTCATGTCACTCCCTGCCCACCCACCAGGCCGCACACTGAATCACGGCCTCCCACGCAGGGCACCCTGCCCTGTCCCCAGCCCCAGCATGCCAGCTATGAGAATCTGAGTAAATTACTTGACTCTCCATGCCCAGTCTGTAAAATGAGGGTCCAATAAAATCTAGAAACTACAGTTAGGTGGAGACACGGGGAGTCTTAAGGCAAGAAGAGAACACACGCCTCAGCCTGGCCTCAGGACCCATTGTCAGAGTCCTTCCCCAGCAGAGATGAGGGCAGGTTCACGTGGTCATCTTCCTTCCATCGGCCACCCCACTGACGGTCAGTTACAAGCATGCTGGCAATGCCGAGTGCGGGTCTGCTCAAAGGCTCCTGTGGGCCCTGAGCAGCTGACCCTGGCGGCCAGCACAGAGCTGGGCCACGCACTGAGCAGCTGAGCTAAGGAGCTGACCCCCCGTGAGAAGGGCCTGAGACGACTGACGCACTGCAGCCTCCCCGGCCCACAGCCCTCGGTCCTGTACCCTGACGGTGGGCTCTCATTCACCGCTGGGGCTTTGCTCTGTGTCAGCTCCTTGGCTGAGGCGCCAGGCCGTGTGCTCTGCCTTTCTCCACCTGCAGTGGCCCTGCGAGGTGGTGTTAGTGTTGTCATTCCCACTTCACAGGCAGCGACCCCGACGCACAGAGAGGCTAAGGAGCTCGCTGCTGCTCACACAGCTGGCCAGCGGCAGAGCCTGGGTGGGACCCAGACAGGCCGGCTCCGGCCAGTGCTTGCTGCTGACCCGACAGCCTGCATCCAGACCTCCCCGACCTTTCAGCCTGTGAGTCATCTGGCCCGGGCTCCACCAGGACAAGTGGAAGCCACTGGCTCAGGGCTCTGCAAACCCAGAGCCAGGAAGCGTTCGGGACCCCTAAACATTTTCCTCCAGCTCAGAAGCAGGTTAGAGCTTAAGCGCCAGCTCCCTCAAGAACAGGGGACCAGGGTGTGGTGCGGGCACGGAAGACGGCACGGAAGGGACAGTCCCCCCAGCGGCTGCAGGTCCCGCCCGGCCCTCCCTCCGCTGCCCTTTCTGCCCTCAAGGCGCCGGCCCGCCACGGCGGCGGCGGTGGTGCTGACGGGACAGCTCCCTGCAGCGGCGCATTAAGCGGCGGCGTCTGCGTCGCCTGCAGGCGGTCAGGGGGCCCATTTCAAAGGGTCAGAACGTGGTTCCTGCAGCATCAAGAGGCTGGATGTGCTTTTTAAACATTTGAAGAAAGAAAGAAAAAGAAAGCAAATGAAAAAGAAAAGTCTGGGAGGTGGGACTCGTGGGTGCTGGGTCCCATGGTTCCCTCGTGGGCTGAGTGAATTGGGGCAAATCAGGTGTCTTGCCTGGTGCCTTGTTCAGCAGCGTTCGAATAGGGAGGCAAACCTGCCCCAGAGGAGGTGAGGGAAGTCGGGAAGTCACTCATGTTAGGGCACTGGGGTGTCCCTGGACGCCAGCACTGAGGTGACACTGCTCCGTGGTGGTTAGAATACGGGTCTCCAGTTGGAGCCCCCTCCTGACACCCCCACCCCACCCCCCAGGGCAAATCTAGCTTTCACTGGCTGCTTCCCAGCTGTGGTCCCAAGCAAGTTACTTAACCCCCTCAGCCTGTTTCCTCAGCTCCAAAACGGGGACAATAAAAATGCCTCCTCACAGGGCTGTCCTAAGGATTACGCGTTATTATAGGAATATCACTGCAGACAGTGCCTGGCCCATAAGAACCACTGAAGGAAGGTTTTTACTATGAAGTCAACCAGGCCACGAGCACAGCACTCATCTCGTCTGTCTGACCCAAATTTCCCACGCGCACCTTTTGTCACGTATTCCAGTCAGAATAACACGGCCGTCGTCAGCAGAGCGTCTCATCTCTAACCTACACGTCTAGTTTCTATCTAAGCATGAATAGGACAGCCAGTTTGTACGGGGTTGCATCAGGGTGGGTAAACAAAGTCAAACAGGTTCCCCAAATTAACCGCAGCATGGGTTAGGAAGAGGTGAGGAGGTGACCTCCGGACAGCCCAAGGTCGGCTTTCGCACGACCCACTCAGAGGTAGGACGGCGACAGAACGATCTTCAGGGATCCAAACGCCACAGACGGGCGTCCTCACGAGCTTTCTACTCCACCTGCTGCACCCTGTCCTCTGTCCTGGAAACCCGGAGCGGTTCCTCCCACAGCCGAGCCCCAGTGGGAGCCCCACTCTGGTTGGAGGCCCCGTCCGCTCCCTGGAGGATGAACCACCTCGGGAACAGGGCTGTGTCCTCTGATGTCACAGCCAACAGGTGGCCTGTGCTGCTGCAGCCTCAGAAAAATACCACATATATAGTCACACACACTCACACACAGACATACATCCACTCGCTCCCCCACCCATGTCCACACACTGACACACGCAGACACACACACACATGCTCACACACACACACCCCTCTAGCTTCTGCCCGTCTTCCTGTCCCTTGCTGACCCTGTCCTTCGGCCCAATTCCCATCCAGCCCAGAGACCCCACAGAGGGCCTCTGGCTCCTCCCACCCTGGTCCATCTCAGGTGCTCCAAGCTTCCTGGAGAAAGGGATCCACACAACTTTCATTCGACGTGTGTGCTTATGGACCTCCTACAGCTCACACTGGAGCTGGGGACGAGGGACAGGGCACCTGAGGACGTCCCTGGGCCGAGAGGAAGCAACCTGTCCCCAGCCAGAGCGCTCAGCAGTGGTGGTGCCTGAGGGACTCCTGGTCCAGTTCCTTCCCCCCACACACACACACACACGGCCTCCCCTCCACATACGACCCCAAGACGGGGCAGCTCCCAGGGCTGAGGGCAGGACTGCAACAGCCATGTACTGAATGTTTCTCCTTCTCGTCCAGCCTCTCATTTCTTCCAGTCTCTCAGGATGGATGAGGAAGGTCTGAGATGTGGGTGGGACTGAAAGTCACCCCCCTGCTGCAAGCTCTTGGCCCGTGGACCCTGGCTTTGGGCCTTTCAGCCGGGCCTGGGCCTTGGCCGAGGAGGACAGCGTGGGCCTGGGCACTGGCAGGAAGCAAAGGACACAGGGTCAGCTGGCCTGGACCTGGCAGGAGATGGGTTCTCCCAGCGCCTGCCTGGCTGGCTCCTGGCTCAGAATGGGGAGTGCACGCAGCTCATCCTCCTTGTTCCCAGAGCCCAGGGCTCTGCCAACACCCCCAGGGGCCCTTTAACTTCACACGGCAGACCACTCATTTTCCTGGCCTCATGGCAGCCTGCTCTGACAGACGAAAGAAGGGACTGGCCGTGAGAATCTCAGGTGATGGCAGAGAGGTCAGTTCCGGCATTTGCAGTAAATAATCAAGCCGGTGCCGAGATGCCACCTGCCCAGCCCAGCCCGTCCCCAGGACAGCTGCCCAATGCTGCACTGCCCAGACCTGGCACGCCCACAGAAACTCCGTCACTCTGTTGCCCAGGCCTGTGCCCATTCTGGCCGAGTCCAGACAGACAGGCAGGACATAGGTGACCTCAAACAACCTCCATAGCAGGGAGGCGCCTTGCACTCCTCCAACACTTCTCCCAGAATCCCTCACCCATCTCTCTGGAAGTTCTTTCAAACGTCTAACCTCCATCCTCTCTGCTGAGAATCAAGGTGACTTCCTGGTTCTTTATTCTAGGGGTTGCTTCTCCCAGCCTCTGGCCTCTGACAGAGAGGTGAGTTTTGATCTCAGGGAGGGGTCCCAGAGCCGCCCAGCTGAAGACGGCTGTGCTGTGTTAGCAGACTGTCATTTTTCACTGATTTGATCCACATAAACGGCTCCGCAGTCAGTCTCCATGGTTCCATGTCAATTAGCCAAGAGAAATGATTTAGTATTAATGAAAATCAATAGCTTAACACTGCCCCACAAATCACAGGGGGCTGGAGGCCTCAGTTGTAAGTACCTCCCAGGAAGCTGAGCAGCCGGGAGTCCAGGCAGCCTGTGCCGGCCCCCTGGGTGTTCCCAGCACCCAGTGTGCCCTCCTGTAAAGCAGACAGGAGCCTGGAGTTCTCCATCACAGGGCACGAGGCCCAGTCCCCCTTGGGGACAGTCCCTGCTGCACCTCACTTCTCTCCCTAGTCACTTCCTGCAGGCCGGGCTTCCTGGAGGTCTGGCTTCCTGAGCTTAGATTCCAGACGGGCCCTGGGGCTGACGGATGGGGCGAGGCAGCAGTAAGTGGGGCCTTGGGGGGGGGCCTCATTGCAGAGAAAGGAACTGGAGCCTACGGAGCCCCCCAGGCAGCTGGCCAGGTGGCCACGTCTCCCAGCAGACCTGTCAGCTCCATCTTTCTCACACTTTATTATTATTTTTCTCCCTCCACGTAAGTCCTCCAGTGATTTTCCAGGGATGGTTTTTCCAGCCGGGCAGATGGAGGGGATGTCTCTCAACAAGTCCACATACTTCCCAAGTCCCAAAGTCCAGGGCTCCCGGGCTGGGGCACGAAGAGGTCTGGGGGTTCTGGACTAGTCTTGAAGACTTCAGCTCAGAGGCTGGGCCACTTGCAGCATGTGGGCTGGTGCCCTGCCTGGAACAGCATGTCCCGGCATGTGGAGGGCTGGACTCTCCGTCTGACTGCAAACCCATCTGCGAGACGGGCTGTGAGGTGCAGAGCCAGACCACCCGCTGAGCTAAGGCCGCATCAGGCTGGCTACACAGCTGTAAGCTCCACCTTCCCGCGAGGGGTGGGGGTGGGCTGGGGGCAGGGGCAGAGCTGGGAGCTGCTGGCAGGCCCAACAGTCCAGAGCAGCCCAGGAGTCAGACCGCTGGACGGAGCCCAGTGCCAAGCCTCTCCCCGAGGGGGTCCATCTTAGCCCTTAGCTTCACTGTCTGGACAATGGGCCGCAGTTCCAGCACCAGCGAGACCTCCAGCCTACTGCCCATCTCATTCCAGAGCTCTGCAGAGGAATCAGCTGCCTGTGTCTCCAGCAGAGCCAGCTCCCCCGTCCGGCTGGCTCCTCCAGCGTCTGTCCGAGCCAAGCTAAACTCCTGCGGGGCCCCCACTCCTGCGGTACCGGGCGGCCAAGCCAGGACCCCCTCCCCACCCCTGTGAGAAACACATTTGTATGGGAACCACATACAGAGCAGAGGCCAGGCCTGGCTGCTGCCCGTGGCCCTGGTGCCAGGCTGCAGGAGAGAGGCCGCCCCTCTCCCCACTGACCCCGATCTCAGAGAAAGAGCCCCGTGCGCCGTGAGGCCCAGAGCACAGCTCCCAAGGCCCAGACTGTGCCAGACACCAGAGGAGGACAGGTGAGCACTCGGGAGACCTGCCTCCTCTCCCAATGTGCTGGCAGAGCCAGGAGTGCAGCCACACCGACGGGTCACTCGGTCCCTGCCCTGTAACTCCCCTGAGCAGGGTCCCCTCTGCCTGGAAGGGTTGCCCAGCAAGCAGAGCTGGGGGCCACCTGAGGTGGCACACAATGGCCTTTGCTCATTTAGACCACAAGCCACGGGGGTCAGCACCACTCACCCAGCCCTCTCCCACTTCCTGTATCATTTCTGGGGTGCTCTTCAGAGTCTGGCTCTGCTAGTGCAAACTGTATGGCTTTTACTTAAACCGTCCAAGCTCTGGTTGTTGCATTTGAAAAGGAGGGGCCCTCCATCCCAGAGCCGCTGTCAAAATGAAACGTGTCTCAGGCCATTTGGGCTACTTTACCAGAATATCAGAGGCTGGGGCTTCTAAACCACAGACACGGATTTCTCACAGTTCCGGAGGCTGGCAGTCCGAGATCAAGGCCTCGGCAGATAAGACGTCAGCTGAGGGCCGGCCTCCGGTCCATCACCCTGCTGTGTCCTCACATGGCCCAAGAGGCAGGCAGGGAGGTCTCTGGGTCGCTTTATAAGGACACTGGTCCCACTCCTGAGGGCTCTGCCCTCCGACCCGATCACCTCCCCCAGGCCCCAGCTCCAAACACCGTCACCTTGGGGTTAGGATTTCAACGTGAATTTTGGGGGACACACACTCCATGTAAGATGCTTAGCACAGGAGCACAAGGGCAGTTCTCATTCTAAAAACAACACACTCATTACAAACACCTGGAAAATCTACACAAACGTAAAGACGAAAACACGTAGCAGCTGGAAACCTACTGGGCCGCCGGTACCACGTGGACGCGTTTCGGCTCCTTCCAGGCGGCTCACTCCCCAGTCATCCACAGATGGTGAAATCGTGATTATACTGTCCGCACACTTTATATCTTCTCACGATTAATATGGGTGAAGCATTTAAAACATCTTCAAAACTTTTTCGAGCAGCACGCTCGTTACCAGATAATAAACTACTATGTGGATACGTAGGCACAAATGACCTAACCTCCCCACTGCCACCGGCCATTTAGGTCACGTCCAATTTCCCACCCTTCTGTGTGGTGAACGTGCAAACGTGCCTCCAATTACAGCCTCCGGCTCCATTCTCAGAAGTGGAAGTGTGCGGTCCAAGGGGAGGAGCTCTGGACTGTGGGTTGCACGTTGCAGGCTGTGTTCACAGACTTGACCAGCCTGCCCCCTCCCCTCCCCCACAGGGCCTGGCTCACTGCTTCCTTCTCAGCCCCTGGGCCTCCCTGGGGACACACACCATGGGCTCTGACAGTGACGAACAGTCGGTCCAAGGAGGGGGCTAAGGAAGAGCCAAGCACGTGCAGGTGGCCCCCCGGCAGCAGCCCCTGCTGTCCTCCCAGGACTCGGAGGAGACCGGCACGGCCCTACTTCACGCGTTAAGTTTGCGGCCTGGAGGCGCTCTCTGTCCACCAAGACCACTATGTATGGGGACCGGCGCTTTTCTCGTCCTTCTGCTTCAGGTTTGGGGAGAATGCTCAGGGCCAGGTGCGTGACCAGGACAACAGAATGTCCGCTGGCCTTACGACAGCCTCAGGGTACATGGCAGTGCCACCGAGGAAAGTGCCAGAGAAATGGGGGGGGTCGGGGGGTCCCTGTAAGTGCCAGGCACTGGGCGGAGGGGTCCTTCACACACTCCAGCTTGAGTAGCACAGCACCCCCTGCCCCCAGCAACCAGGCTTCGCCCCCAGGAGAGGACGTTTTGCAATACGAAGGTCCTCGCCTTCCTGAGGGTCCTGGGTGGTCCCAGGCCACAGGTCCAGGGAGGCAGTTCCCAGGTACTCGAACTGCTCAGCTTCCTCTCCTTTCTTCTCAGTCCTTCCCCTTTCTGAGACCGTCACCAACTTCCCCATCCTAGGAGGGGCTGTGGCTGAAAGAGCCAGGGTCCTCTCTGTGATCACCAGCCCTCTCTGGATCACCTGGAAATCCAGTGCTGTGCCCCCTTCCTTTCCCGCCCCCTTTCCCACTTCCCCTGCAGGCTTCCTCCAGGCCTTTGGAGCAGGAAGGGACTGTAGAGGGATGTGGAGAGCACTGCGCCCGGAGCTGGCCAGACCAGGAAAATCTCACAGGGCTCACACACACCCAAAGTCTTGTAATGACACCCCCTCTTCCCTCATTCCTGTCCCTGGCCTGAACCCTTCCCTAAATGTTGCTTGCTTCAGACTTGGCGCCACTCAGATATTCCTCTTTCCACGTCCCACTGAAAAATCCTCTCCTCCGCGGCCTTCCTGAACTGACCCACAGAAAGTGACCACGTGGCCCAGCCCCACTCTGCCTAAACAAAGGTGCCAGTGGCTCTCATCCTTGGTCCTTGCATGAATGTCCCTGAGCCAGAACGCACATGCCCACACGGAGACTGTCGTTCTCATGCCCTGTTATCTCATGAGGACTGTGACACCCTCTGGGGACCCTGAGCAAGTTACAGTCAGAAAAACTGCAGGCATGTCCTGAAATACAGGGTCTCACCTCCTCCTCCTCCTCCTCCCACCCCCTAACTTTTCTCTCTTTCTTTTGACAATACTTGTTGTCATGGAGAATCTAACATAAGGAGGCAGGTAGGAAGCCTGTTGCCTGGCAACAAGATGCCGGAGGTACCGGATTGGCTGCTGAGGTCTAAAGGGGCAGAAAGGATGATGAGGACAGGTGGGAAAGGAGAGAAACACCCTGGGGGGACACAAAGGCACCGGAGAGAAGCAGAGACAGGACCAGGGTAAAGAGAAAAACTGGAAACGCGAGAACGTGCCAGGGCTGGGTCACTGTGTGTTTGCTGATGCCCTCCGTCAAAGCAACAAAGCAAAACAAACACACATCAATGTGTTTTCATAGCTGTGTTTACACTGTGGAGATTCATACAAAAAGAGAGTCCTAAATATCCGAGTGGGAAATTCTACAGGAAGACTCCGCGGCACGTCGTGCAAAGAGCTGGGGCCTCGTCACCGCGGGTCTGAATCTCCGCTCTGCTCACAGTGACCCATCCAACCACATGACCTCTTCGAGCTTCAGTCTTCTCAGCTGTAAGAGGCGAACGGCATTGCGTATCTCCCAGGGTTGTTGGCAGAATACACACCTGATGGGCGTGGGCGCCCACTGGGGACTCAGGAAAACGCCCATTGCGTGGCGACTGTTGTTGGCTTCTGTGGCCGACCATCTGCTGTTATCTCGATCACCACTATTATGACCGGAACTGGAAGCTTGCAGGGGGTGAGGGGAGTGGAGGGAGCCCTGTTCCCAACGTCCAGAGACCTGGCTTCCATCCAGACTAACACTCCTACTGCCTGAGACTCAGGCCAACTATTAACCTCTCTAGGTCTCAGTTGCTCATCTGTAAAATGGGGACAATAACCTCCCCCTCAGAGTGTCACAAGGAGGGTCACATGCCAGTAGGATAAACCCTGAGCCCGAGTGGGTATCCTAGATGCTGACTGCACACCTACACCCCACCGGGTCCACTCTCTCCAGAGGTGGCGACAGGTCTGGGCGGGGCCACTGTCAGTCTTCCTTTGAGGAAAGGAAGGGCTCAGGGTGCCTGGGTGCCCTTCCCGACATGGAAGTCAGTGTCACGAAGCAAAAGGTAGAGAAACAGAGGACGTGACACCCAGAAGACAAAACAAAGGCGCATCTTCCAGGCTAATTTCCAAGCTGATTTATTTTGCCAAAACGACAACTTCTGTGACCAGAAACAAAGGACAGCAGGGGTGGCCTTTCCTAGTTAGAGGAGACGGCATCCAGCAATCACTTCTGGGCACGTCACAGCGACACAGCAGTGCCTGCCATACTGGGACGCCATGACGACCCCTGTGAACACGGGGGCCACCAAGCCACAGAAGCAGAAGGGTCAAGGGGCAGGACTAGGTGACCCCGGGCTGCAGCAGCTTTGGCAAACGACCCACGCCTCCCAGGGAAGCGACATGAAACCCTTCGGAGCCCAAAACATCCAGGGAGCTGCTCCTAACATGCAGCCTCAACCTTCCCTCTGTCGTTTCCAGCTCAGTCCTTCCGCCTCCGTCTTCAGAGAGCAATTTAACTGGCTGAGAATGTCCGTGTGTCACCAGCTGTGACGTTCCCGCCAGGACTGGGGAGGCAACAGGGGCTGTGACTCACGCTGTGTAAGTCACTGTCTCCCTGTCTGCCTCTAGCCCCCACCACGCCAAACGCCACTGTGCTTAGCTGCCTTTTCTAGTAGTGCAAACGGACATCAGAGAGGTGCTGCTACCACTTCCGTGGGGGTAGGGCCGGGTGTGCCAGGGTGGGGAAGGCTGCGAGTGGCCTGTTGGGCCTGGCAAGAGCACCAGGCGTGTGAGCCCTGCCACTGGGGGAGCACCCAGCCGAGAGCAGCTCCCCTCTCTGGGCCCTTTTCTCAGGGGCTCAGAAGGCCAGGCCCTGGGGCCCCAGCCCACAGGACTCCAAGCGATTTCAGGGTAGAAAAGATAATTCAGAAAAGGAACAATTGCAGCTTCAAGAACACAGACTTGCTTTGGGTCCGATGGTGTCCTATTCTTTGTCTCCTGCACTGGGAGGGAGCGGAGAGCAGCCAGCGAGATTCAGGGAAGCTGTTAGGGGGACGTCCCGGGGGTGGCCTTGACAGTGAGTGGGTGGGAGACAGCAGTCCCCTGACACTGGAGGCACGTGCTGTTTGCATCGGGTAGTTTTTTCATTTTGAACCCTTGAGAGGTGCACTTTTCTGCAAAAACATCCCCCACCCCCTGGGTCAGGGGACGGGGGTGAGAAACAGGATGATGAGCTCATGTGGTGTTGGGGGTGGAGGGTTGGTAATCTGAGCCAGGTGGGGTTTGGTCAGTTCCAGGGGGCTGGCAGAGGCCCCCCGCAGCCACCGGAGGGGGTGGAGAGGGGTGCTGGGCGGGGGCTCCCCTGCTCTAACTAGCTTTGCGTTTATCTATGGAAATCCTGGCTCTCTGTGCCAGATTTTATTTAAACTATTTTATTTTTAAAAAGTTGGAAGACTCTTCTAGTTGAGTCACTCCCTGGGGCCATATGGGGGTGGTGACCACTGTGGTTTTAATTCCTTTTCTCTGACCAGAAGCTGAGAGTGGGAGACCCTCTGGGGTTCTGAGCACTTGGAGAGAGGAGCAGACAAGAGCAGACTACACTGGCTGCTGCAGAGGCCCGAGGGGGCAAAGCTCCGGGAGCAGGAAATGAAGCCCCAGAACCGCATTTCAGGTATGCACCCCAAGGGCTTTCCCTCAGGAGAGAGCTCTTGGCCGTCCTGCTAGGATTGTGGGTCAGACCCCTACGTGTTGAAAGCCTCATTATTCTTGAGTTTTCTGACTAGTCCTTGTTCTCCCTCCAGCTTAAAAAAAAAAAAAGAAAAAGAAGTTTATGTTTTGAAAGAATTCCAGATTTACAGAAAAGCTGCAAAGATAGTACAGCATCCCGATAAAATACCCTTCACCCAGCTTCCCCTGAGGTTAAAACTAAGAATCCATCTGGGCACATCGCTGCCCAGTAAAACACAGACCATGAGAGTTCACCAGCTTCTGCCCTTTCCCTGTTCCAGGATCCAGTCCACGACCTGCCATGGCACGGAGCTTCCCCCCACCTTTTAAAATGCAAATGTCCTTCTGTGAACTCCAGCCTGTCCCCACCATGCTTCGGGGGAAAGGAGAAAGCCTTCAGGCTCCTGTCCACTGTCAGCGTGATCTGAGAGGGACAGACAGGTCTGGGCAGGGAGTAAAGGAGGAGAAAGCCTCAGAGAAGACGCCCCGGAAAGGCTCATTCAGGCCCGCCCTCAACCAGGAGGACTGGTGCTTCAGCCTTGGGATCCCTCCCCTCCAGAGGCCACGCAACCATCCAAAGGCTTCTAGGACGAGTGTGGACCCTCTGTCCCCAAGAAGCCTGAGAGCGGTTCACAGGTGAGCTGCCCTGCTCCAGGCCCTTCCACTCCAGGATGGATACCTGGCCTGAGCTGCTCCCTGGTTCAGACCCAGAGGGCGGCCTGTGACTTCAGAACAGCCTCCATTTCTGAGCGCAGAGCACTGTGTCATAAACAGCAGGGAAAGTGAAGGCGAGAGAAGGCTGTGTCTCAGCAGAATTGTTTCCAAATAAAGTGCTACTTTTCCCTCTCCAGCTCTCCCTGGAGATGACTGAGTCTCTCTGGCACAGACACCTTTCCCTCCTTCCCCCTCCCTTACCTCCTTTATAGCAATTCCGGGTGGCGCTAAAAATCAGAGCAGGCGCAGGCGGTAGGACCCTGCCTGAGGGTCTCCCGCCTCGTCAGGGGGCTCACGGAACAAACGGCTCTGGTTTTCTAGGGACACAGGGTTCGTGGACAGAAGCTCCCCGGATATGAGCACCGGAGCCCCAAGCCCCAGACTGGCCAGCGGGCCGTCACGGACATGGAGCTGCCAGAAAGTCCACCCTCCTGTGCCAGCCACGGGTCAGGACCTCACGAACCCCCAGCCAACTCATTCTGTGCTTTGTTGCCTAAGAGGGGCACAGGGAACTCCATCCAGGGGAGCGGGGCACAGAGCGGGGGCCAGCCGGCGAGCCCTGAGTGGGCGAAGGTCAAGGGAGGCAGGCCAGGGGGCTTTGCAGACACGAAGCCTTTGTTCTCGGCGCTCATGAAAACGGCCTTGGAAAAGGAAGTCCCCTTCCAGCCAGAGGACTGGGGCTGGACATGCGAGAACAAGGTGAGGGGCTGGGACATGTGATTCAGGAAGTGTGACCTCGTCCCGCCAGAAGGCTCTCCTTTGTGGGTTCTGGCCAGGCTGAGCCCGGGCAGGGAGGCCGGCAGGGTGGGTGTCCACGGGCAGGCAGAGACCCTCCTCCCTCCTCCTCGTGGCTGAGTGGGGCCAACAGACGCCCTGGCCCCACGAGAGGCTCCAGAAATGTTCTCCGAAGGACAGACCCTCCTGATTCTGACGCCCCACCTGAGGGTGACCGGTCCAGAGGAGGGGCGGGGATACGATGACCTCGGCAGGGTTCTGCCAGCTCCAGGATCCGCCCCAGACAGACAGCACCTCCCTGCCACTCACCCGTCACCCAGCTGAACAGCATGTGGCTGAGTCCCACGGCCCCTGCCAGTCGTGAAGCGACACTCCACGTGGCGACTGCCCTCACCCACTGTGGTCTCAGCGCCCATCACCTGGGGCAGGCGCTTGCTACCTGGTGAACCTGAGGTTCAGGGAGGGTGAGAGGCTACCCCCCGGCCAGAAGCCAGGTCCTCGACGCCACGCCAAGGGTGTCCAGTCAAGCCTGTGGTCCTGACGGGTTTTCCTGAGCCCTGCACCTAGTGCCAGCCCCTCGGCATTTCTCACCAGGATGTCCAGCTTGCTCTTCCAGCCCCACGCTGGCCGGTCCCCTCACACCATTTCTTCACTGAGGCCAGAAGTTCTGGCCAACTCGTGGGTCTGACCATGAACCTCCCATGTAATAAAATCAAGCTTTTGAGGGTCTCGAAGACCTTCTTGAGTTGGCTCCTCCCTACGTCCCAGCCTCATTTCCTGCCCCTCCCTGCTTCATACTTTATCCTTAAGTTTTACCAGACACCTTGTCAGGTGTCTGCACACCATGAGCTTTCAAGCCTTTCCTTAGGTAATTTCCAGTCTCCCTTCATGTTTGGCTCAGACACTCCGGCATCTCCCCCTCCAGGAAGTCATCCCCGACCTTCTGTGCGAGCTAAGTGGCCCCCTGACTGGCTTCCCAGTCACCAGGTCTCCTTGGCTCAGCCCCAGAGCTTCCTTCTTGAGGAACGTAGTCCCACTTAGCTCGGAGCCCTGGCATCCACCACAGTGCCCACTTGTCACTCAACAGAAGCAGAAGGAACCCAACACCTTGACGCTTCGACGCCCTGCAGAGAGGGGTGTCCTGCTCCCTTGTGGGGGGTGGGGGGTGGGGGTGGGGGTAGACTCCCCCCCCACCCCATGCTCCCCAGCTCTCCAGAGGCCCAGGGAATGAAGCCAGCAGGAGATGCACACCGTCACAGGGACAGGAGGAAATGAGCCACAGCTGGCAAGGAAACAGGCCAGGAAGCTGTCCCACTAAACAGGAAGAGGTGGAAGGCTGGGGCGGAGCTTCCTGAGAGTGGGAGCGGGGAGCCTGGCCCCCTTTGCTGGACACCAGGCCTCAGCCCCGCCCTCAGCTGGCAGGAGGTGTCTGCGACCTGTCCTCCAGCTTTAACCAGAGGCCCCCAGGGGCATGTTAGGAGGTGACATGATAGCCTGTGGTTTCCAAGGCAAGACAGCAGAGCTGCCCTGAGGGTGAGGCGGCGGGGGCAGGGAGAAGCGCAGGGAGATGTTGGGCCCAGACAGGTCTGCTCGCACCTGGAGAAACGGTGGAGGGGGTGGAGGCTGGGAAGCTGGGGGTGCAGAAGGCCTGGCCCTCCTCACCTGTAGCCACCCCCGTCACAGGTCACTGCTCTGTGATGACTTCCCTCGCCCCACTCCAGACCCCACTGCAGCTCCTTGTTGGAACCCGTCCCACGGCTCAGTGTCTCCCCACCAGGCCGGCAGCCCCACGGGGGCAGGGGCTGTTTTGTTCCCACGACAACTCCCGCACCCGGAAGGAGTGTGTGTGCAGATGCTCGATAAACATGGCTGAATGGACGACGACGTGCAGGAACTCATTCTCATTTTGCAGCTGAGGAAACTGAGGCACAGAGGTGAGGGCACTTGCTCAAACTGCACAACCAGGAAGTGGGGTGGGCACTGCTTATGCCCAGGCTGCTGTCCCTGACGCCGACATTAAGTGCTGTCCCATGCATATCTGGTACAAGTGACCCCCAGGTCCTGAAGGGACTTCACCATGGTTAGTCAATAGCTTCCTAGAGGAGGAGAACGCTGCTCAGGAAGAACACGGCTCGGTGTGAGAGCCGGAGAAGGACATCCTGGTGGCCGGGGACATGTATGCAGTGACCAAGGGGGCACAGGACGTGCGGCTCTCCAGGCAGCCAAAAAGCCGTGGGATGGAACCTCTCCTGCTTCCCTGGCCAGAAGACGGGCCAGTCTGAAGGCCCAGCCTCCACTCTCCCAGGTCCCGCCCACTTGAGTGACAGTCTGCACAGCCATTCCGGCTGGCCCCCAGCTGGCCCCCAGCCACTGCCTCAGATGACGGAAGCCTGTATGGTCTGGAGACCTGGGGACAGAGGGGCTTCAAGGAAGCACCTGAAGAAGGGCTGGTGTATGGGGCTGGGAACAGAGGAGGACAGAGCTGGGTGGGGCCTCTGAGGGTCTGGGCTATTGAGAAGGCTTCGCCAGGAAGCACAGGTGTGGGGAAGAGAAGCACGCCAGTGTTCAGGTGTAAGCGTGAGCACACTACCTTACACGTCCTGTGCTTCCTGAGCACTGTGCTGCTTCTGCTGCCCCACCTGCAGAGAAGGTGCACACCTGTCTGCTCAGTGCCCCCTTCCCAGGCTGACCCTCTAAGCTGGTCTCTCCATCCCTGAGCAGCGGAGGCAGGAGCCACAGAGGGCACCCTGGGAGGGCTCCACACCTCTCCCCTGAGGCCTCCTGGCCAGGCCCCCTGGTTTCAGCAGGTTCCGTGCTGGACAGCTCCCAGCTCCCCAGCGCCCGGAGGACAAGCTAGAGCTGGTTCCCACCCCAGGCCCTGCCCGGGGCTGTGCACAGACTGACCGCTCCTCACTTGCCACCCACAAGTGACAGACAGAATCCATTTCCGATTCTGTCCCAAGGGGCAGGGCCCACCTCCCTGCCCTTCCTTCTCCCTCCTTCCCTTTATAGCAACTAGAGCCTCAGCTCCCCTGGGCCCAGCAGGGCCAGGCCTCAGACGTGCTCCTTGCTGAAAGAGGGGCCCACAGAGGGCTCGGTCAGCGACTGGACGGCCCTCCCCTTCTCCTGGGTCATCCTGAGACCCCACCTCCCAGGCCGGGAGGCTCTGAAGCACACGAACGGGCAGAAAGGAGCCCCTGCCTGCGGGGTGCATCCCCATAGCCCAGGGCTGAGGGTGGCAGGCCCCAGAAGGTCTTCTGAGCCTCGGAGGGCTGGGAAGTGCCGCACCCTTCTCAGCAGACAGACTTGCTCAGTTCTTGGCTGCTGGTGTTCTCCAGACAGCTGGGTGCACTTGGCTTCTTCCCACCTGCTCTGAGGGTGGTCCCACGCCACTGACCCCAGGGCCGAAAAGCCCTGACAGCTGCTGGTAATTTACCTCCATCCCAGTGGGCCTCCCTGCACTGCAGCGGGAGCAGAAGCAGAAGCAGGGGCGAAGGTCCTGGGAGGGCTGAGGCCACGGGAGCCGGTGGCAGTGGGAGGAGACAAAATACTCGGGCACGTGCTGCTGCCCCATCCCCACCACTCTGTCAGCACAGACACTTCAAAGGAACTTGCAAATGACTGCGTACATGGTGCCGGCGGCACACAGAAGCTTAGGGGTCTGCTCAGAAAAGGAGGGATCCCGAGAGAAAGGGTAGCGGGCAATGGTCACCGACAACCAGATAAACTCTAGGTTCTAGAGTCCTCCTGCGATCCTGGCTCGTCTGTCCTCGAGCCACTGAAGCCACTGCCCCAGGGCCGGACAAGTCAGAGGACAGAGCAGAGGCTGCAGGCCCCAGTTCCCAGCATGGAGGGGGAGCAGATGTCTTAATTTACAGGCCTGCTCGTCCCCCGGGGCGGGACGTGGTCTTGGCTGGAGTGGGCTGAGGCCTGAGAACCTAAGCAGCCGCAACTGCTGACAGGCTCCTCGGGCCTGATGGATGAAGAAGGCCTGCGGCCGGAGCTGGCCTGGGGCTGGGAAAGACATCAGTCACCTGGGCCTCAGAAAGCCAGAGGCGGCAGCTGTGATGAGCCCCCTGTCCCTACCCTGCACCCCGAGCTCTTGGCTGCAGTCGGTCAGCCGCCCACTCCAAACTCCCCCCTTCGTGAGGGGACAACACAGCAGGGTCAGGCGCAATCTCAGGAGGGCCTGGCAGCATCTCTGATGCTAAACAGTGTCCATGGAGGCCCCAGTCATCAGGAAGCAGAGATCACATGGCCCAGGGTGAAAACAGCAGCATATGGGAGAGAAAGGAGAGGGTCACGCATGGAGCCGTGGTCCTCACCGGACTGCTCCCTGGCTGAAGGCGGAGCTGGGAGCCGGGGTAAGGCTGGTTCCTCCTCCCCCTTGGCTCTGGCCCTTTTGGCCCCTTCCAGCCGGGAGCCTCCACGTTGCACCGGGACCACAGGACCTGTGCTGAAGCTTCCTCCACACGCCTCACCCTGCCACTCCCGTGTCTCTCTCGGCCTTTAGCTCATCCTAAGGCCACCTCCTCCAGGAAGGCTTTTGGGTCAGGCCACCCACCGCCCAGCCCCACTGTCATCCAATGGACAACGAGCATGGTACAGCCTGCAGAGCCCCAGCTCTGGCCCCAGCACTGCCGCCCAGCTGCAAGGTCCCGGGAGCCCTGTCCACACTGGGGACCCGCTTCATGAAAACCCTAGGGGGCTCCAGGTCTTGTGCTGATGGATCCTGCTGGTTCTCTGAGCCTTCCCCTCAAGTTCCTTGGGAGTATTGCTGTCCTCCCCCCACAAAGGTTTGCTGATGGCACATGGGGTGGGGGTGTGCGGGGGGCAGAGAGGGGAGAGCTCAGGCCGGGCCGGGAGGGGAGGGGAGGGGAGGGCAGGAAGCACTTTAGAAATCCCAAACCACCAGTGTTTGCTTCCCACGCGGGTGGGTCAGCTTCCCACACCTGGGGCCCTTCTCCCCTCCCCTGGGGGCTCTGCAGGGGAACGAGCCTGGGGCTGGAGAGGTGAGTTACCGGAGGCTCCAGCACCCGCCCCTACGTTCAGCCTGATACTGCCCCAGACCCTGAGCAGTGCTGCCAGGTCCGGAAGGGGAAAATGTGTTCTTTGAGATGGAGTAGGAAATGCAGCCAAGAGCTTGGGGGTGGGGGCTGGGGTGGGGGGAGGTAGCCCTGTCCTGTCACTCTCAGGTGCTGTCATTTTTAGTTGGGGGCCATGTCCCTTCCATTCCCCACCTTGTGACTCAGCTTTCTCACTTTCCCAGACCTCCTGTGGGGGTGGGTAGGGTGAACTGAGGAGAAGCAGCTTTGGGAAGGAGAAGCAGGGAGGATTCTCCAGCCAGAGATGTCACCTGAGGTAGGGCCCAGGGTGGGGCTGTGGCTCTCCCAGCCAGAGCCCAGGGCAGACAGCAGAGCTGCAGAGATTTGCATACATCTGCATACATTTGCATATGCGCATCTCCCAGCTCCCCACACCCTCCCTCCTTCTGCCAGGCCTGTTCAGTGGCCCAGGCAGCACCCCTGCAACAGCCCTGGGCTGGGCCCTGACTCAGAGAGGTTGTGCAGCTGCTCTCACACTCTCCACCTCCTGACAGAGGCTTGGGGGGCACACACCTTGTGTGGCCAACCTGTCACTTACTGCTAAGGGGTGACAGCTACTGCCGCCTCCCTCCTCCACCCCGTCTCCCAGGTACCGTGGGGTCCTGGGAGTGAGAAGAAAATCAGTGTGAAGCCTTAGCGATGTCTGTCTTACTGAGGAGAAAAAGGAGAGGGCTGGACCCTCATTCTACAGGTGAGGTGGTGTGAAGGATGCAGCAACAGGAAGCAGGAGAAGGGCCTACGAGTGCCAGGCGGGGCGGGGGCTGAGCCGTTATGAAGACAAGCAGTGTCTGGGGTCATCGTGAGTCGGCCAGGAGCCTCCTGGGTGCCCCGCCCTGTCCCTCCGACCGTTCCCCCAAGCCCCCCTCCCATGACTCAGGAGTGACCTGAGCAGAGGTCCAGAATCCAGACCTGGGGAGCACCTGGGGTAGTCCTGCCTGTGTGCTGGCCGACAGGTAAGGTCTGGGCCGTTTCCTGCAGACTCAGGAGATTCCAGAAGTGGGCACAGGCGGGCTCTTACCAGAGGGCTCAGCTGCCCACAAGCACATCCCAGCCCAGAGCAGCTGCTCAGGTAGCAGCTGTGTCCATCCCTGGGCCTCAGTTTACCCAGATGGCAACAAGAAGGCAATACCTGAAGATTATACAACTTTTTTTTTTTTTTTTTTACTTTCAGGGTCTGCACACCCATCTCCGGTAAGCTCTTAGTCACACAGGGAGAGCAGAGGGAACACGGTTCTTTCCCGTTCATTCTTCCCTAAACACGCCACGATTCCCTGGAAGTTAAGGTCAGCGTTCAGGCTCTGTCTCCTGCTCTGTATTCACCTCTATCTTGTAAGGAGCCACCTCGACGAGCAGCCTCGGGACACATGGGCTCATGGAGAGTGACGCTTTGACAGCCGCACGAACGTGCCCTTGACCCCAGAGTCCTCCCTGCACTGGACGTTTGGCCTCAGACAACTGACTGGATCTCTCTGAACCTTACTTTTCTCACCTGTAAAATGGAAATAATGATAGACGCGCAAGACTTGGGACATATTAGGGGTTCAATAAACGTGAGTTCCTTCCTTCTCAATTGCGTGTTTCGAAGAGTCACCGCGGGTAATGGGACTTCTCGGCTGGAAAGGATCTTGGAGACTATCCAGGCGACCCTCGAATTCTTCAGAGGAGGAGCCCAGAGCAGAGAGAGTGAGTGAGTGACTGAAGGGTACACTGCTGACGGGGGCTGCAAATCCTGCCAAGCACGAGCCCGTTTGGGCAGTCCGAGTCCCGACAGAACACCCCGGCTGTGCAGCCATGCACACGCTTTGCCTGGACGTGCAGTGTGGTGACTCTTGGAGGCTGTGTCAGCCACGCACACAGGACGGGCTTTGTGCAGTCACCAGGGAGCCGAGACGTGAGCAGCTTCTTATTCACTTCCACAGCTTCGCTGGGCAGAGGGGGAAGCAAGGACTTGCCGGGCTCAGGAGTGGTCAGTGTTTGCCCAAGGCTGCCCAGCGAGGCCAGCAGAGCCCTGCCAGGGCCGGTGCCTCCTCAGCCGCTGGCTCTGGTTCAGAGGCTCCAGCACCAGCAGGAAGGAGTCACGGCCACCCTTCCTCAGCCCCTGCAGGTGCCCTCTCCAGAAGAGGCCCTCAGCAGCGTGTGCAGATGACGGGGCAAGAGAGATAACAAGCTTTCTGTCTTCCCTGCAGACGAGTAAACAGGCTCGGCTTGTGGAGGCTGGATAGTTAGCACAGCTGGGACCCGGGGCTGCGGAACCCTGGGGGTTGGGGGGTGCCCCTGCTGTCTCCTCTCCAACAGGCTCAGGGACCAAGGAGGGGTGGGCCCGGCCAAGGCACACACAGAAGTCAGGGGAATATGGGAGTGGACTCCCCCAAACGAGCTCGGGCCCAGAGGCTGCAGAGCCACCATGCTGGGCCCGCTCAGACGCCTGAACTGTCGTAGTGCAGACTGACCCCAGAATCCGGGCCGCGGGCCTCGGTCTCAGAGGTGTGGCAGGGAACGCTGAGGGGTGTCATACACACTGTGTACAGAGACGTGGGGAGTGGCAAGGACAGAGCTCCAGATCACAAGTGGGCGTTCACTCCCATTTCCGAAGTGGGGCTTTTCCTCATAGGTCTGGGGTCAGATCTATGTACTGAAGGGGCACGGACCTGGCCCCGTGCCACCAGCTCTGCAGTAAGTGAGCTGGGCTGTCGAGCAGACTGGCCCTCAGCACGTTCCCCTGAGGTCACCAGTGCTCTCCTCCTCTCCGAGTCCAGGGGACACTCTCCTTAGGGCAGCTGCCCTCTGAGGCACTGGACACTGCAGGGTACTCCCTTCTTTGGCTTCTCTGCTCCTTGGCTGCTGTGTCCATCCTGGTTCTGGCTCCCACACCCATTTGTCATCATTCTGCAGCTCTTCCAGTGTGGCCGCCTGTCCCAGGGGCCTGAGCTATGGCTTCTGGCTGAGTTCTGCCCATGGGCGGCACTTGCACGGCCTGCAGGTGGGAGGAAGGCAGCAGCCTGGGGCCTCTGTCTCCCTCTCTGCCCAGGAAGTGCCTCTGGAGGTATCTGAGTGTCCGTACTGGCCCCAGCCCCTGCCAGACTGGCCCTCTGCGGTTCCCGCTCCCACAGGCTTCTGCCCTCTAACCGAGGCGTGGTGGCCGCCTTCTCCGTTTGGCTTCCCAGCTCTTCCATCATGTGGACGAGTCCGCAGAGTTTGCTGTCTTGTAAATGTGGATTTGGGTGAGACCGATCCATACAAACTCATGGTAGCTTTGTCCTCCCTTTTGTTCCCTAGTGTCCTCCACGGCCTCATTCTCCACTGTCCACCCCTACGTGTGGCTGCAATGTCTTCCGTCTTCTTTTAACTCCAGGCCTTCTTGGGGGCCTCCATGTTTCTAACACCCAGTCCTGTGTGATGGCGTCCGGCTCTGACATCTCTCCAGCTTTAACTTCTCTGCTGAGACATCTGACCACCGGACATCCACACTGGGCTGTTTGGACGCCAGACTCCACACGGCTAAAGCTGAGCTCACTTTCTTTCTCCCCGGCTCCAAAGCCGATATTCCTGTTCTCAGTCGGGGCCACTGAGCCAAGGAGCCCACGTCCTCCCTTCTCCGTCCTCCATCCCACCCTGAGGACCGTGTCTCCCTAATACCTCCCAGGTCTGACCCTTTAGTCCCTCTCCATCACCACCGTCTATGCTCAGCCTCACTTCAACCCCATCAGACACCTGCCTGCTGGCCTCTGCACTCGCTTCCTGTGCAGACGACCATATAATTTCATGCTTAAAAAGCCTTCAAGGGTTAGCACGACGCACAGCACCCACCGTGACCCGGCCCCACTCCCTCCCTCCCTGCCCTTGCCATAGCATAGCCTGCAGTGACTTCTCCCACACGCACGCTGTTTGACAGCTCTAAGCCTTTGCACCTGCTGCTTTCTCTGCTGGGATGCCCTTCCCATCGTGTCCGTCCAGAAATGCCTATCTTTCCAAGTGCAGCTTAAGTGTAATGGCTTCCTCTAAGAAGCCATTCTTGCTCCCTGCATCCCAGGGAGGGTGGGAACCCCCGTCCCCTGCAAGCCTCCAGCATACCTCAGAGCATCTCCTACTCAAATACTTAGAAAGCGGTATTTGATCTATTTGCTTGCATGTCTCTCTCCTCTGCTGGACTTTGAGATCTTTGAAAACAAAATAATAATAAATTTCACTTGTCTCTATATCTCTAAGGGCTGCCATCAGCAGTGTTCAAAAAATAATTCAGGGAGGAGCTGGAGTACTTTTCCCTATTTATCCATGAAGTGCAACTAAAACCCCTGGACGTTATACTTAAAACAAACATATGAAGACTCTGAAAAGTGAAGAGAAAAATGCAGATTGGCTAGGGAACATTGAGACTCAAGGACAACACGTGGTGAGGTCCCTGGGTTGTCTTTTGGCTTCACACATCCCAGACTTGGCACTGAAGAAGCCAGCAACTCAGAGACACCAATGGGCACAGACAGAACAGCCTCAACAAAAGCCTGCTCCCTGCAGCCAAAGGACCAGGAAAGAGGCAGCCACGCAAGACAGAAAGTTTCAGACAATAACTGCTCCCCTCCAGCCAACACGAATGGGTTAAAAAATATAATGCAACAAATATAATGCAAGTGAGTGTCTACAAGACATTCACTTCAAATATAATGGAATAACCGGGCTGAATGTAAGAGAAGGACAAAGAATAATCATGCAAAGTTCACCAAAGGAAAGCAGCCAGGGCTACCGTAGTATCAGACAAAGTCGACTTTGGAGCAAAGAAAATGACCTGAGACAGAAAGGGACATGTTATGACAAAGGATTAACCCACCAAGAAGACAGCAATCCAAACTGTATACGTGCTACACAACAGAGCTGCAAAATAGGGGGAGCAAAAACTGATAGAACTGAAGGAAGAAACAGACAAATGCACAGTTACAGCTGGTGACTTCAACACCCCTCTCTCAACAATTGACAGAACAACTAAGCAAAAGATCAGCGAGGATCAAGAACAACTCAACGACATCATTAACCAATAGGATAGAATTGACATCTACAGAACATTCCGTCTAAGAAGAGCAGAATACATGTTATTTTCAAGTGCTCTTGGAACATCTACCAAGATAGACCATATCCTGAGTCATAAAAAAAAAAACAACACATTTAAAAGAATTGAAATTATCCAGAGCATGCTATCTGATTACAATAAAATCAAACTAGAAATCAATAACAAAAAGATAACAGGAAATTCTCCAAAAAACCAGGAAACTAAATACCACACTTCTAAATAACCTAAGTGTCAAGAGTAACTCATGGGAAATGAAAAAATACATTGAACTAAACAAAAATGAAAATACAACACATCAAACTTTGTAGGACGCAGCTAAAGCAGAGCTGAGAGGAAAATTTATAGCACTGAATGCTCACATTAGAAAAGAAGGGAAACCATAAATCAATAATCTAAGCTCCCATGTCAAGAATCTAGAAAAGAAAAGCAAAATAAACCCAAAGCAAGCAGAAGGAAAGAAATAATAAAGAAAAAAAATCAAAGTGAAAACAGAAAAACAATAAAGAAAAACAGTTTAACAAAGATCTAATTTTTTAAAAGATCAATAAAACTGTCCAAGCTCTAGCAAGGCTGACAAAGAAAAGAGATAGAAGGACACAAATTACCGATATCAGGAACAAAACAGAGGATATCACTCCAGACCCTGCAAACATCAAAAGGATCATAAGGAAATACTATGATCAATTTTACACAAATAAATAGACAACTTTGACAAAATGGACCAATTACTCAAAAAATACAAACTACATAACTCTCTAATATGAAATAGATGATTTTAATAACCCTATAATTATTAAGGAAATTGAATTCATAATTTAAAAATTCCCCAAAAGAAATCTCCAGACCCAGATGGTTTCACTAGAGAATTCTACAAACGTTTAAAGAAGAATTAACACCAATTTTATATAATGTCTTCCAGAAAACAGAAGAGGGAACACTTCCCTCTTTTTTTTTTTGAAACTTACGAAACTTGTATTACTCTAATACCAAAACCAAAGACAGCACGAAAAAAGAAAGCAAACTACAGATCAATGTCCCTCATGAACATAAACATGAAAATCCTTAATAAAATATTTGCAAAGAGAACTCAGTAATATATAAAAAGAATTCTAAGCCGTGATTAAATGAGCAAGGCCGGCTCAGTACTGAAAGTTGATTGATGTAACCCACTATAAACACGAGATTTAAAATACAATACTATTTGCGTTGCTCAAAAAAAGAAGAAAAAACCCAAAGAACATGACACCAAAAACAAGGCAGCAAAAGTAAGACAAATGGGACTACAGCAAAATGAAAAACATCTGCACATCAAAGCACACGTCAACGGAGTGAAAAGGCAACCTTCGGAAAGGTAGGAAATATTTGCAAGTCATACATCTGCTGAAGGGTTAATATCTAGAATATATACAGAACTCCTATAATTTAACAAAGAAAAAAACCCCAATTTTAAAATGTGCAAAGGACTTGAATAGACGTTTCTCCAAAGAAGCCATATGAGTGGGCAACAGGCACATGAAAACACGCTCAGCGTCACTAGTCACGAGGGAAATGCACAATGAGACGCCACCTCACACCCACTAGACGGCTACTACTAAAGAAAACGCAAAACACAAAATACCTAGTGTTGGCGAGGACGTGGAGAAATTGGAACAGAACGCTTGCTCACCATGGGTGGGAATGTAGAATGGCGCAGCTGCTGTGGAAAACAGTATAGCCGGTTCTCTAAAAGGAGAAGTACCATATGACCCCACTTCTGGATGTTTACCCAGAAGAACTGAAAAGCAGGATCTCAAAGAGATATTTGTACACCCATGTTCACAGCAGCAACAATCAACATAGCTAAGAGGTGGAAGCCACTCAAGAGTCCATCCCCGTGGAAAGGGAGTCCGGAGGCTACAGAGAAAAGTCCAGGGAACAGAGCACAGGGAAGCCACTCTGAGCCACCCCACACCCCGGAATCAGTACTTCAAGGAGAAAGCAGCGCGGAGGGTGAAGATGGGCCCTCTGGGAGCAGCCGGGAAGCCCGTGGTTTCTCCAGCTGGGGGTCAGACAAAGGCCTGGGCTCTTTGCAGCTCTCCTCTCCCCATGCTCAGGGGTCCCAGAGCGGGACGTGCCCCCAATGCAGTGGGTGCCCCAGGCAGAGAGCAGAGGCCAGAGCCACGTGGGGCTGGCAGCAAGCACAACAGCTCGGCTTCCACCTGCACAAGACTCTGAAGCTGTGCAGACAGTGGAAAGAGGCAGAAGGATCGGAACACAGCACTGGTAACAGGGCAGTGGCAGGCACCATGGTGGCTCTGTCCAGTTTCTGGCAGTGGCAGCAGAGTTGGTCTGAGCAGGCTGCTGGGGCAGGACTCGGGCTGTGTGCTGGACACCACCTTCCCTTGGAACCTGCCGGTTTTCCCAGCCCGGTTCCCAGCCTTCCCACAGCTCAGGAAGTCAACAGGGCATCATGTAAGCTCTTCCTGTGACGATCAGCAGGGCGGGGTTCCTTGGTTTGCAGCCCAGGTGACTGAGCACCCCCGCTCTCCAGCTGCCCACTGCGACTCGATCACGCTGCTCCTTCTGCCTGCACGGTTACTCCCTGTGCACACCCATCTCCTGCAGAGTCCAGGGCTCACGCCTCCTCCTCCACAGAGCCTTCTTGGATGTCTCCGGGGGAAGAATGTCCCCTCCCTGAAACTCCCCTGACTGTTAGGGATTGACACTTCCTCCTCAAATTGCAGAACGTGCATGTTTCACCTTCTCTGCCAGGTGGGGAGCCCTGAGGCTGAGGCCACCTCTTATCCCCTCCCCTGCACCTAGCCCAGTCCTCCACACTGGGGAGAGCTCAATAAACGCTTACCAAGAGAACTCTGCAGCCCGTCCAGGTTAGGGGTTCTTTAACCTGGGGTCTAGGCCCCCCCCTCCCCCCGTGAATTCAGCATTCATTTTATGGACGTTCATTTAATCATCACAAGAACCCTAGGAGCAGGGAATTATTACTATCCTCACTACACAGATGGAACAACAAAGGCTCAGAGAGGTTAAACAACTTGCCCGAGGTCACACAGCCAGAAAGCACCGACACCAGTGCATCTGCCCTGCTATACCATGATGGCCTCTTAGAATCTCTGCGACAGAGACGACTGTGGCGGCACTGGGCTGTCTGGAGACTGGGTGGCCCCCTGCCTGGGTCAGGGCAGCTGTGGTACCACTGGGCGGGTGGGCAGTGGCTGCCTTCTGGGAAACCTGGGTCCTCAGAGGCCCTGGAGACCACACAGCCACAGCAGCTGCCAGGGCCGGAGGCCCACTGCCCAGCTGGTCTGGGCTTTCTTGTGGCCACGCCCGGGGCAGCCACATCTGAGCCAGCCACCCGGGAAAGGCAGGCGGGCCGCCCTCTGTCATTATGGAGGGTCCTGAGTGGCAGCCTGACAAGGGGGGAATGTGCTAGAGAGGTGGGGGAGGCGACCAAAGCTGTGCAGGAAGAGCTGGTCCAGGGAGGGCAGGGAGCCGCAGCGGGTTTGCCCAGCGTCCCACAGCCTCTCTGCACAGACGTGCCTGTCCCCTCCTCTCTCACACACACACACACACGCGCGCGCACACACACTCAGCAGGAGACGCCGAATTCTCCAGGGTCAGCAGCCATACTCTGGGGACTCCGGGTCAGGGCCCCGTGGCCTGCCTTGGTCTGATGTGCTGCTGTCTGTGTGTCCTCTGACTGAGTCAGAATGTCTGGCCTAGATGGCAAATTCCTCAGGGATGGGACCCGTGCCACGTAATTCAATCTGAGCTTGACCAGCACAAGTAACCTCTGTGTCAGGGCTTTAAACAAAATTGGATCGGGTACCCTGAAGGGGAGGGCTCTTCCATGGAGCCCCCCCAGTGACGACAGCGGTTTCAGACCACACTGGTCCTGGGAGCTAGGCTAACAGTGTCCACTCCTTCTCTGGGGGCGGGGCGATTGGAAAGGCTGGCATGGGAGGAGACCGCCCTTGGAGCAGGAAGATGAGTGGTCTCTGAGAACACCCTGGACACCACCCCATGCCCCAGGCGTCCACGGGGGCAATGAGGGTCTCGTCGTTCTGGAAAAAGTTAACCTCTGCGTGTCCATCCTGCGCAGTTCAGAGAGGACCACTGGTCTGCCTCCTCTGTGTGTTGGAACGACCTGATGGTCAGACAGGAATTATTGTCCCCATTTCACTGAGGGCAACAGAGGCTACGAGAACTAGAACCCAGCCCTCTAGACTCAAGTCATGAACGTGCCCCTCCCACATGGCGCTGCTCTGAGGTCTACAGAAGCCAGCTGGGCCCAGTTCTGCAGGGCGGAGACGTCCTGGCCACCCCAGAACCCACTGTGGGGCACGTTGCCTGGCTCAGCCGAGAAGTGTCCAAATATCACTGCTCACCAGTTTCCTCACTGTCCCGTCACGAACCCCACACCACCTCCCTTGTCCTCTGGTCACACTCATCCATGAGCAACGTGAATGACACGTTCTTGTCCAGGCCTTTTGTCCCAAAGGGGCTCAGGGAATGTGAGCTGGGTGGACGACTGGATGGATGACAGAATGGATGATGGAACGAATAAATGCACAGGTAACCGTTCCCTACACAGGTGCCTTGCGGGAACTAGATGGCTGAACTGGGATTTCACCGACACCCTGGGACCGTTTCCACTTAAACCGTAACCGTCCACTGTGATAAACAAGCCACAGAGGACATTCCTGCAGCAGGATCCTCGTCCACGTTATGACCATTTACTTAGGATAAACTCCTATGTAATCCTGCTTTAATAGTGGGATAAACAAAACCAAATTAGGAAGGGAAATGTGCTGCAGAAGGAAAATAGAAGCTGTAATAAGTGATTCCAGGCTAAACAGACAGCCTGGCTGGGGCCCCAGTGCTTGACGGCGGAGAACTGGGGGGCCTACAGTTACATTGCAGGGCTCCATGGCCAGAGACCCAAGGGTGGCCCCGAACGCTCCCTCTATGGTCCCTGTGGTCTGTGAATGTATCTTGGTGGGGACTGGCCACACGGCCATGCTGCAAACGCCCTGCCAGCAAGGACAAGACCCCAGTGCCTGGAGCCAGCTGTACCCGGAACACGAGGGGGCTCCACACGGCCATAGCGACGCAGGAGAAGCGGGGTGTTGTCTAGTTACTGGGTACCTGGCTCATCCAGGCCCCGTGCTAGGAGCTGACAGCACAGCCATTGTCTCACATAATTGTCACAGCAACCCACCACCGCCTCCTCTCTCCTGGAGAAAGCCAGGGAGGCCACCGGCCTTCGCCTCATCACGTGGCCACCGCAGGTGTCGGTCCCCCTGGCCAGTCCCGAGACGCAGACCCCAGCGTCCGGGAGCCCGAGTCTCACCTCAGAGGCCATCGGCCTGGCAGGCCTGAAAACAACCACAGGGCCTGTCCCGCCTGGCGGGCGTGGGTGGCCGTGGTCACGGAGAAATGGGCGCTGAGATTCTGTGACGCTCAGGAAACTCGAGGGCTTTGTTGCCTTAGCAACGGGGGACCAGGGTCAGCAGAGAGCAGAGTCAGCTGCAGGGCTAATGGTGGAAAATAGGCCACACGTCAGGCCTGGTTCCAGGGATGGACAACTCATGCAGGTGACATTCAGGAGCTGGCTGGGGGGACCCCACGGCCCTGAGTGGTGGCAGCAGCGGCCAGCAGGCTTCTCCCAGCTCCCGGCCCACAGTCAGCAGCATCAGCCAGGCTGTTAACAGGGTGAGAAAGCTGTGTCCCATCCCCGGGGCACCAGGCAAGCGTCCCCACAGCCTCTGTGTGGCTCCTACAAGGACGGGACTCCCAGGGCAGCCACCTGGCTGGCCGGAGGAGCCTCCTCTCATCACTGACCTGTCCTTCTCATAGGCTGGGCCTGCAGAGGTGACAGGCAAGGAAGGGGTTTGCGACCAAATGGCCCCTGGAACTGGAAGGGGGCACAATTCGGGGCTGTCTTGCCGAGCATTACCCCAATGGCTGCTAGGAGGGGCCTGAGCCTGGCAGACGCTGGGTCTCTGGGCACAGCCCGCATGTGGGCCACCAGCACCTACCAGGCAGGGGCGGGACCCGCTTCTCCCACCTGCTTCAATTCCTTTCCAGGTCAGCTTAACCAGGGCACACGAGAGGCCAGAGGGGCTCCAGCCAGGAGGGCCGTGGTGTCTCTACCATAATAACTAACGGACATTATGCTCGTAAGTCGGGATCAACACGGTAGCTTACGGTTAGAACCTTTTCACATGCATGGTCTCGTTTGGTTCTGATAGGGACCCCGTGCGTCAGGCAGCGCAGGTGATAGCTTTCCCTTTATTTCACAGCCATGCTCTTAGAAGGAGACGGGGGGGGGGGGGCGGGGGGGTTGGCTAAGAGACAACCGTGCAGAGACTGAGGTGCACTCACCCTGAGGGCACCCCTTTCCTCAGCAGGGCAGACGCTGAGCATCGCGGCACCTCCCCCAGACACATGTCTTTCCTGCCAGAATTGTCCCCTAAATCCCTCAAGGCTCAGGACGGAGCCCCTCCCTGAGCCCTGCCTCCCACCGCACTCGCCCGATTCCTCATGTGTGAACTCTGGGTCTGTGGGGAGACTCGGTGACCTGGTGTGTGACAGATTTGTGGCATAAATGCTCTCCAACAATGCCTTGTCAATCACTTAGATTGTGAGCCCCAAGCAGGCCTAAAATGGAGAGACAGCGGAGGTCCACCTGAGGGGCCGGAAACGTCCCAAACAGGACAAAAGCTTGGGTTGGGCCCATGGAAAGCCACCCAGGGGGAGCGGGATCAGTGAGCCACCTGAGGACCGAGACCTTTCCTGGGCACAAACTGTGGGGGAAGGCCCTGCACAAACACACGGTATCTTACTGAGCCTCACGTGGTTGACTTTACAGAGTCATTCCCACTTTACAGAGGGGGAAACTGAGGCCCAGGGAGCTAAGAGCACAGGCCGAATTACAACAGTCAGACACACAGCTGCCTGAGCCCACTGAGCACCCAGCGTGTCTGTGGTCCCACGTATGCATGCAGACATGCTACCACTCCCCACTGAGGAGGAACAGAGCCAGCACTCAGCAGGATTTGGGCTGCAGCCTTGGAAGTGTTGTTGGCGGGTGCTGACGCTGTGTGCACAGGTGGGCTCTGAACAAGACAGGTATAGAGTTTTAGGGTCCCAGGGTCCTGGGACTCACGGCCCAGACCAACCTGCAGGAAACTGGTAACAAAGTCAAGAAGAGCTGCCCCCAGGAGCTTGCTCTGGGCTGGTGCCAGCCCATCACCAAGCTGGAGGGCAGCGGAAGGCCCTGGACAGCTGCCCCCACCTCTGTACTCCAGCCCCACAGCCCCACACCCCAGTGGCTCCTTCAAGACACAGCTGGCAGCCTATGACTGCACGACTCCCAGGCCCTAAGGCATGTGTGACTTGCTTTGCACCCTGGGTCCCGATGCAGGACGATGCAAAACACAGCTGGACCACACAGATGGTGAGGCTCAGTCTCCCGGGTTTGATCCTCACGTGGGTCAACAAACGTTGCTCTGCACCATATAGAGAAAGGACATTCTAGTCGTGCGGCCAGGGGCCTCCCAACATGACGTGTGCAAAGCCTTGGGTCTGGACACAGCTGGGAAGCTGTGTGCTGGCCGGAAGCCACAGCCTCACGGACGGACACTGGTCAACTGGGTTTGAAAAGAGACCTGGCAGAGCTGTAAGCTCCGTCTCCCTGCTGATGCCCTGAGCACACCAGTGCCATCCATACACATAGTAGGTCCTTATTACTGGTTCAATGCGACCAAATGGACCCCAGGGACACCTCTGTGAGCACTGCTGTCCCTACAAATAACGGGTGGCAGAGCCAGCCAGCCAGACCTCTTGAGCCATGCACTGGGGAGCCCACCTGTTCCTGAGCAGGCAGTGAACCCCGAGAATCTCAGCAAGTCAACACCCCTCTGACCCAGCTCATGCCCTGGAGTCTGGGGACAGTCCCGTCAGAGAAGACCACAGCCCAGACAGAAGCTGGCTCCCCGCGGACAGGCAGGAAGGGCAGGGCGCAGGGAGGATGTGAGGCTGATTTCCAAGCAGCACCCGCTCAAGAGTCTAACTGGAGTCCCGTGAGGAGCAGCTGGCATCTCTTGCCTTCCGGTGCTGAGGGGGCGAGGGGTGGGACTATTCAGAAGGGACCAGTGACATCATCACCCTACGGTCTGGGAAGACAAGTGACAAGGGAGCACAGAGGGCAAGCCGATGATGGAATAGCCACGAGAGGATATTAAAAATGATGTGTACAGGGCTTTGTGTGACGTGAGAACTATTAACATCAAGCAAAAAAGCAAACACCCCGTTCATGCAGAGGATGACCCCCATTTGCCCCCAAAGAGAGAAAAGACTAGAAGGAAATGCGAGCAGCACTTGCTTCTCCAGCGGGGGGTTAAGACTACTTCATGGTTTTCTATTTTCCTATGATGAGCTCTGCTAATCGGGGGAAAAAACACGTGCTAACATTTAGGCGGCGAAGGAACCGTGCTGGGGGGGTCTGTGGGGCCACTCGTCTCCTGAGGGAAGAGGGGTCTGTGTTTGCGGCTGAGCAGGGAAGGAGGTGCAGTGTGTGAGGGCTGCAGGGGCCGCAGGACAGGGCAGGCTGCCGCGCTGGGAGGCCGGACACACACCTCCCAGGGAGGAGGACAGAGGGGTGCAAAGCCACGTGACAGCTGAGGCTGCATCCCTGAGCAGCACCCCAGGTGGGGGCAGGGGTCGGGGTCCTGGGCTCCGTGGGGAGACTTCCTGGGGGCCTCACGCAGGCCTCCCAAGAGAGCTGGGGTGTAGGTGGAGCTGCCTGTCCCACGGCCCCTCCTGAAACCATCAGAAGTGTGGGTGCTGGGAGGGTGCGGGCGGGCAGGGGGGCAGAGTGTGGGGCAGCCCCTGGAGCCCACAGGGAGGCGATTGGCTGTGGTGGGCAGAGCCCGAGGCTGGGGACAGGGGCAGCAGCCAGGAGCTGCCAGAAAGGACCAGACACGCACGAGGGAGGCTGCGTCTTAAATTCGTCTTTTGAAGAAAAGTCTGAGGTGCCGACGGGCGCGGGGCCGTTCATTTTTGGTTCAGTTCAGGGAACGGAACTTCGTGATGAAATGCTGGTCTGAAGCCACAAGGCCCGTTCAGGTCAGAGCCTGGGGCCCCGCCTCCAGCAGTGTGGGCCTCAGTTTCCCCCAGAGAGGCAGCGGGCGGGTGACAGCCCTTTCATTATACTGAGGTCTCAAGGCCTCTGCTATAAAAATGATTGTAAAACGCTTTGCAAATCATGAGGCTGCCTCACAACAGAGGTGATTCTGTCCCCCAGAGGGGGTCCAGTTCCTGCAGGGCCCGGCTGGAACCTCTGTGCCCTGGGAAGAAGGGCCCCTCTGTTCCCTTGTGATCTCGGTGAATGCACGTCCCTGGGATGGCTGTGGGCCGGGCCCCACACCCGCCGCTGGCAGCCGCCCTCACTCAGCACAAAGGAAACTGTGTGTCCAGGCCTGGAGTTAGAGCTGCCAAGATCAGGAGCAGCTTCTCCTCGGACGGCGGATGGAGAGTGACAGAGGGCCCGAGGCACACAGAGCCTGCAGCTTCTCACTGAGGACAGTGGCCCCAACAGCAAGGGTACGGACGGATGGTGGCGGTCACCAAATGTTTACTGAGCACTTAGCACACGCGGGTCACCAGCATCCATGACCTTCGTATGTACAGTTATTCCTCCAAGATAGAGACCGCTATGTCCCCTGTGGTGGGCAGAACAAGAGACCCCACAGATGTCCACGCCTGATACTCAGCGCCTTAAAGGGCTAAAGGGTCTCTGCAGATGAGGTCACGGTGAAGGACCCTGAGATGAGGACTCTCCTGGACCATCCAGGCGGCCCATCTGACCACATGACACCCCTTCCTGGCGCCAGAGAACCAGGGAGATGGCAGAATGACAAAGACGTGACCTGCTGTGCCGGCTTTGAAGTGGGGGGGGCACAAACCACAGAATAAGAGCACCCCGAGAAGCTGGTAAGGGCAAGGGAACAGCCCTGCCGACACCCAGAGCCCCCTGGGACTTCCAACCCATGGAGCCGTAGGTAGCAAACCCACGTGGTGTGAAGCCACCACGCTTGTGGTACTTGACGACAGCAGCTGAGGAACAGCGCGTCCCTGTTTATGTACAGGTCAGGACAGGGAGACTCGGAAGGCGACCCCATCGCTAGACAGTAGACGCGCTCAGGCTGAGCCATTCCTTCTGAACAAGAACTGACGACCGAGTGCTGGTCGGAGGCGGGGTGGCGGGCCTGCAGGGCTCCTGCTGTCACCGCCCCAGCTTTCCGCCTGTCACCGCTCTTCCCGTGTACCCGCAGTTTTACCCCACAGCACCCACGGGAACTGCGCGGTGACCTCATCTGCCGATGAGGACACTGAAGCTCAGAGAAGCGGGGTGTCGGTCACAGAGTCACAGGGACGGACTCACTGGGCCCGGAGCACACAAGCCTGGCATCTGATTCCAGATTCTGGGCTCCCCCTTCCCTCAGGTTTGGAGGGTGCTGGGTTCACCTTGCTGTGCCCGTGGCTCTTGAAGCAGACATTTGGGGTGCCACCACCCCACCAAACAACAGGTTGGAGTTAGTGGTGTCACGTGTTTCCCTGGCCTGGATCCAACAACGTCTCCCAGTGACCTGAGAAAACCACCTGGGGGCAGCGGCCACCCTGGGGGGTCAGTGACGCCCCTCTGTCCTGCAGGCTGGTCCAAAATGTTTCCTGCAGCTGGGGGTACTCAGGGGAGTGAGGCCGGGGCAGCAGCCCCCACTCCTGCACCAGCTTGCCAAGCCTGTCTGTGCCCCCTGGCTGCCCTGTCACCTCTTAATGAGTCTGTCACCCCCATGCCCTCGCCGAGGATGTTCCATCAGGGAACCAAGCCATCCCAAGGCTCACAACCATCCATCCCGGCAAAACTGCTGACAAAGCACCGCTCGGGCATCCCGTCGTCACCGGGCTGGCTCGCCGTGCTGCCATCACCCCCGCGGTTCAGGCAGGTGCCACGGTGTGTCCAAGGTCACCCAGGCATGGAGGGCCCAGGACGCAGACTGAGGTGCTTCCTGCAGAGCCCACCTTCCTCCCCGATGACTCGCTGGTCCCCTTATCGACAAACACCACAGACGGGAACTGCCACCCCTCCCTGCCGGCCCAGGAGCAAGCCCGACAGCCTGGAGTCCCCGAGCTCAAGAAGAAAGAAAGGTGGCCACCATCTGTGCAGGTTCCAGAGTAACCTGCTCGGCATGATGCATTAAGCCCTACCCAGAGGGAAGCCTGCGGCTGTCAGACCGTTTTACAGAGCGGTCAGTCCCTGCCAGGACCCTTTCCGACTGTGCCCAGGGGAGGCACCGCTGCCCACCCCAGCCTGGCTCACCACCCCGTGCTGCCCAGCTGTCAAGAGGTTGCCGTGATGGAGGAGTGAGTCACAGAGCCTGGAATCCGGTCTTTCTGGGCCTTCCCTCACCCTCCCCAGCTCCACATCTGCCCTCCAGATGTCTCCACTTCAGAGACACCTTCTGCCAACAACGACCCAACACCAAGGTCATCAACTTGGCCTGCAGAGCCCACCAGGCACGTGGCACTTGTTACCTGCCCTCCACGGCCAGTCGGCGATTCTCAAACCTACGTGCCCATAAACCTCGGGTGCCTTTGCTCCAACCTTGAAAACGAGACCTCACAACAGTGCTTCCTGCCTGAGTGCCTGGGCATGGGTGCTGCCAGCCTGATGGAGGAGACAGCCCTCCACCTTCAGGGAGCTCCCAGCCTGATGGGAGAGGCAGAGTCGCTAACCTCCTGGAGGCCCTGAATGATGGGAAAGACAGCCCCTGCCCTCCAATAAATACCTACTGATGGGGAGACAGAGCCCTGCCCTAAGGGGCCTACGGTCTGATGGGGGACACAGCTGCTGTCCCTGGGGAGTTTCGAATGTCTGGTAAAAAGGACTAGACACACAGAGGATGGAACGTGAACCTACATCCCACTGAGCGCCTGCCCTGTACCAGCAGCTACTCTGCAGGTTCAAGCTTCTTGAATCCTCACAATAACCCGGTGACCCAGCTAGAAAGTGGTGTGACCAGGATTCACTCCCTGGGCTGGGCACACGGCACACGGCCCCGGCTGGCGCCCATCTGGCGCCCCACGTGATGGACAGTCCCTCACCTTCCTGCCTCCTGTCGGCTGGGAGCTCCTGCTCGTCCCACCACAAATCACAATATGAACAAATTGCTACATTTGGACCATCTCTTTCATTGACAACATCCCACGGTCCCAGCAGCAAGTGGGACTGCCCACAGTCCCTTTAGAACAGAGAGCCCGTCAGTCCCCTTGGAGTCTGCCCACCACGGAGGCTCTGTGGCCAAGGCAGGGATGGTGGGATCTCAGCACAAGAAGGTCCAGAGCACCAAGCCCCCCGCCATCGGCGGGAATCCAGCCCCTGGATGAAGGCCCCGCCCAGGACGGCTGGGCAGGGTGATGACCATAGTAAAGAGATAGCCTGTGGGGGTGGAAAGTGCGACATAAATGCTGTGAAGGTGTCCCAGCCCCTGTCTGCTCTGGGCCACCCTCGGCCGGCCTGGACAGCAGCCTGGCCTTGCCATCCTTGTGCCGGAGCCCCGGGAGGCCTCGGGCTCAGGGGACACGTCCCGAAGCTCTCCGTGGCTGCTCTGTCCCAGGAAAGGGGCTTGGCAGACAGGGGGGACATAAGTGCTGCCACGCGGCAGCGGAGAGCCAGATCTTGGTTTCTTTCCATGGAAACAGTGACTTGGGCCCTGAAGGAATGGGAGACAGGATCTCATTAGGCCCTGCCTCTCGGGGCCTGCTGTGGGCAAGAACCCGGGGCCCAGCGCCAATCCCTCCTCCTCGGCCTCCTCTGGCGTCGTCCCCTCGGCACCCAAACCCCCCAGATGCAGGGTTCCTGGGCCAGGAGGGCCATGGCCAGGCAGGCAGTAGTTTGAGGAGACTCTGTCCGTCTGCGCTGGGGCAAGTTGTCCTGGCCTCATGGCGGTGGGAGGGCCGACCCTGGTTCAGGGCTCATCACCCAAAGGGGGGAAGACTCCGGAAGAAGCAGCCGGGCTGCAAAACCTTTGACCTTTTACTCTTGCCAACCAATAATATCAGCAGCCTGCTCCATACGTGGTCACCCAAGACACTGAATGGGCTTTGCAACCTGGAAAAGCAGGCCTAACGGGGGAGGCAAGAACGCCAACTCTGGGCGGGGAGGGCGCTGGTGAGCGGCAGATGGGACCAAGAGCAAGAATAAGAGACTCTGCGACCGCCCAGCACGCTGGCGGCAAGGCAAGCAGTGACCAGGGACACTGATCTCCTCGCTGACCCACCCTGCCTGGCCGGCCCACACGATGCACGACCCCCAGCCTCAGTGCCTCCCAGCCCCAGAGGCGGGACAGCAAGAGGCCTCTTCCAACCCCCAAAAGATGCCCAGCGGCCTGGCCAGGAGAGGAGGGTGGGGACCGCCAGCTTCTGCTGGGCAATTGCACCCTCTGGTGGCGGCAATGGGAAGGTGCAGGACTCGCAGACAAAGGGGCCCCAGCTCCCTTTCCCAGAATCCCTCCTTTCGTTGGCACCCACTGGCGGTGCCACTGGGCCCTCTCCTTATAGCAGTGGACGGACACCACCCTGGTCCTGAGGGCTTCCAAATGACACCTACCAGGAGAGAGGCAGCCAGTGCCTGCGAGGGTCCTGACTAGGCCACCGGCCCCTCTGCCCACACGCCAGACCCCTCGGCGTCATGGAACCACACAGGTGTCTCACTTCCCTCAAGACCCTGCTCCAGGCTCTGCTTGTCTGAAAAGCCAGCTCTGCCCAGGGGCCCTCAGCCTCCTATCCGACAGGGGCTCCGAGGTAGCAGCTGGAGGGTTTGTGTCCGGTGCCCATCTCCCGGGTCGGGCCCTCCAAGGGCAGCGTCCAGCCTGTCCAGCTGGACTGGGAGCTTCCCGAGGGCAGGAGGAAATGGCATGTAACAGCACCTCCTTTCCATGGGCCTGACACGGGCTACCCCATTGAATCCCTACAGCCGTTCAATGACCCAGGTTAGGCTGTCCCCACTCTCAGGTGGAGGCTTTGAGGGGACACATAACTGGCACAAAGTCATACAAGCAGAAAGTGGCAGAAGGCGGGGGAGCCAGGGCTGCCTCAGCCTGCTTCTCATCCCTGTTGTGTGGACGCCAGGCCTCCTTCCTGCCCCCACGCCCCTCACACCGGGCTCCACACCGGCCTCTCCAAGGCCCCGAGGAGCCGGCACCTCCTCTAGCAAACCCTAGACACCACATGTAGGTGCAGCCGCTGTACCTCGTCATTCCTTCCACTCCTAATGGAACAAAACCACACGTGACATGTCTCAGCATCACGACAGCGAAGGGACTGGACTCCTGGGGTTTCAACACTTACTGTCTAGTCTACGTGTGTAGGCTCGGTGGTCCTCAGTTTACCCACTTGAAAACTGAGAAGATCGAGACGTGGCCCCTGCATTGGCTCACCAGCAGAGGAAAGTGCTAATCGTGGGGGCCGCAGTGGCGTGTGCTGGGGGTGGCCGGGTGACAGCTGACCCGGGGGACCTCTGGCCAAGGTGTAGCTTTGGGCGTCATCCCCGTGGACTTCGTCTCCTGAAATCAGGGCCTCCTGGGGCCCCACAAGTTGTTGTACACATGTTGGGAACACGGGCGGCAGGACGTGTCAGGCCGATGTCCTGTGGGCTGGGCCGAGGGACACTGGACAGGCACGTACCCCAACTTTTTGTGTCTCTTCCAAGACCATTATGCAGAGGAGCAAACAGAGGAGCCCAGAAGCTGAAGTTGGCCCCGACTCCCCAGAAGCGCCGAGAGGCCATCCCAGCATGGCTGAGTGATTGGGGTTGAAAGCTGGCATTTCAGCTTGGCCGTGGTGGCAGAGGAAGCTGGATGCTCAAACGGCTTCTCTGGGGCTTCCTAACAGAAACGACAGCCCTTGTATCTCAGTGCCCTGTAGCCCCCGAGGGGCCCTGTCCCCTGGCGGGACTGTGGGGGTTCCTGGGGTGGGTCCCTGCCAGTTCACGGTCACCCGGTCCCAGGGACAATGATGCTGGTCTGAGCCTGTACAACTGCACTGCAGAGACCTCAGCAGGACTGAGCCTCTGTGTCACTTCCTGGAAGCCCAGGGGCACTCGCTTCCAGGAGCCTTGCTGCCCCTCCAGGGGTGCCTGCTTCCTCCTGCCCTCCCACGGCCCTCAGCTGCCTCTCTTGCACTTTCTACAACTGGGTGGAACTGTCCCTGTGCTCGCCAGACTGTTTTGTAACTGAGCCTTATACTGCTTGCCCGGCACCTAGCACGGCCCACACTGTGGCAAATGAATGAATGAATGAATGAATGCATGAATGAATGAATGAACAGGTCTGTGAGTTAATGAATGTGGCCCTTGGGATCCTCTCTCTCTGTCCAGGAAATCCCGTCTCCCCGCCCAGACCCCTCCTGGACGCTTTTCTCGGGCTATTGTCATGGGTTCTTGAATGGCAGGACCCAGGCAGAGCCCTGTGGCAGCCCCAGGAGCTGGCACTGACCCTGTCCCAGCGCCCCATCCCCACTCGCCCTCTCCCTTTCTGGGCCTGTCCTCCGGAAACACCTTTTTCCTGCCCATTAAGGCCGCTGCTTCCGGCACAGGAAGAGGGCCTTCTGATTGGGGGCTGCTATTTACAGCAGGCCTGTCCTTCTCGGCCTCCAAGGTGAGGGTTGAAACCCAGGGGTGAGCAGAGAAGCACGTGCCAGGGTCCCTACCAGCAGAGGAGGGAAGCTGGGTGTCTAGATGAGGGGCAGGACCCAGAGAAAGCATCGTGCACCCTCCGAACTGGTTCCCCTCCTGACTTCCCCTCATCAGCAGTGACTCCAGCTCTCCCAGATCCCCAGAATCGAAATCCCCAAGCCTCAGAGCTGGAAGTACAGGATTTCAATCTGGAGAAGAACTCAGAGACCAGATTTGAGGAGGGGTGGAGCCTCAGAGGGGGAGGGGAGTTGAACAAGGGCACGTGCAACGATAAAAGCAGGTTCCCGAGCCAAAACCACCGGGCTACTTGCCTCACATGTCACAGTGACAAAGGACTTCAAATGTATCGTCTCGTGAGGCACATGGTGTTTGGGGCTGAACTGTGTCACCAAAACGGTCGCAATGCTGACCTCAGTATCACAGAATGTGATGTTAGGTGGGGACAGGCGGCTGCAGGCGTCATCAGTAGTTAGATGAGGTCACACTGCAGGGCGCAGGGCTTTGTAAGAAGAGGTTCATGCGGACACAGACACACAGAGGGAAGAGGAGCTGAAGACCAGAGGGTGTGCTCTGGAAGGGAAGGGGGCTTCCAGTCCATGAAAGAAAGAAAGGCATTGTGGCCTTTTACAGGACGCCCCGAATGTGGGAAGTGGACCGGGAACAAGGAAGGTGACGCGCTGTGGACGTCAGACTTCCAGCTCGTCTTACCCCTCCAAACACCGGCAGATACCCTCCTGGATTGGGACGTGGGTCACAGAGGCTTGTAAAGTACACCTAAGTTAAAATACAGAACAGAAAGAGGAAAGCCATCCCCATTTCAGGCACACAGTGGGGGCTGCTATTGGAGGCACATAGTAGGGCTGCTGCAGCAGGAGGAGCCTTTACCTCGCACTCACCTCTCTCGACCCGAAGCCTCGCTCAGGCGTGGCTCAAACCCAGGCCAAGTGAGGCAGCAGCCCGGGTCTCTGCATAGGGGCAGATGGCAGTAAACAGAGCAGGAGCACTGGCCCACGGGCCACTGAGCACGGCTCCTTCTGGCTTAGAAGCCTCGCATACAGGATGAGCTGTCCCTGGTGTCCCGCTGCCATGGCGACGGCCCCAGCCCATGTGTTGGCTCACGGGGCTGAGTTCATCATTTCAAATCTCCCACCTCTCGGCCACATCTGCGGCCCCTCTTTCAAAGTCCATGCTATTTATAATGCCCTGGGGACAGCCTGGGCCAGATGACGGGCGGGCTTTGCCCAACAAAAGGCCAGGCCACCTCACTGCCCTCGGCCCCCCAGGGGCCTGCAGTCTGGAGCCCATTGGGGCTCCACACTTCTCCCATCCTGTCTGACCATCAGACAGGGAGGCAATCCCCTGCCTGGTGTATAAACACCCCTCTGGGGAGAAATCCACCCGAAGCGTAGTCGGCAGGGCTGGCAGCCGCCGTTCCCGGCGTCCTTGGCTTTGCCCGGCTGTTTAGCCAAGTGCAGGGGGCCCTGGGGCGTCCAGGTCAAGGTGAGCATGACGACTAACATTCACTCTGTAGCCACATGGTGTGAGACACCCTCCAGGACAACCCTCATCACGCATCATTGTCCCCATTTTACAGACGAGGAAGCGGAAGCTCGAGGGATTGTAGGGACCCATGTCAGGCCAACTCCAGGCATTGCTACTACACTACCGCCCCAGAGGCCCCAAGTCAGGGAGCAGCCCGGGAAGCAAGCCAAGGACATGATGGACTAGGGCACTCCACGGGAAAGAGAGAGGGGACGGGCACTCATTCCTGCCTGTCCCTCAGCTGACCTCCTCTACCGTCGCCTGTCATCAGTGAGCCCCCATTACATGCCAGGACCCAGCTAGGCCACTTCCAGCTTGACGTGCAGCTGAGCGTGGCCTTGCGGGCTCCTCTGAGCCCGGCTGGCCTCTCCCAGACGGTGTCAGCATGCAGCCCCCGCCCGGCATCTGGCTCCAGCCTCGCCATCCCGGACACAGCGGCCTTTGTCTGACACTGGATGTGGGTGCAGGATTGTCACTGTCTCTGTGGCCAGCTCAGCAGGCGCGTCCCACACACTTCCCACAGCCACCCCGGCCCCAGGGTCACGTTCTGGCCTCCCCAGTGGCCTCTGAGGTCGTTCTGGCCACGGCCAGCAAGAGCAAATCGGGAGGTGACTCAGAAGTACGACGGGGCCTTCCCAGAGGGGCCTGTGCGATGCTATTCTGTAAGGACCTGGGTAATGGGTGACAGGAGATGTGTGAAGACGGAGAGGACAGTTCGTTAGGTCCACACCAGCTGAAACACTAACAAGCCTCAGCCTTACTCAGGCCTAAATTCACGCACAACACTTATTTTCGACTCCAAGGAGAAAATGAGAAACAGAACTCAAAATAGAGCACTTTTTTTTTTTTTTTTTTTTACCTTGTTGCTGTGCCTGGGTAAAATTAGCAGAAGTGGTAAAATTGGGGATGTACTTAGAAGCTTTTATTAAAAGACAACTCTTAAGGACTTGTCAAAATAAATGTAATAGCACAATTAATAATAAAAACGCAGTGTGACTTCTGCATCTGTATAGCAGCTGTGACGTCTGTAGATAAGGTCCCTGGGCCATTAGAGACGCTGCCCATGGCCATGTCTGTGGCCATGTAGTGTGTAGGAGAGGACAGGTCAGGTGTCAGGGACCCCACATGCTTCCCTGGAGCTGTGTGGCTTTGGGCAAGTTACCTAGTGTCTCTGAGTCCTGTAGAAAGGGGAATGTTTGTCCTGCCACAAAGAGTGAACAAGATGCTGGGCGTCCTACACAAAACTAGAGGGACTTACACAGAAAGGAACTGAGCCAGGGCCGTGAGCGGAGGGTGGGTTGGGGTCCTGGGACTTCAGTCCAGCTCAGCTCTCAGCGTCAGGCCCTGCCGGCCCCAGATCGGGGGGCCTCAGACAATCGCCCACAGATCTATCATTACTCGACAAAGCAGTTGAAAATAAAGGTAGCTTCTTTATGCCAAACCCATCTCTCTTCCTCCCAATATTTGCTTTTAGTGCCTCTTGTTGGTTACTTTGAACCTTTAATCTTAGTTTCTTGGTTCAGAACACTGACAGGCTCTCTCAATGGCCCCCCCATGTCAGAGGGGAGCCCTGGAGACGCACGCCCGCCTCTTCCTCTCGTCTCCTGTCCGATGCACGTCTGTCTGTGCTCCTTTGCAGTCTGCACAGGACCTCCCACCAACCACGCCAAGCTCGCTCAGAGGTTACCTGTGCCATCTACACCACCTGGACAATAAATACTGCTGGACACCAGCCTGCAGGGTCCACCACACTTCCCTCACCCGTCCAACGTCCTACTGCCTTAGGAGACCAGGGACGACGACGAGGAGTGCCAATGACACGTGGGGGCTTGCTGCAAACATAACAACTTAGTTTTCCATAATCGTTCCATGACACACGGCCGGGAAGGCTAACTGCATACAGTTTGGGCCACGGAGATAACTGTCTGAACCGCATACCCCTCCCCAGCAAATGGGTGTCCAGATTAAGTGAAATAAAAACAGAAGCGCTTTGCGTCCAGTGAGTCACCATCCCACGTGAGGGGTCACGCCTCGCTTTCCTCTCTCTGGACAGAAAGCTGCCGGTCAGGCCCCAACACTGCTCTCAAGCTGTGCGTGCACGGAAATGCACTGCACCCTCCACGGGCCTCTGGGCACAACTGGGGATCTGAACACACCCATTTGTTCTGCGGCTCTGTTAGACTCAGTATCACAGGTGGGAGTGGGGCTCTGGGGTTTTCGAGCCCCACGTCCCTGTTCTTAGCAGACGCATGTGAAGTACTTAGGGCTTGTCACGATGTCAGCAAGTTACATTCAAATGGCTCAGGAAGTTCCACCACATATATGTATGTGGATAGACAGACGGACAGACAGAGCAGTGCAGCAAAATGTGAATCGTGAGTCCAGGATCTACCGTCTTTCACTTTCTCTACTGATTTGACATTTCTCAAAATAAAACCTTGTGGGGAAAAACCCAAAACTTCCAGTGTTGGAAAGCACCTGAACTGTCACGCAGCCGTCCCCTTACCCGGGGGTAGGGGTAGGTCCTGGCACTGCAGCTTCACAGTCCTACCCACTGAGGGGCAGCTCTGCTCCCTGGAAAGCAGACCCTGGGGATGGATGGGGAGCAGGGCCAGCAGCCAGCACTGGATGATTGGGGTTCCCTCCTGCTGAGGCTCTGGGGACGGAGGGTCAGGGGACCACAGAGAATCGCCCCAGACGAGAGACAAGGCAGGCGGCTATGGGGTGTGGGTCCCGGCTGAGGCAGCCGTCCTCCTTTGTTAAGAGGAAGGTAGAAGCCCAACCCAGCCACTCCTCCCGGTGGGTTTGTTCCCTGTACCTGGGGCCTGAGAGCTGGCTTTAGCAGCCACGATGGAGATCCTGGTCTATGCTCTACCTGACGTCTGCCATAAAACCAGGCAACACCAAAACACCACGAAACAGCAACGAACAGTGAAAAGCCCAAGATGCCGTCAGACTGTCGTCTCAGCCCTTCTCCTCAGCCCAGCGCTCAGGCTCTGCTACAAATGGAAAACAAAGCTGCTTTGCCTAACTACGAACAGGTGACCTGCCGATGCATGACCCAGGCCTGTGGGCGCCCAGCTGGACCCGACGCAGATGGTCTTATGAGAAAGGCGTTTCCTTCCACCTTCCCTGAGGAAGAAACTGAGACTCCAAGAGGGTCCCGCGGGCATCAGTGATGTAGACACGAGGGACAGGATTTCAACTGCGAATGTTTGCTGACTGCTCCTCCTGTGCTCGGGATTTGACAAGAAAGTGGAGATCTGAATCTCGACTCACCTGAAGTGAGTCTGGCTCAGTTTACGGTCCAAATTCTCACTATTACATCAGACATCTTCCCAGAACACATGCAGTAAAGACGCTCTGAAGGAAGCGGCTGCGAGAGCAGAGAGGAAAAGGTAGGCATGGTAACTGCGTCCAAATACTGAACAGTTGTCCCTGTGTGAGGCGATCACACTTATTTTGAACCCCCACACTCTACGGGGGGGATGCGTTTTGATGAAGCCCATTCACCTTTTAGGGAGGTTCAGCGATCTGGGGAAGCCACACCCATGGCAGACGAATACCAGGAGGAATTCTGAAAGACAGACCTGCGCAAACGCCGACGACGACGAAGATTTCGACACCTGCTGTTGGGAGTTCCCTAGCAACACGGGTGTCCCAGCTGGATGACCCCTGGTGGAGATGGGTTAGAGAGGCCCAAGCTATCTGAAAATGAAAAAGTAGGGCTGCCTGGCTGTCGTGCAGGGGATCCTGCCAACTTCGCCAAGTGTCGTGCGGGGCGTCTGGCGGGGTCTCCGGTCCCGCCCCCCACACAAGAACGCAGGACATGGTGAGGCCAAAAAGGAACACCCACGGAGCCATAGGTAGGGGAGTCACACCACTATACTCTCGCTGGCATCTGGGTTGGAGACACAGGAACCAGGAGCAACACAATTCTCAACCCTCACTGTGCCGCTTGCAGGCTCAGCCACCATCTTCTTGCTAGTTCCCCCCTTCTCTCTTCCTCCTCTCTCCTCCTCTCTCCTCAACTTCCCTCCGTAGCCGCAGCAGTTATATTAGTGGCCAATGGCTCAATGGCTACAGCTGACGGCCAACCAGCCACAGCTGATGGCCATTTACTACCTGAGCCAGCACCTTTCCACATGAGGCCGAGAGCCTGGAGACTGCTTTCTGGGGCTCTGTCCCCACACTGGCACTTAAGGTTCTTTCCCACTCTGGAGGTTGGATTCTACAGAAGTTGGCACTTATTCTACTTACAAATGGATTTTAAAATCAGGGAAGGGATGTCACGTGGGTGACTGTTACAGGCCAGACGGGGAGGGAGTTGAATCACTGAAAGCGATGACCCATGGAGGGCTCCAGGGGTAAGTCAGCTCCACCGGGGAGCAGTGGGGAGCCTGGCGGGGCATCTGAGTCACGGACGGAGCTGTAAAAACAACAGCTCCTACAGCTGAACTCCACACCAAGTGAGGCTGAGTCTCTTGGGGTGGGCCCAGGAATCTGTCGTGTTTAGAGGCTCCCTGGGTGGTTCTAATGTGCAGCCAAGATGGAGAACCACCGAGCTGGAGCAAACAAGGCTCACGTGAGACTGTTGGGCTGCCCTCTCTGCCCAGGACGCCAGGGGTCCGCTTATCTCTGCATCTGGGCCAGACGTCTGGAACATGGGGCAGCTGTCCAGAGACTGCAAATCACGGAGCTCCCAGTCAAAGGGCCCCCAGGACATCCTCCGTGGGAGTGAGGTCCTTTAACCCTTCCACGCCTCAAACTCCCAACTTTTCCAGCGATTACAAAGTTTTCAGAAATTCATGGAGACAGGAAGTAGAAGGTGGATGCCAGGGGCTGGGGGTGGAGAATGGGACTTATCCTCTAATGGGGACGAAGTTTTAGTTTGGGAAACCAAACTTCAAACTTTCCAAGTATCATGCAGGGTGTCAAGCGGGGTCTCTGGTCCTGCTCCCCACATAAGAACGCAGGATATGGTGAGGCCAAAAAGGAACACCCACGAAGCCATAGGTACGGGAGTCACACCACTATGGTCTCACTGGAGGCCTGGTTCACACAACGTGCGACCTGCTGTCCGCTTTGCTGCCAACCGACCGACTCTCCTCCGCAGCCACGGCCGTTATACTAGTGGCCAATGGTTCATTGATTACAGCTGACGGCCAACGAGCCATAGCTGACAGCTGTCTACTACCCGAGCCAGCACCTTTCCACTTGAGGCCGAGAGCCTGGAAACTGCTCTCTGGGACTCCGTCCCCACACCAAGTTTGGGAACTTTAAAAAACTTCTGGAGGTGGCTCGTGATCATGGTTATGTGACCACGGGAATGCGCTTAATGCCACTGAAGGGTTAAAATGGTCGGTTATGTTCTGCATATTTTCCCACAACAAACAATTTTAAATGTTTGAAGTACAGTGACTGTAAAGAAAAATGCAATAAACGTGGATACCCAATGGCAAAATGTTAGCACTTTGTTAAGTTTTCTTCAGTTCTTTTAAATCAAAGAAAGGAAACTTTGTACATTAAAAAAATAAGAAAGCTTTCAGAGGGGTTTACCCCAGGAGTATAAGAGTAAATCGATATAAGCTAACCAATCAACCTAATACGCCAAAACACATCATTATCTCACTTGACAAAGGAAAAAAGAATCCTTTGACAAAATCCAACACCCTTTCACAATAAAAACACTTAGGAAACTAGGCATACAAGGGAATTTCCTCAATATGATACAGGCATTTATGACAATAAATGTCATAAATCTCATAGTAAACAAATCAATGATGAGCCCCTGAAAACTTTTCCTCTAAGATCAGGAACAAGACAAGGCACCCACTCTCACCACCATTATTCAGCACAGTACTGGAAGTCCCGGACACAGCAATCAGGCAAGAAAAAGAAATAAAAGGCCCCTGACTTGGAAAAGAAGATGTGAAATTGCATCTATTCACAGTTGACATGATGCTATATGTAGAAAATCCCAAAGAATCCATACACAAAAAAACTACTGCAGCTTAAAAAAACAAATTCAGCAAATATTAGGCAAGATCAACACACACACATCAGTTGTGTTTCTCCAGACCAGCAACAAATGATCTGAAGAGGAAATTGAGACAACACCCCCATTTGTGGACACTTTCAGCACATGTGTGGACGGGCATCAGAAGCCCTTTGAAGTGGAAACATCTGTGATTGACGGTCTGTGGCCTGGGCACCAGCATCTTGTTTCTCGTGCATATGAGCACATCTCATATTATAATTAAGTTGAGCAGATAGATTTGATGCAGATGGGGGTGTGGCTTACACAGGACGTGGTTAAGAAGCGGAACCACATCCAGGGGCAGGTCGGTGTGGCCTGGGTCTCCGCCATCCTGCCTCCCTTCCTGGCTCCAGAGTCACAGGAAGCCGGGAAACAAAATCGCAGGCCCCTCGGAGGAACTCGGCCTGAGTCAGCCTTCCTCGGAGGTGGAGACGGCTGATTAGACCCAAGAAGCTGCTTACTGAACAGGGTGGTTTTCACTTGAAAAGTTGGGGGCTGGGGGAGTGAAGTTGAAAAGGAACGAAAAGTGTTTTTAATTATTGTTTTGTGAAGAGGGGCCAGAATGATGCAGTGTTTGCCAAGTATTGCCACATTTCTGTGTTCTCCACGTTCCCAGCCTCAGCGTAGTCAGTTCCATCACAGAGATAACTCTTTCTGTTCCTCTCTCTTGCCAACAGCTACGTGACATCTGCTGAGATCTGTGCATGCAGACACCAGGGAGAGGACAGTCCGAGTGAAGGAGGTGCTCTGCTGACGGGCACGAGCCCTGGACAGGGAGCCAGAGACCTGCGTTCTGGGCTGGCCTCTGCGGGGCCGGCTGTGAGCTTTCAGCCCATCAGTCCCTTCTGGAAGCTGGGATGCTTGTCTCCAAGGGCAGGAGCACGGAGCACAGGTTGGAAGAGGAAGAGAGCTTTGTGATTTTAACATTCTAGTTTCCCTTTAAAAATTCAAAAGACCTCTACAGGAAGAGGGAAGTGACACTGATTGAACACGGAAAGCTCAAGAGACACATTTTACAAGATGGACAAGACATGTCTCTCCACCGGGTCTCTCTTTTCTCCTGTGCCAAAGCTGAGCTGACACCACAGGCTCACATAGATTCAGGGGGGGTCGGATCAGGTCAGAAGGAAAAACAGTTCCTGTTCTCAGTTTCCCAGGATCCCCAAGGAGATCCCAGAAAGGCCCAAACGCTTAAAGCTTGCCCACCTGCAGGCAAATCTATCTCGCTATGGACCAGTTTGAATGGGAAAAGGCGGGTGGAGACAAATCATGTAATGCCCAAAGGATGACTAAAATGTCCCTGCGTTGGGTGGGAGGCCTCTGGGTGATACTTAGATTTTTCCCCCCATTTTATTAATTCAGGAAATATTTATAAAGTACCTACTGTGTGCTGGGTGTTGTGGCTGGTCAGGCAGGGTCTTTAGCTGAAAGGCTTTCACAGGGAAATACACCCCCAGGTCTACAACACAAAGGGGAATATGAAACCTGCTCCAAGGTGTCTGGAGTAGGGGCTGCTCCCTCCGAACCTGGGGAGCTCAGGAAATACACCCAAGACCCTGGAGCACATTACGAAAAGCCTTCTCTGTTCCTCCAGCAGATGCAACCTTCCCCAGTTCCATTTTACAGAGGTGACAACCAAGGCGCTGAGGTAAGGAATTATTTGCTCTCAGACCATCCAGGCAGTTGGCTCCACAGGCTGATACACAGATTGCAGACCCCCCCCCCCCCCGGAAACGCAAGGGAAAGCGTGCATCACCACAGATTTCAGCTTAGGGAGGAAATCCAGTCACAGCCAGTGCCTGTCCCCTTCCCAGCTTAATCCCAAAGACACACTAACCAAAATTCAAAGCAGGATAAAAAGAAATTCATAAGCAGGCTGGAGTCACATGTATCTTTGGTCTCCCGAGTGAAAGCTCCGCCTACCTGGGAGGGTTCTTTGTGTGAGACGCGCTGCCCCGTTGTAAGTGAGTTGCAGAGGACACAGTGTAGCCGAAACACGACGCCACAAGAGGAAAACCCAGCAACACTCTGCAGAGCGAACGAGGTTGCAGGCATCTCAGCACTGGATTTGAACGAGCCAATGGTCCCCCAATGGTTGAAACAGGAAGCCAGACACACAGCAGGCTATCACCGGGGATCCGCGCTTCCCCTAGCCGGCGCCAGCTGCGCCCTGTGCTGTCCTAACAAAGTCCCATTGACTCACCAGCCGATTTTCCTATGTTCGGCTCCGGGGGACAAGGCACTGTCTCTGCTGGGTGGCCGTCACCCCTGCACAGCGCCTCCCCGCGTTTCCCACCCCGCAACCCCCACCATTCGTGTCCTCCCTCTCTGCCCCCCTCAGACCGGGCTGGTGCTTAAATTCATCCTATGACTAGTTTCTGCCGACTCTGAGGACAGAGGGGCCGCGAGGGCCCAGGCATCAGCGCCCTTAGGTGAGCTCTCCAGCGACCCCCGACCTGTCCGTCCTCTCCCCGGGTCTCCTCCGGGAGCGCGTTCCCTGGGTGCGCGCCGAAGAGCACAGCTCGGGGAGACGTGCACAGGGCCCTTCTCCGCGCATCCCAGCGCCCAGGAAACATCTGGACCCGCCCGCAACGTCACCTGCGCCGGCGGTTCCGCTCGCTCAGCTGGGCAGACTTAGGCGCGAGGTAACGTAGCACTCGGTGTCTCTGATTTTAGGGTTTCAACGCGCTTTCATAGGCAGGTGTTTCCCACGAAGGGAAACTGAGGCTGAGAAGGTTGGCGTTGGGTACCCGGCGAGTCAGCCCATGGATGGGACGCGCAGCCCCGTAGGGACGCCGGACACAGCGCGTCCCCGGCAGCCGCTCCCCCTCGTGTGACTCCAGCGCCCCTCCCGAGCCCTCCCACAGCCTCTCCCGGGCACCGAGCGCACCTCACCCGGCGTTGGTCCCGACCCCCAGGACCGGCCGGCCGAGCCCCGCTCAGTGGCCCCCGCCCCACGACAACCGCGCGCGGGCTACTCACCGGGGCGTGTGCGCTCCGGTCCCGGGGTCCGCGCCGCCTCTGCTGTGCTCTGTCGCGCATCCCCCGGCAGCGCCCGCCGGCGCCCCCTCCTCGCTGAGAAAGTTCCGCGGGGCTCCGGCCTCGCGCTCGCACTCGGGCCGCCGGCTCCGGCCCACAATGCGGAGGGAGGCGCGTCCAGAACAAAGTGCGGCCCCCGGGCCGGGGCCGGGGCGGAGCCTGGTGACCCGCCGCCGCTGGACCGCCCCGCCGGCCGCCCGCGCGGTGCCAGCTGAAGCGGCCGAGGGGCGGAGGCCTGGGTCCCTGCAGACTTGGTCACGGCAAAGCCCGCTCCACCTCCCGGCCGCGGAAAGGCGGCTGCTGTGTGGCGGGCTGGGGCCGGCGCTGGCAGGGCGGAAGCCTTTGCACAATTGAGCCTTTCCTGTGCCCGGGGACCGGCCGCCTCCGCCCCGCACGCGTCCTCGGGCCGCGTCCCCTCGCAGCTCTTTCGTAGAAGGAGACAGATGGACCCGCCGGCCTCCGTGCCGCTTCGGACTCCGCCCCCTGCTGCTCCCGGCGCCCCCAGTCTGAGCCGCGACTCGGTCAGAGCAGAGGGGAGGCCCCAGAAGTGCCGGCAGTACGTACGTAGTAGGTGCTCTGTAAAATGTGCGACTTCTTCCCACTTCCTGATTCTGCCCCACCCCTCCTCCTTAAAGGGCCGTGGGAGTGGGAGGAGGGGGAAGGAGGGGAGAGAAAAATGACAGGACCTGGAGATAGTGAAGGACGGAGGGCCTCGGCGAACTGGTCGCAACCTCTCTGGGGTTCATGCATCCCACACGACCCTGCCACCTGGCCTGGGGGCTTCCAGGCTCTGCAGGAGGCGATCAGGCGGCCTGCGCTCCGCTCGGCTCTGTGGGTAAAGGGACCCAGGAGACAGGGATCAAAGACTTCCCAGTTCCAGCTGATAAACATAAGGACTGATTTGTTTCCAGGGCCGTGGGCTTGGGAGTTGGGGTTTGAAGGACATAAACCAAAAATGTCTGCTCCCTGGGAGTCTCTGAACCTGTGCCACTAGTGTCACCCAGTGAGGAGAACCCCCGAGGCTGCCTGAGTCCCCATCCGGGTCACAGTGGCGGTGGACATAGAGGACACTGACAGTGGACTCACAGTGGTGCTGAGGAAGTTCCCTACTGACCAGGGCTGGACACGGGGCCGGACACGGGGCCGTCCCGCACTGGTGACGTCAGGCACCGTCCTTGGTACCTTGGGTGATGCCCAGAACGGGGAAGAATGCTGAAGCCATGATTGGTAAGGGTTAAATCTCTGCCATCAGTGCGCACGCTCCGTGTTTCTCCCACGTATGAGGGGTCGCTCATGAAAGTCCCCCTGGCCCTGTTCCAAGGGTCCCATGGACAAACCTCCCACAGTGAAGTAGCAGACAAACACAATAGCATGTGGGCAGGTTGGGGGGCAGGAAGCAAACGGGCCAGTCTGGTTGGGATGAAGGCTCCTGAAACAGGGGACACGGCACAGGGCAGCAGAGAGAAGCCGGACTGTGGGGGGGTGAGAGCCGCCCATCCTGGACGGGGCCTCTGCCAAGTACCCACTTAGTAAGTGGTTTGCCTCTGGACACGGTGATGACTCAGTTGCTCTGAATCAAGCAAATGGATTTTCCTTAAATATGAAAATCAATAAGAAGTGAAAGCAAGGGCCTGGCTGTGGGAGAGGAGAGGGGTGGGGGTGCTGGGGAGTGACACGGCTGGGGTGTGATGGGGGCAGGGAGATTCAGGCTCGCTGCAGGGGGACCCTGGTCACTCTCTGTGTCCCCTCCCCCCACCACTCACTCAGGCAGTGGTCTCCAGGCCCTGCTGAGTTTAGTGAGACTCCCTAGCACTCAGCAGCTTCTGTGTCCCCCACGTCCACCCACAGCTTACAGCCCGTCCCCTTGGGGCCAGGAAACTGTTAATAAGAGGATTAAAGTCGGTGTGATGAATGGGCTTTAGTATATCAGCCCAGTGTCTCCGAGCTGGCGTCAGATGAGTGTTGGGACTCCAGGAGGTGTAGTGACACTTTCAGGCCCAGCCCAGTTTCCTGGGGTCGCTGCCTGTTTTCCTGCCCCCTCGAGGTCTCAGTGCGTGGGGGCCCTGGCTGGACTGTGGGGCTTCCGCAGTCAGAGCTCCTTCCCTGTAGCCCAGGAGGGACCGTGATGGGGTGTGGAGACAGCGCGTGCTGTATGTTCTTGAGCATTTACTGAATGTCATTAAAGCCTCTGAGGGAGCTCTGACCCCGCCCTCCCCCCCCCCAAGCACAGTGGAAAAACACTGGGAGTCCACACTCAGGGCTGGCTGCTTGCTAAAGTCGCCTCCTCAGTTTGCTCACAGTCATGGCGTGTGGACACCCAGGGGACAGCAGTGAGCACCTGGCAAGGCTCGGGAGGATTCGGTGAGATGACAGAAGAGAAAGTGGTTTCTGGGCAGATACTGGCAGAGGTGCGGCTATCCTACCCCCGCCCCCACCCCAGTCAGTGCACTCTGGCTGTGGGCTCAGAGCCTGAAAACTCATGTTTGGGTGGTGGAACTCTGACCATTCACTAACAGCCTTGTGCTTTTCAGCTCGACTCGTTAGCCCACAAGGGGCTTCATGCTGTTGGGGTGGCACAGGGCACGGGCAAAGCCATTGTCCTCTCCTGTGGCCATTCTGGCACCAGGACTGGCCTCAGGGTCCCCAGAAAGAAGGGCCTTCCCTCTGTGTCAAAGCCGGAGCTTACGAGGACCTGGGAGAAACAGTCTGTGGGGACACGCTGGCACAGTGATGAGTGTTTTACGAGAGTGAGCAAGTCACTGCCTTATCGGGAGCACACGTTTCTCCCCCTCTCTGTTACCGGGAAGTGAGATGAGCCGAAAGCCATCACAGTGTTTTTCCAAAGATGGCTTTTGAAGAGAGGTGTTTTCTCCGAGGGCCAGGAGGGTCGGGGTGGGGTCGGCAGGCACAAACGTTCCCCTTTACGAAGCCTGGGTCTGGTGTGGCAATGTGGAGAGGGCACTACCAGTTAGTGCTTACAATACACTTGCCATGTATTAACCCGTTGAGTCCTGGCAGCAACCCTATGAAACAGGTATCATTGTCACGTCCATTTTATAGGTGAAGAAACTGAGGTCAATACCTTGTCTGGGTCTCACAGCCGTGGGTGCTGGAGCTGGGATTTGAACCCAGGCATCTGGCTCCTGAGTCCATGAATTCAAGTGCTGTGTGTGCTAGGACAGGTGGACAGCAGCAGCCACGTGGGCAGTGGGGAACAGCTGTCACCTCCCAGCCTCAGGACATCTCTTTCTTTTCAGCAGCTTTGTGGAGTTGTCACGTGCACACTATAAAATGCAGTTGTAAGGGTGTGCTTCTACGATTTGCAGTCAACCTGTCGTGTTTACAACCACATTTTAGAACTTTTCATCACCCCCAGAGCTTCCTCATTCCATGTCACTGCAAACTGGGAGCAGGGGTCACTGCTGCCGACTGTCATCAGGAGAGTCGTGACTTTCTGCTGTAAGTTTGACGTGGTGTGGTTCTCACAAGGGGAACGTATTCAGGTATTACTCACACCGTGGCAAATAAAATTGTAAGGTGCTCCTAGTATGTTCTGTGGGCATTTTCTTACATCAATGAATGTTCTTAAAACACTAAGAAGTGTCTGGAGAGGGGATAAAGGAGGTGTGCAGTGGGGGCTTTGAAGGGAGGGAGATAGAGGCAAGGAAGTCATTTCAGGCCCACAAGAGGGCTCCGGGGGAGCAGCTGGGCAGGGGACAAGAAGGTGGGTGCTGGGTGTCGGCCCCATAGGACTCGGAGGCTGTGGTGTCCGCCGGTGCTGGGAGGTGTCGGGGGGCTATGAGTTGCCAAATGCGGCAACAGAGGTTGTGGAGGAGACATTGGCTGTGTGAGCAGGGCGGATGAGAGCGGTCTTGGCAGGCAAGTCCGGAGAAGGGATGGACCAGGTGAGGGGGCGGGAGTCTGTGCACCCGGGGGACGGAGTCCGAGCCTTGAATCTGCGCTGCAGTCAAGCCCAGGTTCACTGCCTCTTAACTGTGTAACCACAGCCTGCTAACATGCCTGGCTGGGCTGTGGGGAAGACGAGGAGAAGATGTAGGACGTAGGCCTCACAGACTGGGAGCCCTTTCCTTTCCACCCATCTGTGGTTTGAGGCACTAAAATCGCAAATCGTTTGCATGTACACAGAGCCATCCTTCCAAGGCCTCCCTCCCAGTTTTGTGGGGGAGCCACCAAGAGCCAAGATTCTGAGTTCCATCCTGCAAAGGCCTGAGCGGAGGCACCAGGAAAGGGAGAGGAGCTGGCTGCAGCCAAAGGCTGGGCAGCTAGACGAGAGGAGGACTCAGGCTCCTGAGCGAGGCTGGGTGTGGGGCAGCCTGGCCAGGGGACCCGCCTTGGGATTTCCAGGGAAAGGCACTCGGAATGCTGTTTCTCGTGCACTCCCTGCCCCAGCTCTAGGGCATGTGGTGAGTGACAGGCCCAGCTGCCCCCGCTGTACCTGTTGCCTCCATCAGCTGCTGTAACTCTACTCCTGGGAAAGCAGAAACCCGGGCTTGGCCCATCTTCTCCTTTCCAAAGGCAGGTGGAAAGGCCTGGCATCTGCCTGTCACAGCAGCACGTGGGGGCTACCCGGAAGGTGCTGGGGGCCCTGGGAGTCTCAGCTACAGACGGGGGCACTCTTGCAGCCCGGTGTGCTTCCAGCTATGCCACTGTCCCTTACTCCCTCCACGGTTCTCGGGCCACCCACACCCACCACATGAAGAGCCGTGGAAGTCTTGAATGGGGCCCCTCCAAGGCTCCTGGGAGGTGGGGTGTTGCGGAGCTGAGTGGCAGGGTGCCCAGAGGACTGGGGCTGGGAGACGCCTGGGCAGGGGGCCCGAGGAGGTGGAGCAGGAGGCTCTCCTGGCTTCGGCCGCTGATGGCTGCTCTGGGAGAACTACGTTCCCAGCCCAGCCTGCGTGGGGCGTGGGTTGGCGGGCACTGTGGGACATGGCTGTGAGGCATGGCCCATCCACGGGGAGCCTGGGGACAGCAAATCCAGAAATCCCAGGTCTCAGAAAACTTCAAGGCAAATCCGAGACACATGTCCTCTGACATCCAGACCTGTACACAATGCATTGCATGTGCCAACACACATAAACCTCCCGGTAGAAAACCAGATGGTGACTTGGCATGGCTGACGTCTGGACTCCACTGCCTCTGCCTTTCCCCATCCCCCGGCCACAGTCAGGGAAAGGTGGCAATGCTCAGAGTGGTGCCAAGGCTTCAGCAGAAGGTGCTCTCAGGTCCCCATCAGCTCAGGCAGTGTCTCTGGCCACATGTGTCACACTGCTGACCCCTGCTGGCGCTCCCTTCTCTGCAGCCCCAGGGAGGATGGAGTATTGGAAAAACCATGCAATCCGTCTGGGAGGGGTGGGAAGAAACACCCTGCTCCGAATCTCCTCATCTGGAGCTCCTTCGATGAGGCCGAGAAGAAATTAGAATAAAACCCAGACCAAGATCTGGGAGGAGCGAGACAGACCAGAGGTATGCCCTTCAGCCTCCGTGGCTCGGAAAACTCCCTGCTGCCAATCTCCTTGAACCTAAAACTGGGAAACCGTTCGCAATACTGCACCATCAGCCAAGCTCCGCCGCTCAATCAGAAAGGAAAAGAGAGAAATAAAAACCAACCCCCCTCTCTCATTTCTCCAATTACTGTGGGGTCTGCTGGTCCCCTTACACCTGGGGCTGCCAGATAATCTTGGCTGTAACAACTTCCTGTCCATGAGACAGGTTGGTATTAGGCTCTTAGGAAAACCAACCACTGAGAAAGCTGATGTCTAGAGCACTTGCATCTGTGGTTAGGTATCTTAAAAATCATTTTGCACAACCAAGGGATGAAATTCAAGTCTTCCAGAATCTTTACGGTCTTAGAAAATGCACCTCCAGACTCACCGTCAGTGGAGGTCCCCCCTGCAGTGACCTTCCTGCTTGTGCCAAACTTTTCCCAGAAGGGCTGCAATACTATTCCCCCTCCACATGCCCTTCCAGAAGCTTGCCACTCACACGTGACAGGTGGGGTCTCTGCCCCTGCCTGGGGCTGCGTGATTGCGTCTACCAGGACAGTCCAGGGTCACTTCTGCCATATGCCTTCCCAGGCTGGGTTACAAAGGGCAGGACAGCTCCTCCTGACTCCCTCTGGACGTGCTGGCCTGTAACCCAGCGGCCAGTGTGAGAGTCCAGGCCTGGTGGAGAGCCGTGTAGGGGTCCCGCCCGGCTGACAGTCCCAACCGCCAGCCAGCCTCAGACACCAGCCATGTGGGTGAGGAAGCTGTCCGGATGCCTGCAGCCAGCGCTCCTCCGACTGTCGTCACAGGATGGGTCCCAAGCGAGAACCGTCAGTCCGGCTGAGCTCAGGGGACCCCAGAACCGTGAGAGAAAAAGAAACGGCTGCTGTTGTTTTCAGCTGCTCAGTTGGGGGTGGTTTGTCACGCAGCAGTAGGTAACGGGAACACTCCATCTCCACACCTCAAATGCCTGCCCACCCTTTACGGTCCAGCTCAGCTCGGCACGGTCATCAGCGCAAATACTGGGTCCCTGATCTCCTCCGAGGAGCCCCCCTCCTGAGCTCCGCCCCCTCCTGACAGCCCGGAGCTTTGCCTGAGCCCCCCCAGGCCACATCCGGCTGGGCCCGATTTCCCCTCCCTGTCAAGTCCTGAGCCACGTGCTCCTGGCCCCCAGGCCTGCGCTTGTCACAGTGGGTGCTCGTGTCCCGGTCTGGACGGGCGATAAGGAAACGGATCTTGGGGACAGAACGTTTGCCAGCGGGGAGGGGAGGGCTCTGGTTTACAGAACAGCTTCCGCTACCTTCAGGGGCCTTTTTCACTGACCAGTGTCCCAGACATTTTTAGCTTCTCTGCTAGAAATCTAGGATGTGTCGAGAGAGAGTTAGAAGAATTTAAGTACCAAGGGATCCTGGGAGAAAAGGATTGTCTAAGCCGGGGCGCTCTCACGGTTGCGCAGTGAACGGTCACTTAGGCGGCCGAGGCCACGCAGAAACGTCATTCACAACTTCACCAGCAGGTGGCAGCCCAGATCCTGGTTATCACTGCAAACGCCGAGATGAATTAATTCATAAAGTTTAACCAGGCACCTGGTCCTGGGGAAGCACTGGATGAGCTGCAGAGGAGAGTAAGCTAGAGCCCTGTCCTCTGAGACCGTCCCAGCCAGGGAGCTCTGTCTCTTGGGCATGGCTTGGGACTGGCTGCCTCCAAAAGTCACCAATCTTTCTACTACCTGGAAGTCTATCTTTATACCATCGACCCTGGTGGGGCAGGGTGGCAAAGGTCCTGCCTGAAATTCAGTCATTTCCAATCTACTTCACTGCCTTAAACCTCTGCTGTCTGGCCAGAGGGCCACACAGAACGTGGGAGCAAAAACTTGGAGTGTCCTGGGCTGGCAAACAGCAAACACACAGGTCTTAGAGCAGGAGTCAAACAGACTGGTCAGGAGCAAAGGGGGTGGAGGGACCGGAACCGCGTCTGTCAGAGGAACCTCTGGGGCCTTCAGCCCCAGTTCTCCCCAGGCCTGTGGGGCTCAGAATAGCGGGGCACGCACAGTTCCCAGGGCTCCCTTCCCCTTTCACTCGCAGCTGCCCTATTGTCCAGTTCACACTCTCACTGGGGGGTCACCCCGCCTGCGCCTGCCAGGCCTGTTTTCAGAGGCGGTAGCTTGGCGGCTGCCAAGGGAGCGTGAGCAGAAGTGGCCTCCATAGCTCAGGCCCAGGGGAGGGGAGAGGAAGCAGTCATTTGAAAAGGTATCCAGCCGCTTTCACAGTCCTTGAGGGCCTGACCCTGAACCTCCTGTGAGGAAGTTCCTGAGTCAGCTTTCAAGGTCCCCTAGAATATTCTCGATGCTTCACAGTGTATGTGACTGGCAACCCTCTGTAGTGTCCCCTTTGTTCCTTTGCAGGTGGATGTCCCCTTTTCCTGCCTCTGAGCTCTTCATCTTCCTGGCACGGACACCCAGACTTCTCTGCCTCTGTGTCTGCCTCTGGCAGTCAGACTCACTTCCCCTGCAATCCCCAGAGGTTCTAGGACCCCTCCTAGAGGGGACCAAAGGTCCCTGCTCCCTTTACTCGCCTCATCACCGCCTCAGAACTCAGAGCCAGATCCATGAAGACCCAGAGCTGGACAGAGCCTCAGAGACGCCGTGTGGCCCCAGAACCACACAGAGCAGCTCTGGCTGGGCTGTCCCTGCAGAGGTGAAGCTGCTGGGGGGTAGGGGTGCGGGGGGGGGCAGCCTGGGTACAGTCATGTCACTGAGGTCCGCCAGAGGAGCATCTCCGCCCTAAGGAGCTGTCGGCATGTGTGACGTCCCAGGCACTAATGCTGTTCCTGCGATTTCAACATTGGGCTGTACCTGTGTGTAGCCCTGCACGCGTGGTGGTAACCCTGGCACCCCTTTGATCATCTCAACCTGGAGTCCTCCCTGACCCCCTGAATCTTCTCTACATGTAAACAGGCTGTGGAAGCCCAAGCCCAGAGGGTCGGCATGACCAAGCTGTGGGAGGTCCTAGGAAAACAGCAGACAAGGCAGGGCCTGCTTGGTTCCTTCATCTGCAGCTCTGTCTGGACAGCTCCCAAGACATGTGCCCTGACGTAGTCTTTGGGTGGACATGCAGTGTGACCATACATCCTGGTTTGCCTGGGGGAGTCCTGTGGTTATAGTGTAATTAGGAGGACAGGCATACCTTGTTTGTTGCACTTTGCAGATACCACCCCCTTTTTTTTTTTTAAACAAATGGAACAATGTAAGACCCTCCACCAACAAAAACATTACCACTCGCTGGAGGCTCAGATAACAGTTACCATTTTTCAGCAACAAAGTATTTTTTTAATTGAGGTGTGTACATTGCTTTTTTAAACATACGGTTATTGCACATTTGATACAAATAGATACATATAGTATAAACATAACTTCCATAGCACTGGGAAACCAAAACATTCATGGGACTCACTTTACTGAGGTACTCGCTGTATCGCAGGGGTCTGGACGGAGCCCTCAGTATCTCTCAGGTCTGCCTGTACCGTCACTATCACAAGCATTCCAGTTTCAGTGCCGCATTCTATAGCCTCCCTTCTACAAGATGCTGTAAGATCCTGTGCAGGAAATCCAAGGGTGACTGCAGTACCGCTCTCCTTTTTTGGACTTTCCCTGGGACATTTCACAGCACAGGTGGGCATGTTGTCGCTCACTGGGAAATTCCCTCAGCTGTGTCCTGACTCCATGGGGACAAACCCAGACCAAAGAAGGAAACGCAGCAGTTTGCCCTTTTGAAAACTCTGGGGCAAGACTCTGGAGAACTGAAGGGAGGGAGGGTGACCTCAGGAGAGCACGAGCTTTGGGCAGGGAGCCCATGAAGTCAGGCCGATGGTAGTTCTGGAATTTAATTCACATACCTGTTTGTCCATTGCTTGTTCAGTGCAGGCATGACCAGGGATTCTCCTCCTACATCTTGCAAGGAGCACTGGCTCGGTGTTCCTACATATCCTAATCTCAGAAGGCCCTGTTTACAGGACGGGCCTGGCCGAAGGAAAGATGTTTCTGGTGGCAGAAAGCAAGAACCACCTAGATAAATACTTCATTTTCTGGGTTATATGATGCTCGACTTTTTTCCTGGGAGAGAGCTAATTCAGCAACTTGGGGTTGTAAGGGAGCCTTCGGGGACCGGGCCTTTGACCCCTGTCAGGGGTGGAAGATGTGTGTCTGTGTACTGAAGCGTGGAGGCCCCCACTGTTCAGAACTGCTGCTTTTGGGGTGGGTGGGGCATTCTCCTTTGGATAGCAGGAAAGATTGGGGACAGCTGAGGGGACAGGAGCGGTACCAAGGTAGCATTTACTGAACATCTAATATCTGGCAGGCTACTGCTGAAGGCTGCCGGTCCTACAGGCTCTCCTTTTACCCACCACCACACGACACCCCTGGGGATTACCCCCCTCACACACCCCTGGGGATTACCCCTCTCACAGATGCAGACCTGAAGGGGCTAAGTGTCTAGGCCAAGGGCTCAGCTAGTAAGCGGCAGAGGCAAGACGAGAGCTCAGACCTGTCTCAGTCTGGCACCCAAATGTCCTTCCACCTTGCCACCAGGACACACAACTGTGAGACCCCACCCCACGCCACCCATACTCTTGGGGTACTAGTTTATCAGGGATCTCAGAGCACATGTCCGCCTTACCATCTGGTTGACAGAAAAACCCTGAGAGGCTCCGAGGTCACAGTGTGTCTACAGGCGCAGGCGGAGCCAGAGCTCGCCCCGCTGTGGGCGCTGCCTTGCTCTGGGCTGGGCGGGCCGCGCCGCGGGGCTCGGCGGCCTGACGTCAGCCTGGGGTGCAGTGTGCAGCGGCCACAGGTGGGCGTGTCGGGCCCGCCTCCCCGGCGCTACAAAACGGCGCGCGCGGGCACCCCGCAGCCACTCCACGGCTTTTCCCGCCGCGCCGCCCGAGCCGCTGCAGGTGAGTGCGCCAGGTGAGTGCGCCAGGTGAGCGCGTCAGCAGAAGCCCCCGCCGGAGCCGGCTCCTCCCGGGCGCCCCAGGCACCGCGCGCCCCGAGAGCCCCCGGGTCCTTCTCGCCCGCCGTGGCCGGGGCAGCTGCCAGGAAAATTGGAAGGAAAAGTGGCGCCGTCGTGGGCGCGGGGTGGGGAGAAGTGGCCTCAGCCCCTCAGCGCGTCTGTTTCCGGGAGGCGCTGGGTCTTTCCCCGCCCGGGCTCCTACGTGTCCTAAACGCCACGCCCGGCACCCCCGCCGCCTGCAGGTCCGGCAACAGAACAATGGGCGATTCTGCGCGCCCCTGACGCTCATGGTACGGCAGGGGGATGAGGGCATCCGTGCCACCCCCTCCCTCACCCTCCTGCCCTGGGAGAGCGAGCCCGCGGGTGGGGCGGGGGAACATCTGGCCTCGGGGCCGGCCTAGGGCATCTGTTTTCACTCTTCCGAAGGAACTGGATGGAAGCTGCAACGTTTCACCTCCCCCACCCACATCCAGGTCTAGGTGGGAACCATTACCGAGCCCAAAAGAGCCCACAGTGGGTGCTTTGTGGCCTCAGCCCTTGAAGGCTGGGGAGCAGGAAGGGGGCTGGTGTTGAGCACAGTTAAAGCAACGTGCGATGTTACCCAACAAACAACAGCGAGGCAGGTGTTTTACTTACTCTCGCGAGAGTATTCTGCAAGCCCCTGGTCCCGGAGCTGTTGTAATCTACTCAGGCCTTTCCCTAGAGGCCTGGGCTCCAGCCACCCACCCCCTGCTCTGTGGGGTGAACCTGTGGGCAGGTGCTTCCAGCCCAGAGGGCTCTGCCTTGGGGTCCTGTCACAGTGGCACCCAGGAGATCCACTGGACTCTGGTAGAAAGTGTATCAAAAGAGGCAGCCTGGAGTCTTGGTAAGAGATGGTTTAGAAGGCAGACTGGTTGAGTGTCTTGACATTGGCTTTGCCACTTAATACAAGGTGACCTTGGACAAGTGACGTCTCATTGCTCACTTCCTTTGGGGATAGTACTTTGGGAATGGATTGCGCAGACGAGGCCTCAAGCACTGTCTTCTCCTCGCCTTCCCCCACCCCCTCCCAGAAGCCAAGGAGCCTGGAGCTGCTGGCTACCTCTGTGATCTCAGTGCAAGTTGGGGGTTTGCCCCAGATGGGGTTTGGGGCGGGGTGCTGAGCCTCCCCTGCTCTCACTCAGCTGCAGTCTTCTGACTGTCCAGCCACTCTGGCTCAGGAGCCCAGGGTCACATCTTGCCAGAGAGCCCTTCCTCAGCCCTCAGCTGCCCTTCGGTAGCCCTTATTCTGTCCTTTGGATCCTTTGCCTCAGGGAAGATATGGGGCAGACCGCTCATCCCAGGAAGAAGGAAGTTTATTGGGCAGAAGGTGTGGTTTGGGCCCAAGGAGGGCGAGGGGAGCAGTGTCCAGTCAGAGGGTCTGGGGAGGATGCAGGGCAGAAACTGAAGGTGGGCCCACCAGCTCGGCCACAGCCGTTTGCCCCTGGTTTGCCCCTGGTTTGCCCCTGGTTTGCCCCTGGTTTGCCCCTGGTTTGCCCCTGGTCTGCCCCTGGTCTGCCCCTGGTCTGCCCGGGCCCCTTCCTTCCTGGCTCCCACGTTTTCTTTTTAATTGCAAACATCTGCCTCTGTGGCTAGTCGTGTAGTGTTGACACCGGCTGGCGATCAGTAAATATCAGTAAATATTTGGCTAATGAGTGATGAGTGGGGTAGGAACGGCTCTTAGTGGGATTGTCCTGCTGAACCCAGAAACCTTGCGAACAGTCACTGGCCAGTTTTTCATGTGAGTCATACTGAGCCCCAGGTGAGGGGGGGAAAGCATCATTTTATTTGCCGTGGCCGTTCTGGTGGGGAAAGCAAGGTGGTCATGCTTCTGACAGGCTGCTAACGGTGTCAGTAGTTTGCTAGCCCGGCTTATTGTGAAGGTTGGCTGGCTTGAGGACTGAAGAGTCACGCAGTAACACTGTGAGGTGCTAATGAGGATAAAAAGACCTTTTTCTCCCACTGAACCGTGTGCCAATACTTGGGCAAATTGACAAATAGCTGAAAAAGACACAAAACTCAAAAATAAGTGTTTGAGTTGGTCTTTCCTTAAGATAATGGTAAGCAGGTATGTGCCCCTGTTATGTACCAGGGACTGACCCAACCCTTCATGTGTTACGTTGGACAATATGAGGTCGCACGCATGTGCCCCACTTTACAGAGGAAGAAACTGAGGCTCAGAGGTGATAAGGAACTTGCCCGTGTCACAGCTGGTGGGTTGCGGAGTTGCCATTCCAACACGGACAAACGCCTTGCGAACCCACCTCAGTCACCAGTTTACTATTTTCTTCGCTGCCCTGCATTTTCTGTTTCTAGATCGACTCGCTAAGGAAATGCTTGTCACTTGTGAACACATTAGCTTTACAGCGTGCTTTGTAGCAGCTTATGAAGTATTTAAAGATGATGTGGCTTTGTCAAGCTGTACATAGAGTTGGGGTTAGAACCCATGACCTAGGTTTTCATTGTCAGGAAGAGACAGAGGGGACACAGGAGGGGGGGGTCCCAGATCCCAGTGGGTACGCTTTCCCCTTTCCCCAGCTCTGATGCGTGTTTGAATCTCAGTGCCAGGTTTGCAGGGCAGGAAAAAAGCCTGGGAAAGAGTCCGGGTGAGGAAATGAGGAAACACACACACACACACACACACAGTGGGCTGTGGGGGGAGGGGGCGGTCCTGGGTACTGACAGGAGACCTTTGCCTGGGTTTCCGGTTGTCAGGAATCACTATGGTGATGGCGGGGCTCTAGACGCAGCTCCCCAGGAATCTGTTGACATCAGCGCTGAACAATTCCCATGTATGGTAAAGTGTAAATATGCAGCAGGCAGCCTTTCCAGACTGTGGCATTTCCAGGGCTTCCCAAGGGCCAGAGGCAGCATCGGAGCCTCAAGAGGACAAAGAAGGAAGAAATAGAAGGTTGGCAGCTGGAGCACAACTCCGTCCGCCAGGAACCAGAGCCTCCCTGTCCAGGGTACCCTGCGTTCTGTATACCAGGAGGCGGGACGTGTGGGATGGGGCTTCCTGAATTGTCAGCTGCAAACAACCTGTTTTTATAAGGTCTGAGCGTTCATTTTTTTTAAAAATAACATCAATCAAAGAGAAATCATTCCAACCTTTTCAGCATGGACCACGGATTGTTACCACTCTCAGGTGATATCAGCAAAAAGCAAAGAAACTCCATCTGTTAATTACTTGGGAAGACCCTTATTATAATATAGGATTTCCTGTCATCGCCTTAAAATAGTTAAATCATACACCCCAGTTTCTACCTTGGTTGACCTTCAGATTTCTGAACTGCAAGGTGGGACAGCTCTGCTGTAAAAGGCACTAGGGGACCAGCAGAAAAGGAAGAGAGATAGACAGTGCCACCCTTGTCAACTCAGTCCCACTAGGGCCATGGGGCGTGGCCTTGAAAAGAGAACACTGAGCAGAGACAGAGGGAGCTGCACTCGAGTGACCAGCAGTGACCAGGCCACATTGCTGGGGGCCTGGAGTGATGCTGTTAGTTTTTCACTTAGAGAAGTGAGTCACGTGCTGGATTCTGAAGAAGTTGTGGTGGGATACGGGAAGCTGAGGCCGAGCCTGCTTCTCCACAGCAGCCATTTGTCCCCTTCGAGTGACTGTTACTTCCAGGGGAGGTCTGTGTCCTGGGCTTTTCGGTGTCACCTCTAAGACATGTGCCCTGAACCCTGACCAGGTGTGGGGGTGAGCAGGAAGAGGCCGGGCTGTGGGGTTGGAAAGGATGACAGCTCTCCTGGAGCCCGTCCAGATACCGCACAGCTCAGGTAATGCGAGACAAACACCTGACAGGTCTCTGCCAGACCGAGTGGGTGGGGAACGTGAACTCTGGGCCCAGAAGGCGCTCTTTGGCCCTAGGGAACAGGGGATTTGGGACTGGGAGACATAGGGTTTTTCCGCTGGAGAAGTGAAGATACGGAATGGTTTATCACATCAGTGGTTTGATGACAGGAGGCTTTCCTTCGGGCACTGAAGGATCGTGTACTTCTGAGATTGTTTCCCAAGCTCCAAACGTGACCACACTGAACCCGTCACCGCAGCCCGACTCCCACGAGATTTGGGGTGAGCATGAGCCTGTGCCCTGCGTCTGCTCCGTATGCAGTCCTGTGAGTGACGAGCAGGAATGAGCACGTGGAGGGTGCCAGGCACTGGGCCGTCACTTCCATATGTCCCTCTTTATTCCTCAGGAGGAGGATTTGAGGCATTGTGTCGTCTAGCTCGAGACAAGCTCCCTGGAGCTCAGAGTGGAAAGTAGCTTGGCTGCGGCCCTTCAGCCAGGAGGGCATGATCCCAGACTCCATTTTCCTGACCACTGAGCTGTACCCCTGAACTCTGACCTCGAGAACGACTGTCCTCAGTGTCCTGCAGGGCCTGTGTCCCCAGGACTGGGGAGGCAGTGGAGAAGGATCCAAAATCTGAGAGGCAGCTTTCCTTGTAAGGTTCCCTCCTGATAGAGGGAACCTGGCTGGGCAGAAAGGAGAGGTGGGGAAAAGAGAGCGCCCTGCCCCACTTGGGGAAAGGGTGGCCAGGGCTCCCTCCAGCGAGACTTTCTCCACCTGCAGCGCCCCCTGGACAGGTCCTCATGGGCAGAGGGGGTGGGGAGCCCACTCACAGGGGCTGCCTGGGACCTTCCTGACAGTGGACAGACTCATTGCTACAGCCCTGGTCCCTTCACTGGGCTCCTGAAGAGAGACCCCCAATCACATGGCCGGGCTCAAAGGAATGGCCCAGCCGAGGCGTCCTGGGCGGATTTCCTTCCCAGCGGGTCCCTGGGCCCTGCTGGATGTGTGCCCTGACATGGAGCCAGCACGCAGAAGGGGAGGCCTGTGGGGAGCTGTGGGTCCCCCCCAGAGGGAGAGGGTTTGTGTGTCCAGAAACAAAACACTGCTTGGAACTGGCTCCCAACCATGGGATCGGGGAAGTTTCTTCCCTTGGGATTTCCTGGGGCGTGGAGGAGTGCCCCGCTGGCTCAGGGTCTGGAGAGGAAGGGGAGTGCCGGGCATTGGTGTCCTATGTGCCACCGGGTGCTGGCACTCAAACACAGTGGGGCAGCAGCATGGCGTGGGGGTGACAAGACTCAGATATGGCTGGTCTGTTTTGAATGCCATTTCTGGCTCATCTAGCCGAGTGACTGCAAGGGGGTGGCCCGGCGTCTCTGAGCCTTGTTCTCCTGTCCTGTATGGAGAGTGGGCGTGTGGTAGTCAGGATGAAATGGGGTGAGGTACTCCATCTGGCACGTAGTAGGCATGCTTCAGTCTGTCATCAGCTACAGGAGTGCTAGCGTCACGTCTAGTTACCTCGGCAAAGGCAAGGCACGGGGAGCCTGGTGGCTCCGTGTCAACGAGCACGTTTTCCCCAGAAGCTTCTCCAGCAGTGCTCCCCGCACACTTAAGTGGCCAGGCTATGCCCTGGGGATGGGGGCACCTCCCTGAGTCAGGGAAACGGTTGGTGGTTACATGTTGCCACGCTTATCGAACTGTCCTCCAGGGTGTATGGTTTTGCAGCCCTGAGCTCTTGCTCAGCCAGGCAGTGAGCCCCTGGAGTCCTCAGGGCAGGAAGGCGCTGAGGGAACCATGAGGCCTCAGTAGACGGGCCCAGCAACTGGGTGCTCGGGTCCCGTGGGGTATCCGAGGAAGGCACGTAGAAGTCAGGTGCCGTTGGAGAAACCCTACCTGCGGGGTGTGTCCGGATGTGCGTAAGCCGCGGTCAGTCCAGACCTGCAAAGGGGAAAGCTGGCCTCATGCAGGGGTGGGTGGGGTGCTGGGTAAAGGGGCACATGGGGCAGGACAAGCTACGAGAAGGGGAAGGGAGGGACGAGATTCCTGAGTGAGGCAGAGAATGGTGGTGGTGCCAGGAGCAAAAATGAAAAAGGCCGGCGAAAGAACAGTTTGAGGGAAGAGATGCGGAGTTCAGGGCCCGCATCCAGCGGGTCCCAGGGAACGAGGAACACGCGTGGGGAGTGGGAGCCAGGGACCTGCTGGGGACGGATCTGCCCAGGGCGCCTCGGCTGGGCCATTCCACATGGTTGGGGGTCTCCCTTCAGGAACCCAGTGAAGGGACAGTGTCACACTGGGCTGAAGAGCAACGAGTGTGTCCACTGCCAGGAAGGTCCCAGGCAGCCCCTGGGGGTGGGCTCCCCACCCCCTCTGTCCAGGGGGCCCCGCAAGTGGGGAAAGTCTCTCTGGGGGGAGCCCTGGCCACCCCGTCCCCACCAGGAAGCACCCATGTGCTCACCCCTGGACAATGTGAGTTCTGCCTGTTTGTGAACCTTACACAGTTCATTTGTGGTTAATGAATTCAAGACTGTCTGCTGGTTTTGCTCCAAATGAGGTCCGTTCGTGTAGACACAGCGGTAGCAGCTGGTTGGTTTTACCGCTACTCAGCCTCCCATATGGAACCGGTATCTGGCGCCTAGTGACAGCCTGCAGAGTGCCCAGCGGGTGACAAGGGCACAGCTGCCCAGCGCCTATCTGTTGGCCCCACCGGCAGAGCCCCAGGCAGCCGTTGGAGGAGGATGTGGGGAAGAGCCCGCCAGGGCCGGGCCCTCTGCGTTGCTGCCTGTGGCCTTCCGTCCCGGGCCGCCTGCGTCTCCACAGCCCTGTCCTTTGATTCCCGTTTCTGTCCAGTTTCAGAATGCCGAACTGGGGAGGAGGCAAGAAATGTGGGGTCTGCCAGAAGACCGTGTACTTCGCCGAGGAGGTCCAGTGCGAAGGCAGCAGCTTCCATAAATCCTGCTTCCTGTGCAGTGAGTACCGCCCAGGCCCTGCGGTTGCCATGGAGACAGGCAGGAGCACCTCCACCGGCTGGGCCTGTCAGCACCCAGGGGAACTGGCCCCGTGGGATGTAAACAGCTTGACATTTGGCTGAAGCTGCAGCTGGGGCGGGAAACACTTAAGGCCTCTTTGTTCCTGCAGAAGCTGCTTTCAAAGGGGATGAACCGGCCAGAGCTGGTGGGGGTGGCGGCCCTCGGCACTGGGGCCAAGAGCCAAGCTGTTAAGACTTGGTTAGGAAAACTTTCCACTCAGCTTTCTCTTCTTTCTCTCTCTGCCACGGTCCCGTCACTTAGGACGGAGACACTTTTAGCTCAAAGTTTCACCAGCCTGTGGACCCGAATTACCCCTGGTTAGAAGGCAGCTTTGCGGGAAGAGCTGGCTGTCCCTTCCCCCGCCCCTCTGGGCCAGCCCTCACTTCTCTCATGTCCCTTCCTGCTCCCACAGCCTGGGCTCAGGAGATGAGGAGCCAAACCTTTGACATCCACTTGCTAAAGCCTGGAGCACGACCCACTCCAATCATAGCCTGGAGACCAGGCGGCAGATGCCAAGCAGCCGGAGAGGGCAGGCTGCCCAGGACCATGGTTTGTGCCCAGGCCGGGGTGTTCTCAGAGCACCCAGGAAGTGGCGACGTGGGGAGGCCTCCCCTAGGTTCACTGTGGTCAGAGCAGGGGAGCTAGTGATAAGAGGCAACTGCTTCATGGGCATTTTCCTTGAGGGCAGGCAGAGCGGGGATGGTGGGACCCACGTGATGCTGGGTTTCAGGGCCCGTCCGGTCAGTCAGGATCCATCTGATTCAGTTTTATTATCTGTGTGCTGATGGACAAGTTAGCCCATTGTTCTAACAGGGGAGGTAATAATACTTCATGGAGGGGTTGTGAGAATTAAAATGAAAGAGAAATACAGCGCTGAAAGCCACTGTGAGTGTTCCATAAGTGATAAGACACTCCTTGGACACACACACACACACACGCAGGCAAGATGGTGATGTGCAAAAAGACCTTACAGGGGCTGAAGGCCCAGCCGCCTGGCAGACCCAGGAAGTGGGGTCCTGTCCATCACGTGAAGCAAACCTGGGAGAGTCTGTGCTGTCCCATGCCAGGCCGTTTAGATGCAGACAGTAGGATCCAGTTGGGCCCCGGGCCACCTGGTGGATCTGCGGGAGCTTCCAGCTCAGGGCTGCAGGCCCCAGCCCTCCCCACCCGCGGGCTGTGTCTGACGAGAGGGGCCTGGCTGAGCTCTGGCCTCAGCCCTCCGAGGATCCACAAACAGCAGCGTCTTGTTATCAGCAGTTCACTGCACTGAGGAATTTTCAAGTGGTTTGTTTCTTCAGCGGGAATAAGGGCTCGGCACTGGCCAGGCCCCTGTAGGGCCTCGTGGCTCTGCAGTGTTGCTTAATCACCGACTAGAAGTGGCCGAGGGGCGCCCGGCCTGCAGTCCTGCTTGTGGGGGAGTGGCTGTCGGCACAGGCGGTTGAGGGGAGTCAGGAATTCAGGGGGTGGCAGAGGAAGGAAGGAACAGGGTGTGAGAGGGTGTTGAGTATTAGAAACAGTTGTAGAAAGGCAGGCTGGGAGCAGGTTTGTGGCAGGAACAGCCACAGGGCACCGTCTTGTGTCTGGGGTCTCCCAGCACTGCTCCAGGAGGCCCCAGCGGCTGAGGCAGCTCCGTGTTCATTCCTAGGGCCTGGAAGGCACTGGGCACTTAGTCGGGCGTTGACAAGGACGTGTTTAGAACAGAAGGACTGTGACTTCTCTGGTTTAGGGGAAATTGCCTGGCTTAAGTGCAAGAATTCAGAGCAATCCACAGAATCAAAGGCCTTTCCCTCCTAAGGAAGACAGAGGCTGGTAGGGTTGGGGCCCGGATGGAGTGAAGGGCCATAGACCCTTGCAGGCCAGGCCTGAGTGCGTCCCCAGGAGTCCCTTTGACCAGTCTGGTCCTTGGCTCTGGATCCAGCTCAGCTTGGCACCTATATTCCCTTTCTAGGTCTGGGACAGACAGGAAGACAGGCTGAAGCAACAGACGAGACCTTGAGAATGGTCTCGGCCTGGGCTTGGCCTCTGACCCGGGAGCAGGGACGGAGAGGGCCGGCCGCCCACTCCTGTGGTCTCAGTGGGAGCAGCCAGTTCCCATTAGCAGACAGGAGAGCTCAGCTCCTTGTTTGGGGACCTGCCCCAGGCAGAGGCCAGCGCCCCTCTCTGAACTGTGACCGGCTCTCTCCTGGGCAGGTCACATCTGGCCTAACACCGTGGTGGTAGCCGATGGCACTGGGCAGCTCCTAGAACCCGAGAGCGCAGGGGAGCCTCCCAGAAGCCCCCACGCCCTCGGACACCAGCGTCTCCTTGCCCACGGGGTGAGGTTTGCTGTCAGTTTTCACCTGGTCCCACACACTTGGCCTGCCTGGGCCCTTGCCCAGCCCTGCTTCTCGCCAGTTCTGTGAGCTTGAACTTCTTTGTGGGCCTTAGTTTCCTTCCGGAAGCAGAGAGAATCACTGTATGTCTCGGGGTGGGGTGCAGGGCTGCCCCCTCACCTGGGGCTGCGCTTTTCTGCATTTCCAAACGGCACCACAGGCCTTACCTAGCCAGGTAGCGTCCAGAAGTCCCAATGCTAAACAATTTAACTAATTAACAGATAAGTATGGTAATGCCCGCATAACTCTCTTTATTGGCTTAACATCATTTGGTAGAAATTTATTTAGGCCTTCATTCAAAATTCCCCTTCCCTGAGTCTTCGGTGGAGCCCATGGGTGCGTAGGCCACATCTCCTGAGGGAGGTGGAGGGGCGGGGCCAGGGCAGGGTGTGGGAGGTGGGCCACGGCGGGGGGGCCAGGGCTCCCTGGAAACAAGGTGCAGCAGAGACCCATGGGGGCCTGGAACTCGGGTCTGGGGGCTGGCTCAGCTGGCACGGCGGGGAGCCGTCTGGAGAGACCCAGCTGGTAGGCTCTGGTGTCTCCCCTGGCTGAGTTCCTGGGGCGCCTGCTGGGGGACCAGTCAGCAGGGACCTCTGTCCCCCTGGCCACTCTGCCTCTGCTTTCTGCCTTCCCTGGCCGTGTAATTCCAGTTCAGTCTGGGTCTTACAGGAAGCAATCCCAGGCCGACTCCCGACTTCCCACCCTAGAAGGGAATGTCGGGGACCTTGGCCTGCCGTTCCCTCTCCCTCTGTCCTCGGAGCCAAGCCCTGGGAGGCGGCCGGGGATCTCCGTATTTGGGCTGGAATGAGGTGGGGATCTCAAGGGCAGGACGAGAGGGGCCTTATTTAGTCTGAAGTCTCCAACGTGGGGCTCAGCGTGAGAGAGGAGCTGACCCTTTAAAGGCAAGAGGATGGCCTGTTGCAAGGAGCTGAGCTGAGAGGGAGGGAGGCGGGACACACAGCTGCTCCAGCCGTTTCCATCTTCAGAAGCGCGTGTTTGGGGGTACAGTCCGTGGGGCACACTGAGCCCCCAGGTTAACATTATAGGACGTAGTGTGGAGCTGAGTCTGTAGAGGCCTGGGCCTATACCTCCCCTCCCTTTGTCCCCATGGCACTAACTTCATATGATAGTCACCATTTATTAGGCACACATAGTCACAAGTAAGCGCTCCTTTAGTTTGGCCACCTTCACAGATGGCGAGGGGAGAGCTGGGATTGGACGCTGGGCTCTGAGCTGTCTTACTCTGGATGGCTGAGCGAGTCCCCTGCAAAGAGCAGGGTGGTACCGAGGGGTTTCTACGGCTGCCCCCAGTCCCACCTCTTACCCACGAGTCAGAACGGTCTTCCCAGGGTCTGACCTCATTTCCTCCTGAGGCACAGTGGTCTCCGAGACTGGAAACTTCAAATGCTGCTGGGACTAGCCTGACCTGTGTGTCATTTCAAAGCCTGCCATGCCGGGCGTTTCATAAATGTTGAACTTTTCTTCTGGTCACATCACTGCACACCCCAGCATGCATGGATTGTCCTGCTTGGAGCCCACGGCTAGAGACAGGAAAACCCTGCCCTTCTCTTCCTTCCTTTCTTTTTTCTCCCCTCCTGTCGGGACACGTGGTCTGTTTGTCAAGGGCAGAGTGAAGGCGGCCTGCACCAGGCTTCCTGCAGCCCAGGGTCAGCGTAGGCGGTTGCCCCATATGGACCCTGGGGTGCACTGCCGCTGGGGACCGAGGACGGCGCACGGGGTCCCGGGAGAGGTGGCCTGGCCGGCATTCCTCATGTTCTGGTGTGCGGAGCCCCTCCCTGTCACCTCCCAGCTCAGTGCCATCCTAACCTCCCTCCAGGCTGCTCCTGAAAGGTCAGGGTGTAGGTAGGACAAGTGCTCAGAGATGCTCCGAGAGCGTCGGCCGCAGGGGCTTGCTCCCTGCCTGCCCCTCACCGTGCTCACACCTCCCCACAGTGGTCTGCAAGAAGAACCTGGACAGCACCACGGTGGCCGTGCACGGCGAGGAGATTTACTGCAGGTCCTGCTACGGCAAGAAGTACGGGCCCAAGGGCTACGGCTACGGGCAGGGCGCAGGCACACTCAGCACGGATAAGGGCGAGTCGCTGGGCATCAGGCATGAGGAGTGAGTACAGGGGCTCCCCAAGGCTCGGGGCACCCCCCAAGGTCGTCACTGTGCATCCACTGAGTGTCAGGCCATCGGAGGGGCTGGGGTCTACAGGGGAATCACACAGGCTGGGGCCTCCCCATGGGGAGGGGTCAGAGCTGAGAGGGCCCCCACAATGGCTTGGTCCCATGTCCTACATCCGTAGGTAGGAAAACCGAGCTTGGTGTCAGTGGCTTGCCAAGGGTCCCACAGCCAGTGGGTATCTGAGCCCGACCAGCCTCTCTGCCGTCTGTCATTCCTGCTGCGGGAAGTCCTGGCCCTTCTTTGGAAATGCTAGCATGTCACTAGGTCCCCAGCACCCACTGACCTCAGACCTGCTGTAAACAGTGGCTGTCAGCAGTCAGTCTCGCCTGCTCCTTGGCGCGGGGGGATGGGTGGAAATGACAGATGAGTTACCACATTTCAGCCAAGGTCACGGCCCAGTGGAAATGATTTATTAGCAGATTTCTCCTCCAAAGAATCTGGTAATAGACAGGCCGCAGGAAAGGGGGGCAAAGGAGGGCGATTCTTAGCAAATGAGTTGTTACGTGATCCCAACATCTTAACTAGGTGACTGAGGGAAGTAGGACATTTCAAGGAAGACAACACTGCTGAGCCTTGCTTTTGTCCATCTGTGACATGGGACATGACCCTCCAGGCCCTGCTGGCCCTGGCCTTGTGGCTGGTTAGGAGAGAAGGAGGCAGGGTTTGCCCACGCAGCACCAGCTACTCTCACCGCATGTCCACCCTCCTGCAGGGCCCCTGGCCACAGGCCCACCACCAACCCCAATGCATCCAAGTTTGCCCAGAAGATCGGTGGCTCCGAGCGCTGCCCCCGATGCAGCCAGGCGGTCTACGCTGCGGAGAAGGTGATCGGAGCTGGGAAGGTAAGGCGGCGCCCGCTGTCCTGGGGGAGGCGAGGAGACGGGCCAGTGACACACCTTCCTGACATGTGGGTTCCAGCGCTTGGCACATATGGTCTTAACTCTCTCCGCTCAGGGAGCCTGAGCCCTGGGCTAGAACTCCGTCCCTTATTTCAAAGCCCACCACGAAGGGGTAACCCTTTCTCCCTGCACCTCCTGGTCCTGATGGAGCTCAAATCCCTCAGGAGGTAACAGCCCCAGCATGGACGGCCCTTCCTAGGGACTTGCAGTCCATGGCTATAGAGTTGGGGACCACAGACCTTCCAGGGTGCACTTCAGAGGGTCCATGGGCCCCCTAAAATTATGTACAAAGTTCTGTGGGACCGTCTTTCTGGGAAGAAGGTCACAGCTTTCATCGGATTTTCAAGAGGGTTTGTGATCCCAGTAAATCTGAAAATCTGTGTCCGTTCTGTCCCTGGTGGCAGCATTAACTGTTTCCTTCCCACCAGTCCTGGCACAAGTCCTGCTTCCGATGTGCCAAGTGTGGCAAAGGTCTTGAGTCAACCACCCTGGCTGACAAAGACGGCGAGATTTACTGCAAAGGTGGGTGGCTCCACTTCTCACTCGGGGGTCAGCAGGTCTGGGGGGGCTAAGCAGTTGTACCCTTGCTCAGTGGAAACCAAGCCCTGGCCTTGGGCTCAGCTCCAGACCCTTCATTTCACAGAGAAGCCGAGAGGCAGAAAGCCATCTGGCCAGAGTCAGGGGCAAGTCAGGCGGTGGGGCAGCGTGGACCCTGAGTTCTAGCCCCGTGCTGTCACAGCAAGAACTGCCTCTCCTGTCATCTCAGTGGCGGGGCCAGCAAGAAGCTCCTTGCTGTCGGGGTTGGGGTGCTGTAGAGGTGGGGGTATGGGGGGCTGTCCTGCTCCAGAGGCCTGGCCAGGATGTGTCGTCGGTGGGGCCGGGAGGGGTGGCTGGGGGGGCGCATCCTCACCTGTCTTTTCTCTGCAGGATGCTACGCTAAAAACTTCGGGCCCAAGGGCTTTGGCTTCGGGCAAGGAGCGGGGGCCTTGGTCCACTCTGAGTGAGCTCACCGGCACCCGCCCACCTGCCCACCGCTGTGCTCTCTTCACCATTCCCTTCCCGGCAGCTTCGGCGACCTCCAGGACTCCTCTCAGCCCTGCCACACGTCACTAGTGACTGGAACTTGGTGTCTGGCTCCCTTTGGTGTGGGGGTCTGCCCGAGCGAGCTCCCACTCCTCTCAGGGGCTCCCCCTGCCTGGGATTTGCTGCCGTCACCAGCAGGAGCCCCAGTGGTTTTAATCGCGGTGGGACGGCCCTCTCCCCACCCCTGCCCCACAGACCGCTGGTCTTAGCCTCCACCGTCACTGGCCAAGACCCTGAGCCCACATCTCGGAGCCCAGTGGCAAGGGAGGTAGGGCCAAGGTGGGCCAGGGATTACTGGACCCCAGCTACTCCCCTCTGCAGGAAAGAGGGTGGCCTCTTGGTATGCCTCAGAACAGGCCTGGGGAGTCCCAGCTCAGGGCTGGGTGGCGGAGGTGCAGACAGAGAGAAATGCAGACAGGGTCGTGGACTGCAGGAGCCAGCTTCTAGCTTTGGTGGCTTTGGGGAACCGTGTCATCCCCCTCAGGTGGGAGGACACCCAGGCCTGAGAATCCCAAAGCCAGAGTGTGGTCTGACCTCCCAGCACCGAGATCCCTGTTTGACGGGGGGCCCTACGGAAACACCCCCAACACATACTCCCGTTTTTTAGGGGCCCAAATTGGAGAGTAGGTAGCTCTGCCCCCAGCCTGGGGTCCTGAGGCTGCTCTGGCAGCTCCCCCCTCTCCCCCGTCCCCAACAGCCCAGGCCAGCGCTCTGCTCCTGCCACGCCTGCTTGGCCCTCAGATGTGGACGGAGACACACAGCTTCTGTCTGCTCTGGACACCCCCCTCCGCCCGGTCCTCAGAACCTTCCTGCCCCATGAGGCCTTGCTCCTCCACCCGCCCTTCCCCAGGGACCTTCTGGCCACATCACCCCCATCCCTTCCAGACCCCCAGGTCAGGAGCAAGGGGGAGGGGCGGCCTCACTGCCCCCAGTGTTGGGAAGAACAGGGTATGGAGCTGTCACCTGGAGGGGCTGCAGGGCACGGGCTGTATTCAAGCTGATCCCTCATCTGGTCAATAAAAGCTGTTAGAACAGAGCTCTGGTGTCTGGGTCTGGTCACTGCCACTCACCCGGGCTACGAGGTCTGTGGAAACACAGTGGTTTGTTCCTGCTTTTCTGCAGCACCAGCTGCCGAGAGAGGCCTGACCAGCCAGTCCCGCTGCCTGGCCTCCACCCCACATCGGGGCCTGGAACTCTGTGGACTTTGGAATTTGAGGGGCTCAGCAAGGCCCCCAGACTGCTCAGAACTTCTCCCGGCTTGGAAAGCCCCAGTGTGAGAGGGAAACACAGCCAGAGAAACTTTCCTGTCGAATCCAGAAATCTCCCGCCTGTCCAGGAGTGGGGGTGGGAGGCGGGGATTGGGTGGGGGGGTGGTTTGGAGGGGCCTCCCTCACTCTTCGCTCCCGCTATGCTCTTAGGGTCCCGCCTTGGTCCCTCCGGGTTTCTATAACGAAATACTCCAGACTGGTGGTCTATAAACAACAGAAATTTATTTCCCACATCCTGGAGGCTGGAAGTCCAAGGTCAAGGCCCCCACACATTCAGTGTCAAGTGAGAATCTACTTCCTGGTGGTCTTCTCACTGCTGCCTCATGATGGAAAGGGCCAGGGAGCTCCCAGGGGTCCCTTTTGTCATATGAGGACACTGGTCCCATTTGGAAGGCTTTACCCTCACGACGTAATCACCTCCAAAGACCCTACCTCCTATCACCCTCACTCTGGGGGCAGGATTCAACATGGAGTTTGGGGGGTACACATTCAGGCTATGGCAGCCCCCACAGCCAAGCCCATGGAAGGCTCAGCTCTTTGTAAATGAGCTTCTCTGAGGGGGTCACTTCATCTTAGGGATCCTGTCTCATGTTTGGGGCTGGGCTTCTCTGCCCTCACTGTGAATTCACAACACAATATGCAACGAGCAGATGCTTTAACAACCAGCCTCGTGGGCATCATGCCCAGATGAGCAGATCCAGCCGTGGCCTTGGCGACGCCCCCTCTTGACACTGGGGATGGGAGCTAAATGAGTATAGGACCAACCGATAGCGATAGCGCAGAACAAGAGGAAGCGCCAGGTGACAGGCAACAGAGCTGTGGCAGGTTAGAGGGCCGAGCCGCCCCAGGTGAGAACCACTGGCAGAGCAGGAGGGGAGGCATGGAGGGGCACCTGCCTGGTGCCCCCACCCACAGCCCCACCAGTGAGTTGGGGGGGGGGGCGGACAAGGGCTCCTTCACCTGGCTAACCTCTGTAGGTCCAGCCCAGGCCCTGGCCAACCCCGGGGTCTCCAGGAAGGAATTGTGCGTGGAGAGAAGGGGTGGATGGACGGTGGTTCCACACACAGCGGGAGCACCCCGCTCGGGGAGAGGCCCACACGAGGGGCCAGGATGGGAGTTTCGGACCGAAATTGGGGACCGGCTGCCCTCTGCTGGCTGCTGGGGCGGGCCTCTGCACCCCAGGCCGAGGCCTTTGCCTGCCTCTCCTACCCGAGCTATGAGCCTCCGGACCACCCATCTTTCAGAGCAGCCCCGTGGGGAGGAGGGGGCTGGACACACCTCCTCGGAGTGAAACCAGGGTAAAGGCAGAGGTCAGCAAGCGGGGGCGCCGGCCAGGAAGCACCCCGAGGGCAGTGTGGTGTGGGAGGGACGGGAGGTCTCCTCTCCGAGGGAAGGGAGGGGCACCCTGGGCGGCGGCGCTGTGCCAGGAGACACCAGGTGGCGCTGTGGGTCGGAGCAGGAGACACGCATCCCGTCGTGCGCGCACCCTCCTCCTCTCCCCACGCGCCCTGCGGGGGAAGATTTGCGGCTAATGCGGCCTGCGGCGCGCCACACCGTGGAACTGACCCATAGGAAGTGGGAAGGATCTCAGTATCCATTCAGGCATTTCTTTTCTCGGTTGCCAGGTCTCTGAGCTAGGGACCCGGGGCTCTCCCAGGGGTGGCTTGAGCCGAGGGTGTGATGGAGAAGAGCTGACCTCCTGATGGGAAGCCGGCCCAAATTCAGGAAGCTTCCCCTCTCCCAGAGCCTAGCAACTTGTTTGCACCACCGGAGAGCTGAGGATGGAGAAACCAGAGGAGCCAGATGGAGGGGTGAGCTCAGGAGGAGGGCGAGTGGGGATTTAGCTGCGGTACGTGTGGGAACAGTTAATCCCCGAACAGGGCACAGAAATTCTGTATAAGGCGCAGGCACCCAGGAGGTAGGACGGTGAGTGAGCTAGGGCCACGGCAAAGCTAACGTCTATTGAGCGTGTACTGTGTGCGGGCACCGGTCTACACGCCGTCTGATTTGATTCCGACGTCAGCGCTATGAAGTGGTTCTCTGATGGATGACTCCTTTATCGTGGAAGAGCAAACTGAGATTCGGGGAATTTTGAGGTGACTTCGTCCAAGGCACTGGCAAGCGGTGGAGCCAAGGCTGGAACCAGCTGTGTGACTTTGGGCCCGTCCCCTCCCCTCTGGGTGTCAGCCGCTCCTGTGTGAAGTGGAGATGTTGGCCTCAGTTAATGCTACAGGAGCGATTCTCAGGCTGTGCTGTGCCCTGAACCTCCCTCCCGGGGACCTTGTTAAAATGCAGATCCCATGCAGGCGCGAAGGGTGGGGCCTGAGACCCGGCTTCTGTCACAGGCTCCCAGGGGAAGGTGGTGCTGATGTTGTGACGCTGACCGCACCGGAGCAGCCAGGCTCTGGGGACCTGCCCAATTCCCGTTCTGAGTTAGTGGGCGGCCTGGGAAGGCTCGCCCCAAAGGCCAGGAAAATTCCGGAAGCGGACTGTCTGAGCACAGCCCTTCGTGCTCCCTCGTGCCTGGACAAGTCCTGGTGCCTTTTGGGAAGCGCCTGCCCCTGAGCCTCTGCATTTCCACTCCACTGACCATGGCCTGACTGCTCCAGGGTTCACAGGCTTGGTCCTGGGCTGAGGGGGTTGTCTCTCCCCGCCTCCCGGGGTCACCCACTGGTCCCCCAGTGGCCACACTGCGAGTGCTGCAGCGCTGATCACACTTACGGTCCAGCCCCATCTTCTCGGCACGTGTCGGGTTACACTTCTCCGCCTCCCCTGAAGTGAGATGTGGCCACGTGCTCGCTCTGGCCTCTGAATTAAGGTGGGGAGTGTCACTTGCAGGCAGGAATCTTTAAGAGCCACCGTGTACGTCATTGCAACCCTTTTCCCCGTCACTGAGGGTATCGTGCACCATCCCATGCATTTACCGTGTGTCGTTGTCCTAACTGAAGACCTTAAATGTATGAACTCGTTCAGTGTCAGTCACCCCGTGAGGTGGGTGCTGTTCTATACCCATTTACAATTGGTCTGTACGCCCGGACCTGGGAGCAGAACCTCCCTCGCCATGTGAGGACGTGTGGGTGAGTGGATAGCCTTTGCTGGGTCCGACCTTTGGGATGTGGGCTTTGTCGGTGGAGCATAAGCCAGCCTCACCTCACTGGCATGCGCGGCGACACACCGTGATATGTGATATGGGGCTTTCGCCTTCGGTGCTGCGTCCAGGACTGGGGCCATGTTTCTGCAAAGTCATGATTGTGGCCTGTCACAGAGCGTCACCTCCTCTGCCAGTCCTCACTAAAGAGAGAACTGCAAGTCTGTCCCCAGGGCCTGGCTCACAGAACACCTAACTCGCTCCTGTGGCCAGGTTTGCACAGCCATTACTGGCAAGTTGATCAGGCCACTAGTTCCCTGGATATTAGCCAGTTTTCTTCAGATGTCCTTGTCCCTTGGCCCACTTACCTGAGAACAAGGGTCATTCCCAGGTGGCCCCTTTGCTCCTACGACATGGGCGCCCAGATGTCAGCATGACATGGGAAAAGGGAAAACTCTACAGGCTTCAACCTGAACCCCCAGCCCACAAGTCCAGTCTCTGCCAGACCCAAGCTGAGATCAAATGTCTTCAAGCCCAGACTCAGCCCCATCTGAGAGGGGGCATCGGGCACTCTCAAGACCAAAGGGATCCCTGGTGAATCAGGAAAGTTATTGGGCTGGAAAGCGATTAAAGGGTTGAGCGTGGGAGGGGATTTCCACCGGGAGTGCCAGGCCCAGGAGCAAGCCTAGGCCGGTCGGCTGCAGGGTGCTGCTCAGCTCAGGTCTGTTGCAATGGTGCCCGTAAAACCCCAATCCTTAGAGATGTGAAACCTTGATCCGTTTCTTCTTCTACTGCCCTTTAGAGAAACAGAGATCCCAGGAAACCCCACAGCCCTGGAACAGAGGGCCCCGTGTCAAAGGGCTGTGGCCAGGTGACACCCCCCAGGGGGAGCTGAGGGAGAGGTCAGCTGCGGGGTCTCCCTGGGAGAGGAGGGCAGGGGGGACAGGTGGTCTGGAGGGTGAGTGCAGAAGCCCAGAAGGGAGGGGGAGCAGTGCTGTGAGCAGATCTGGTTTCCATTCTGGCTATGTGGGGAGGGGCTACCTGACCACAAGTCAGGCTGCAGAGGAAGTGACAAGCGACTCTTGTCTCACCTAAAGGGGCGACCCCATACACCAGCCAGACTTTCTTGCAAATCTAAGACAGGCCAGAGAGGCTTCATTTTAAGCGCAAGGACACTGAGATCAGAGAGGGGGGGACGACCTGTTTAAGGTGTCACAGAGCTGAGGTTATGACACGGCACCCTCGTCTTCCTCTGCACCAGCTGGTGGGCTCCTGAAAACCCAGGTCGCTGGGCCCCAAACCCAGAGTTTATGACTTGGCAGGGCTGGTGTGGAGCTTAGAATGTGCATTTCTTTTCTTTCATTTTTTTGTAAGGAGGGCACAGCTCACAGTGGCCCATGTGGGGATTGAACCGGCAACTGTTGTTATTAGCACCGTGCTCTAACCCCTGAGCTAACTGGCCACCAGAATGTGCATTTCTAACACAATCCCGGGGACGCTGCTGCTGGGGCCCACTTTGAGATCCGTGCTACCTGAAGTGTGTTCCATGTTCTAACAGCACCAGTGTCCCATGGAAACTTCTAGAAATGCAGAATCTCAGGCTCCACCCAGACCTCCTGAAACAGAATCTGCATTTACAAGATTCCCAGGCTATCTGTTTGCACGGTTCAGTCAGAGGAGCACTGGTCCACCTCACACAACTCTTCCCCATTGGGCGTCAGATCCAGGCCACCTGGACGAGAGACAACAGGCCTTGTAGGGTGGGGAGGTTTTGTAGGGCTGCGGGCAGTGTCATTGATTTGGCTTTACTCAGAGAGACATGAGATGGCTCTGGTGGACTGCAAGCAAAAGAGTGACGTCATCTTCCTTCAGTTTAACAAGTTTTGCAGTTCTGTTTTGTAAGTCAGGTTATCCTCAATGCTTTTTGTATAGATGGAGCCGAACAATCAACGATCACTAGACAGCATTTACAATGGGACTTATAATAAGCTACGTTACTTGTTGTGCCTCTCCCGCTTACTCCCATCTTCCTCTCCACCCTGTCCTGGGTGGCCCCCACTGTGGACTCAGGCTCCCTCCTCCACACAAGCGATGGCTCAGACCTACAGAGCTAGAGCATGTCTAGTGCACGGTTCCCAGGGGCCGCGTGTAGTCTAACCTGGCCCAGCTGAACTCAGATGTGTCAGCTTTCCTCAGGGTGGGCAGAGGGAGGAGCCAGCTCTGGGCTGCAACCAAGGGACATTGTGTCAACAGCCCCCTGTGGAGTCAACAAGTAAGAATTAAGCGAGTATCGAGTATCGCTGGGGCCAGCACTGCCCAAGCCAAGTGCCCCCAAAAGGTCAAGTTAGAGCTCCCGTTGCCAGGGGTGGAGTAGGGGTACCCTGGCAGGGAGGGAGCCCCAGCCCCCGTACTCTGCTCCCCCTGGCTCTCAAAGGCTTCTTGATCCTTCTGATGGCCCCAGTAAGTTATCCACTGGGGGCCTGAGCCTTTCCCAGTTGGGGCTGCCAGGCAAGATGCCAATTCTGGGAAATGATTTAGAGTGAGTCAGCTGCCCTAGTGCCCGGAGGTCATGAGACTGTAGCACAGGGCTCCCAAGGTGCCAAGGACCTCCGCAGGCCCCTGGGGAGATGTGCCGTAGACGCGTAGGTCCATGTGCTGTGGTGTCATCAACAGAAGCTGGGTGCCCTCAGCCACTCCGCACTCCCCTCCTAGTTTTGCCATTTACAAAGCTGTGTGACCCCATCCAGGTGGCTTGGCCTCTCTGAATCTCGTTTTTCTCCTCAGTAAGATAGTAATACCTATCTGTCAGGGGAATCAAACAGCTGGGAGAGGGCTCTGTGACCTTCCAAAGCCCACATGACTGAACTAACCTAGAGCTGGAGGGAGTGTCAGGAGTCCCTGGCCCCATGTGAGGAAAGCAGGAAGTGACAGAGATGAACCAGTGGGAGCACAGCTTGGTCTAGAGCCCTGGCCCCTCAGTGACAGAACTCTGGATCGTGGCAGGACTGTGCCCTGAGGCTAGGGCACTCAGGAGACCCCACAGAGGGATGGGGTATGGGTGGGGCTAGAGAAAGGAGCCACGGGACGGCAACCCTGGAGGCCAGCTGAGACCTTGGGGGTCCGTAAGTTGGGGCTTGGGCAACTTGAGCTCCCCCCACTGCCGCCCTCTGGGCCTCAAGAGACACCTGTCTTGGCTGCCTCCTTTCTCTCATGGTGTTGCCCGATCTCTCTCCCAGAGGGGGGTAAGGGAGCCGGCTGTCCCTTGTGTGGGGGATGCTCCTGCAGCTCACGGGCTGAAGAGCTGTGGATGGGACACGGACAGGCCCCCCTACACCTCCTGGGTTGGGTGCTGCTGGGGAGGGCACCCCACTCCACACTGGACCCTCCTTGCTCCTGTTAGGCTCTGCCTCACTGGGCAGGAAGGTGGGAGCATTGGGTGTGAGTACAAAGAGGACTTGATGCTGTCATTATCACATCAGTCCCATAACCATTTGTTATTAGCACGTCAGTGACTAGACCCCTTAGGACACAGGGCCTGGACCACAATGGACGCAGTGGCTATCTCTCTTCCAGCACCTGCCCTCATCCCAGGGTCCCCATCCTCCTCTAGAGGCAATACAAGTGGGGGAGGGGAGGAGTCATATCTGTTGGGACTCTGAGAGTTGCCAAGCGCTGCCTCTCTGGCCTTCACAAATGGTATCTAACTTATCCATCAGAACCCAGGAGATAAGAATAAATTCATCCTCCCATCGCGCAGAGGAGGAGACTGCAGGACAGAGAACCTGCCCATGGTGGGCAGGACACAGCAGTGGGGGTGGAGGGGGGAGCTGAGGTCTGAACCCACCTCTGCAAAGCTCTTGTCTTCACACCACACTCTTTCCCAGAAGAGGGAGGAGGCCTTCCCCCCCCACCCCCAGCTCAGTCCAGGAAAAAGTCCCGTTCTCTCAGGAGCTGGAGTACCAGGCCCGTGGGGCCACGTGCTGGGCCATGTGCTCCCTCCTAGTGCCTGTGATGAAGCAGACTGCAGTCAGTGACAGCTGCAGGTCACGATGGGGACCCTTCCCCACCAAGGGGAGGCTGAGCGACCTCCAGGGTCCTCTCCTCAGTCACAGTGGCTTCTGTCTGCATGTCTCCTGCTCCCTGGAGATGGGGGTGGAAGAAGAAGGGGTAAGTCCCTTGTGCCAGCAGAGACAGCGGTGGGCAGCCTCCCCAGTGTCCTTACAGAGAAATCTGCCGCTAGGGGAGGAACCCAACTTAGGCTGCGTGCCCCCCCCCCCCCAGGATCTTCCCCATTTTCCTGACCGCACAGTGCCAAGGGGGAGCTGCCTAAGCTGGGTCAGGGGGCAGAGGCTGGGGGGCCAGGCCTGCCGCGGTCAGGAAGCATCTCCCAGCTGTCTGGAGCCCACCACGCAAGTCCCAGACGGTGCTCCTGCGAGACTGGTCACTGCCCAGCACGAGCAACGACCCCCTCCGTCCCCCACTACCGCCCCCTGCGGCCAAGGCCGGCAGGAGTGTGGTTCCAAGAAGCGGCAGACAGGAGGCCAGAAGGCTGGGGCTGTTGGGTAAGCGGTACCCTCCCGGTACCAGCCCTCGCGCCCGGCGCCCGGCGCCTCCAGGGCGTGACGGAGCCCCCGGTCGGCCCCGCCCCCGGGGCTCTGCCCAGGCGGGCGCGCGGCGCGGCGCGGCGCGGAGGGGAGGGCTGGCGGGGCAGGAATGCGCAGCGCAGGAGGCAGCGGCGGGACATGTAAGGACAAGTCCCCGGAGCTGCCGCCCAGCGTGCAGACGGAGTCCAGGGGAGCCAGCGAGCGAGCGCGGCGCAAGCGGGCAGCGGACTCTTGGGCGAAGCGGGGCGCGCGGGGCAGGGGCGGAGAGGCCGCTGCAGGCCGAAGTGGGCGAGGGGGGACCCGCGCGGGCGCCGGGACAGCGGTGTCAGCAGGGGCTGCCGGGCGCGGGCGGCCAGAGCGCGCGGCCGCGGAGCCCGCAGCGTCCCCGGGCCTCGGGGCCCCATGGCGGCCACGGCGGCGGTGCTCAGGGAGGGCGTGCTGGAGAAGCGCAGCGGCGGGCTGCTGCGGCTGTGGAAGCGGAAGCGCTGCGTGCTCACGGAGCGCGGGCTGCAGCTCTTCGAGGTCAAGGGAGCGGGCGGCCGGCCCAAGGAGCTCAGCTTCGCGCGCATCAAGGCGGTGGAATGCGTGGAGAGCACCGGGCGCCACATCTACTTCACGCTGGTGACCGAGGGCGGCGGCGAGATCGACTTCCGCTGCCCCCTCGAGGACCCCGGCTGGAACGCCCAAATCACCCTGGGCCTGGTCAAGTTCAAGAACCAGCAGGCTATCCAGACGGTGCGGGCCCGGCAGAGCCTCGGGGCCGGGCCTCTCGGTACCCTCGTGTCCTAAACATTCACGCTCTCCACCTACGCGGTGCTGGGGGTCACACCAGGTAAGCCACCTGGGGGCTGAGCGTTCTTTTCTCTCCTGGCCTCCCTCCTCCACTTGCCCTACGGAGAGGATGGGGGACTCCCGCCAGCATTCCACTTAAAAGCTGGACCATCCAGGGCCAACAGAGTGTAGGAGCCTAGCAGTCTGAGCTTGGGAGGTCTGCCCCAGCCCCAAGAGCTTGACTTGCCGCTGGGACACCAGGCAGGGGACCTGAATGTGTCAGGGGAAGATGGCAGGCAGGCCTTCCCACAGGCTGCTTCTGCCCAGACTCAGGTGTGGGGAGGCCGGCCTGCACTTTCCCTCAGACTGCCCCCACCAGGGCACAGGGCCTGCCCTGTGGCTTTCTGGCAGCTGGGAGAACGAGGGTGGGGTGAGCCGCAGCCTGCCCCTCCGGCCAGGATGAATGCTCCTCCTTGTAGGAGAGTTTGTGCGTGGAATTGAAGCAGAAAGACTGTGTCCGTCGTTAGTGGGATCATAAGGGGTTGGGAACAGACAAGGAGCCCCGCTCCCCAGGTCGGGCCTCAGCGGGAGGGCTCGGCAGGCCCAGGCTCCGCTAACCTTTCTTGACAGTGAGCTTTGGGGCCTAGGGTCGAGCTGTTAGGAGACCAGGTGAGTTGGAGGTGGGCAGCGCAGGCCAGAGGCCAGGCCACTGATGCCCGTGGGTGAGCCTGTCTGCCTGCGCCTGAGCACCAGTCAGTGCCCGGTGGGCCCAGAAGAGAAGCTGGAGGAGGGTAGGGCCCTGGGGCAGGATGGGTGGATGGGGGCAGGAGGAGGTCGTGGTTTGTTATTTGTGATGTCTTAATCCTTCGTGCGCAGTAGGGCAGGGAGTGGGGGTGGTTGTGTGGTTGGGAGGGCCCAGGGGAGGGACCAGGAATAGAACCTGGAAGGTCTGGCCCAGCCCTGCCAGCCCTGTGCCCTCTGCCCCAGATGCCAATCTCTCCCCTGGGAACTAGGAGCAGGGCTGGGGAAGGATTTGCTCCACTCCCCTTGGAAACGGGAGTCCTCCCCACCCCACTCCTCACCCTCCCTGCCCTTAACAAGGAGGGTCCCAGTGAGCCTTGGGGGGTATGTGGGGGGGCATACACCCCTCGGACCCGCCTGTTAACTCCCTCCCAGTAACGAACTGTTAGCTGAGAATGGACCCTCGATCCTGAGGCCTGGGAGTGAGGAGCGGGCTCCTTCCTCCATCACAGTGCATTGTACATTTCCCACGTTTGTCCTGGCGTGGGAGAGGTCGGGGGTGGGGGGGGGCTCTGCCAGAAAGCAGCCCACAGAGCATACTCGTCACCCAGTGTCTGCTCCTGCCCTAACTGCTTTCTTTTCTGCCAGCTTCCCTGCCTCTTTTTGGCTTCATCTGGCGAGGCAGAGCCGGGGTCACATGCAGGAAGCTTTGGAGCTGAAGGGACAGACGGCCTGGGAAGGACAGAAGCCACACGAGCCGGGGAGGAAGATTCAGGGCCTGGACACTCTGTTACTCAGGATGGACCCAGCTCAGGGCCTTCCAGCCACAGGCCTGACTTGTGTGTCATGATGGAGAGCTGGCACCACCGGCCCCGCCTCCCGGCCTCTGCCGTCTGTTCTGCAGGCTGCTGTTTGTCTCCAGCATGGGACGTTGGGCCTTGGACTTAGGAGGCCAGCCTGGTCCACAGAGGAGGGTCATCTCTGAACTGACCTCGGTGGGGGGAGCGGACCGGGCTGAGGCCCACACTTGGGGGTCTCCTGCTGCTCTGTTCCCTCTGGGACCCCCACGCCTCCAGGCCTCTCTTTGCACACGTCTTCCCCTGCCTCCTGCCTTCTGCCCCGGGAGGGGGTGGGGTGTGGTGCTCAGCCTGGAGGGGGTGGGTGTGGGGTGGGGGCTGGCCATCACCATTTCATGCCTGTGCCAAAATGAAGATGCCTCACAGAGGGCAGTGAGCACGCCGTTCGCTGAGTGAGATTCTTTGCCCACAAAACCCAGTGCTGGGAGCACCCCTCCCCTCACCCCACGTTCCTGACCCACAGCCCATTCTGAAATCTCCAGCCTGGGTAGGGGGTCCCAGGACACTTGGCCTCAGAAGTCCTAGGAAGGAGGGACCATAAGGCCTGGACGGAGGGATGGCCGACTCAGCCTCCCTTACTGCCTCGTCTCCAGAGGGTGGCCTGCCCTGCTGTCCTGGACAGAGTGGGTCTCTGGTCATTTACACTCAGGTTTTCTACATTTCTACAGTAAATACTACTTACGGGATGGTATAACAGGAATAATTTCAGCACAGGAGAAACTGCTGGAGGGACAGAGAAATAGTGTCCTGAGTATTATAAAAACGATTGCTTGGGGGCCTGAGAGCTCCCTGGTGTGGTCGGCAGGTTGCTTCCTTTCCTCCATCGTCCAGCCACGTCCACCGTCCACCTTCCCTGTGGCAAAACAGTGGCCTCTTCAGCGTCTCTGGAAGGAGCAAGGAGGCTGAGTGGCGCTCTTCAACACGTTGGCGTCCCTTTAATAACCTCTCTGTGCTCCCACAAACCCATTTTATCCCCGTCAGATTTCTCCCACCGTCCAATCGGGGACTCTGCCCCCTGCCCCCGTCCCCGAGGGCCCTCGGGGGCACCTTGGTCATCGGTTCGTGAACTACGTTTCATAACTGAGTGAGAACTGACAAATGACACAGGAACTTGTACAAATGTCTGCTTTGTGATCCCATTAGGCTGTGTACCTGTCCCTTGCGTAGCTTAGTCCCTCTTCCGTGCCAGCCCTGATCAGTGCTAAGGAAGATCTGGGCTCCGCTGGAGTGCTGTGATCCATTGGTGATGTCTGCCATGGGCTTTGGGAGAAGAGTGTGTGTGGGGGGAACAGCAACACTTAAGTCGGGGATGGGGGATGGAGGGATGGTGCTGGCCACCCCTTCCTGGATTTGAGCTACGTGAGTAGGATGGGGTGAGCTGTTCCGTCCTCCAGCCTCGAAAGCAGCTTCCTTGCTTTCCCATCAAGCCCAGAGGTGGGGATTCTGGCAGAAAGCGGGTGCCCGGGCCCTCAGAATGGGGGAGTGTTTGTGAGTAGGTGGGATCAGGATGTAGGCACACTCACTCAGCAAACGCCTACTAAGTGCCTCCTGAGCAGGCGTTGGCCTGGGCATTGGCAATTCAGGTGACCCCTGACCCGAGAAGCCCAGAGACTACTGGGGAGATAAACTGCCAGCTGGTGCCGACAGCTGGCCATGAGCAGCCGGAAGTAGCAGGCACTGCCTCCTCTGCCTGTAGCTTCCTGAGGTTCCAGAAACTCTCAGCATACAGACGGGGCTCACACACCAGGAGTTTGGTTTTTGTAAATACATATGACCTCTGTGGGGAGTCTTTGTGTCTCTGCTGGGGCAGAACCCGACCTGATTTCTGGGTTCAGGGTGTCCTCAGTGCTCTGGCAACTCCGAATTCTGAAGGAGCATATGCCCTCACCCTAGGAATGCTTGGCTGGACCACAGAGTAGGGCCCAGGCGTTTCCGAGGGCACAGGCCGGGCAGTGCCAGCAGACATGCATGAGATGGAAAAGCTTTGCTCAGTTGGGCCTGCAGACTGTAAGTCCCCGTGTCTGCCCTGCCTCACCCCTGCCAAATGCGTGAGTCATCGATGGGACAATGAGATGGGCAAGTCCCAGCCCAGCAACTGGGAGTCCAATGAGGCTGCGGGTGGAGAGGCGGGGGGGGGGGGGGGGGGGGGGCCCATCCTGGGCAGCGGGAGAGGGGCTGGCGCTGAGGCTTTGGCATGAGCCCGTGGCCAGAACTGGAACCGGAGAGGGGTGCCCTGAAATCGGCCTTTCCCAGGAGTTGGGGGTGTGTAGGCGCCATGGGTGGCCGTGCCCCTAGGGCCCCAGGACTACTCTGTGTGTTTTGCTGTGGCCAGCTGCTGTGGGGCTGCACCGTGAGCCGTGGCTTGGCCTCCGGTCGTCCTGCTCCAGTGTGCAGGCCCTTCTGTCCAGAAGGCAATTCCTTCCCTGCTGGAAACCTCCAGAGGCTTCCCCACTGCCCTGGGGGGGAGGTGCCGCACCTGACAGGCGGGCCACCTCCTCCTGTCTGTGCCCATGGTCCCCACACCCCGGGTGGCCTGCAAACTGCTGAGAAGACCACAGCAGAGTCCAGGCCTCTGGACATCAGTGCCACGGCCCAGGGGCTGCTCCACCTGGGCCCCAGCTGCAGGCAGGAGGGAGAGCCAGGTGTCCTCAGGGGTTCTTCAATCAGCTCAACCTCTGCCGGGCCCCCTGCCGAGCAATTCCACCCAACTCATCCTCAACCTGGGCCACTGCTGAGAAAATAGAGACAGAGAGAGCAGCAAGGCAGAGGGCTGAGGGTGGGTAGGGACATGCTGGGAGCAGGTGAGGTGGTCTTTCAAAGGGAGGATAAGAGCATTCTCACTAGCAGAGACAGCAGAAGGCTGTCCGGGCACAGGTGCCAGGGCTGGATCAGGTGAGGGGCGCAGAAAACAATAGGTTTGCGAGCCTGGGGCGCGGCCGCTGCGCTCCGAGGAGGGGGGCCGACTCGGAGCCCTGATCGCTGGCCATGGCGTCTGGGCATCTTTCTATAGGCAGCACCCCAAAGCTGCAGCACCCCAAAGCTTCAGTTCTTAATATACACACACACCTTTATTTTTAACTATAGAAATATATGCATTGAAGAATACTGAAAGGACAGGAAATGATAAACAAGGAAACAGACATCATCTTTTTTTTTTTTTTTAACTTTTATTTATTTAAATGTGTTTTTCCAAGGCCCATCAGCTCCGAGTCAAGTAGTTGTTTCAATATAGTTGTGGGGGGTGCAGCTCACAGTGGCCCGTGTGGGGATTGAACTGGCAACCTTGGTGTTAAGAGCACGGCGCTCTAACCAACTGAGCTAATCGGTCACCCACAGATATCACCTTTGTGTTCTCATCTTTTAGAGAGAATCTTGTTAGCATTTTGGTGTATATCCTTCTGCATTTATTTCTATGCAAATATGTATGTAATATATAATTATTGCATGTGACTTTACATGTAATATTCACACCGGGGGTCATCCTTCGTGTATTCTAGTCTATCCTGATTTTTTAATGTATCACTGTCTTGTTATGAAGCCATGACGTAATATGTCAATGCCTCCATGTCATTCTATATATTTACTATTATTTATTGACAAACCAATCCCTTCTTGTTGGACACACATGTTCGTTTAGTTATTCTCTGTTACATACACATTTGTGTATGTAAATCTCCATTTGTGTCTCTGGTTTCTTTAGGGGAATTCTTAGCGGAATGGCTGAAGGCCGCGGAGAGCAGGAGATGGTGGTGGGCACCGTTTTTGAAATGGTTGTTGGTGGTGGTTGTGACATTGGGAGACCCTGGGAGCAGGACAATCGCAGGAGGTAGCGAGGGCCCTCAGCGCTGGTGGGGCTGGACCGGGGAAGGCGGGCCTAGTCTGTAGATACACACCTGTCACTCACGCGGAGGCTCCAGTCACAGTCCTGGGAGTGAATCCCGCCTTTGTCTCTTATTAGCGGTGTTACCTGGCACCCCATTAAAATGGGGATGATAACAGCCTCTCTCCTAACATCACTGTGAGGATTCATTGAGAGAATTAAGGCGATAAGACACATAGATAGTGAATAAATAAATGGTTGTTATGACAGTAGTGTAGTAATCCCCTAGCCACCTGGCTCTGCCCAATCCCCAGGTGGAAAGCTGCCTGCAATTACACCTAAATTAGCCACACTCACGCCTCTTTTACTTAATGCCGGCCCGTAACCTCCGAGGAGTGTGGTCTGAGTCGCAGACTCTGCGGCACTTTTGTCCTCCTCTTACACCGAGGCTGATGCTCAGAGAAGCGACCCGTGGCCCTGGGACTCCGCGTCCCACACTCAGCCCTTCTGCTGCCTGCAGGTCCCTCCTGCTGCCCTACCTCCTGGTTAATGTGAGGATGGAGAGAGCTGGCCGGGCGCCACCAGGTAGGGCTGTACTGTCATTATCTCTTCACCAGCACCGCTAGCCGGGCTCCGTTCCAGGGGCTTGCAGCCCTTCACACACATAAATGCCCCGTCCCCCTGCCAGGAAGCGAGGGCAAACTGCACAACTAGTTTGATTCACCCAGCGCGGAGGGGGATGCAAGAGTGTGGCCCGGGCCAGCCCTGGGGGCCCTCGGCTGGCTCCCTGTTTAGAGGGAGCTGAGCCCCCATGCTCGCCAAGACAGTGCAGATAGACAAATGGGCTCAGGAAACAGCTCTGAAGAGCCAGCGGCACACGCTAATTATATGGTAGTCGGTAGCTTTTAGCTGTTTATGCAGAGGAGACTTCAGACTGTGCCTACCCTGCTTGGAAAATGTGCACGGCCATCAGACATTTCTCACAGTCTGGGTGGCCCCCACAGGTCCAGCCCAGAATGTCCATCTCTCCTGCAGGACAAAACAGCCCCTCCCAGTGAGGTCTCAATGGGCCCGGTGACCCGCTTCTGTGCAGTAGAATATGGTGGGTCAGCACCTCCGTGATGAGACCGCAGAACACTGATTCCCATCTCGCTCATTCTGACTCTCCCCCTTGCTCATTTCGAGGGGTCCCACTGCCATGCTGGGGGCGTCCCGTGGCACGTGAGGAGTGGCCTCTGCCAACTGCCCACAGGAACTGAGTCCTGCCACCAGCCACTGATTTGGAAGCAGGTCCTTCCTCATCAGCGTTGAGATGGGCCCGTCCTGCCTGACATCCCGGTGGCCGCCTGTGTGACGCCCTGAAGCAGTGGGCCCAGCCAGGCATGCCCGATTCCTGACCGCAGGACCTGCGAGGGGATGGGCATGTCTCATTCTGCAGCCCTCAGGTTGGCATAGTTTGTCACACAGCAGTGAGGTGACTAATACAGACCCTTCTGCAGCAGCCTTCCAGTCAGGGCCCAGGGCCCTCCTGCCACACCCACCACAGCCCTGCACACACGCATGTGGGTGGAACCTGGGTTTACTCACCTCCCTTTCTAGGGAGGGACCAGTTTCCATCACCAGTTATCTCTAGTGCTGACTGTGTGCCTGGCCCACGGAGGGAGCTCAGTAAGAGTTCACTGAGTGGCTGAGATTCTGGAATTTGTACCCCTCTACCCTCCTCTCTCCTTCCTTCCCGTCCCCCAGGTCTCGCAGTTTATCTTTTCAGAAAGTGAACCACGTCTCCTGGGAGGGCTGATGAGTAGAAGACAGCAGCGTGCCCTGGGCTGTGGAAGGGGCCAGGCAAGCACAGAGGATACTCAGGGTTCCGTCCAGTGGCCTCGGAGGCCACGAGTCACCAGAAAGCTGAGCAGGGGGAGTGAGGCAGGGCGAGTCCCACTGTCTCCCGTTGGGACGAAACTTCCCTAGTGCACCTGCTTTGCACAGGACATCCTACCTCAGGGCAGCCTGGAGTGTTTTCAGGCTGGCATGACGTCCTTGGCCAATGACAGGCGCTATCTATCCTAAGGCCGGAGAGATGAACTAGACAAAGAAATTCTCCAACATGACATAGAGAAAGAACTGCTTTGCAAGGAGCCAGCCCAGGCCATGCTGTCACACCCCTTTCTGGCCAGGAGAGTACGACCAATAAATAGGGTCCTGGGACTGCTGTAACAAACTGCCTCAAACTTGGTGGCTTAAAACACCAGAAATGTATTGCGGGGACAGAGTCCCAGAGAGCAGTTTCCAGGCTCTCGGCCTCACGTAGAAAGGTGCTGGCTCGGGTAGTAGATGGCCGTCAGCTGTAACCAGTTAGCCATTAGTCACTGATATAACTGCCGTGGCTACATTGATTGGTTGTTGGTTGGCAGAGAAGTGGACGGCAGATTGTGGATCCTGCTTCCTGTGTCTCCAACCCAGCCGCCAGCGAGAATATAGTGGTATGAACCCTCTATCCATGGCTCCATGGGTGTTCCTTTTTGGCCTCACCATGTCCTGCGTTCTTGTGCCGGGAGTGGGAGCTGAGACCCTGCGTGACGTTTATTCTTGCACAGTTCTGGAGGCTGGAAGTCCAAAGCCAGTACTGGGCTGATACTAGGCTCAAACCAAGGTGTTGGCAGCTCCCGCTGGAGGCTCTGGGTCAGAACGAGCTCCTGTCTCTTCCAGCTTCGGGGGGCTCCAGGTGTTCTGGGCCTGTGGCTGCAGCACTCCTGTGTGGTCACACTGCTGCTGCCTCCTCTTCTGTCTGTGAGCTCCACGTGTCTGTCATATGAAGACACTGGTGACGGCACCGCCCTCATGGACACCCAGGGTAGTCTCCCATCTCGAGATACTTCACCTGATCACGTTTGCAGAGTCTGTGCCATCTAAGGTGACAGTCTGGGGATTAGAAGGTGGACAATTGGGGAGGCCATTATTAAGCCTACCCTGAAGGCTGTGCCCAGAAGGGGAGAAACTGAGGCACAAAGCAGCCCAGTATCATATTCTTACCTGGAAATTGAAGTCTGAATTCCCGGACCAACTTCCCTGCTGTTAAGTACTGTCCCCAAATGAGAGAGGCCCAGGACAGAGAGGGCCAGCTCCTCCTCTGCCCATCCTGGTATGGAGAGTGCAGCCCAGCCTGCTCCTGTACTCCGCCCCCATCCTCCCCATGGCGCCTGTGTGGGAGGCCCTGGCTGCAGTGCTCTGCCTTTTCTCTCCTACAGCAGGTCTTTCCCTGCCACAGGCTGGTAGCCACCCACCGGAAACAGGTGAGTCCCAGGTGCTTCCTGTGGACTTAACCCCTTCTGGGCCTGCTGACCACTCCCTGAGCCTGAGCCTCTGCTCACGCGTGTGATGCCAGGAATGGCTCCAGGATTGTTTATGGAGGGACAGGAGCTGCCCACCCTGCCTGAAGCAGGAAGGGCCGGGTCTGGTCAGCCCTTGGCATGGCATGGAGGGCTTACTGGGGCACACAAGCCTCCTCTGTGAGCGTCAATAGCCCCCCCACCCGAAGGCCTCTGTTCAGAACTGCACTGCTCTAGGCTTGGGACGCACTGTGGGCCGCAGGCCCAGGGCGGGCCGCTGAAATGAGTTGTTTACTGAGCTCTCGCCTCCCCAGGCTGCACCTGTCTAGGGCAGGGACCTTGTGTATCTTTGGCAGATAATGAATTCTGTATAAAGGACCCGAACGGCTCTGAAAGTTTCCGGCTGTCCAAAGCGATTCTCCCTCCTTGTGCCTTCTGAAGCTGACTCCACCTGGGAAAGCTACAGGGGTTGAAAGGTGTGAAAATGCCTCTAAAGTTAAGACATCGTGTGCCTGGGGGGTAATTATCACAAGTCTCCAAGGAGCTGGAAGAGGCCACACTCCTCTCCCTCCTTTAACAGTCTGTTGTGTGGCCGTGGGAGTGGAGTTTCATAGGGCTTCTAGCTACTTATCCTGTCGTATCCCCACCGCCTGGAGCACAGATGACCCCACCTCACTTTGTGAATAAGGAACTTGAGAACCAGAGACATGTAGTCATTGGTCAGCATCACACAGCTCTTGTGTGTTGTTGGAGCGGGGCAGGAGGTCCAGACTGAAGGAGTTTCCGATCCCTGCCCTGGGTGATTCAGGGTGGTGGCTGGGCAGCAATAGAGTTTACTGCAGGCACGCTGCTCAAAGACAGCAAAGGAAACAGGACAGGCAGGAGGCTGTGGAAGCGACGGGGGCTGAGGCTCAGGAGTCACAGCAGAGCTTGCAGGGCAAAGCCTGCAGGTGGCGGCCACTGCGGGGTGGGAGGGAGGTAAGAAAAGCTGCAGCCACAGCACTGCAGGAGTGGGTCTGTGTTGTGAGCCCCACCCCTGGCCTGGCCCTACTGGCCTCGATGGCCCCTCCCCCAAGCCACAACAGAAAGACAGTAGTGCTGAGAGACTCCTCCTGGGGACAGGCGGGCGGTGCCTGCAGCAGCACAAGAAGCCCTTGTGTGGCCTGGCCTGAGATCCTGCTCCACCCTCCCTGGCCTGGGGGTGGTCGGAAGTTCAGATCCTGGGGTGGGAGGAGGCCTTGGCTGGGGCCAGGTCACCTGGAGGTCTCAGGGAGCGTGGTAGGGGCACTGGGAGCGAGGTAGGGGTTTCTGGAGACTAGAGGAGGTGGGATTGGCTATCCAGGGGTGGCCTCCTCTGAGCAGAAAGGAACAGAGATGCTGAGCGCTCCAGATCTTTCTCATTTGCTCCTCACACCTCCTGGGAGGCATAAACGGAAGGGGTGGTTACTCCCATTTTACAGATGAGAAAACCAAGGTTCAAAGAGGTGGCAGCCTCACCCGAGGCCACCCAGGGAGTAAGCTAGGGCTCACTCCAGCTCTGGGAGCAGGGTAGGAGATGGGTGTGAGAAGTTCATTGAGGCTGAGTTGGCTCAGGACGCCCAGGGCCATCTGAGGAATGGGAGTGTGTGTCCCCCTAGTGTGATCTTTAGCAGAGCTGTCCCCACAGTGCCCACGTCTTCCATCCACTCCCACTGCCCTCTGGGGGTCCAGGCCAAGCCTTAGGCATTCTGGAGAAGGACACATAGGGTCCCTGGCCACAGCCCAAATCTACTCAGCTTCTCCTTGGAATTCCACACACCCTGGGCGTTTGGCAGGAGCTGGAGTGCTTCCTTTGAACAATTTGTCTTTCACGGCACATTTGCATCAATTACCCCATTGTTCCTGTCACCTCTTCCTGGACCACTGGGCTGGCAGGGCCCTGACTCCCTGTGGACGTTGGGGCGGTGGGTGTGGGCGCCCCCTGGTGGCCGGTCTGCACCACCCATCTTGGTGCCCAGCTTAGCTACTGACAGAGCAGCCTGATGGCATCTCCTGTGGTGACACTCCGACCCCAGCTTACCACTCCCATCCTGTTCCCAGGGTCCCTGCGTGGAGTGAGAGAGAAAGCTCATGGGGCCGAGAACGCACAACGCAGGCGGTCAGGCTGGAAATTATTTTCCGTTAGAATTTTGAAGGCATTTTTTTCCCATTAAAAAAATAGACCATATATATGTAGAAAGAGCAGTTTTAGGTTTACAGAGAGATCTCACAGAAAGTAGTTTCCCTAACTGCCGTCTTCACATCCCCACATGCAGTTTCCCCTATTACTAAAATAGTCAGGCGCTGAAGTAATGACTTTGTTACACTTGATGAATGCATACTGATACATTGTTATTAACTAGCTTCCCATCCAGCTACAGATTTGTATGGGGCCCCTTTTCTGTCTGGAGGTTTTAAACAGCTCCTTGGTCCCTGTGCCTTAAGTTTTTGCTGTAATGGAGCTGGTACTTGGTGAGGACTGTCGTCTCGGTTCTGGAAGGTGTGGGTTTAATTTCTTTGATAACTACCTCTTTCTAAGTTCTGTGAACCTCCAGCTAGGACTGTATTGCACCTGCTGGGTGATCCTTTAATTTTTCTTATCCTTCCTGATCTAGTTCCCATCTTTTTTTTTTTTTTTTTTGGTACTTTCTGGAAAATTTCTTCAACTTTATTAGCCTTCTACTGAATGTTTTATTGTTCCTATCATATTCCTATTTTCCAAGAGGTATGAAATGTGATCAGACAATATGATGAATGTTTAAATTAAAAAAACCTTATTCCAGTAAAGGACACATTGCCATTAATCCCCCTCAGAAGACCCCCCCCTCGCTTCAAACACCCTTATCCCATGTTCTTACCACTTTCTGAAGCAGTTCTGGAAGTCCTCTTTCGAGAGTGTCTAGTTGCGCTGTCGTGGCTGCCTCGATGTCCTGAATCATTTTGACTTTGGGGAAGAGCCAGAAGTCACAGATCTCGTGAATAAATTGGATGAGGGCACACCGTAATTTTTTTGTTGGACAGAAATTGCCATACCAGAAGAGAGGTGTTTTTATTTAAACATTTGCTGTATTGTTTGATCACACCTTGTAGTCGGTAGATCACAAATAAGTCACATTCACATTTTGTCTCTGACACACACACACACACACACACACACACACACACACACACACACACGCGCGCGCGCGTGCGCCCTCTGGTGGACAGGAGCAGAACTTCACCTCCAGCTCCTGGGAAGAGGCCTATGGATGCCGAGTGTTCTCACTCGAAGACGCACACAGAGAAGGACCGAAATGAAAACCACAGTAGTTCCTTAGGAAAATTTCCCTAACTTGTCATTTTAGGGACATTTGATTAACTCACGACACCACACAATCCGCAGAGCTCGCTATGGTGGCCAATCCCACACTCGGTAGCTGGCAGATGAGGGGTTTCTCGACTGGTTCCTGTTACTCGCTGTCATTGACAGAATGAAAAATCAGACTTCATTTTTCTTTTTAAATTTTTATTGGGGAATATTGGGGAACAGTGTGTTTTTCCAGGACCCATCAGCTTCACATCAAGTCGTTGTTTTCAATCTAGTTGTGGAGGGCTCAGCTCAGTGGCCCATGTGGGAATCGAACCGGTGACCTGGGTGTCATGAGCACTGCACTCTAACCACTGAGCCAACTGGCCCCACCTCGGGTGGGTTCTTTGCTCTGCGTGATTCCAGGAACACTGCGTTGGTCGTTTGGAGAGTATCAGCGCTCCGAGCCATGCAGATCTTCCCAATGTTAACACATTCCATCCGTCATACAGTGGTTTGTGAAAAATCAGTCTTTAATATCACCGCCCATCGTATGGGAAGAGCCTGCAGGTCTGGGAGGCTGTCGCGCTCACATGGCAGATACGGATACTCTAAGATTTCCATTTTCTCTTGAAAGCTGGAATTTTATAAGTGGCCACAAATATGCTCGGTTGTTTCCCTTGAGAAACCAGGCCCACTTTGTTCATTTTTGAAAAAATATCTACTAATATTCAAGTCCAACTACCTATAGTTTTTCAGTCAGTCATTCTTTCATGTAAAAACGGAAAAGCAGCTGGAAGTGCTATGCTTCACACTTTGGTAGATGGCAGGGAGCTCTGTGCACAGCGACCATATTTACTAGAATAGGATGAGCCCTTTGCTTCCTCGGGGCACCCGTCCATAAACTGGCTTTTCTCCGGAGGGTGCATGGGGGGGCAACGGTGACTGCTGGCGCAGTTTGAGAAGAGACAGGTCTGTCCTGCTAGGCCAGACGCCATCCCATCTCCCGCTCTGGCTGGAGGGTGAATTCATTTCACCCCAGCCTTCTGAGCCCCTTTTGGTCCCCGGACTGTTCCAGTGGTTACCCCCTCAGTGTAGTCCTGTGTCAATGGTACCCTTTCCCCACTGGACCAACAGCGGGTGATCAAAGGGGAGGGTTTTGGGTTGTATTCTCCTACAGCCTGTGACAAGGAGAGAAGAGTTGGGCAGAGGTTGTGACCCATGTCTGCCTGGGAGTCTGTGCTGTGGTGTGGGAGGAACACAAGGAGAGGCCTTCTCTTTCTTGCCCTGAGAGGCAAGTGGCAGCTTCCCCACCCCCTCCCCCCCTGTGGAAAGGGCAGGGGCCCATGGAAGCCCTATCCTGGGAAGGGGGTTTGGAGTTGGGCAGAGGTTATCTCATGCTGGCGGGGGTCCTGAAGGGACTTCATTGGAACCTCTGATGAAGAAGGCCCCTCCTGAGCCGTTCCTCCCCAGACTCCTGCAGAAGAGCTATGGCGTGGGGCAGGAGTGTGAGGTGAGCGGAGAACGAGGGCTGCTGAGGTCTGGGGTTTGGTCAGAGAGGCATGGCGGGGGAGGAGAAAGCGAGCAGGGCCAGGGCCCTTTGTCTGTGTTGGTGCCTGTCCCCTGACATTCCAGGCTCTGGCCTGGACACTGGTGGAGGGGGTGGTCATAGCTCAGGGTGACCTGAGGGGCTAAGTTTAACATCAACAAAGGTCCAGCTGCCCAGCTGTTGTTTCTGTTTCAGTCTGAGAACATTGTTGGAGGGGACAGTTGTTCATCACCGATAACGTCAGCTTGTGGCTGTGACAACACCTCCCTCGGGGAGGGGGCAGCTGGTGCCTGGGCCTTCTGAGCACCTTGCCCCTATACCCTCAGCCATGAGCTCCCCAACCTTATTTCAGGACCCCCAGGGAGCAAGCAAGACGTCCTCCTGAGCCCTGAGAGGCAATTTCCTGTAGAGTCTTTGGTCAGAAGGCTCCTCTCTGTGTTGTCCATTCAGCTATTCAATGAGCATTTATTGAGCACCTACTATGTGTCAGGCACTGTGCCCCTTTTGGTCCCCTGCCTCTGTTCCAGTGGTTACCACCTGGGTGTAGTCCTGTGTCCACAGCGAGCTGGCCGCAGAGAAGAGCACGGAAGCCATAACCGGGCCCTGCTGACGGGGCACGTGCTCTGGGCAGCAGACACACCTGTGGAGACACACCTGTCTCCTGGGGACCTTGAGTGAGTTGCTTCACGTTCTGAGCCCCACTTCCTCTTCGGTGAAGGGGGCTGAGGACGGTGCCTGCGTGGCTCACGTTTGTCAGGCGATTGCCTCGTGCAGACAACCCCGTCTCAGCTCACAGCAGCCTGCTGAGGGGGACTGACTGCTACCCCATTTCACAGGGACAAACGGAGGCTCAGAGCCAGTGTCCCTGGTGGGTGGCAGAGCTTGTGCGACGCACCCTGTGCTGTGTCTCCAGTGCCACTGGCCTTCCTAGTGAGGCCCTTTGTGGCAGAGATTGAGGGGTGACGACTTTTTGGGTCTTTTCTTTGTTCCTTCTGCTCTAGCTCCCCAGCCCCCAGCCTAGCAACTGTGGGGGGCGGCTTCAGATGGGGTTGTGCAAGGCAGAGAGGGGCTGTGCTGGCTGTCACCAAGGCCAGGGCCCCGGCCGTGGGGGGAGGGGAGCCGGGAAGACAGATGCCCCTGCGCCTGGTCACTGGCTAATTTGGGCTCCTTGTTTCTCAGACAATGCCTGGCAGCGGGGCTGACAGGTGCCGGCCACTGAGGGGACAGGCCTGACTCCACAGCTATGGCCTTCTAAGGATTAGCTCTTCCAGCCGGACACATTCTTCCCTATCCTGGGAGGGGACTGTGGGACCTGGGGCAGGGGCCTGGCCCCACTCCGCCCCTGCAGAACTTGAGGAGGATTCCCCCACACACACACATGAGCCTCAGAGTCCGTGAGTCCCTGTGGTTTCTGCAGACGCGTCCTCTGGATGTATTCACGTCTGGACCACATTTTGCTCTTCTCTGTGTCAGTCTCCTCTCTGCTTTTCCTTTTCCAAAAGCAGTATAACCTTGCTCACAATTCATTCTTTTGTGCATATGAAGGTATTGTAAGAAAGTTCTTGCGTAAATTAAAAACATAAGCAATGCCACAAACCCCCGTGGACTCCGCCCCAGCCCCTGAATTCCTTCTCTGACCCCAGATGCGCCTCGGCTGCTGGCGGCCCTTACTTTCCATCCCCGCCCCTCCACCTGGAAGCCTGCGTCCCCGGCCACCACCATGACTTCCCAGACCTTGTCCCTTCTCCCTGGCAGCCTTCCAGAGTGGCGTCTCCCCAGGTTGACCTGACCCGAGCTGCAGTGTCCAGGGGGCAGGGCCTTGGCCCCTCCCTGGGCACGGTGGGGCTGTCGCCTTAGAACACCCGTTGCCAGCTCTCTCCCCCACCACACAGGGCACACGGTGGCATGGCGTGGCTTGCCAGGCCTCTCGCTGGCCTCCAGCGGGTCAGCATCCTGCTTGTCCTGGCCCAGCCGGCGCTCCTGGCCCACGAGGTGGCCGACGATAATAGCCACGGGATTAGCATAGTCGGCCTTGTCCTGCTCTGACTATAGGTGGGTATTATGTGTTCACCCACCATCCTAAAAATACCCCGTAAACAGGTGCAGCCCCGAGGGCACCAGCCCCCTGGGTTCTCTAGCACGCGGCTGGAGACAAAGGGAGGGCGGGAGAGGGGAGTTAAGTTCACTGACATCCAAGCCTGGGACGAGGGGTGCCATTCGGAACCTGGGAAGCCTTGATGCCTGGAACCCCAGCTGGAGAGGGGTGCAGAGCCCCTGCAGGCCCTCAGGCTTCCAGGAGCTGTTGCTGTGGCGTGGGCTCAGCAAAGGACCCTCTCTGCAGCACAGTTACGTCACCCCCGGGCACACGGGCACCAGAGCCACACGGGTCCCCCCCAAAGATCGGGGCGTGGGCTCGCGGCCTGATGTCCATGTCTCCCTGTAAGAGACGGAGGGTCGTGGAGACGTTCCCCGCCCCTCGCCCCTCGGCCCAGTGCCGTCACTGCTCTGGCCCCCTTGCGTCTTACTTCCCATCCTCTCCCCTCTCTGTCTCCCTGACTTGACTCAGGTGCTGGCCTCTCTGTGCACAGGATTTGCGTGTCCTCCTGAGCCTTGTGCACACGTCATCAAGCCCGTGGGCCCATTCCGTGTGCTGCGGTGCCTGCCCTGGGAGCTGTGCAGTGGGAGGGGCAGCGGCTCTGTGCTATTTTTACTGGCAGTTCCCATTGGCCATAGTTTTCATAGCCTCCCGTCAGCGCGGGCCCCAGAGTCTGCAGTCGCCTGCTGGACACCGCCCGCCCAGCTCACGGACACCAAACCAGGTAGGTGTCTGCAGCTCCGAACTTCAGATCCAGGTCAAGCCCAGACCGAGGTGCTAGGCTGGGGTTCCAGGAGAGCACGAGGGCTTGGAGGTGGGAGAAGGCATTTCTTGCCTGTACAATTGGATTTGTTGGCCGTAGAGTCCACGGTGTTATGTCCCATTGGGTGCCGCGTCTCCTGCCCCGAACTTTGCACAAGTTGCTCCAAGGGCCCAGGGCAGAGCCTGCTGGGCTCTGTCTTCACACTGGCAGCCCAGCAAGTCCCAAGAGGAAGAGACCACCTGGGGGAGGAGACGGCATGGGGGATCAAAGGGCAGGGCGGGGCTGCGTGTGGAAATTTAGGAAGAGCCTGGTGGGCAGCAAAAGGGAGCAATGCCTGCATCAGACAGAGAGAAGGTCCTCTGGCAAGCAGGACTCGGGGGCCTGGAAGACTGAACCCCAAGCCCCGCTGACCGCAGACATCTCTTGCTTCTTTTTCTTTGTCTCTGAGGGACGGGCTTGTCTCGCTTTGCCGTCCATCTGGACAGCAGGACAACAGCAGGTGAGGGCGAAGGCCCCCCTCCTCCCACCACTCCTGGCTCTGAGAAGCAGCAGGCAGATGGCGACAGCATCTGGGTTGGGGCATGCGAGTCTGCACACGAGTGCGGGCAGCTTCTGTGCTGGGCTCCGTGGCTGGGGGGGCGGGGGGGGGGGCTCAGGCAGTGCCTGCCAGCAGGTTTGAGATTAGGCTTTCCTGGTCAGAGCTCAAGATGGGTGTGTGGTGTGTGGTCAGCCAGGGAGGACCAGGGTGCCCTGGAACTGGACCCAAGGTCAGGGTGGGGAGCAGCGGGAGGCACACGAGCCTCACTTGAAATGTGTGTCCCCAATGAGCAGTGTGCAGAGAACACACACACACACACACAATCACACTCACACTTATATACGCGGCCTCTGTCCTGTTGGTTCAGTTGATACACCGCCCGCCCCACGGGGCCTCAAAGAAGGACAAGCCCAGCTCTGAGTCAAACCCCGGCCTCCTCTCCCGGCTGTGGGTCTGTGGTTATCTCCTTGCTGGCCCCTTTTGGGGGAGATGGAATGCCGGTCTCCAGCAGCCCATTTGCTGCTATCTACATCCTGACTTCTTATCAGGTCCCTGCTGTCTTCCACAGGACCTGTCAAGGGGTCCTGTCTGGTGGGTATCACAGCACAGGCTGGGGACCCCTTGGCCTGGCATTTGTCAGTGGGGCAGGCCCTGGAGCTTGGCAGGAGGCCTGGACTGGCCTGGGCAGGTGGGCCCCACACTGGTGATGGGGTTTCTGAGGCAGGCCTGAGTATGGCTACATGCCCACCAAAGATGAGGCACATCCTGGGGAAAGAGCCAGGAGGCCCACAGGGCTGAGACCCGGGACCCTTGGGAGGGCAGTGATGATGGATGGACGTCCCCGGGTGGTTCTTCCCCAGCTAGTGTTTCTTTTTTGATTTTCTCAGTATCTCTGGAGGAGCAGAGCCCTCAGAATAAACAGCTGGCGATAAATCTAATTTCAGCCAAGCATGCTGAGAATGTATAGATGGATGGACGCCCACTTCTCCCTCTGTGCCCAGGGTGACAGCTGAGACTCCAGGCCACCCCCCTCTTCTCCAGGCTGCACTCTCCCTGGTGGCAGAGGCAGAGGCAGGGCCCAGAGGGTCTCTGGTGGGAGATTCAGGAGGGAAGCCAGCCCTGCTCCTGGCGGGGCGGTGCTTCTTGGGCACAAAGGGAGAGGTGAGCGTTAAGGCAGAGGCAGGAGGTCACCTGGTCAGGAGGTGGCTCTGGAGTGAAGTTGCTAGAACCACTGCCTGCTCCCAACCAGGTTCTCGGACCAAATCCGGACGGCTGACCTGGTGCCCCGACCCCATGCACACTGGTCCCCACCCGGCCCTCATGACCCAGCGGCGGACTCCTGTCCTGCCCTGCACACCACCCCACGCCCCCCCCCCCCTGTGTCCAGGCCCAGGCAGGATGGCCAGTCAAGTCTGGCCCCACTGCAGCCTCAAAGACCCCCTCCTGGGCTGGGGTCCCCAACAGCCAGGACTAAAGGGTCCTCCCAGAGGAGAGGGCTCCTGTGGTAACCCTGTAACCAGTGCCGTCTGCTCTGGAGGATTGTCTTTTGCTTCCAGGTGACACTCAGTCTGGGCAAAGCTTTAAAGAGCTAAATGTTACGTGGCAAACTTCTCTAAGCCCTAATTTTGCAGAGGAAACGGGCCTGGAGGGGCAGGCTGAGGATCAGGGTAGAACACACTCGGCCTTGCCTCCCTGCTCACCCACTCCACGTGGGGCGTCCTCACGACCTCAGCCCAGACTCCCAGCCATGTGGCTCCCCGGAGACCAGCCCTGGGCACAGTTACACTGCGCGGAGCGTGAACGGCAGCCCCTGGAAAGATGCACAAGTGTTTATCCCACCCTGACCCAGGGGACCCATGCTGTCTGGTTTCTTCTTCCTGTTGCCTGAAGAACACACAGGGTGGGGGTGGGGCTGTAACTGTCCTCATGAATGATTCTCCTGTGCCCCCAGGTGCTGCGCCCACCGCCATGCCGGAAGTGTAAGTGGCCCCGCCCCACGCAGGTCCCCTCACAGCACATTCAGACCCAGAGTTCAGGCTCCATCTGTCCAACCTCCGAAGCCTTTCCCCGAAAGGCCAGACCCGAGAATAGGAACAGCTCCGAGTGCCTGCGTCCCCAGCGTCCCCACGCGTCCTCCCGGCGTCTGAGCAGAACTCACACTCCCAGGTCACCTGGGGAAGACCACCCTGGCCTGTTGTAGACTTTGTCCATCTGCACGGGTCCGATGAATCACGTGTGCCAGGCCGTGATGTAATGCTGGCCCCATGGAGGAACCATCCCCCACAAGCCCAGGGATGGAAGCTTCTCGCTGCAGAACCCCTGGCGAGGCTTCTCTGACCCCCGCCCCCCACTTACAATGGGGAGCATCTCCTGCAGCCCAAAGGGCCGGGCTTTCACTCTGTTCTGCTGGGACCCTGGAATTGGCCCACCCGACACCTGGCCTCCCCAGCTTGTCCCCATGGTTCTGTGGCTGCATGTATTATATGCATCGTTCATACTCTGTCTTATGTTCTCTCTCCCCCAACCCTTCCTGTGACGGATGCCTGAAGCGAGGTGAGCTTTGAGGGAGCTCTGTCCTGGCTAAGTCTTCAGACTGGTGAGGGTGGGGTGGGCATTGGGGGAAACCAGAGAGAGCTTGGCTCAGGGATGGAGGGCTGCCCCGTGCTCAAGGTCACTGGAAGGAGGGGGGCTGGGACGGCAGCAGAGCTGGCTGTGACTGCACCCTCCCCGAGCACCGAGCGAGTTCCCGTCACCCACTCTGGGAGCTCGTCCCGCCCACCTATGTTCAGGAGGTTAACACCCAGAGTGCCCAAACATGCACGTCTCTCATGCTTTTCAGGGGGTTTGCACACTCCTGATCTCGTTTTGCTGCAACGACTCTGTGAACGAAGCCGGGGTGGGGGCCTAGGGTTTCTTGTCTGCAGACGGGAGGGTGCTGCCCATAGAGGTCATGTGACCCACACCGAGCCTGGCAGGTTTCCAGCCACAGCCCCTAACTGATGGCAACTGACTGCAGCATTCTCTGAGTGGGAGAATTCTGCCCAAGTCACAAGGATGAGCTTCTGAGGGGCCCTAGGCGAGGGTTCTGGATGACGATGGTGACTGGTGGCACGCATTGGGGCCCGGCCCAGGGCTCCTGCTCTGCAGCCTCCGCCTCACCCTGTCTCTCCCCTACTCATCTTCAGAGAAAATCCAAGATCACTGCCTCCCGCAAACTCCTGCTGAAGGTGAGGCCGGGTGCTGGCTCTGGGGCACACTGCATGGGGGTGGGAGGGACCAGAGGGGAAGCAGTGCAGACAGAGCAGCTGTGAGGATCCTGGGAGGGGAGGGGAAGGAGGCAGGGGGTGCCTGGCTGTCCCCTGGAGCCAGGGGTCCAGGGCTGGGGCAGAGGGACTTGCCATTTTGCTAAGAGTTTCTCTCTTTGGAGCTTTGTGAGCCCAGACAGACAGAAGTGGGAAAGAGGAGCCTGGGAGGATGAGCACGTTCCAGGGCCCACGAGCGGCCTGCCTGTAGCCAGCACACACACTTGCACACTTAGCGACCTCCTGCTCACACGCTCCCAGGGCTGCCTGGTCTGGGCCCTGACGAGCGTGTGAGCCCGGAGCCCACAGAGCCGGCCGAGGCCGGGCTGGCGCAGCTGGTGTCCGCCTCCCCTCCGGCCGGGAGGCTGACCTTCCCTGTCCTGCCCTGTCCTGCAGAGCCTGATGCTGGCCAAAGCCAAGGAGTGCTGGGAGCAGGAGCAGGAAGAGCGCGAGGCCGAGAAAGCCCGCTACCTGGCTGAGCGCATCCCCACGCTGCAGACACGGGGCCTGTCCCTCAGCGCCCTGCAGGTGAGCCCTTCAGGCTGGGGCTGGGGGTGACGCCGGGGACCAGGTGGCAGGAGCTGAACTAACGGGCTCCCAGCTCTGGAAGTTACTAGCAGCCCTTCGTTTAACCTTCACAATCCCTGTGAGGTTAGGTCCCATTTACAGACACAGGAAGCGAAGTGAACTTGGTGGGGCTGAGCCCTCCTGGCACGTGGACAGGGAGGCAGCAGAGAGGGGCAGGACTCGGGATGCCCCAGGTCTGCAAAGACTTGCCGTCCTTCCCCGCAGAGGCGTCTTGAATGTTTTTAAAACACTGCTAACTGTTCAAATGCCAGTGTCTGCAGACGAGAGAGTGGAAGGAAACACATTAAAATGTCACCGAGGGTTATCTCCCCCGGTGGCATCACTGGTCATTTTTATTTGATTATTTTTGTTTAAGACGCAGTTTTCAAAATTTCTATAATTAGCTTATTTTTACCACAAGATGACTTTTTAAAGAAAACGAGACACTCAGAAAGGAAGACACGGGGCTTCGACGCCCAGAGCTGTCAGCAGTCAGGGACCTCAGGTGTAGGGAGGGGCTCCTCAGCTTCTGTCTAGACTACAGGTTCCGCCAAGTGGAGAGGGCCCAGGGACCCGGCCTGGAGGCAGAGAGGGAGGCTGGACACCCAGGGCCCCCTCCGCTCCATTGCTGTGCCCCAGGACCTGTGCCGGGACCTGCACGCCAAGGTGGAGATGGTGGACGAGGAGAGATACGACATTGAGGCCAAATGTGTACACAACACCAGGGAGGTGAGCCAAGGAGGGGCTTGGGGGCACCTCCTTCTGCAGGGCCTGGGAGGTGGCCACGTAGCAGGACACTCTGGCCCCATAGGGCTGCAGACGGCAGAGAGAGGACAGCCACACAGACAAAGGCCCACACTTCCTCCCTGCTGGCCCACGGGTTTCTCACTCTACAAGACTCACTTGCCTGCAAAGGACGTCTAACCTTTGCAGACAACTTCCGTGTGCCTTTGATCCTCCCTACACACCTGTGGGTGAAGTAGATGCTATCGTCTGCACCTCCCAGAGGAGACACTGAGGTTCAGAGAGGCCCGGGTCTGGGGAGACCCCCACTCCAGGATGCAGGCTCCCTCGGTTCCATCCAGACCCTGCTCCACGGAAAGGCAGGGCGTCTGCTGCTACTGGGCACTTGTCCTGGGGGAAGGCGTAGGGAGGGGCCAGAGCCACTCCCCTCCTTCCCATTTCTCTCCTGGTGATCTGTGGGCTCACTGACCTCCCCAGAGAGCACACCTTAGAAGTCCCCCAGGGGTCAGGACCTGGCCTGTATCTATCTCATGGGACCAAGGCTGTGCCTCAATGGGCTGCCCTGGAGGTTCTGTGGGGAGGGACGAGTCAGGAGGCTGGGGAACGACAGGAAGCAGGGTTTCTGTGGGGCGGGCTGGCCCCAGCGGTTCATGGCCATGCCACAGGGAGGCCAGCTGGCTTCATCTGTCCACTTACCGGCCGTTTGCTTATCAACAGTCAGGTGGTGGCTACTTGCAAAGTCGTGGGTGGGTCTGCGTGTCTGGTCGCCTGGCCTGCAGGCTGGAGCAGTGGGGCTCAGCCCTGGTCGGCCCCCCAGTGAGCCCCGCCCCGACCGTCCGCTGCAGATTAAGGACCTGAAACTGAAGGTGCTGGACCTCCGTGGGAAGTTCAAGCGCCCGGCGCTGCGTCGCGTGCGTGTGTCCGCCGATGCCATGCTGCGCGCGCTGCTGGGCTCCAAGCACAAGGTGTCCATGGACCTGAGAGCCAACCTGAAGTCTGTGAAGAAGGAGGACACGGAGAAGGTGAGGGCCGGTCCCCAGCACCTGTCACCCGCCAGCCTCCCCCGTCACCCCTGACAGCCGTGAGCAGGCCCTGGAGCTCCTGTCAGAACATTCTAGAAGCCGCGGGAGACCAGCGATGGAGTCTGATCGCGCTCATCATTCCCTCAGGCTGCTCCCAGTCTGAGGAGGAGACTGGGACACAAAGAAATCCACAGCGAGAACAAAGCACCCCATGAAGAGGGTGGGGGTTTAGGGGGGCTGGGAGGCACTGTGCTCCGTCACTGAGGGAAACTCAGCAGGTCACCACAGTCCCAGCACGCCGGAGCAGACGTTAGGGACCCGAGTTCAGGCTCTTACTCAGCAACAAACCATTCCTGGGGGGTTGAGCTCGCAGCGTCCGTGCCCAGAATGTAAGAGGCCTGGTGGGGAGAAATGGAGGACAGATATGGTCTCTGTCCCAAGACGCTTTGTACGGAGAAGAGGCGGACCAGGCAGTGTGCTGAGCAAACAGGAAATGAGCCCAAGGAGCAGGAGGAAGGCTTCTTGGAAGAGGTGGCCTTGAGCTGCTGAGGGTCAGACCGGGAGGGTGGCGTGGGGGCCTGGAGGCGAAGCTGGGCTGCGGTTCCTCGGGGTGGGGACGGGCCCCGTAAGCCCCACGGGCCCCCTGAGCTCCAGACCCACGCAGCTGCCTTCTGCCTGTGGAGCCTCAGCGTAGCGAGGGCCCGGTAAGTATCTGACGCACGGGTGGCCTGCCCGTAGGAGCGGCCCGTGGAGGTCGGCGACTGGAGGAAGAACGTGGAGGCCATGTCTGGGATGGAAGGCCGGAAGAAGATGTTTGATGCCGCCAAGTCTCCCACCTCCCAGTAAAGGTACCTGGAAATCAGCCCCTGTCCCCTCGGAGGAGAGGGACCCCAGGACAGGGCTGGCGGGCTGCCGTGGGGTGCAGGGGTCTGCTCTCACGGGTTCAGCACCATGCGACCTTGGGCCCCTCGTTTACAGAGGGTCCCCTCATCTGTAATTGGGGGTTACATCAGGTCAGGGGTTCTCCAAGTGTGGTCCTGGGGCCAGCGGCACGGGTGCCACCGGAGCTGCCAATCACCGGCCCCACCCGGGGCCCACTGGATGGAATCCCAGGGCCGGCCCTCCGGGTTCTGAGGCAGGAGTTTGAGGCCCACTGGGTTAGATGACCCCTGAGGACACTCCAGCGCTGACCTGAAAGTCTAGGCTCTTTTAACTTCCTCAGCCAGTTCTGCAAAGCACCCAGCACCCCAGTCCCTGCCCCGTGGGGGTCCGTTCAGAGAAGACTTCCTGATCTCTGAGGAAATCGCTGAGGAAACTGGACAGAGCAGCAAAATTAGGCCCCATGAGACCCTCTGGGGGTGTGAAGGGGACATGTAAGAGGACAGGGCTCTGCCACAGCCCTGTCAGAGCAGGCGTTCACCAGAGAAGTGATCGGTGGTGTCAGGTGTCACGCGGGGTGACACCTCAGAAGCAGAGGCGCGAATTAAGCAGGAAGGAAGGGGGCTGTAAGGCCAGGCTGGGCAGAGCCCCCTGTGAAGGAGCAGTGCCTGGGCTCGGTCAGGAGGGAGCTTGGGGCCCTGGGCCGAGAAGCATCGTGGGAGGTGGTACAGCCCGGGGCTGCCTGTGCTTGGGGTCAGTCGGGGCCACTGGGACTGATGGCTGCCACCTCTTTGTCCCCACAGGCCACTTGCAGCACTGTCCCTGGACCCCCTGCATGCTCCTTCCTCTGCATCTCTCTGCACCCCCCAACCCATCCTGCCCTACCTCTCCTTCCAGCCTGAGTGCCCTCCTCCAGAATCAACAGACACAAGAGAGACATGGTTCTGAAGACCTCCCCCCAGCAAGGTGGGCACCCCCCACACATACTGGTGCTGTGCCACGGATGTAGCACCTACCCCCAGCCCCCTGCCACATCCTTCCTTGGCGGCTATGACATATAGAGTGTCACAGGCATCGTGGCCCGTCCATTAAAACCCCAGTGTCTGGTCACTTTTGTAGCTCTGGCCGTGAGCGCTCGGGAGAAAGGGAAGATGGGGGTCTGTGAAGAGAGGGCTGGGGTGCTCCTGTCAGGAGCTCCGTCAGAATGAGGGCTAAGGAATGGCAGCGCCTAAGGTTCCCCTGGGACCCCTCTGCCCAGTCCCAGTGACCTCACACAGCATACCCTCACCATCCAGGATGCACAGCTCACCCAAGCCCTGACCTCCGAAACAGCCCCCAGCCATCAAGAGGGGCCTCTCCATTCCGAGCCCCTTGCCAGCCTGATTTCACTCTCCCCTTCCTCTGCAAACCTGGGTCCTCTCTCTCTAGCGCCGCTGGATATTCCTGACTATTGTGGGCTGAGAGGGCAGGGTGCTGTCAGACCCCCACCTTGTCCTGCCTGCACAGGGCAGGGGGCTGCTCCCCAGTGGAGCAACACCTGCAGTTCTGCACTTGGACACCAGGTGGCGACTTTCCATCTCGCCCCTGGGCTCCCTCGTCCCTCCGGCACCTGAGGGCTCTACCAGGCTCCACCCTCAGCCCAGTTATGACCCTTCACACTCGTGGACGGGTCACATCCCCGTGAAAGGGCAGCAGTGGTCTGTCCTCCATCCCACTGACATCTGGACCCAAAGCACAGTGAGTGGCAGCAGCCTGCTGGGGTGGATGGGGGCTTGGGGCAGCCTCCCCTGTACCGCACACCAAGGAGAGTGGCTCCAGTGGAGCAGAGACCACCGCTCCGGGCCAGAGCGGAGCCTGGCTTTTCAGGGTGGTGTCGTGAGCCCCGGAGCTGAGCCCACAAAGGAAGTGGCTGGTTCCTGATCGGGGCCCCTTGGCTTTCTGACTGCCTGAGCACTGGTCCAGGGGAGGGGAGCCTCCTGCCACCTGCCTGCACGTCCCCGGCCTGCCCTCTGCTCCCAGTGTGTTGTCTGCTATAAATGCAGAGGCTGGGTGCAAAGTGCAGTGCCAGCTGCTCTCGGGGGCAGGGTCTGGCACCAGGGCTGCTAGGCCACCAGCCAGCAAGGGACCAGCAATGTAGCATGTACAGGGGAGGGCCAGCGCTCTGCCCAGGGCTCCTGCCACAAACAGCTCAGTGGGCAGAGTGGCAGACAGCTGTGTGCAAAGAGCACACATACCATACCCAGAAACCCTTAGTACAGACACGCCCAGTGTCTGTTTCCACCCCCCCCACACACACACCCACACACCTGGAGGACCTGGCCAGGTACACTGTGATGTGGCACAGAGGATGAGGACGGGCTTTGTACCTAGGCAGCCACAGAAACCCACCTTCCCTGCCTCCCAGGTCCAAAGCCTGGTTTTCTGGCTTTGCCTCTTCTCAGCACTTTGAGAAGTTCCAAAGCCAAATCTCAGTTCTGCCATTCAACTATTAAGCGGGGGTCCCCACTCTGCCCTACAAAGGCGGGGGACCAGCCTCGGGCCTGACTCAAAGCAAGCACCTGGGTGCAGAGAGCCTGCGGGCGAGGACTCTGGGGCCAGCAGCACACACCCGAGGTGGGGGCCCTCAGGCGGTCCCAGGGACTCCTGGAGTTGCACTGGTCCCTCCTGCTTTCAGGCAAGACTAGACGAGCCCACCTCCTGTGAGGATGGATGGCGCAAGGGCAAAGAGGTGGGAAAACTCCCTGAGTGCGAATCCTGGGACACCCTGAGTGGACGAGGGGAGGAGGGCTCTGGCACAGGGCTCCAGGGGGTGGACAGCACGCTGGGCGAGGGGCTGGGTCTTAAGCTGTAGCCATGGACAGGGCCTGGCTGGAAGGCATGGAGTCTAGAGAGTCGTGATTCCACTCCAGTCCCTCTCACCATGGAGGGCGCTGAACCCCACAGGACACAGCACACCAGAGCTGGGAGCAGAGCCTCCTCTGAGTGACAGCACATTCACGACTCGCCAGGCATCACTCTGCATACTTAATCCATTTAACTTTCGCAACCTCCCTCTGAGAAAGGCATGATCACAATTCCCATTTTATAGACGGGAAAACCGAGGCACTGAGAGGTTAATACCCTCCCATGATCACACAGCCAGTCAATGGAGGGCCAGGACTTACTTAACCCAGGCAGTCTGTTAGAGTCCATACTCTTAGTCATTATTTTAATAATAATAATAATTGTTATTACAACACGAAATGCTTTATCAGAATTACATCACTGTATTCCCACAGAAACCTAAGAGGTAGATACTGTCATCTCAGATTTACAGATGAGGAAGTGCGGGCTTGGAGCGTTGAAGCTATGGGCCTGTTAGAGTTTGATGGCGGCAGGCTGGACGTGGGAGCCTGGGCCTGACTGCTTTGCGGTTGCCCTTTTCTGGGGTCGGACTTGCCTCAGTGCAACCCAACCAGCCGCTTTCCAAAGGGACTCGGCTGGGGGTACAAGGGCCCCCACACCCACACCTGGGGAGTTCCAATAGCCCCACTAAAAGGGACGTATTCAAGTAAGATGCAAATGACATCCACATGTCATCACTGCCCATTGGGGCTGGGGTGGACGGATGGGCTACTCGGTGGGTGTCTGGCAAACTGACACACACAGCTGGTGAGACCCCCCTCTGCAGCTGGAGGTGGGCCTGGTGCTCCTTGGTAGAAAGGACCAGGGCAGAATGCCACGTGCCACCACCCGCCTGCCCCAGCCTGGCTCCCCTCCTCCATGAGGTCCCTCCCTCCACAGGCAGGAGGCTGAGCTGCTGTGTCTGGAGCCTGCCTCGCAGCACCCGGTGCTCAGGGCTGCAGGGGCTAAAGTGCCCTGATGAGGAGGGAGCCAGTTAAACATTAGCCCCAATGGCCCCCTGCGAAGTGAGTCAGATTCCCCACAGGCTCCAGGCTGGGCAGCCATGGGGGCAGCTTCGTTCCAGATGGGTGACCAAGCTACCAAAGCCCAGGACAGCTCACTGGGACCAGTGCAGGCAGCAGTCTCCTCTCCAGACCCCAGCAGGGCTCTCCTCGAAAAGCCCTAGAGCTCACCACCTGGGGGTCCCTTCACTGGACAGAAGGGGCGAGGGCATTCTCTTACTCCAGGACATACTCCTGAGCTGGCCTGTGGGTCCCCTGAGGCCAGTCTGAGCAGCGTGAGCTCTATAACCCCTGGCACAGGGCATTGTGGTCAAGGCCTGGAGGCCCAGAGAGGGACAGTGACTTGCTCAAGGTCACAGACCTAACCGGGACTAGACCCCAGGTGCCTGGACTTCCAAGCCACCGAGAACACTGAGTGTGGAGAGAACTTCGGTCCTCCAGCCAGAAGCAGAGGCCTGGGCATCTGAGCAGGTGGGCCACCTTTGGCCTGGGATTCAGCACCCACCTGGCTCCAGTGCCAGCACCTGGCCCTCTCACTGTTGGCACAGGCTGGGTGACCTGGCCCTTCACTCCAGGTTTAGGAGAGAAGTATGGCCTCACCTGAGAGCCGGGGCAGATGTTGTGAGTTAGGAGCCCTGCAGGGAGGAGGGTGTGTGTGACGGCTCGTGAGTGTTCGTCTGAAGGGACAAGCAGTGTGTGGGAACGTGCACGTGGCACACAGGTGGGTGGCTTACCTGCTCGTGAGTGTGACCATGCCTACGTGTCACTTAGCACTTCCCAGATGCAATTCTCCTGGTCAGCTTTGTGACCAAGTTTCAACTGCTTCACTGCCCGAGGAGGGAACCAGGGCCACCACGGTCAGATTTCCATGAAGCAAAATGTAGAAAAGGGCTCCTGTGTTCTGAAAGTGGGCCTGCCTTCATTTTACTATTTTAGTGTTACAAGAGCCTCTGGGCTGGGAGGACGGCAGGCACTAACTGCTTTTTAATGTTATTACTTCACAAAATAAAATGGTGACAACACCGTTAGGGTATTCCGATTTATATATATATATATAACTAAATATATATATATATTTAGTTTGTAAAAACCAAGAGCCAGGGAATCAATGTCCTGGATCCTTTGGATGTGGGAATGGAACGGATGTGTCAGGTGTGACTTCTGACACAGCTGGGGCCCGCGAGTCCCCTTGATCTCCGTTATGGCCTCTTGGGGGAAGGAGAAGGTGCCCTGTGAATGCAGGGACAGGGGGTGGGGGATTCCAGAGCCTGACATCTGTTCTGGGAGGATAGAGGTGACCCCTTCCCACTCCTGGCTGGGAAGTCTTGGAAACCCCTGGCTGTGCCCAGGGACTTCCCATGTGAGATGTCTTTTTCTCGGACTGTCCCCAGATGAAGTAACCGCACACGCTCAGGGTTTAATGCTTGTAGGGTAGACAGAATTACAAAATGAACACCTGCGCATTTTAAGAACTAGGCAGTTGCACATTGGAAGCCACTGGGCCCCTCTTCCTCTCCACCTAAGACAACACGCCCCTCCCTTTTGGGCGTCATTCCCTGGTCTGTCGGTGTAATGTCACCACACCTGTATGAATCCCTAAACAACACCTGGTTTGCGTCACATCTTTGTGGTCCACCAGACACACAGGCGTGCTTTCTACTTTTCCCCGCCGTTCGAGCTTGAGCTTGGAATATTCCTCCGTGTGCATACGTTTACCTGGAGCTCATCGTCTCTGCCGCGAAGTGACGCAACGTACCCTCGTTTATTCACCCACTTTCCTGTGGAGAGCCATTTGGGTGCTCTCCCGATTTTTGCTGCTGTAAACGGTGCTGCTAGTTGGTGGCACTTTGTTCCTACAGCCCTAGGAGCCACGAGGCTGGCCAGCACCATGCCCAGGGCCTGGCACGTAGAAAGTGCCTGGTAAATATTCACAGTAAATACTCACACATGCTGTGCATAATTTGTTTCCTCACTTCTACAGTCGTCTGCATTTTTATATCCGTAGAGAGCGTGTCAGGTTTTGGACTTCCAGACACCCAACTGTTCCCTGGCTTCAGGAAGGGTCCCTGCAAGGGCCAGGCTTCAAATGACTAGCAGTCTCTTTCTTCCTAAGTGATTTGCCCCAAGTCACGTGGTCCATAAGTGGCAGAATCGAGCTCAAAGCCAGGTCTCCAGGCTCCCGGTCCCTGGAACCTCTCTCCTCACCTGTGCCAAAAAGGAAGGCTCCCTGGACGGGGGTGCATTTAGGGAAGGACATGCCATGTCAGGCTGGCTGTGTGTGTTTCAGGCTTCTGCTCCGGGGCTGGCTTGCCCTTCCCTGAGACCTCAGAGCTGGAGGGCAGCTGTGAGACCATCCACCCTGGATCAGTGCCAAAGGGAAGCCAGGCTGGGAGCCGGGCCCAGCAGACGCTCACGGTCCAAGCTCCTTCGCCCAGGTGCCTAGGGCTGCACCCCATGCCTCTCAGAGCAAGAACTGTTGCTGCTGACCTTGCAGCTCCGATCCATCAGGGGAGTGAATATTCCCCAATGTCAGCCCACCTGAGGCTGCTTCCTGGTGCACCACCCGCCCAGATGGCTGAAAAGGGAGCCAGGTGGATCTGGTGGTGACTGAGTTGCCTCAAGTTGCCCCCAAATTCCAGTTCCAGTTGTCCATGGCTACACCTTCCTTCTGGGGAAAGCGGAGCCTCCTCTGGTCTGTTATACACCCTCCCCCTCCAGCCCAAAGTCCAGCACCAGTGAGCGAGGACAGGACATCTTCCCGTTTTCAGTGCTGTGGGCTCTCAAATGTTTGCTTAATTGAGTCGCATTTTGGGAGTGCCTGGCAGCACAGGAAAAGCACTGGCCCGCCCATCTCAGGGCTTGTTAGGGAGGGGCGTGGGCCCGAGGTCCCCCAGCCGGGAGCGGGAGCGGGAGTGCGCTCTAGACCCGGGATTACGGTACCTGCGCTCCGGTTCCCGCCCGGCTTCCTGCTCTGGGTTTCTCGGGCTAAGTCGGTTCCGGCAGTGAGCTCAGCCTGACCCCGATCTGCGGGTCCCGCCCCTCGCCCGGCACCCTGGGCTGCGACACCTGTGCGAGGAGGCGCCCGGCGCCGAGCTGGTCCGACTGGTTCTGAGCAGGAAGCCGGCCGCCCTCGCCCCGGGCCGCCCGCCGACCAGCCCCGCGCTGCCCGGGCGTTCGTGCGGCGATCCAAGCGGCCGTCTGTCCAGCGCGCGGGGGCCGGGGCGGGGACCGGGGCGGGGACCAGAGCGGAGGTGTGGGAGCCCACCCCCCGGGGTCACTCCTGACGGCAAATCAGCGCGCGGCGCGGGGCGGGCGGGGAATATAAGCGCCAGGTGACCTACCTGGGCCGGTGACGGGGGAGGGGCGCGCAGGTGAGGCAGCCCCGCAGAGCGCGCGGCTTGGCAGCATGTCCGGCGGCAAGAAGAACTGGTCCGCGCTGTCCAGGTGAGCGGGGTGGCTGGGAGTGGGGCAGCGGCGCACCTCTGGCTGTCCTGTTCCTGGAGCCGGGCACTCAGGCCGGACCCGGTCTGGCTGCTCCTCAGGGGCCAAACGGGGGAACTCTCAGGGGACAGGGTGGGTGTTCTCACTCCCCCAGGCTTCCTTTTCTCCCCTTGAGGGGTGAGTTCATGCACAGGGTGCCTGGGGAGGGCTGGTCCCTGGCCTGGAGGGCCCCCAACCCCACCATCCCCGTTCAGGGGGGTTGGGACGTGGTCAGGAGGAGCCAAACCTCATTTCCAGAGAGAAGTCTCCCTCACTGCGGGCTTCTCTGTGGAGTGGGCCCCAGGGAGGTGTCCCTCAGCCCCTCCTGGCAGGGAGTGGGGGCAGTGCCAGCAGTGAGAGCCACCCCACCTGGAGGGGCCGCAGAGCAAGTACCGAGGGGACTAGATCCCCTTCCGCTGATGAGGCCGGATTCTGAGGATGGCCTTGTGGGTGGTGTCTGTGCTCGGGGACCTCAAGAACGCTGCCGCCCTCCTCTGTGCTTCAGTATTTATTTGTGAGCTAGGCCCTCAACGGGCCAGAGAGTGGGTATCTGATCCCTGCCCACTGGGCATCCTGGCCCTGCTCTGCGCCCCCCAGAAGTGCTCCCAGGAGCACCTTCACCTTCTATCCCACTCCCTCCCTCCCCCCCCCCCACACATCTTGTCCCTGAAGAAACGGAGACCCCTGCAGCTCAAACCCAGCTCCCAGGTAGAAACTGGACTCTTGGCCCCTCCCAGGTGGGCACTGGGGCACTGCAGCCTTTCCAGAGGCCGGGCTGTCTGTGCAGGTGCCGCCTCCCCAGGCTGTCCTCATTCAGGGGGCCCTGGGCTCTCTTTCTCCCCCTCCTTCCAGGGAGGGAGGGGTCCACAGCTTCTCCAGGGTCTCATACTGAGCCCCCCGCCCAGAGCAGCTCATCCCACAGGGCTGGGGGTCCATCTCTTACTGCTGTGTGGTGGGTCTGGAGGGAACGGGGGCTGGTAAACTCCAGGGATGGAGGGAACTCGGCACTCTGGGAAAGGAACCCAGGCTGCCCTAGAGGTTGGACACACCCCAGGGAAGGTATGTGCTGAGGGTGGGGCTGGAGTCATGGCCTTGGACTCTGCATGTGGGTCAGTGTGCCTGGGGTGATGTGGGAGTGTCTGGGCCTCGTGCGGGTGTATCTGTGCCTGGCTGGGTGCGGGCACGTGTGTTTACGGCCTGTGGAGTGAGCAGATGTCTGTGTGGGCAGCCGATTCTGAGGTTGCTGAGTTTGGGTCTTGGGCATCGGAGCCTATTTGGTCTGAGTGCATTGGGTAAGAAACACGGAGCAGACACTACTTCTCCAGGAGCTGTCGGGTGGGGTATATGTGATTTTGTGTCTGAGAGCATGCCTGGATACGCACAGGGCGTGTGCATGTGCCAGGTGGGCAGCTGGGCACTGCAGCTTTTAAGATGGGGGCAGTGTTTGGTGTTAGCTTGTCCACTGCTCAGCTGGACACGGTCTGGTGTGGCAGCAGGGGTGGGGACGAATTCCCATGGATGTCCAGGGTGGCTCGGGGGAACCCGTCCTGCCACAGGAGCCTCTGGCCTGCCCTCCTTGCAGGGCCCCAGCCTTCACAGAGCCCTGTGGGCAGACACGCTGTTGCCAACTGTTACCCATGAGGCACCCGGAGCACCCGCGCGGCTCCCTGGTGAACAAGCCTTGGCGGCAGGAGGAAGAAGGCTGTGAGTCACTGTCAACCATCAGGCTGGGGAGGACTGGGAGGGCGTGTGGCCCTGCCAGGGCCCCGTGGGGAGCTGAGGACCAGCCTGCAGCCCACCCTTGGCGTGAAATGGAGCTTCAGATGCCCCAGCCCTGGAGTGGGGGCAGCGGCGAGCTGGCTGGCTGGGTGCCCTAGTGGCAGCCTTGTCCTTTCCTCCTGAGCTGGCCTGGTGACGGGCGGGGCAGGGCCCGGCCTGTCTGCGGGGGGTGAAGGTGGATCTGAGAACCCGGCCCTGAGCAGCCAGCCAGCGGTTAATCATTCCCCTGCCTGGGCTTGGAGCAGCCCTCTCGCCTCCCTGCACTGCCCCCAGTCTCCCCGACACCTCTCCCTAGACCATCAGGGCTAGAAGGGACCTCAGTGACCACCCAGGGTGACCCTTCGTTGTGGGGAAGGGGAGCCTGAGGCCTGGCCCTCTCAGGGGCTGCAGACTAGGCCAAGGTCATACTGCCAGTGACAGCTGGGCCACCCAGCCCAGTGCCCGGCCCGGGCCCCTTGTCTGTTCTCTCTTCCAAGATCGGCAAACTCTGCTTCTTAGGCCCCAGTGTCCCACACACCCCGGGGTCGCCTTCACATATCCCTCTCCTTTAACCAGACCAGTTGAGGATCGCAGCCCTGTGTGGCGACAGAGATAAGTGTCCCCAAATGAAGGCGGAGGTGGAAGAGAGGGTTGTCCAGAGGAAGGGAGTGGCCTGGGCTGTGGCATCAGCTGGTGAGGGTGGCTGGGCTCCTTGGATGGCAGGACCTACAGGTCCCACCCCTGGCCTGGCTCTGGAGCTCGAAGGTCAATTGTGTTGGACACTGGGTGTCCCCAAACCTGCTCTCCCAGGCTGCCCCATGAGCTCTGGCCTGTCCTGGGTGGGGAATCCCGCACCGTCAGAGGCCCTCCCACGCTCCCTGTTCCTTCCTCTATTCAGCTGTGGGGCTCCCGAGAATGTGGAGTCTCCCTCTCACCACATCCTTTTTTGGCGTTTGGCTTTGAGAGGCCATCCTAGGATGGAATCTTGGTTCCTTCTTTTTATTCACTGTGCTATCTTGGGAAAGTTGTTAACCCCTACACACCTCAGCTTCCTCATCTGCAAAATGGGAATGACACCGCCTTCCCTCACAGGGCTGTGGTGAGGCTTGAGGTCGCCGGGGTTTGTAAAATCCAGCAGTGCCTGGCAGGATGGGGGCCCTTCTGTGTCAGTGTCCGTACTTCTTCCTTCATTCCTTTACTTATTGATTTATCACTCACCATGTTCAACAAGTATTTGTATGCTACCAAATGCTAAGCACTGTTCTGAGCCCCTAATTATCATTTTTTTTTATTATTGGGGTTTCAGCAACTGCACCCTGAGGTCCCTCTGACATTTGCCCCTCCTTCCCCTCCATTTCTGTTTCCTCATCTTTAGAGGCCAGTAACCGCCAGGGTTGGGGGGTGCTGCTGAAACCCGCTTTTCATTAGGGGTTGAAGGCAGCAGGAGGTGGGGTGACCACAGCCCCTTGGGTGAGTTGTAGGGTCTTGGTGCACAGGTAGGGGACACTCAGGGACACCTGGAGAACTTTCGGGGCTAGGCCACGCCTGGGAAGTGAGGGAGTGAATCATGGCTGCGGGGACCACGCTCTGACAGCTCACTCACATACTACATGGCCCCACTGGAGGGTAAACAAACAAGCCGCCTTCCCCAGGGCTGAGAGGAGCGTGTGGGAACAGGGCTGCTCAGGACCCAGGAGTCCTGGCGGCTCCAGTCCCGCCTGGGTGTGGTCAGGGGAGAGGAGCTTCTGGCTTCGTGGGTCACTTTCCCCAACAGACGGATGGATCCCTCCGCTTTGGAGGCCAAGAGCTGACCCCCAACTGTGAGCACTAGGGGCAGGGGTATGTCTAGAGAGGGGGAGAGCTGGAAACATGGCCTCAGCTGGACTTGGCATTTCCAAGTATGAAAAATGGAAGCCGAGGATAGTTGGGCCTCAGGGCCTGGCTCGTAATAGACCGTCGTTGTGCCTGGTGAATGAATGAATGAATGCGTGAATGAATGAATGATCCATCTGTAACTGCAGAGCTGGCGGGGTGCTGTGAAGGCCAGGGCAGTCTCGCTCACATTCTGTGGTCAGGGCTTAGACTGGAGCCCTTCTCCACCTCCACTGACAGGAGCGGGAGGACTGAGATGTCCGCCAGAGCTGTCCTGATGGCAGAATGGGAGGTTCCGGAAGGTTCCTTCCAAAGGCAGTTTCCTCTCCCTGCAGGACAACTTCTTCACACTTCCTTTTCCAACCTCTCACACCCCCTCCACTCTGCTTCATTTGCCCGTCGTTAAAAAGGAAGCACAATTTAAGACCCGGGTGTTTATTGTGTGTAAATTATGCCTCCATTACGAAAGCGTTCCTGGAGCCCTGTCCTCTAGTGCCTGTGCCCTCTGATTCGCTTTTCTTCTCAGTAAAACTCCTCCTTAGAGTTGCTGTTGGGCCCATTCTTCCATGACTAGTGCGGTGCGGCGCTGGCCCCAGCTGCCAGGGACTCTTTCTAGGGGACCAGGAGGCTGTGTGGCGTCCTGGCCTTCTGGTGCCTCCAGTGGTGTGGACAGGCCCTCGCTTCTCGCCGCAGGTCAGCGCTGTCAGCTGGTTCCCTCCGTTCTCCCTGTCTCTCCTCCTCTCTCTTCACTTCCCCATCCCACTGCCCCCCGGGATCTCAGCAACGCGTCCTCCCCTGCTCTTCCCCGTCTTCCTAAGCAGCACCAGGACCTGCTCAGGCCAAAACATAGCCGTTTCCCTTAAGTCTTCTTCCCCCCACCCCCTCACCCCCACCCAACCCACCGTGTGGGCTCTGTCCTCAAAACCTGTCCTAAACCTGTCACTGTTCCCCTGTCTCTGTAAGCACCCCAGCTCTTGCTCTTGCCTGGCGATTGCAGGAGCCCCCTGACGGGCCTGTTTGCTTGTCTCCCTGCCCCTTTAGCTCTTCCCACACAGCAGCCAGAGATAAATCACAATATAATGCCCCATCCAAGCCCCCGGTGGCCATGGTCCGGCTCTGCTGGCCCTTCCCCTGGAAGCCCAGCGCATCATGCCCAGGCCTTACTCCTGGGCGACTGGACTCCTCAGGGCGCAGAGAGGCCTCTGCTCCCAGCCCCCGCCCTCACGTCACCTGCTACCTTGTTCCATTGTCCTTTTGTCACTTCCTGGCTCAGTGTCCAACACCCCCACCCGGAACGCCCTCCAGGAAAGGAGGCCCCTGTTGGCCTCCTTCTGGGCTGCACCAGTCCCCACAGCCAGGCCTGGTATGTCATCAGTGCTCGAAAAATACTTGTTCAGGGAATGTTGGGTCAACGAGTGTGATGCTGGACCTGGAGGAAAAGGTCGGCGTCATTCCTCCTCATTTGAGGAAGGAACGTGAGAAGGAGGAGGACAGGAAGGGACCCTCCCAGGGCAGAAGGCCTAGCCACCGTTTGACCCGCCTTCCTCAAGCCACTGGAGGAGGCTTTTCTGGAGGAGGCTTGCGAGATAGGTTTGCTATGTGACTCAGGGTATACAATTGTAGGTTTGCGTGACTTTTTTCAGAAAGGTGTCTGCTCCTTAAATGGAGGCTTGGCTGCCTGGGGGTGTCCCCACAAGAAGAAAGGGGAGCTTGTCAAGTTCATCTGCCTCCTGCAGGCAGGACTGTGGGCCCGCCCACCTCCCCAGTCACCCCACAGAGGGAGGCCCCATGTTCCCACTGTGGAGTCCAGGGTCAAGGCCAACCCAGTGGATCTAATTGGGGGTGGTTTTGCCCCCCAGGGCAAATCCGACAATGTCACACCTGGGAAGTGGCGCCCAGCGGGTGGAGGCCAGGTGCCGTTCAGCAGCCGACAGTCCAGGACGGGCCTGCCCGTGGAGTTCCCCAAGCACAATGCCAGCAGTGTCACAGCTAAAAAACTCCAGTCGAACCCAAATCCTGCAGCTTTAGCAGAAATTTAATAGCCGCTGAATAGACATATAATGTGAACCATACTCAAAATTTTCTGGTAGACACACTAAAAAAGTAAAAAGAAACAGGCAAACTTAATAACGTATCTGACTTACTCCAGTGTATCCAAAATATTATTCCAACATTCAATCAACATACAGAATTGTCTTTTGTCTTCAGCACTGTATGCTTCACAGACAGTGCCCACAGCCACCCACAGAGGGCGCCACCTGGAGGCCGCTGGTGTCCCCCAGTCCCACAGGTGGCTGGCCAGGGACTCACGGCCTCTCTGTCCCCCAGCCTGGCCAGGCAGTGGACCCTGGAAGACGAGGAGGAGCAGGAGCGAGAGCGGCGGAGGAGGCAGCGAAACCTCAGCTCCAGCACAGACGACGAGGCTCCCAGGCTCGCCCAGAACGGAGGCCGGTCGGCAGCAGAGAGGTGTGCGGTCAGGGTGGGGTAAAGCCTCAGGTCCTGTCCCAGGTGACGGACAAAGCGCAGCATCTGGCCTGCCTGGGGGGATGAGGCCGAGGTCATGAGCAGGAGTGTCAGGGTCCCCACCGTCCCCAGCCCCTCCTTGACCCTGCCTGGGTCCACCCCCTTCAGAAGAATGGCCGCTGTGCTCTGTCGATTCCATCCACCAGTCAGCACTTTCCTGGGCATCAGATGGACATAACTCATTTAGTCCTTACAGTGTCCCTGAGAGAAGTACCAAGGATCCACTTACAGTGGAGCCACTGGGTCCCAGCGTACGTAGGTGACATGCTGAGATAACACGTGGAGGGGCACTGCCTTCTGTCGGGCTCAGAGGCTCCACTCTTCTCACGAAACTAGGCTGTCTCCCTCCAGCCCTGGCCCTCCACATTTCACTTCTGGGGGGCTAGTCTTGCCGCCTCGATTGTGGGATCTGAGGGAAGGAGGAGAAGGGCCCAGGGTTTCCGGAATGTCCCCTGGGTGACAGGCCTGTGCTGGGCCATCTCACGGATCAGTCTCGTTTCACCTCCTAACGAGCCAGTTTGCAGACCTGGAGACGAAGGCCCAGACAGCGAATTGACTTGTCCCACGTCACGTGGAGAGCAGCTGTGAGGACGCTAAGAGCCTCCTGCTGGAGGCTGGAGCCCGCCCTCTCATGTGGTCCTCGTGCCCTTGGGTCCCCACAGAAGGGAGCGCTGGGTGCCTGTGGCTGCAGCACATGGCAGCCAGCAGTGCGGGTGCGCTCAGGGGCTCCGGCTCTCGTCCTGCCTAGCACCAGTCAGCTGTGTGACCTTTGACAAATCCCTGAGTCTCTCTGGGCTCGATGGCGGCTCTGAGGGCGGGATCTGCATTTATTCCTGTCCATGCTGGCACATGGCCTGGCTCCGGACAGTCGTTCTTCACTCTGTGTGTGTTGACTATATCTGAACATGGGTGTGTGGACCTTACAGGGGTTTATAAACTGTGTGGAAAGCGTGGTGTCCAGTATGTGAAGCGGATGGAAGTGATCCTTATTTAAGTGATGGTGGTGGGGGCGGGGCGGGGCTCTGCCTCCTCACCCTCCCTGGCGGCCCTGGCGGCCTCCCCATTGGCTCAGACACCCCAGGGCCCCTCCCCTCTCTGATATCCTCTGATTCTATCTTCCCCCCATCTCTCGTCTTCCGGCTCAGACTGCGGAGCGTGGAGGAAGCAGAGGTGTCCAAGCCACCACCCCCAGCCTCCAAAGATGACAGCGAGGATATCCAGGCCATCCTCAGGACGCGGCAGGAGCGCAGGCAAAGGCGGCAGGTGGTGGAGGTGGCCCAGACCCCCATCCGGGAGCGGCTGGAGGCAGAGGAAGGGAGGGACAGCTCGGACCCTGAGCAGACCAGGCAGCAGCCCATCACGCCCAAGAAGGAGGTGGATGTGCCACCTCGCCGCAGACTGAGCCGGGAGCAGCGGGGCCCCTGGGCCAGGCAGGAGGAGAGCGTGGTGGGCAGAGCACCAGCAGGCGGGCAGAAGGGGGTCTCGGAGGAGTCCGCCGTGCCAGAGAAGACGTCGGCCCTGGAAAAGAGGCAGGGCTCAGAGAAAACCTCCGTCTCCGAGAGAATGGCGCTGTCGGAGAACGTGGCAGCATCAGAGAAGAAGCCAGTTCTAGAAAAAACAAGTACCTCGGAGAAGCTGCCAGCCCCAGGGAAGACGTCAGGTTCACAGAGGAGACTGGTGTCTGAGAAAGCGTCCATCTTTGAGAAGTCACCAGTGTCAGAGACCAAGCTGCTCCCAAAGAGGGCAGCACGCTCAGAGCAGCCGCAGGCCCAGGAGCCACCAGCAACCGGGGGAAGCCAGGCCACCACCACGGAGCCGAAAACAAGGGCCCTCCCTGAGAAGAGCCCCCTGCCCTCGACAGAGCCGGCGGTGTCCACCTCTCCGACCGTGGCTTCCCGTCTCCCGCCCATCACACTCCAGGTTGGCAGTGCTCCTGCCTGGTGGCCTCTGACTCCCGGGCTGTCTGCTGTCCTCCCACCTTCAGGCCGATGTTGGCCTTCTCTCCTTACCTGCTAACAGCTCCTGTCAGAATAGGGGACACTGAGGCAGGGCAGCGGCATCAGCTGTGTAACGGGGAGCATATCCTCATCCAGCTTCTGGACCCCAGGACCCCCCAGGACTGGGGAAGCCTTAGATCCTTCCAGAAGCCGCCCTGGAAAGCTCTGTCTGGTGGTCTGGCACTTTAGGACTGTGTCCCCATCCCTGCAGCAAAGGCAGAGGATGGCACAGGGCTGCCTTCCTCCCCACTTCCTCCTGCAGTTCCTGGGATGGGCCAGGCCACCTGGGGTTCCCATGGCAGTTTGGGCTCAGGGCTACCCACACCACCTGTTTGACATTCCCTCGTCCATCCAGGTGAAAATTCCCATCAAGGAGGAAGAGGCGGACACGTTCTCGCCCACCCAGGTCACCTACAGCAGTTCGCTCCAGCGCTTCAGCCCCAGAACCATCTCCTTTCGGGTGAGAGTCCAGGACACATTTGTCCAGCCCCCTGGAGGACAAGCCAAGGGGACCCGCCTGGGTCACAGCACAGGGACGTTGGGTCAGATACCAGGGAGCCTGGATAGAGAGGGGCTTTGGGTTCCCCTGGTGGCCAAGAGCAGAGGAGGCTGGGTTATGTGAGGAGGGCCGGTCAGTTAGTGACCTGGAAGGCAGGTGTGGACACAGGAGCAGCGCCACCTTGTGGGGAAAGCCGGAGCTGCAGGACGGTGGCACATGGCAGGGACCCTGGCGGGGGCATGCGTGCCATCAGCAGGTCCTGCCGGCACCTGGAGGGGAGGGCAGAGGGCAGCAGGCCTTCCCAGTGGTCTGCTCTGCTCAGCCCCAGTAGTACCAATTGTGTGGCCTGGGGACACCCCCCCCACCCCAGTGTTTACTCTTAGTTCCTTTGTTCACTGGGTCACTCATTTGTGACTGACAGCGCTTGTGCCAGGCCCTGGGGAGGAGGCTGGAGGCCTGAGTTGATCAGTGTCTGCCCCTGCCCACAGGACTCGTAGGCAGTGGGGACAGGCGGGAAAGCAGATGGCTGCATGTTCCCCAAGAACACATGGGGGGTCCAAGGAAGGCCTTCTGATCTAGACTGTGGGTGGGAGCAGACAAAAGTGGGGCCTTTGCTAGACACTCAGTTGGGGGCTGAGCAGTAGAGGGGTGAGAGGTCCGAGGAAGAAATGTTCTGAGAGCTGAGCCCCTGCCTGAGGGGACTACGGCCTCCCTGGGACCCCCCGACTCATCAATGCCTTTCTCTGCTGTTTCAGATGAGCCCCAGGAAAAACAGCTCGGAAGCAACCCTGACCCGCAGGTCAGGGGCTGGCGTGTGTGTTTCTCCCATCCGGTCACGTTCAGCCAGTGTTTGCTGAGCACCTGCCAGCCCTCCGTGTGCCAGGCTGTGCTGGGCACGCGAGCAGAAGGCACTGTCCTTGCCCAGGGTTCCCCGTCTGGCAGGAAGGCTGAATGCACATGGGGGGGCTGAGGCCCCATGAGACGCCACAGGGGGGCTTCTCGGAGGAGGCAGGGCTCGGGTGGGGCTGTGACGGAAGAGGGGTTTAGCCTTGAGATGGGGTGAGGAGGTGCCCTGGGAACCTGCGTGTTTAATGAGTACCCCAGACCCTGAACGTTGAGGGGCGTAGTGAGAGGACCGCGCGTGGAAGAAAATCCTGCAGTCGGATCTGAAAAGCAGTGTCTTCTGCGGTAGGAACTCGAGGCCCCTGAGCCTTTGCTGAGGCCTGGCGGGGTGCCAACACGAATGAGACATGGGTGCTGTCCTCAAGCCACTGCCACCAGACGCCCATCAGACCCTTAGACCTGCCAGGGCTGCCCGGGGTGGGGGTGGGGATGCAGCTGCCAGGAGCTCAACCTGCGGGGCTGGAGAGCGAGTCACAGGGCTAGTGACATCCGAGTGGGACCGAGGGGCGGGGGTGGGGTGGGGGGACCTCCAGACGGAAAAGTAGAGGGTTGTGTCTTCACTAGAGGGAGCAGCCTGTGGAAAGGCAAACTGTGATGAGCCTGAGGTGTCTGGTTGGGGGGCACATAAGCACGTGGCACAGGAGTTGGGGGACGCTGTGTCGGGTCGGGAGGCAGGGACCAGCTCATGGGGGCCTTGTCTGCTGGGCCCTGGAGTTTGGTGCCTGTCCCGGGCCTCCTGGGTCCTGAGGGGTTCAAGCTGGAAGGACAGGATGGGATTCGTGTGAGGGGAGCAGTCTGGTGGCAGTGGGGAGAGAGCTCGGGTGGTAGGTGGGGGCAGTGGGCAGAGGGGACAGCAGTGCTAGGGCTGATGGGGACGGGATGCAGGGAACACGTGGGAGGTGGCCCAGGGGGCATGCCAGGTGTTTCCGGTCCTGCCGAGGGCTGTTTTTAGGGAGGTGAGGACAGTCCCTGGAGTCTGTAGGTTTTCACCTTGGCCGAAGTGGTGCAGTGTCACTCGGTGATGGCGGTGGGGCAGGCCTGGTCTCCTGTCCTGGAGTCTCACCTGTCCTGTCCTGTCTTGCAGTGCCAGCGTGAGGCTCCCGGCCAGCATGCTCAAGTTAGGCGAGAAGCTGGAGAGATACCACACCGCCGTCCAGGTAGGCGGGGCTCTCACAGGGGGCAGTGGTACCTGCCAGGTGTGTGTGTGGGGAGTGGGGGGGGGGCGTGGGGGATGGCTGCACACCTGCCCACCCTCGTGAGTCAGCGTTTGTGTTCCCCGTTCCCAGAGGTCTGAGGCCATCAAGTCTCCAGGCTCTTCTCGCTCCGAGTTCTTTGTGGCTCCTGTGGGGGTAGCCAGTAAACGCCACCTCTTCGAGAAGGAGCTGACAGGCCAGAGCCGAGCAGAACCAGCCTCCAGCCGGAAGGTGAGCGCTCAGGCTGAGGCCTGAGGTCTCCAGACCCAGGGTTGTCCTGGCCGTGCTAGGAAGCGCCATGTTTTCCTGTGTCGATTTTGGCAGAACCTGCTGTTGACCTGAGTTACCACTCGTGTCCTGAGCCCAAGTCTCCACAGCTGCCGGGGGAGGGGGCACTGGCCTCCAGGTCTCTGTGGGCTGTGCTGGGTAGATAGCAAGCGAGCGAGGTCCTGTCCTGTGCCAAGGGTGGCTTGCTCTTGCCAGGGGTCCCTAGCCTCATGGAAGCCTCTCTCTAGGAGAACTTGAGGCTCTCAGGGGTTGTGACATCAAGACTCAATCTGTGGATCAGCAGGACCCAGGAGTCTGGAGATCAGGACACCCAGGTACCCGGGGCCTCCCTGAGGCCTGTGACGTGGGCCCTTTGGTGGTGAATGAGGGGCGTCAGAGGGGCCCTGAGAATGAGGGACACGTTCCAGGAATGGACAGTGGAAGTGGAGGGGGGTCGGGGCAGCAGAGAACAGGATTGGGTCTGGGGTCTCCCTCAGGAAGGGGAGGCCGAGGGGTCCCGAGCCCTCCACAGTCTGCTTCAGCCCCTGGTCCCCACCCCGGTGCCCCCAACCAGGAGGTGCCGAGAGAGACTGCAGCTGCCAAGAGCACCCAGTGGGGAAAGAAGGCAGACCCGTCCCTGGACACCAAGGTGAGGGGAGCAGAGCGGGGCTGCCCTGGAGACTCCCCACGCCCACCCCTCACGCTCACACACAATAACTGGTCGGCAGTGGCACAGTCCCCATAACCAGGATGCGCCTGGTCCTGCTCTTAGGCTGGTGGGCCCCACCCTCAAGAACCCTGGTCGAACCCCCAGCTGGCTGTGTTCCCTCCAGCTGTCAACCCCACCCTCTTCCACCCGCAGACTGTGGGGCTTGGGCAAAGGAACAGCTTTCTCTCCAGATAGCCCCTCCCCCTCCCAAACCTGGGAGCCCCTGCCCTTGATGTAATGGACATTTGTCCCACAGGTGTGACAAGCCCTGCCTGCCAGGACAGACCTGCAAGTTCTCTTTCGAGGGCCCTCCTGCTTGCCGTGCCCCTGCCTCCTGCAGCTGCATCCCCACTTGCCCTGCTCCCTTTCTGCCTCTGGACTTGGGACCAGGAATGTCAGGGAGACTCACCCAGCTCCTTCCCAGCCCAGCCTCTGGGGACCCGTGGTCAGCCCGGGCCCAGCTCTGGCCTCGGCACCCTTGGGCCTCAGTGTCCCATTCAGAGACTCTGCTTGCTGATCACTTCCAGAGCAGCTGTGCGATCCGCTCCCCGCAGGTGTGTCACCCCACTGCAGCCTGGTCCTCCCCGCCTGAGCCCCCGGGCTGGCCCCCGCTCGCTACGGCCCCACTGAGGAGGAGCATGGCTGCCTTCCACATGCCTGCCCCAATCCGTGTCCCCTCACTGCCCTGGCCTCTGCCCTGGCAGGACCTCAGTGCCTTTTTGTGCCCCCCTCACCCTCCTCTCTGTTCTCAGGAAAATTCTGATAAACTCATTCACTCTCAGGTGTAACTGACTAATGATACCTTAAAAACAGATGCCTTCCTGGAGGCCCTGCTTTTGAACGGGGGTCATCTGAGTGTGGGGGGCACATTATGTGGGTTATGGGGAGCAGTCATTTTCCTAGCAGCCCCCCTCTTTCCTCTGCCTGCCAGTTGTCCTACATAGTGACTCGGGTGGGCCAGCACTGCCAGCCCCCCTGAAACACGCACTCTCCCCAAACTCCGTCCCTACCGTCCGGGGCCCTGTGGGCCACCTGACAACCTAGGACCAAGCAGAGTCAATCCAGTGCCCCGTCGCACCCCTCGGTGCCGTCATCTTTAAAAAGTGTGTGTATGTTCGTGTATGTATGCCCGATGACTCCAGTGACCGGTGCAAGGACAAAGCCGGACAGTGAGGCGACCAGGTGGCGCGGGGGTGGGGAGGGCTCCTGGAGGAGGAGACGTGATCGCCCCTCGCATCTTGCCTTCCTGCCTCCCTGCCCTGGTGGCCCTGTGTCCTCACCAGTAGCCTGACCTCTCGTAGGTCCTCAGACTTGCAAGCACAGCTCCAGTTCATGCTTCTTCCAGTACGAGTCTAGATAGGCACCATCGCTTTCTTTCCTCCCCGATGACTTTTTATCTATTTGCAAAGACAGGGGCCTCCTGGGAATGATGGGAACAGCCCTGCTCTGTCACGGTGGCGGCTCGTCGTTCTCGCCAGCGATGTGACCACCTCCCGGCTCCCAATCAGACCCTTGCCTCCCAATAATTAGGAAGAGCCTCACCCAGTTATGGTTTTCCCACGGTGCTGTGTGGGTCTTAGGAGCCCAGTTCCCTCTTCAGACGTCCATGCGAACGCGTTTGGCCACTTTGCAGGACTGTTGGGCTTGCAGGGCCCGTGACCCAGTGCAGTGGCTCAAGTGCAGGGGTGGTGCAGAAGCACAGTTCTGAGATTCCAGGAGAGTGCACCCTGGGCCCTTGGTGGGCTCACCCGGGAGAGCCTGGCTGTCACTGGTCCTCCCCCCGCCTCTCGTGGCCTCTCTCCCAGGATGCTGGCTGGCCGGCAGGTGGCTTCAGCTCGTCCTGCCACTGATCTGCTGGCAGCGTGAGGGCCATGTGGCAGGGGACACGCCTGGGGGTGGGGAATCAAGCCATTGGGCTCCAAGGCCACTGGGGCCCCTGGAGGGGACGGTTTCAGTTCAGTGATGGGGCATAGGCGGTGGCCTGTGGGGACTCAAGGACGTCAGCAGAGGGCGCAGCGCAGTGTCCGCGGGCAGCAGGGTTGAGAGAAAACAGGACTGGAGAGGCTGGACACATGCTCAGGCGAGGGGACGAGGAGGCAAGAACGGGCGGGGAAGACTGTGTGTGGCCACAGCGAGGAGTGCGGTCACTGATGAGCGAGAGGCCGGGGGTCCAGGGAGGTGTGAGCCTCGGCCAGGGTTAGGACAGGCCTTGAAGACTCAGAGGTCAGGGGTGGCAGCTGAGCTGCCATCAGTCACGCTTTCCTCCTCTCGTTCGTTTTCCGCACGTCCTGAGCCCTGAGGTGTCCTGGGCACGTTGCTCGGGGCAGTGGACCTACACTTGCCAGCCAACGACAGAACCCCTCGCGTGTCTCCCCGTCGGTGGGTTCAGCCTGTCATGGTCCTGTGCGGCTGCGTGTCACAGCCCTACAGGGTGACCCCAGGGCCTCACGGCCCCTCACACAGCCAGCTGCCTGTCCACGGAGCCACCACGCTTGACTGGAAGTTCTACCTTCTGTCTGACCTCCTGTAGCGGTTCTGGTCTCTTCCCAGCGAGCAGGGCTTGTCATGTGGCTTTGGGGTCGTGGAGAAGACCCGCTTTGCACATGTCCTCACGAGGCCTTCATCCTGCAAAGGCCACTCAGCCCAGGAGAAGACCCCCGGTCCAGACACTTGGGAATTGTCTTGGAGGCTGATCCTGTCCCCAGCCCTGCTCCCAGCATCCTTCCCAGGCTGGGCCGCTGGCATCTGCTTTATCACGATTGTCAAGAGGGACAGCTGGTTTATGTCACATGCCGCTCCCTCCTCAGTTCCCCACATATCTGCTTTGGTTTTAAATAGCTTATCTGAGCAGCTGGATGACCACATGGGCTTATATGGCGTGGGGTACATGTTTCTTTAGCCCTGTCCCCGGCACCTGACAAAATAGCAGCCAACACCCTCCCCTCCCACGACCACCAGCCGCCCGCCCCCTCCCCCGCACATTCCTCCCCCGAGGCTCGGCTCCAACGCCCCACGCCCCACGCCTGCTTAAAGCCCTGGCACCCCCGCCCTCCCCCACTCCCTGTCCTGGTCTGGCAGCAGCTCGTTCTGAGGTAAGACTCGCTAGAGGGGGAGCAGAGAGTAGAGGGAAGAGGCCCTGCGTCCCGGCACCTGCATCCAGCCTGCCTGCGTCCACTCTGAGGGACGTCGGCGTTGACAGAGGTGCTTGTTCCCTCCGAGAGGAGGCCACGCTTTGGAGGAGGTGTTACAGGGGTGGGACTCCAAGGACAAAGGCTCAGAGCCTCCGTTAGCAACTGGAGACTGGGTTTGAGTCCCGGATCTGCCAGTGAAGACGTTACGTACTTGGTTAAGTCTTAGGTAACAAGCTCCATCCTTGGGTCTCAGTTTCCTCATCGGTAGAAGGGACTAGGTCATCGCTGGGGCTCTGCCTGCCCTAAATACAACAGGGACGCCACAGATTGTTCACCCCCTCCCTCCAAGCTGAGGGTCCCTCCCCAAGCTTTCAGGCAGGTCCTTCTTTATCCTCAGAGAACGGAGCGAGACTGGCCATATCAGGCAGGGCGGTCCTGGGGCCAAGTCTCATCTCCAGGAACGCAGAAACTGCCCGGCAAGCATGGAGAAGGACCACAGTCCAGAGCTGGCAGGGACCCGGAGGCCTCTCCCAGCTGGTGGTGAAGTTCATCCAAACTCCCAGACTCAGAGTGTTAGGCTGAGCAGCACTGGGGACTTGGGGGACCCCTCTGGGAGGTCTTTGCGGATCTGTGAGCCCAGCCCGTTGGCTTAGAGGGTTAACCCTGAGTCTAGCTGCCCCCCCACCCCGTAGGACCATGGGGAGATAAACATTCCCTTGATTTTCCAGCTTCTCTCGGGCAGGCTGAGAAAATATTTGGGGAAGGGGTTGCCTGGAGTGTAAGGAATTCCAAGCACATTCCAAGTGTGGAGCAGCTGGGCCACCTGACTTCTGAGCTCCTCCTCTGACCTGTCTCGTAGGGCGAGCCCTGAGCCCTCGGGGCAGAAGAGGCATCTCAGATCATCAAGGTCCCCCCTGCCCCGCCCTCCTTCCTGCAGCTCCCACTCCCCTGTCCCATGGCTCTCCTGATGGACTAACAGCTTCAGGCTTAGGACGATCCCAGCTGAACGTTGGGGACAAATGCTGAGCGATGGGGTTACATTCCTTAGAAACTCAGAGACTTTCTGCAAGATTAGAACTTGAAGCTCATCTGTTTTACAGATAGGCTACTGAGGCCCAGAGGTTAAGTGACTGAACAAAGGTCACACAGCAAAAAACCCAGCTGTTTTGACCCCATGGCCAGTGTCATTTCTGCCATCTATTGTGTTTGCTTTAGTCCCCCAGGAAGGTGACCCTGCTCTTGGCTGTCATACAGAAAGCAGTCTGTGGAAGCAGGTGGGGCGTGGTTGCAAGGACAGTTGCTTTGGGACATTGTCACACTTGCTCTGCCAGATTCTTGATTGTCTCCTATTCTGGAACCCCCAGCTCTGTCTGTCACCTGCCCCTTCCTCAGTTCTGCCTTTGGCCAACGACTTGGCCACGACCTCCAAGTGGCCGGGAGGCTATTTCTGGATGCTGGGTGGTGCTCCCAGGAGCAGGAAGAAGGGTCCTCCTGCTGCTCCCTCCTCTGACCCAGGCCCAGGCCCAGTGGCTTGGAGGCTGTGGGAGGCAGGGCAGGAGAGGAGAGAGGATGCCACAGTCCCCGCACGCCAGGCTGGCCGTGCACAAGCCCCCTGAGAAACGTCTCCCTCCTCGCTGAGGTGACAGACTCCTTCCGGGTCTGGGAGCAGCCCCCCCAGTTCTCAGACATGGTCCCCTGGGGCCCGGGCAGTGCTTTTCTGTCACAGGCTCCCCACCCGCTCTGGGCTGGTGGCTCTCTGGCCAATCACCCTGATGAGGCGGACCTGGTGCGCTTCGCCCAGTTCCTGCGCGGTAACATTTGCGCAACTATGTTACAAGCCCCAATTAGGATGCAGACATTGTTACTGTCACGACCTTACTCAGCTCTCCCCAGCTCCATGGGACTGTGTGTGTGTGAAATTCTACACAACTTGAACCTGGGAAGGTTCTAAGGCCAAGCCCTCGTGCCCCTTTTATTACTACGCCCACCTCCCTCCCACCCTCCACACAGCCCCTGAAGACCACCAATCTGTCCCATTTCAAGGCTGTTTTAGAAATGGAGTCATCCAAGTTGGCTGTCCCCCATGAGCATAATTGCTTGGAGAGCCACCCAGGGTGTTGTGTGTGTCAGTGGCTTGTTCCTCTTTGTCGCTGAATGCTATCCCATGCTGTGGTCGTACCACAGCCAGGCGACTGCTCCTCCGGGGAACTCCTGGCTGTGACGGGCAGACCACATGGAGCGGGGTCGGATGGGGGGTGGGTAACACCTGCTTCCCTGAGCACTCTGCAGGATGGAGAGGTCCAGAAGCTTTAGAAACATTGTTTAGAGAGTTCATGTTTTGAACGGAGCTATGAAATTCCAGTTTGTCTGTTCTGGGGCAAGAATGACCTGGACCACTGTCACCCTTGCTGTGACGTGGGTGCCGGAGGAGGCCCGCAGTGCAGGTCCCAGGGCTGACAAGGGGCTCGATTCATCCCCAGGCCTCCCCGGGCTGAGCTGAGGGAGCCAGGTTTCCCTTCCATTCACGGTGACATCTTTCTCTTTCTGGAGGGAGAGCAGAGACCATGTCTGACACGGAAGAAGTGGTAGAGGAGTTAGACGGGTGAGTGTCTGGGGTGTCCTGTCCCAGTGCTGCCCCCTCTCCCCCACCTTTCCCTGGAACCACCTGGCAGCCTGGGGAAGCTCAGAGGCAGAGGGGAGGAGGGAGGGCAGAATGCAGAAGAGACCAAGCTGGCTGAAGCAGAGCTTAGAGGGGCCCTGGAGGGGAAGCTGGGCCAGGTGAGGGGGCTTTGTAGGGAGGACAACGGAGTGTGAACTCCATGAGGCAGCGAGGGGAATAAAAAATGGGGTCACCTTCAGGAAAAGTCCAGTGTGTGTGTGTGTGTGTGTGTGTGTGTGTGTGTGTTTGCACGCTCCTGACCATCTCTTCTTGTGCCCTTCAGGGAGCAGGAAGGTAAGCACACACCTGTAAAGTCTTTGGACAGAGGACAGCCTGGTTTGAAACTGACCCACCTCTTGTTTCCTCTCTTTTGGCCGTGACCTTCTCCTTGGGGCAGAAGAAGCTGCGGAAGGTATGGAGTGTGGGCAGATGGAGGGAAGCGGGGGGCCCCCAGGAGCCCACTGTTCCCGGGTGCCCCAGGAAATCCGCCTGTCTGTCTGCCGCTCAGTCTCCTTTGAGCACAGCTCCTCTGTGACCTTGGCTCATGGGTGGGGGTCAGTCCTGACCTCGGCGGCTCGGGTTTAGGGCAGAAGGTTTAAACCTGTCTCCACTGCCTGCCGTTCTGTTCAAAGAGGATCACCGTCTTCCCCAATGAATTATTGTTGCTTCCCCCTCTAATGTTTTCATTTCACCACGGGATGTTTTAAATGCATGGAAAAGTGGCAAAACTAGAATAATGGCTCCCCCCACCACCATGCACTCGTCATCCAGCTTCCGGCCAGTGTTCTCTCCCCCAGTTGCTTTAGAGCAGACAGGCAGACTCATTTCCAGACGTCAAATCACTTCAGGCTTAGGTACGTCAGCAGGCATGTCTAAATGATAAGCGCTATTTTAGGAAAGGGAACTATAATCCCATGATCACATCTGAACACATCCAATTTAAGAATGTTTCAGCCTGGATTAGGAAAGTGCTCAGTTCTCCGAAACGTCCTACCTGGGCCCAAAAGCATAAGCACCTGCAGAGCCCAGGTCGGCCCACAGGTCTTTGCCGACCCTGCTCCTGGCATCCCGGTTCCCTCCTCAGCTCTGTGCCCCGTGCCTCACTGAGGGCACCCCACCCGTTCTTCCCCCCTGAACACTTCACACATGGAGGGCTTGAGGTCTCACTCTGGTCCCCTCCCCGCCTCCAGATGGCCCAGAATGGCCTCCAGGCCCCTCAGGCTTCTCACCACAGCCAGGTTGGAGCCTGCCCTTCGAGGCTCAGCACATGCTGTGTGGACATGAGGGGCGTCTCCAAGAAGGTCCATGGAGAGAGCCAGGGGTTCAGTAGCTGCCCTCTGCTCCCCAGGCCCTCTGTGGAAAACGGGAGCCTTTGGCATGTTTACGGCTGTTCCAGGGGTGTCTGGCAAACCGAGAGGGCCGAGGGAGTCACTCACTCTTGGTTTTCGAGGAACACTAAACACTTCGGAAGCTATTTGAAATAATTTTTGAATCAAAAATGCAGCCGACTCCACTGTCTGCTGTTTCCTGCACAGACTCTCAATATGGTGGGTCTTCCTTTGCTTTGGAGGACGGGCGGCTTGTGACAACAGGTTTGGGGGCCTGAGGTCTGACCTGTAGACCCTGGAGTTGGGAGCCACCTGCCTGCTCCACCCCGAAGGACTTGGCTGTGAATTAATGAGCTCGTTCTCCACTGTGGTGATGGTCTGGGCTCCATGGAGCGACGGCCTGGCCTGCACTGAGCTGAGGCCCTGCTGTAAATGACCGTGGGACAGCAGAGTCCAGACGGTGTCACTAAGCCTGCTGATGGGCACTAGTGTCTCTGCTTCTTCCAGGAGAGAAAAAGAGCCGGTGCGGAAGCTCTCTCTTTGGGCAGGTGTTTGCCTCTGGAAGAACGGCTCAGGAGCAGTCTGCTTCCGTGGGGTTGTGATGCTGGCTCTTCCTTAGAGGGGGCGGTCTCCCCTGCTGCCAGGCTCTGAGCGTGGCTGTCACAGCTGTGGCTCCTGGAGACCCAGATGTTGAGGGGGTGTATCTGAGAGGAGCATTGGGGGGGTAGGAAGGGTGAAGTTTGATGGAAGCAGATTGTTGTCACTCTGCTGTTTGGGTCCCTGTCCCAGGGAGAGGCAGCTGGGTCCCTGTGGTCTAAAGGCAGGACCAGAGGTGACCAACCACCACTTATGATGCTTCCCACGTGCCAGGCCCCTATAGGGAGCTCCGCGCACACTAGTTCATTTCATCCTTACAACAGCCGAGAAGTGAGGATAATTATTCTCTTTTGCTGACGGCCCCTGAGGCTTGGGGGAGGTACTGAGACATGAGATTCCCCAACGGCTAGAATAGAAAGTGACAGGTCAGAGGTTGGAGCCCCTGCCTTGACTCCAAGGCCCACGCTCTCAGACCGCACGCCGTGCCGCTGCTCCCAGACTAATCCGGCTCCCTTCTCCCCTGCTGGTGCCACTCCCTGACCCTCAGAAGGGGAAGACTGGAGAGAGGACGCCCAGAGCACACAGCACACAGCGTTACTCTCATGTGCTTCCCTCTCCCTGGGTCCTGAGCGCCAGGCTGGTGGAGGGCCGGTCCGGGCGGGGTGAGGGGCCGGTCATTTCCTCCCGGCATTCATCTGGAGCCTGGATGTCTCCCACCCCCACTCCACCCTCTCATTGTGGGGTCAGCCCTGACGTTCACTGCGTCTGTCCCTTTTCCAGAGCAGGAAGAGGCAGCCGAAGAAGAGGCAGAGGAAGGAGAAGCCGCAGGAGAGGCAGCAGGAGAGGCTGACGGTGAGGTCGAGGCCGAGGACACCAACGCAGAAGGCAAGGCTCTGGGGAAATACCCACCCACCACGCTCCTCAGCCGGAGCGGCCAGCTGCACCTCCCGTCTGTGCCGGGACTCAGCGGCCGACTATCCGATTGACCCTGAGCCCCTTCTGCGTCAGGCGGAGTCTGGGCCCAGGGCATGTGTGTGAGGACAGAGAGCTCCTTGACCCGGAAACCAGCAGACGCACCTGAGTTAGGGGCTGTGTGTGTGGGGGGGCTCGGCGGGGGCCCTGGGCTTAGAACCAGGACCTCACTGACTTCTCACCTTCTGTTTAGAAGACAGACCGGAAGCAGAAGCTAAGGAGGCTGACGGTGAGAAACGCTGGGCACCAGAGAGAGGTTTGGGGTTGGAGAGAAGCTCTCCAAGCAGCTTTGGGGGAGACGGCGCCCAGGGAGGGTGGCGGAGGGGAGAGGGCGGGCCTTGGTGACAGTGGGGCTGGGCTCCACTGCTCCTCCTCATTTCAGAGCAGCTGCCTTGGTGCTGCCCAGGGGGACAGGTCCCTAGTGTGGGCAGGGTGCCCAAAGGTCATGTCCACACACGAGGCACCTCAGCTCAGACAGAGCCACTCGGAGGGTGTGGGGTCTGAAGGGTGAAGTCCCAGAGCACAGCTGGTCCATGTGGTGGGTCACTGCTGTGGACACCGCAGCCATTACCAGGGGTCCAGGTGGTCCCAGCCACGCCTCTGGAGGGGGGGCAGTCAGCTGGGGCTTGCAGTCATGGCCCCCAGGAAGTCCAGGGGCAGCCAGGAGGCAGACGCTCGGGAGAGGACGTGGGGCCCGGCCCCATGCACACTGGGGCTGAGAGAAGCCCAGACGGGAGAAGAAGAGAAGGTGTTGGAGCCCCACACAGAGAGTGTGCTCCCTGCCGGGACTCGGCCACCCCCGAGACAGCGCGGGGAGCCCCTAGGAGAGGGCGTGTGGGGGTTGCAACCCCTGCTGCTTAATTCTCGTGGGTGCTCCTAGAACCAGAGACCTGGAAGGGACTTGCTGTGCAGATGGGGAAATGGAGGCCCACAGTGACCAGCTCATCAGGGCAGAGCTGGGACCAGATCTGGGGCCTTCTGACCCTGTGACTGTGTGCTTCTCTCCTCCAGATGGCCCAGTGGAGGAGTCTAAACCCAAGCCCAGGTGAGTGGGACCCACCTGCAGTGAGGCAGTGGGAGGATGGTCAGGACAGGACAGGAGTACAGTGTGACACGGCCGTGGGCTGGGGTGTGGCAGGCACAGACCTCCATGTACAGTTGTACAGGTTGTACACTGCACAAGAGGAGCCTCTGCCCAAAATCCACCCCAGACTCCATTACCAAATGCGTGCCTTGGCACAGACAGCAGTGTGTTCGTCTAGAGGAAAGGGCTGGACTCATGTGTCCCTGGCAGACACCCTCTCCTATTCCATAGGGTGGCTGGAACACCCTCCTCTGTGGCTGAGGAGGAAAAAGGGAAGAAAATTCAGGGGAGCCAAGCAATGAGACCATGACAGCCTAGGCATGGTGACTTCAAAGGGCAGGTGCAGGGCACCACGTGGCTCCACCTGGAAGCTGGGGGTGCTGGGGTGGGGTGGGAGCCAGCAATGGCACCTCAGCACTGTCACAGGCTTCCTGTTTCGGGGGACTCCCTGAGACCAGCCCCTGGAGCCCCAAGATGGTCCCAACGGTGTCATTTGTGCAGCATTGTCCCCTTTCCCGGTCACTTGCGTGTGCACCGCAGCCCCGCATTCCAGCCCCACAGACTTGCGGGCAGATAAGGAAACCGAGGACTAGACCCCACCAGGCGTGGTGTCACACAGCGAGGACCCCGGGGCTCCTGGGAGATTACGTGGGGTCAGCCACAGGGACCTGGAGTCAGACAGACGTCATTGTCACAGCCTCTCCACTTGCTGCTTGTGTGGTATTGCACAAGTGACTTCCCCGCAGATGGTTCCTGGTAACTTCCTCAGGGATATTGTGAGGCTAGAATGAAACAGCACACGGAGAGCTGAGGGCACTCCCAGGTGTGTGACCCTGGTGCAGTTGGCAGGGCAGCGCTGGCTGTGTCTGCAGGAAGCAGGGCCCTCGGGCCCACGGCTCCGTCTTCTCTCCAACAGGCCATTCATGCCCAACCTGGTACCACCCAAGATCCCCGGGGGAGAGAGAGTGGACTTCGATGTGAGTGGTGGCTGTGGGACAGCAGGCCTGGGCTGGGGGTGGTCGCCAGGGCCCCCAATCAGAGCGGGGCTTACGACCTATGGGCTGGGAGAAGGCTGCAGCGGGACGCTGTCCGGCACAGGTCAGGTGGCATGATCCTGGTTTCAGACCACAGTCGCCCCTCCCGGAGGCCTCACGCATTGAGGCGGACAGTATGTGCCAGCCCGTCCCTCCCCTGGGCTCGGGGCCACGGCTACCTCTGAGTCCTGCTGTCCTCACAGGACATCCACCGGAAGCGAATGGAGAAGGACCTGAATGAGCTGCAGACGCTGATCGAGGCTCACTTTGAAAACAGGAAGAAGGAGGAGGAGGAGCTCATTTCCCTCAAAGACAGGATCGTAGGTGTCTCGGCTCCCACCGGAGTGCTCCCCAGGCCACTCCCTGTTCTCTGCCCTCTGTCGTTAGACCTCACCTCTTCCAGGCAGCCTTCCCTGAAGCCCCTCACCCCACTGGCAGTGGGCAGTCCACCCTAACGCTGCACTGGGGCTTCTTGGAGACCTGCCTTCCTGCCCTGTCAGCCTGGACCCTCCTTGATGGCTGGAGCTGTGTCCAGCCAGGCCCTGGCTGTGGGGTGACTGGCGGGGTCTCTTATCCCACCCCTGCCCTTGCATCTGTCCCACTGGGCACAGCGCCCCCCACTACGAAAGGAGGGTGAGGTGACTCTAGAATCCACATTATTGTACTGTGAGGTGGGAGGTATTTTGATTCTTTGTTTCTGTCATTGACGAGCCGCTGTCCGGCTGGCAGCTGGGGCCTAGACCATCTCTCTGAGCTCAGAGCAGCTGCCAGAGCTGGGTAGGGGGTGGGGAGTCAGGTCTCACTCATGGGAGACAGAAGAAGGCTGCCTGACGTTTCTAAGTCATCGAGGCCGTATTCACAATGGGTGACGTCACGCGTGGGTCATCTGCACGTGCCTGGCATGGCCCAGCCTCATCTAGCCAGGGTTTTCCTGGGTGCTGCCCACCTGTCAAGGGGACTGTCTGCCTCGTCCCTCCCTGCAGCTGGCAGTGCAGACGCCCTTGGAGGAAGGGGGCAGGGAATGTCCCCTGTGGGCTCCTGTGCTACCTCTCTGGGGGGGGTCCCTGCTCTGCTGATGACACCTCCCCCCCCAATGGCGGGCGTGTTCCCTTCTCCTCAGGAGAAGCGGAGGGCCGAGCGGGCAGAGCAGCAGCGCATCCGGAGTGAGAGGGAGAAGGAGCGTCAGACGCGCATGGCGGTGAGTGGCCCAGCCCAGGGCCTCCAGCGCCCCCCGCGCTCCAGCGCCCAGGCCCAGATAACGCGCAGTGAATGAGGCAGCAGCGTCAGGTCCTCCAAGCTCAAGATTTCAGGAGACTCACCAGGCCCCTCCGCTCCCCAGCAGACCGCCTCCTGTGCCAAACAACAGGCCCCCTGGGGAGCTCCCAGCCCCAGGGGTGATGGAGCCTCAACTCAGACGTCAGGACCTCGTTCACTCCCTCATTCATTATTCACTCATTCAACAAACAAGGTCTTCCCAGCCACGCAGGGCCAGGACCCGCGGGCCCTCAGGAAGCTGCCTGCCCCCTGCAGGGAGCACAGCTCAGCACCACCAGCTTCCCCTCCCACCCCAGCCGGGCTTCCTGCCCCCGCCCCTCATCTGCTCCCTTCCTGCTCCTGCCACCAGGAGGAGCGGGCCCGGCGGGAGGAGGAGGAGAACAGGAGGAAGGCTGAGGACGAGGCTCGCAAGAAGAAGGCTCTTTCCAACATGATGCACTTTGGAGGCTACATCCAGAAGGTGACGGGGGCAGCAGTGGCCTGGGGCCCCAGAGCACCGTGAGCCACGAGGGGTCCCCTGCAGCACATGGACTGTATGTTGGGGCCCAGGAGGAGCTTCCCTACTGCTGGGGGTGAGAGACTGCGGCCTCCTCCTGCCAGCCGCCAGGGGCACTTGCCCTGCGGGGGTTGGAGGCTGTGGGCGAGGCCGGGGCCCCCCTGCCACTCCCCACCCCTGGCGTCAGCAGTGCCCCGGAGCTCCCAGAAGGCCGGGTGCCGCTGGCAGAGCCCCGGTTGGAGACAGCTGTTGGTTTCCTCGTTTGCACAACTGGATTAACACCGGCTGCCTGCCTGCTTTGAGGCCGAGCGGGCCTCACAGACGTGAGGGGGTTCATTCCCGGGAGCCCACTCTCAGTCCCCGACTTGTAGGCCCCATTTCTACTAGACACTCGGTGCTCATGGGAGGAGGGGCCTGTCAGGTTGACTCTGCAAAGTCCCCAGACCAAGCAGGCCAGCTCCCTGCCCCTGCCCCACGGTGGCCATGCAGCCAAACCCTTGCATGGCCCTGCCCCGCCCCCCTCAGGTCCTAGTGAGTGGGGCCCGGCACTGAGCACCTGGGCACCTGCACCTTCTCCCCCTCTCCGCCTTCTCCTCCGCCCGCGCCTGCCCTCTCTCTCTCTGCCGCCTCCTCCGTCTTTCTCTCTGGGTCTTTCTCTCATGGTGTCCTGGCTTTGTAGGCACAGGTGGGTACAACACTTCCTCTTAGTTTTGGGAGCTCCCTGGGGGGGGAGGGGAGGAAGGAGCCTGGAGAAAGGAAATAGGGGCCGAAATGGACCCTCCTCGCCAGTGCCTCGGTTTCTCCAGGCGGTGACGGCAAGGGTGAGCCCCTGGCGGCCGGCAGCCGTAACCACCTCCACTGGGTTTCGGCAGGACTGGGGACAGGAGGGGACGTGCTCTAGCCAACGGCCCCTGTTTGCCACCCTCTGCAGACGGAGCGGAGAAGTGGGAAGAGGCAGACGGAGCGGGAAAAGAAGAAGAAGATTCTGGCGGAGAGGAGGAAGGTGCTGGCCATTGACCACCTCAATGAGGATCAGCTGAGGTAGGACTGGTGGCGCTGCGGCCGCGAGCGTGCGCACCGGGAGGGCGCTCGCAAGGGCGCGTTCTCCCTGTCACCACCAGGGGGCGCTGCTGCCTCACGCTTCACCCCAGGGCGACTTGGTTGGGATTGGAGGTGGGAGTCAGCAGGTGCAGCCAGCTTCCTGCCTGGCTTTGCAGTTGGAGCAGCATCTCCCCTGTCCAGCCTCACCTGCCCCTGCACACAGGTGGTGAGAAGGTGGTTGGCCTAGATGCGGTCCAGGGATAGAGGGCTTCGCCCTGTCCACCATGTCCCCAGAACCTTGTCCTGGCGGCCCCAGGTGTCGGGTCCTGAGCACAGGGCACTGCCATGTGGGCCTGGTGCTGAGCCGGGGTGGGCTGGGTGCCCCTCAACAGGTGGGCAGGTGGGGAGGGATCCGGATGAAGGCAGATGAGGGCCTGTCCTTATTGTTCTCAGTCCCCCAACCCCCACTCTGGCCTGAGCAGGGAGAAGGCCAAGGAACTGTGGCAGAGCATCTACAACCTGGAGGCAGAGAAGTTCGACCTGCAGGAGAAGTTCAAGCAGCAGAAATACGAAGTGAGCCAGCCCACGTGCCCCCCGCCCTCTGCGGCAGGGTCGGCCCTTCCCCCTGCCCCCACGCACCTGCCTTGTATCCCCAGGGCTCAGTGTCCACTCACCGCTGGCTGGGGTGTCCCTCCCTGCTGGCTGGCCACAGGCCCTGAAGCCTGGGAGGCCGCAGCTCAGATGCACGGAGACAGGTGTGAGCACAGGATGGAGGGAGTGAGCACAGCCTTGTGGGGTCCTAGGGGTACTAGTGGGGGTCCCAGGAGGGCAGACACTCAGCCAGCACTGGTCCCCCACACGGCCCTGCAGGGGCCTCCCTTCCCTTTCAGAGTCAGCTTTGCTGTGTGTCCCTGATGTAGCTCAGGCCCCATGGCAGCAGGGTCCCCATGTCCCACCATGCTGAGAGAGGCAGCACTGCGAGGTGACAGTGACATGGGTTTTGGAGCCTCGGGCGGTTTCCGTCTCTGCCTCTCACCCGCTGTGTGTCCTTGGGCAAATTACTTAACTTTCTCTCTTCCATTTCCTCTGCTGAAGGAAATGGTGACAAGGATTACCCCGGGCCTCTTGCAGAGTTGTTGTGTGGGTTATAGAGATCACCCCTCCCTCTGCTGCTGTGCCAGCTCCCTGTGCCCCACCCCCAGGCCACCGGGGACCTGAGTGACGTCCCTCCAATGTGACTCTTTCCCACTTTTCTTACAGATCAATGTTCTCCGAAACAGGATCAATGACAACCAGAAAGTGTGAGTATCTGGGTCCAGCCTTCCCTGTCCCCCAGCCGTCCTCTGTGGTTTTGCTCCCACTGCTCCGGGGCTCCAACGTGCTGGCTCCCTCCTCGGGCTTCCTCCAGGGCCTCCCTCTCCCCTCTCCCTCGCCCACTGCTCGCTCCAGCCTGAGCCTGCTGCCCTTTCTGCGTCTGGGGCGGCTCTCAACCCTCAGCACCCCACCCCACCCCTGCTCGTGTCCCCCTCCAACGGGGTCCTGCTTCTCCTGCAGTTCCAAGACCCGCGGGAAGGCCAAGGTCACCGGGCGCTGGAAGTAGAGGCAGCGGCCTCCTTCACCACAGACCTGCTCCTGGCTCTGTCCCTGGGCCCTCCTGGCACTGGGGGCAGCTCCTGCCTGTCTGGACACCAGGAGCTGGCCCAGCTGGAAGCCTCTGCTCATGCCCCTGGGGTGCCAGTAATAAAAGCCACCGCGTATTGATTGGCATTTCTGTCACTTCCCCTTCAAAGGGAGGGAAACTGAGGCGAGACGCCAGTCTCACCTGCCAGGTGGGAGGGACCAGATAGGACAGTGCTCCCGCAGGTTTGGAGGGGACCAGGGCCTGCGTCCCTGTGAGACCGGGGTGGGTGGAGGAAACGGTGTCTACACCCAGCCCCAGAGAACAAGGAGGAGAAAGGCAGGGAGGGCGGGGAGGGAAGAGGGACTGTCACACACAAGAGACGCGTTATCACAGAGTCCGGGGTCTCCTGGTGGGCCGAGGGCAGAGAGCCGGGGGTTGGGGGAGCGTGGCAGTGTGCTCTGGGGTCCCTTCTAGGCCCTCTCCCACCAGGGGCCTGGGGTCAGCCCCCTGTGGACATGGACCCTCCTTTGAAAACCGTCCGCTGCAGTGGGTGCGGAGGGCAGCCTTCCTGATGCCAGGTCCCAGGGAGCTTTTCTCTGAGGTCACCTGGTGTTCAGGAAAGATTCTCCACACAGTGGTCCTCATGGGCAGAGTTCATTCACATCCCACCCGCCTCAGAGGCAGGAAAGCTGAGAACAATGGATTCTCCAGGGGCCTGTTTGCCTCAAAATCCAGCTCTCCCCCAGGAGGCCCTCGTTCTGCATCTAGAGCATTACTTGCGCCCGTCCACGACTGGCCCCCCAGCTCCTTCCCCTCTGGGTGCCAAGTTCCCTGGTCTAACAAATGACCAGGAAGTTAAATGAAGTGTGTGGTAGCAGGGCAGAGCTCAGTGCCTGGTAAGTTGTAATAAACCTCAGCTGCTGTCTCTGCTGTTTCAGTTGTAATGTGTCACCAGGTCTGGGGAAGCAGCTCTGCCAGTGCGGAGTCCTGACCGGCCCCTCCTTGGGTGGGGGTCTTTATGGAGCCCCCAGAAGCCTCTCTTCTCTCTGGGTTCCGGCGTCAGGCCTTCTCCATGACCAGAATCTGCTGCTGCTCATTGGCCCTGCCCCGGTGGCTGGCCCAGGGCTCTGCCACGTCTGGATGGAGGTGGCAGAACTCGCTCCCAGGCGGGCTCCACCCCTGATTCTGCAGCCTGGTTTCTGGAAAGGGTGGGGCAGGACCTGCCCCGGGTGGGGGGCTGCTGGGTCCTCTCTCAGGGGCAGGCCGCAGGCTCTCGGATGCCCCAGGTTTGGTGGGGGAGTAGCCAGAAGTGCAGGGCAGACCAGGCTGGAGCCTCTGTGGGCTTGGTTCTCCCTGTCCTGTCAGTCTGCTAGGAGGACGGCTGAGTGCAAATGGGACAAACTGGCCCTTCATCTCCTACTGTGTCCCTCCTGTTTTCTCCTCTGTCCCGGGACTGGCACTGACCATGTGCAGCTACTTTACAAACGTTCCCTGCTCAGCCACCCACGGTCCCCAGGTCACATCCACATGGTACAGATGAGGAAACAGGTTCAGAGGTTTAGGCCACGTGCAGAGGGCCACTCAGTAAGTGCAAAGCTGGGACTGGAACCCAGGTCCATGGCTCTTCCCAGCACGTGGGCCTTGTTGAGTGAGGGGCCCCCCAAGTCTCCCCAGAATGCAGTGGCTGCACCAGGATGGAGCCTTGTGGGGACAGAGCCAGGAGAGCAGTTTCCAGGCTCTCGGCCTCACGTGGAAAGGTGCTGGCTCGGTTATTAGATGGCCATCAGCTGTAATCGGGTGGCTGTCCGCTGTGGCTGAGTGGCCATCAGCTGTTACCAGTTAGCTATTAGCCACTAATATAATTGCCGTGGCTACGCTAGGGGGTTGGTTGGTTGGCAGAGAAGCGGACGGCGGGTTGCGGATCGTGTGGCTCCTGCTTCCTGTGTCTCCAACCCAGCGACCAGCGAGAATATAGTGGTATGAACCCCATATCCATGGCTCCGTGGGTGTTCCTTTTTGGCCTCTCCGTATCCTGCGTTCTTGTGCAGGGAGCGGGAGCTGAGACCCTGCATGACAAGCCTCCTGCGAGCTGGCCGTGGCTGGGGCTGGGGGTCAGGGCACAGGGCACGAGGTGGGGGCTGGCTGTGCTCCTTCCTGTGCCTGCTGCCCCCACCCCAGGAACAGCAGCCTCTCCCAAAGCCTCTCTGCCCTGTGCCTGTCAGCCTACAAGGGACCTGATGGAGAAGATGTAGCAAGTACAGCAGGGCGGCCAGCCTGGAGGTAGCTCTGCAAGCAGCCCCAGACAGGGACACGTGAAGGGACTTTGTCCAGAGTGAACAAGCAGGGCTCTCAGCCTCCTTTTCCTTGGGGGTGACCCGCCACTGCTTTGCCACTGTGCCACCTCTGACTGCAGAGCGTGAGCCAGGGTGGGCAGAGGCTTGGCACCTGCAGTCGTCCTGTCCAGCTGAGGGAGTAGCTACCCTGTGCCTCTGTGTCCCCGCTCCCCCCTCTGCAGTGATCCTTGCCCTCCCTCCCCTCTCTGCTATCCAACCCCCCAGCACTGAGGAAACAGCTTAAGTCCCTGTTTCTCCATGACGTCAGTCTCGGTGGGGGGAGCTCCTGAGTGACTGTGGCTTCCCTGGCTCACGCCTCCCATGCTGCCTGGAGAAGCCCCCACTGAAGGCTAGTGAGTCCCAGAAACCAGGCCTGGTGCCCAGCCACCCGCCCGCCCCTCCTGGGCCTGTTCCCGGAGCTTCAGCCCCACCCACCCACTCATCCCAGCTCTCAGCCCCCACCCCAGCAACGACAGGAACGTAAATTACTCTCAACTGAAGACTCAGGAGAAACTGTCTCCCCACTCCTGGAGCGCCCAAGCCCCAGGGGTCGCCCCACCCGTGGCCCTGGGCTCAGGCCTCTGCCGCACCAGCCACACCCTCAGCACACCCCACGCGCAAAGCAGGTTCCTCAGTAAAGTCAGGCCCGGGCAATGCAAATCTGCAGGAGGCATGGGCTGGGCTGCTCTTCAGGAAAGCGGGGGGGGGGGGGGGGGGGGGGGGGGGGGGGGGGGGGGGGGGGGGGGGGGGCGGCCGAGAGCTGGGGCGTTCCCACCGAGATTGTGCTGAGGCGCTCACAGTGGGTCAGGACGACCTGCCGCCTCACCCTCCTCTCCCACCCAGCCCCACGCTGCCAGGAAGAGCTGGCGCCTCCCTTGGCCTTGGCCCCCAGCCCAGAAGGTCTTCGTGGAAAAGGGGTGCGTGAGAGAGCAGAGCCCAGCCGTCTGCCAAGGCTAATCTGTGTCCGGCAGAAGCGGGGGAGCTGGGAATTGAATACACGTGGGAATTAGAAGTGGACTGGGCTGGAGTCTTAGTACCGAAGATTTGACTGTTGAAAGAGTGAAAAGAGGCTGTTAGGTTTGGGGACCTTTACTACAACCCCCCCGCAGGGAAGGTGCTCCCCAGCGCACAGATGGTAGACCCTCGCCCCCAGTTTCTCAGGAGAGGCGCTGAGAGCTCCTCTTCCAGTCCCTTCTGGAGAGGGGCTGTGGCGGGACAGCAGTGGCACCTCAAGTCTGCAGGCAGCTTGCCCTCACCAGCTTTTGTTTTGAGTCTCAGATGCTATCGTCCTAGAGCTGGCACCCCAGTCCCTGGCAGCAGGGAGGAGACTCGTTTTCTGTGAGGCTTGTGGCTGCTGTGGAAGGAGCTGGGACCCCCATGTCGGGGGAGGGGAGCTCCTGCCAATCGCACAGCTGGCCTGGCTTTTGCTGACTCTGTGTTGGATGGAAGTGGGACCGGCAGGGCCGGTTCTGAGTCACTGGCTTCTTTGGCCCCCGCCTCCCGCCGCGGGCGGGGATGCCAGGCTGTGATCTCCCAGCTCTGCCAGGTGTGGGGCTCATGGAGGTTCTGGGGAGCTGAGGGCGCAGGCCATCACGTGGAGTGGCAGAACCGGAAGGGACCTCAGCCACCCCCTAACTTTACAGAAAGGACCCTGGTGAGCAGCCTTTCCCAAAGCCTGACAGATGTGTGGTGTCCTGACAATTTTATTGAGAATCATTTTTTGTGGCTTTCCAGGCCTAGATGGCAGAGCAGACCAGAAATGGAGGCCCCAAATCTGAGCGGCCCCAGTCCCACTGTACTCGATACTGCTCAGACCGCATCTGGTGTCCGTACCCCATTGGGAGCTCCAGGTCTTAAGAGGGAGGGTGACAACCTGAGACGTGTTGGGAGAAGCATGACCAATCGGTGAGGGGGCACTGCACCAGGCCCTCTAAGGAAAGGCTGCAGAAGCCGAGGTGGTTTCTGGAGCTGAGAAAAGTCAGGGGCACAGGTGGCTGTGTCCAGATGTTGGGAGGACCGTCCTGGAGAAGCGAGGCCGGGCCCAGGCTCTGTGGCCCCCAGGCGTGAGGACAAAGACCTGCCAGTGGAAGCTGTAGGGGACAGACTGTCTCACGGCAGGACAGCTTCGGGCTGTCTTACCCGGAGGTGCTGCTGGCCAACTGCTTCCGGACCCCCAGGCTTAGTTAGCAGGAGGGAGGCCTGGGAGCGCGGTCAGGCCAGTTAGCGGGGATTCTCGGGGTCTGCACCTGGCACCCACGGGAAGGTGGGGATCTACAGCCACATTCCCCAGAGGGGACAGCAGACATGCTCCAAGTCAAGGGCCTCTGCAGGGCACTGACACACAGGTCCCACAGGGGACGGACAAGTGAGCCGGGCCTCCGGGACAGACAAGGCTTTGACAGGCACGCTGGGCAGAAACACCGCAGACAGTGGCATTAAATGGGCACAGTGTGTTTGGGGACATGCCGGGCCTGGGTGGAGTGTAGGGACTGTGAATGGGGAGGAGACAAGACAACGTGGGGACAGCAGGGGGACAGCGTGGGGACAGCATGGGACAGCGTGGGGACAGCGTGGGGGCAGTGTGGGACAGCAGGGAGACAGCGTGGGGACAGCCTGGGGACAGCCTGGGGACAGCCTGGGGACAGCGTGGGACAGCAGGGGTACAGCCTGGGGACAGTGTGGGGACAGTGTGGGGACAGCAGGGAGATAGCGTGGAGACAGCCTGGGGACAGCAGGGGGACAGCGTGGGACAGCAGGGGGACAGCCTGGGGACAGCGTGGGGACAGTGTGGGGACAGCAGGGGGACAGCCTGGGGACAGCCTGGAACAGCCTGGGGTCAGACTGGGGACAGCCTGGGACAGCGTGGGGACAGCATGGGACAGTGGGGGACAGCCTGGGACAGCCTGGGGACAGCGTGGGGGACAGCCTATGAATTCTCGCTACAGGAAATCGGGAGCTGGCCGACATTTTTAGGCAGAGGAGGAATGTGTCAGCATTGTGTTTTGTGGTGGCTCTGGCGGTGGCCCACTCTGGTGGCTGAGGGCTGGGTGGGGGGACAAGAGGCCAGTCAGGAAGCGCGTTCCATGCCGGGCTTGAAGGTGGCTGCTCGGAGCGTTCCTTCCTTGGTCTGGGTGTTCAGTTTGCGGAGATTCACGGGGTTGCACTCATTGAACTTCTGTGCTTTTTCATTAATTTAAAGCAAAATAGCTTAATTTCATTAAAAAAGCCATGTGAATGAAAGCTTACCAGTGAAACATTTATCAATTTTAAGTTTGTAATTTGAAGCCAGTACATGATTTTTGGAACCGGTTAACGTTCATAATACAGTTCCCGAGGCGCCAGGCGCCGTGTGTAACAACCAGGCCATAGACAGGCCGTCTTCCTCCCCTGGGCTGAGGCTCCGGCCCTCCTCCCTGGCCTTCTGACTGGTACCAAAGTGAGGGGTGACCCAGGAGGTCTGGGCTCCGGTGAGAGGCCGTGCCAGCGTCCTCCTCCTGGGTTGGGAGAAGCCCATCCCAGCTCCCTCCCCCCAGGTGGCCCTGCCCCGTGGCCCTCAGCAGTTATGTCTGGAAAGTTCCACGTGGATGTCTTGTCTCTTATGACCCTCTGGAGACCAGGCCCCCTGCACCCTCTGCTTTGTGACCCCGAGCACCCCATACGGGAGTGGGAAGTGAGCACCTTCAGGAAACACAAGTTCCTTTTATACCCTGGAGGTTTGTTTGGGGGCCTTCACAAGGGGTGGTTTTCCGTTTACAAGCCGTGTGACGTTGGGCTCCCTCCCTAAGCCTCACTGTACTTGTCTGTAGGGTTCTCAGAGCTTCTGTGAGGACGTGGGCAGGTGTCTGAGTGGTGTCCCCCCCGCCCCTGTGGCACATGCAGCCCTCGCCTGGTGCAGGGCCTAAGTAAGAGGAGACCCCAGAAGGAAGTCAGCAGCCCTTCATTGTTCAGCAGCACCCCAAATAATCCACTGCTTGAAAAGGTTCAAAGAAATGCCAGCAATTTATTGATTTCCTCTATTTCCAAAAAAGCAAGTACCTAGCATATGGCGCAGGTAAACTGGGCCTGACCAGTACAAAGGTTTTACACAAACATGGAGCAGAAGACGATGGGCTCCAGGGCACCTCACGCAGCCCCCTGCCCATCCCGCAGCCTCGGCCTTTGGCATTTCAGCCGTCCACCTCTCAGCCAGGCTCGGAGGTGGACAGGAGCGTGTCACCGCGTCCTGAGTCCCTGGGAGAGGCAGGGGGCTGCACTGCTAGTCTGGCCCCCACTAGACAGGGCTGGGGGCCAGGGAGTGGGTCTGCCTGAAGCACAGGATGCGGAGAGCCTGCGGCTCTGTGTCCTTCCTCGCTTGGCCCCAGGTTGGAGCGTCTCCTCTTGGGTGTCTGTCCTGAGAGTGAGGCTTACGATAAGGCAACCCCAGACACACAAAGCCCAGCACCCATCCTCCCCTCCTTAGCACATGCACCCTCAGGCCCCTCTCGGTCTTGCCTCTTCCAAAATGACAGGCATGGGTCATAGGCTGGGGGACAGGCCCCTCTGGACAGCCTCAGGGGACACAAGAGAAGTTACCAAAATGAGGCGTGGCCTAACTGTCCACCCCTGACTAGACTGGTTCGTTCTCTCACACTGGGGGCCCCTAAGGCCAGGCCCCCGTCTCCTCTTTCCGCCAGGAGAAGGTCCGCTCGTGAGGACAGGAGTGTGGTCTGTTCGTTCACGTGTCCTGAGTGTTGTGAGGGACACTCCCTGGTACAAACGGGGACTCCACACTTTGTTTAAGAAATAAATTCCTCTGGGCCCCGAGGCCAGGCAGGCAGTCATCCCCAAACCCCTTTCCAGGACATCCTGGTGGGAGCAGGGTCACATGTGGGCCCTGAGGGGGGTGAGCGGGACCTTCCGTCGTGAGCGAAGGGGAGGAGGGGTGTCAGGTTCACAGCACCCAGGACACCCGCTCAAAGGCCCCTCCTGGCGGGTCTGTCTCAGTTGGCACATCTTGGAAGGCCCATCCTCTGTCCAGAAGGCACTTTTCCATTCTGACTGCTGGGGTCAGAGTGGGGTTGGATTGGGGAGCAGGGGGAAGGGGCAGGGACGGGAAGGCCTGGGCACCTGGGCTGGCTCCATCTACAGAACGTGCGGAGGGCTATTTACAGCAAGCTTCTCTCAGGAGGCCTCCTGCCACTTGTCCGAAGATCACAAGAGGCAGGGGTCTCGGGCATGGATGGTGCCCTGGACGGGCCTCTTTAATCACAAGCCCTGTGGTTTCACAAAGAGGGCGGAGATAGGACGGCTGGGGTTCAGGGGGAAGTGGGGACGGCCTCCGGCTGGGCCGTGGGCTGGTTGGAGGCCTCACAGGACCGTTCCCTTGGCTGGTCTACCTGAATGTGCTTCCTCTAAGTCCTGGGGCCCAAACGTGCCCTCACGTGAGTCTTCCAATCTCACAGGGGGGTGGCAAGTGTCCTCCTGGTCAATTTCCAAATGGCCCCTGTCCCATTGAAGGCTGCAGTAGGTCCCTGCCTAGCCCCAGCCTGTCCCCCTGCCCCAGGGAATATGAAGACCAAACAGCCGTTCCCAGAACAGCTCTTGGGCTCTGAGCACCACTTTTCCATCTTTCTTGTGCAACAGGTATGTCACAAGCCCCCTTGAAGGACGTAACTACAGTTAGAGGCTGAGCCTGCTCTGCCGGGCACACAGCCGAGAAACGGTGGGCCCCTCTCTCCGGGACAGACCTCGTGTAGCGTGACTGTCCCTACGATCTCTAGCCCAGTCCCAGGGGCATTTTGTGAAGGGCGGTGTTATCAGACAGCGGGACTGCCCGTAGACACACGACCTCACCTCCCTGGCTGACCTCCCTTCCTGGAAAGCGCCTCTGAAGGGGGGAGTTGGCCCTGCAGGACGCTGGGGAGTCTCCCACCCTGGGATGTACATTTCGGGGGGTGTGGGCAGCTAACAAAGCACACGTACTTGCCTACGCGTAAGAAACATTTTCACCGCCCATGAGCTGCAGTCAGACAGCCTGCCTAGCTGTTTGCAGTTTGTGGTCAAGGCTTTAGGCACTCATGCACACACGCACACACTTACATTATACACACACATATATATCATGTCTCAGCAAAAGAAGTATTGACATCAGAAAAAGTCCCTGTAACTCAAGAAAGGTCCCCCCACCCGCCCCAACCCCCACTGCCTGCCAATTCTCCCAAGGGAAAAAAACAAAAAAAAGAATCTAAAAATATTTCCATTATGCACAGTTTTCAGGTTTGCTCTTGGTTGCTTTGAACTTTTCCAAATACTGCACAGGTGGACAGAATAACCCTCCAGCCAGGCCTGAGGTCTTCTCTGAGGGGTCATGTCGTTTCTGCAAAAGAGGGAGCCCTCCCGTTAGCGTGCAGAGCGAGACGCAGCCATGCCGGCAGGTCCAGCGATGCCGCCACCCGCTCCCCACCACGTCTGCCCCGATGTGCCCTGGCCTGAGACCCTCCGACACCTTCTAGGTGGATTCTGTAGCATCAGAAGCGTGTCAGATCTGTCGGCACTGCCATGCCCACCCTGTCCCACCCACACGGTGCTAGCCTGGCACTGAGCACTTAGATGGCTCATTCGGAATCTGCTGAATTTACTTCTCTCCGTTTCCGTCCTCAGGCTTATGCTCATCCACCAGGAGATGGCGTCTGAAGTTTGATTTAATCTTCATCTGGACCACAGGTACAGCCCTCTCTCCACCAGGACCCTCCTCAGGTGTTGGGGTGCTGGCAGGTCACCGGGGCTTCAGTTCAGGTGGCCCTGTTCTCACCCTGGCTCTCTGCAGAGGCTCTACACGGGGGCCACTCCTGGGGACCCTCTCTAAGGCTGACGATGTCTGGTTTGAGTGTCTAAGTGGGGTCCTTGGCTTACCCGATTCAGAAACACATGGCACGCTTGTCTACAAATGCTTTTCCCACTACTGAGTCAGAAATGCTGGGGCGGGGCCAGGAGTGCATGTTAGCAAGCACCCCAGGTGATCCTAACGGACACTAAGGCTTGCCAGCCTTTGTCAGATTAATACATACTGGTTCTGAGTGTTTGTTCCTTAGAATCGTCCGCTGGAAATAAGCTTGTCTACACTAGGCACGTGCAGAGACTGGAAAGTGGACTGTGAAAAGGGTCAGGAAGTGGGCAGTGGGTGGCATGCTGCACCCACTGCAGGGGCCGTTCACACCGTAGCCCGTGGGAATGACGTGTCCTGGCTTGTTCAGTGCACAGACTACACGGCTGTACCTGGCAGCTCTGCCCAGACCTCTGGCCTGCTGATACTATTAGGACATTGCACATCCTGTGGTGGGACAGCCCACGGCACCCTGGCCAAGCAGGCTATACAGCTATCCTCACAGCCTTTGTGTCTGCCAGAGCCAGGCTGTCTGCTAGACCAAAGGATGCTTCTGTGTCCCTGGGGAGACAGGCCTGGCCCCTCTCTCTGAGACTGGCGGACGCTGCTGCAGGGGTCCTGGAGGGTGGTCTCTTCTTACCTGCAAGCTGCACTTGGTGGGGCAGCCTCCTCTTAGAAGCGGGAGGTGAAGTTCCTGAGGCTGTTGGCCCCTCCTAAGGTTCCCAGGATGCTCCTGTCGAAACCTTGCTGCAAGGAGACAGACGGCCACCGTGTGAAACACCCTGGGACCCAGAGTGGCCTGGGGCTCGAGCCACAGCCCTCGGAACACGCTGCAGGTGTGTGTCAGGGTCAAAATGGGCCTAAGTAAATGGGTCACCAAACACAAGGCCGTCAACCCCGTGAGTCAGTGAGAAGTGTCGGGATGCCCACCAGCCCGTGGGAAGGTGCGTCCTGCCTTTGCAGAAGTCCGATCGAGGCGTGAGGATTTCAGCGAGCACACATCACTCTTTAAACAGAACAACAGCCGACTTCAGCTTGGAAGTCTGTTCGTTGCCCTTCTCTCTGTCACTGCCTTTTTCTGTTTTGTTTGTTAAATCCTGACACTTGGCAGGCAGGACGCGGCCAGCGTTTCCCGAACAGTGAGCAGGGCTGGCACAGGCAGCAGGTGCGCTGCAGGCTCTGTGGCCTGTGCCCCTGACCTGCTGTCCTCCTGCAGCCGTGCTTGGGCGCGCCCGTCTCCTGCCGCTCAGGCCCGTCCGCTCTCTCGTCCCCCTTACGCTCCAGCCCCTTCTCCGCCCACTCCCTCTCATGTCACGACAGAGATGCTCAGGCTTCCTGACATCAAACAGCTGTCGTTTTACCCGTCCTTGTGTCTCCCGTATTTCTGGGCCAAACTGCGGTGAATGGGTCCCCGCCCCACACACAAGCCTCCCCCACGCAACAGGCCCTGTGGGGTCCCTGGTCTGTGTCAGCAGTGCTTTCGGAGGGCGTGGGAGGCTTCCTGGGTTATGTCGTCCATGTCCCCTGAGGACCCCTGGGCACCACTGCCCACCCTTCCTTAGCACGTTCCCCGTCCCACGCGGTCCAGCCCCGTCCTGGCCACCTCACACAGCTCCTCCTGTTCCCCGCCCCCTCTCTCCTCGACCCCCAGGTGAGGGTCTCCTCCACGACTTTCCATAGACTTGCCCTGCGATTGTCTGGCTTGTTTCTCTGTCTGGACAATGTTCCATTCTGGGTGGCAGCCTGGCCTGGTTCCCCAGGTCCCACACCCGGGCCCCAATCCCACGCTTCAGCCTTTACCTCTGCAAATCGCCCCCCTACAGCCCACTCTGTTCTGTGACTGTAACCAGTGTCCAAGCAGAGGCTTGAGCACTGTCAGCCCCATATTCTGTGTCTCCTGCCTTTTGCCCCCATTGAAGAAATGGCTGATGCAGGAGTGGGAGAGAAGAGTTGGTGTGAAGAGATTCCATAAAGCGAGACCCGAGGTAGGACCGCGGGCGGAGAGAAGGCAGGTGTCGGGGTCAGCCCTGGACGCGCCCCACAGCCCCAGGGTCTCTCCGTCCCCTTGGTCCCCACACTGGTGTGGGGGGAGTCTTTTTAGTGTTGCTTTCATCACGAAACCCTACTCTCAAAACCCCTACTGGTTCCCCAGTGCCAAAGGCAAACCCTCAAGCTCTTTGGTCTGAAGTTGAAGGGGTCAGTAATCCAGCCCAAACCTAGCTCTCCAGCCAGCGTGCACGTCACGCCCCAAATGAACCAAGTGCCTCTGTCTGCCCTGCTGCTCTGTTTGCTCCTGGAGGCTCCCACCCCAGGCCTCCGATATGCGACCCTGATTCCCTCTGCCCTCCATGCGCTCAGCACCCCTGGAGGTCCCGACAGATGCCCTCAGAGGCTGATCTCCTCAGCGTCCTGCACGTGTGTCTCAGTTCTGGCTCTGTGGGGGGGTGGGGGGGTGGGGGGTGGGGGGGGAAGGGGGCACCCTGCCCGTTCCTTCTCTGTCCACTTGGACTTGGCTCACGCAGGGAAAGTGGGGGGGAGCCTCCCATCAGGCTTAGGGCGTGGCCTTACCTGTCTGAGGATACTCTGCAGCTCCTTGCTGGACCACATGTCAGACAGGAGGAGCCGGGCAGCTTCTGAGGCCTTGGAGGATGCGCTGGGCAGGTGGGAAGGTCATTTGTGGGTGAGGTTCTGGGCCCTCCTCCCTCCCACCCTCCCCTCCAGGTACCGGAGCCATCTTCAGCCTGGGGCTGGTCACTCTCCACGTAGGGGACAACCCCATGCCCCTGCCACCTGCAGGAACCCCGGGACTCCTCGGGGGCCATGGGGGGCTCTACTCTCCATTCTGCCCCCCGGCCCTTGTCCTGGGAGGATGGAGCCCCAGGAACAGAAGGAAGCTCCCACCCGCGGGGTCTGCCTCTCTGGCCTCCGGCGACCCGCTGAGGACTCAGTGCCCGCCAGGGGCCCTGGCAGAGAAGTGCGCTGCCCTGAGGCCTGGCTGCTGGAGCCTTGGCTCCCAGGTGCTCTGGGCTTCTGGGGTCAATCCTCCCGGCCACCCGAGGCCCCACTGCAGCCCACGTTTGCGCCTTCTCAGAGAGTTGCAGGGTGGCCTGCTTTGCAGGGCTGGGGGCTGCGCTGGGGGCCAGGGGCCGGCCCTTTCTGCCCACCTGTTGCGACACAGGTTGATGACGTTGTTGATCATGCCGCTGGAGAAGTACTGCCTGGCCATCTGCGGCTGCGACGTCAGCAGATTCCTGACCGTGTAGCAGACCGAGGACAAGATGTCTTCTGAGTTGCTGGTGTTGCCAGTGTGACTGGTGAGGAGCCTGGCCACTTCGGGGAACACCTGGTTCCCTGGGGGGGGAAGGAGTGGAATGCATGGGGTCAGATGCCCGAGGGAGGGGGCCACAGTCCCGGACGGCCGTCAGAGGGGCTCCGAGCAAGGTGGCCGCTCGAGGCCTGGGGCCCAGATGCGACCTCACACACCTGCTGTCCATCCCAGGGGACCTGCCCCTTTGTACCTCTGAGCTTCCCCTCCCAAATGGTTAGGGGGTGACCCCAGGGAATGGTTAGGGGGTGACCTTCCAGCAGCCTCTGGAAGCTGGGGGTCTGCTGGAAGTCCTGTCTAGAGGGCGGGGTGGGCTGGCGCCGTGTGGCACTCACCCATCACTCTGTGCAGTGCCGGGTGGCGGGACATGTTGCTGAGCAGGGAGGCTCCGGACCGCACCACGTCGGAGTTGCCAGATTGCAGGAGGCGAGCGATTTGTGGCAAGCCTTTTTCCTTGAGCCCGATCAACTGGCTCATGCCACTGGACATCTGGACAGAAGGACCGAATGAGGACGCAGCCTGTGGCTCCTCAGGCCCAGTGGCAGGGGGGAGGGGCCAAGGGTCCCACACAGAGAGACCCCCCACTTTTCCTCCCTCACAGGGCGGCATGGGGCAGCTGGGGACACAGGGCGGGCGGGGGGTAGGGGTGGGGGAGAGGTGCAGGCGTGAGGGCCCCGGCTCACCAGCCCCTTGCTGGCGGTGAGGTTCTGCAGGGCCCCTGCACAGGCCTCCAGCGTGGCGTCCTTCTTGCTTTTGCCCATGAGGTTTAGGTAGGTGCGGATGGCGTCCGAGTGGTACAGCCAGCTGCTGCCCTTGGGATTGGTCTCTTCCTCCGGGAGGGGGCAGTCGTAGTTGTTGTTCTGAGGACAGAAGGCAGGTCACCAGGGAGCCTCTGAAGGGACGGCACCCAAGCAAGCTCCTGGCTCCTGGAAGCGGGGCCAAGGAAGCAGCCGCCTGCAGCCCCTTTTCTCACTGAGGCAGCGAGAGTGACTGACGGACCGGCTGTGTCCAAGGGACAGGGAGCCGCTCGGTCTCTTGGGGATTGCGTCCAGCCTCTGCTCAAAGCTTCCAGCTGCGTGAGGCTGCTTTCGGGTCTCACAGCACGATGCTTCCCGCCCCCCACAGCCCTGAGTCAGAGCCTGACCCCCCCCCCTGGGCCCACAGGGGTGGTCCAGGGCCTGGTCTGCCCAGCTGTGCCCGTGGAGGAAGCCGGCCTTCTGTCTCTCCACCCTGCACCTTCTGCTTCTGGGGGAACCCGGGAGGCTCAGGAAGCAGAGGAAACCAGAGAGAGGATTAGACACATGGCTCCCCCAAACCCTCAGGAGTAAAGGGGACAGTGGGGACTCCTTAGCAGTTACATGGGATGGAGGAATGAGGCCTGCAGGGAGCTGGACCTGGGGCCCCCGGGGTGGGTCCCAACACACAGATTCCTTGTCTACACGGCCGTCTGCCCAGCTCCCAGAGGGCAGTCGGTTCCCCAGGCCAAGGCTGGGACCTGGCCTTGGCCCCTGGGGCTGCTTCCAGGCTTGAGCCTGGCGGGCTGGGGTCTGCTCACCATCATCTTGTCGCTCTTGTTGCTGAAGCAGCCAGTGGAGGACTTCTCCGTGTAGGCATTACGGGTGTTGTACTCCAGCTGGCGGTAGCGGGTGGGCACTTCCGCGTCCAGGCGGTATGAGAGGTTGTGTAGGACACACATGCAGTTCTCCACGGACTGGGGGACAAGCAGGGCATGTGCCTGAGAAGCTGCCCGGCCTCAGGCTCCAGGCCCACTCCCTGCCCCCACTCATGGAGGGGCAAGCACGTCCGACTGCCCTGGAGGCCCTGAGCACAAGCCCCCACCACAGACCAGAACAATCGCCTAGGGCTGTGTCCCGGAACCTGGAGTGGAATCCAGTCCCATCATTTCCTGCCTGTGTGAGCCGAGGGGCTGGCTCTACCTTTCTGGGCCTCAGGCTCCCCGGCTGTAAAATGGGGCTGAAGTCACCCACTTCTGGACAACGGGAAGATTATACATCAAAGTACCTATCATGGAGCCTAGCACTTAGTAGGACAACAGACAGAGGTGAGTTTCCACTGTTACGGCCAACGTGCCCGTGGTCAGACTGGGCTGCCGAGGACATGCCTTCCGGCCTGGCACACCCACCTTCAGGAGCAGCCCTGATGTCTGCAGGTTCAAAAGCCATCAAGCCCCATGTCCCCACCCGTCCCTCTTTTCGTGGCTGGTCCCCAGCCTCCAACACCAAGGTGCCATCCCATGTGTACACGAACAGGAGAACTCCCCAGTGCCACGGCAGCTGCTCCCCGAGGCCCGCCGTTTCCCTCTAGGGGACCAGCCGGGGGTTTGCCCTGCTAACGATGTTGGGTCCTGCGGGCATCTGCCTCCCAGGGTCCGGTTACACAAGGATGGGGGTTCCCTCCAGAGAGGAAAGGCAGGACACCCACTGGGACCAGGCTGAGCAGCCAGGGGACAGGCGCTCACCTTGTCGTCACAGCGGCTGGCTGCCACACAGTTCTGGACGTAGGCCATGAGGGCATCGATGAGCCCCGTGTAGTTTCGCATGGTCTGCCGTCCGGCGTCGGCGGAGCTCAGGTTCCTGAGGGAGGGCAGAGAGGGCAGGGGTGAGGGGTGGGGGACATGCAGGGGACAGCAGGTGGGAAAGAAGGGGCAGAGGGGACCAGTGGAGGTTGGAGGTGTGGGCGGAGGCAGAGGAAAGGAAGGACGAGGGCTACAGGAATAAGAAATGACGAATGCGAAGGACAAAGCACGCAGCCAGTGCTGGCAGCCCTGACCAGGGCTGGGGGCGGGGGGCGTCTGGCTGGAACTCAGCTCTTTCTTTTCACCTTTCTATCTGCCTGCTGAGTCCACCAGGCATAACTTTATGTCTCTCAGTGGCTCCAGTGCAGCTGGCAGCCCAGGCGTACGCCTGCCCTCGTGGGCACTTGTGGGACAGGAGCCGGAAGCTCCTGCCTGCCCCAGCTCTGTCTGTGGGAGCCAGGGCTGGGTGCTGGATCTGGGAGAGCAGCCCGGGGGCCCCCTCCCCAGGGGAGCTGGGTTCTCCCCACAGCAGCCTGGGCCCCTGGGCCTGGGCAGCCCTGCAGTCCCATAAAGTCCTGAATTAGCCTGGCTTTTCATCTCCCCGGCCTCCCTGTTTTCCGAGGTTGTGCGGGAGGCAGAGACCCGTGCCAACTGCACCCCATCCTGGGGAGGGCTCCCAGGATGTGGGGAAGACGAACCCCTTGGAGCCAGGTGTGACCCCAGAGGGATTTGCCCCACCTCAGGACCAGCACCCCTCCCAGCCTGGAAACCTGTCCTGGAATGAGCACCCAGCCCAAGCCCGCCCCACCCCCAGGGGCTTCGCCACACCCTGGTGAGGAACTCCGATGCTGGGCAAAGCAGTGCCATCCTCAGCCAGTGACTGTGGGAAAGGGTTTTAGCCCCACAGCCGGGAAGTGACTCATTAGCAGCCAGTCCATGGACTTTTTGTCCAAAAGCACGCTCTTCAAGACGGTACAAGAAATGCATGGTTTCGGGGGTGGAAGGTGGGGGGGAGGGGAATGGTTGAACCAGTTTGGATACTCAGATCCAGGTGTCTCCTCTCTTAGATCCCTAAGGAAGTCTGCTCGGTCCTCAGAGGAGGTAGCGGGGGTCCCCCACGGAGGAGCTTCATCCAGACCCTGGGAATCAGGCCTGTGGGGCCGCCGAGGGCCAGCTGTACTGACAGGCTTTGCCCTGGCCCCACTGGGGCTGAGTGGGCGCTGCCTGGGGAAGGGAGGGCCTAGGGCTGGGCGAAAAGACCCCGCACGTCCTCTGCACTCACCTCAGGCAGCCTGTGGCGTTGAAGAAGACCTCGGGGTCCACAGTTTCCCGGGCCATGTTTCTGTTGCCGTCACAGTAGCCGGAGAAGGGGATGATGACACGGTCGGCCAGGACTGGCAAGGCATCGGCAATGAGCTCCTCCTTCAGCTCGTCGGTGGAAGACAGGTTCCAGAGCAGCCCTGGCAGGGGTTGGCACATGCCGGGCTCAGCAGGACCCTGGGGCCGAGGGGTCACCCAGCCCGCGCTAGCCAAGGAGCCTACGGAAATGCCGCCTGCCAGCCAGCCCTGGACTATCAAATGTACTGTCTCGTCGTTTCCGGAGCCCATTTCCCGGGGTCTCAACCAGACTGCAGGTTCTCCGGGGGCAGGGAGCATCTAGAGCTGTCTACTGAGGTCAAAATCACACCCATGGATGGTGATCAGAAAACAGGGACTGATCAATGGTTTTCAATATGAATTTTCGTGCTCAAAATCTCCTAATGGCCTCTATTTTCCACCTGAAATTCACTCTAGAAATACCATCACTGTTGTTCGGTCCATGATGTCGTCTTCCCCATCCACTCGAGGGCCCTAGTGACTGAGCACTTAGCATGCTCGGTGGACGCAGGTTAGGTGCCCAAGACCAGCTGCACCCTGCCCCTTCAGCCCTGCTCTTTCCTCTTCACCTGAAAACCCAGGGTCTGCTGGAGATGGATCCTGCATGGACACCAGCCCTCCACCGCTTGACCAGTATCCTCCAGAGGACTTTGATCCCTTGTGGACACGCACCATGCCCAGGGTCACCATGTGGACACCATGAACTTGGCCACGCCGGTGCCCTGGCCGCCTGGGACATTAGCCTGAGGCCAGCTCTGCACCTGAGCCCAGCCCAGCCCCAGGGACTGCCCATCCCCTGTCTGGGGCCGCGGCCCCCTGCCACCGGCTGTCTGTGCTGGGCTCCCTACCGGTCAGCTGTTTCTGGATCTCGGTGCTCCCGCTTCTCCTCAGGAGGCTGACGGCCTCACGGATCCCGCCCTGCCTCCGGGTCTCCAGCTTGTTGGTGCTGCTCCGGAAGACCAGGTTCCGCAGGGCCCCTGCCGCGGCCTGCTGCACGTTCTGGTTGGGGCTACGCAGGAGGTCCACCAGCTTGCAGATGCCCCCCAGCTGGTAAACCTGCGGACACAGTCAGGGAGGTGAGGCCCCGCCAACCACTCTCAGGCCAAACAGTCGGCTTTCAGTTCCGAAACATCCGGGCCAAGCCGAACAAACGAGCAGTGTGACCTACCATAACTGACCAGATCAGAAGCCAAGACGGTGAGGACTCAGACCCCAACCCCCCAGATCCTAGTGGAGACCCTCTGGGGGGCACTCCTGCCCTCAAGCCCTACCTCCCTCCTCCGGGTGAGGCCCAGATGAGACAAAAGGTATAAGTACACATGAAGATCTTAAAGCAGGACAGACATAGGGGACCCCCGTCCCCACAGGAGCCCTTTCCCCTATGGTAGAAACCTCAGTTCAGACGAGTCCTGGGTCTCTAGGAAACTCATTTACAGCCCTACATCCCTGGGCTGAACTGCAGAGCCCAGTGGGTGCGCCCTGCCAGCCAAGCTCGGGAGGCAGGGACAAACCCTGATCTCCACATAGGTGCCAGGCGAGAGAGGGTCATGATTCAGGACAGACAGACAGACAACAAGGGGTTGAGGGAGTGGGTGTGGGGTGAGAGGGGACAACTGCAAATACCCCACCTCTACATGCAGGGTCAGGCCCCACCCAGGCCCTTAGGGACGGGGAGCATGTGCAGCCGGGTACCTGCTGCTTGGCCGATTCATCCTGGAAGCAGGTGTGCTGGATGTAATAGGCCCCGATGGCCTGGTACTTCTCGTCCTGGGAGCTCAGGTACTGCACGGCCTTGGGGATGGTGAGCCCACTGCACTCGATGTCTTCACTGCAGATCCTGCCAAATGGGCCATGGGGGTGGGTTCTAGGGGCTCAGAGCTCCCCCCTGCACATCCAGGCTGCTGCAGTCTCACCTGCCCTCCAGAGAGCCAGGACAAGGCAGCCCAGGCCCTCCTGGAGAACGGCGCTGTGGAACAGCTCCTCCAGGGAGGAAAATGGCTCACCCCACGATGAATACTCAGTGACGAGACCCTCGTCATGGGCCAGTGTCCAAGCAGGTAAGTTACCTCTGCACTGAGAAACCACACTGCCCTGTTCTCAAGGGGACGCTCCCCACCCACACTGCCATTTCTCACATCTGTGCCTGGTATTGGGAAAATGGGAGACAATGTGAGCCTGTCCATCCATCTAGCCACACTTCCACCATCCATCCACCATCCATATGTATCCATCATCCATCCATCATCCATCGATCTCTCCTTCTCTCCATTCCCAAGTCTAGCTAATTCTTCTTGCACAAAGTTCTTGCATCTATTCCTTCTTTCTGTCCTTGGGGCCACTGCTTTCCTTCTGATCATGACCCCTCTCCTGGAGGCTGCAGTATGAGACCCCCACAACTGGCTCTCTTCTCCCAGCTCCCCCATCCAATGCCTTTTATCAAATTAGCAGTCCGAACACCCTGTTCGCTGTGTTGTTCCCATGAGGGGCTTCGCCGTGCTGCAGGGTCAAGTTCAAACTGCTTAGACTGATATCCAAGGGCATGTGTTAGGTGGAACCATATGAAATGGCTGACAGTCAACCATTTTTGAGCCAAAAGCCCAGGAAACCCATGTTTTAACCTAAGTGTCTGGCCCTGCTATGCTTGACTTCCCAGCCCCTGTGAGGGTCTCTTCCAGCAGGACGGTGCCCACACAGTGCCCCTTTCCCAGGAGGGCACGTTCCTTCACTCTTTCAGAAAACGGATCGAGATGCTGAAGACCAGAAGTTCTCAAAGTCTAGCATGAATCACAGCCCCCTGCAGGGCTCATGACAACACACAGCGTCGGGCCCTCTCCTGAGTCAGCAGGTCTGGGTGGGGCCTGAGAACGAGCATGTCTCACGTGTTCCCAGGAGACTGCTGCTGGTCCAGGAATGAACGCACTTTGAGCACCGCTGGCCTAGCGAAGCTTCTCTACTTAGCCTCCCTCTGCTCATGACCTGTGACTCTTCAAAACCTACGTACGCAGCACATGTTTTAGTGTTTGGGTTCTTCAGCCCCTTCACACTGAAAACGTCCCCAGGTAAGGACAAGTAAAGCCCTGGGGACAGTGGCTATGTCTTTCCCAACTCAGGAGCGCCCTCCCTCCAGTGCAGCCAGGCTGCTGGTCTCCTCCCACCCCGACCCACACCTGAGCCCCCCGGGCCCAGCAGCACTCACTTGGAGCTGGCCCTTGAGTGGCCAAAGGACATGTCCTTGTTGCAGGAGATGGGTGGGACATACACGGGCTCCTGCTTGGAGGTGCAGGAGGGCGGGCGCATGGGGCACTTCTTGGTGGCCTTCTGCCCACTGCACGTGCTGTAGAAGCTGTAGCGGTTCTGGGTGGTCTTGTGGCCCTTGCTGCCCAGCGTGCCCTTGCGCAGGGTGCCCCGGGGGTCGCAGTACAGGTCCGGCTCGCTGCGGCTGGCCTTGATCTTCTGCATGAAGCAGATGTCACTGCCCGCGCCCAGGGTGCTGCAGACGCCGCGGGGGTACTGGCGGCCCCAGTTGTCCATCTGGCTGTAGGAGCTGAAGCGCCGGTGGTCAGCCTCACGCTTGAGGGTCCCATTGTAGATCTGGCCGGAGAGAGGGAGAAAGGCTCAGCGGAGAGTCCTGACCGAGGCCGGAACCCCGGAAGGTTTGGAGGAGACGGCATGTTGGTCCCTTTCTGATACGTCCTGTTTCAAACGGTAGGTTGTGCCCCGTTATGGATTATGAATCAATTGATCAGACTGGAACCATCATTTAAAAAAAAAACAGACTAGAATAATACCAACTGGAATATAAAATGTCAGCGGTCAGAGTTCCATGCAGGTGGTAAAGATGTGTGGTGTCAGGAAGCAGTGTGTGGGTACCAGGCTGTAAAATGTATTTCTCACTGTGGGGTGCAGTTTGGCCGCACAGATCTGGTCCCACACGGGTGCATCTGGGAGGGGACCCGAGGCTCTGAGAGGACAGGACCCTTCCCACAGTCATGTGGTGCTGGAAGGGCAGCAACAGGACCCGAGCCCGCACCCCCAAGCCCTCGCCCTGCTGTCCTGGGCCGTTCCCAGACACCAGCGGCCTCAGCACTGTGACATGGTGGCCTTCATGGGCCACTGCCCACAGTGTGGGTGACTTCCTATCCTGGCCAGCAGTTCTCCACTGTCACCTCAGCTGAATGCCTCATCCTGCAAGAATCACATGGGAACAGCCCCTAGGGGGCCCCTCAAAGGCCAAATGGGGAATCCTCCTGATCCTGGGCTTTCTGCTAGGCCCCTGCACACACGCAGGCAGGCTGCGGCTGCAGGCTGGGGTGCTGGTTCCCCGGGCTTTGTTGTCAGGCTTGCAGTGGGTGGGGGAGCCTGGGCAGAGGCTCAATCCAACAGGAAAACATACAACAACCAGGCCCCCCAGGGCCCCGTGAGCCCACCTGGGGAGCCAGCCTCCCTGGGAAGAGCCGCAAAGCTGGAGGTGTGGTGGGAACGAGCTGGGAACAGAGCTGTGGGCCTGCCTGCTCCAACTTGTCCTGAGACGAGAGGATCAACATGGAGCCTGATGAAATGTCTGTACACAGGGGCCAGCTTGGGACTCAGCTCTGCAGCAGCCCGAGCCTGCCTGCCCCACCCAGTGAGCAAGTGCGTGTGTAGGGAGGTCCTTAGGTGGCGGGGGCAGTGCCTCCACACCGGAGCTACCACACAAGGCTGGGGAGGGGCCAGCTGCTGGCCAGGTCCCCTTGCTTCTCTGCAGGGAGAGCCTTAGAGGCAGGAAACCTGGGGGCCATGCTCCAGTGAGAAGTGGCCCCCAGACTCAGAGCCACAAACCATTCGCTTTGGCAACGGTGCTCCCGCCACCTCCACCCACGCACCCAGTGGTGCAGGCACAGTTTTCTTCCCCAAACTGGGTCAAACCAACCTCCCTGAAGGGAACGGGGGTGTGGGTGTGGGGAGGCAAGAATGAACAGTAACAGGCAGAGGGGAGGGAGCGGGACAGTTTTGTGAGCGTTTGGCCATGGAATGCGTGCCTTGCAGATAACACACAAAATATGCAATTAGGCCTCCCCTGCTTTCAGTCAGTTGGACACACCCCCTCGCCTCCATGCTCTGGGGGAGGGAGGTGACGATGACACCGGGGAGGGAAAGCTGGTTACTCCCAAACAGGACAGTGGCTAAGCCTTAAATGGAAACGCAACAAGCAGCTCCCTTGTTCTGGGGAATGACACCCCCGGTTGTCATCTCAGCCGCCTGATGAGGCATCCAAGACCTCATCCTGGCTCAAATCCCGGGAAAATGTGATCACGCTGATTGCACCTCTCAGAGGATTTGGACTTTCTGTCCTGTGCTGGGGAAAGGGCAGCGGGCAGCCCTGCCCTCGGGGACGAGGACAGTGCTGGCTGCAGCCACAGGGGCAGGTAGAGACGTCCCTGGGGACTGCATTTCCCAGCACCCCATCAGCCACACTCCAGCGGTGTCACCCAGTCTTGGGGACCCCACCCCAGCTCTGTGTCTCGGCTGCTGGTGGGTTGTGTTGGCTGGTGGTGGCAGAGGGCAGCTGGGCACGACTTGGTCCCATCATCGTGACTCTGCTGTCACTCTGACCAGTGGGAGCGGAGATTCCCCTCAGCCAGGCCCTTTCCCTTCCAGGGCTCAGGCGAGCAGGCTGCCGCCAGCCCTCCCTGCACAGATGGCTGTGTCCGAGCTGAAGTGTGGGACCGTTCCTCTTTTTCCGATCAGGCTGAAATGGCCGTGCCATCTTGGGACTATTGGCACACCCCTCGAGCTCCCTGGGCTGAGACATCTGCAGCAGAGGGAGACTCAGTGGTCAGAACATGGGCTCTGGAGCCAGACCGTGGCTGAGCTCTGGCCGTGACCCTGGACCAACGAGTGGCCTTGGGTAAGTTACTTAAACCCAATGTGCCTCAGTTTCCTCATCTGTCAAGCCAGAGTAATAACTGTGCCCAGTGTCTAGCGCTGTTGGGAGAACCAGCGAAGCATTTAGGACAGCGCCTGCTGGGTATCTTCAGTGGGTACATCTGGCTGCCACCAGGAATGCTTGAGGGTTTTATGCAGCCGAAGCTACAACCAGGTGGGCACAGGAGGGGGATGAACCCTGAAGCCAGGGCAGCCCAGGAAAGGGGTCCACACTGGTATTTAGTGCCCATGATGGTGGCACCCCATGGCCTCAGAACACCAGGCGTGCGGTCCGTCCAGACAGCGCACCCCAGCGAAGCCAGGCTTCCTGGTGGAAGGCAGTGGTGCTTCTTGCTGTGGGCGCGTCAGCAATGGGGGCAGGACGCCTCCACTGTGCAGGACGCCTCAGGCACCGCGCGGTGCTTCGTGTCCCTGGCCCCGGGCCCTACGTGTCGGCGATGCCTCACCGTCATTGTGACTAGTGAGAATGCCCCCCACTCTTCCAGACACTCCCTTCCAGGTCCTGCGAGCAGCTGCAGCTGGAATGGAATGCACAGGCGGCGTGCACACACGTGTCCACGGCAGGTGGGAGAGCTTTGCCGGCAGTGCCGGTCCCAGGCACCCCCCCCCCCCCCCCCCCCCCCGCACATTCAGATAGTGATCTGCTGGCAGCACCCTCCCTTTGAATACAAGGACAGTGAGACACACACACACACACACACACACACACGCTTTGTCTGGTTATCTCAAGCTTCCTTGGGAAACTCCCACCTCAGGGAGGATGATCCACAGTCAGAACATTCCAGAAACCCGACTTCCTGGGAGTGGAGCTGACGCCTCACCCAGAAAGCTGGCTGGGCTGGACAGGGAGGGGGAACAACGGGGGTCTTGGGGGGACAGTCGGACCCATCTTCCAAGGTAGGCCACAGGGGCCCTCTCAGCAGGGAGCCCCTCCCAGCCCGGCTCTGCTCCGCTCCTCTTCTGCTAATGACGTGGACCTGTGACTCACCCCTCTTTCTGCCCTTCTCCCTTCCTTCTTGGACAAGGGTAGAATTTTACCCCCTCCCCAGTGAATGCTCCCCAGCCAAACGTCATCTTCTCTCCCTGCTCCTACTAAGTCAGGAAGCTCTCAGAGGCCAACTCCTCATTTTGCAGAAAAGGAGACAGTCCTAGAAGGTGACCAGAGCAAAGCACAGCAGCGTAAGCCCAAGATCCAGGGTCTGAAAGAGCGGATACAGTCAGTTTCCCTGCGAGTCCTCCCCCAGCTGTAAGAGCCCAAGGTCATCGGCCAGGACAGTGACTAACCCTGCAGGAAGAGAGGGTGTCCTTTTGTCTTCCCATCTGAGACTCTCTGACTCCACCCTTTCCCCTCCCTCAGCCCAGACTGTGGTCTGGCTCTCCCGGGTCTCCAATGGACAGCTTCTGTGCCTCCCACCAGCCCCACCCAGCCCTCAGGGCCCTGGCACCTGCCCGGTGGTGCCAGCACCCTGACATCCTCAGACAAAGCTTTCATTAGCCCTTGCCTGCTCGAGAGCCTACCGTGTCTCTGCTACCACAAGACCAAGGCACTGGCCCGGCCCCACCCAGCCCTCCTGTCGCCTCCCCGCTCCCCAGTACAGCTTTCATGCATCCCTGTGACATCAGCCACCTCCCGGCCTCCTTCCTGCCTCTGTGCAGACTCTCCTCCATCTTGGAGAGCTTTCCTTTCTCCATCCTCTCAAACCCTGCATTTCTCCAGGCCTCTTCTCCACTGGTCAGCTCTATAAAGCCTGCTCGGACCCCCTACCCCACCCCAGACACGTTCTCCGGGTATCTACGGATGACCTCACCCCCAGCCGCCTGTGGTCTTGGGTGCTCTTCCGTTGCTAATGTCACTCTCTGTCATTGTCCCAAGCTGTCCAGGCGGAGGCCCTTCCCTGTGCCCACAACAGGGCTGGGCTCACAGCCAGTGCTCAGTACAAAGGAATCTGTGCTGGGGGTGGAGAGTCAGGCTGCTGAACGGCATGCGCTGCCCTGGACCCTGTGGGCACCAGAGAGCCTCCGTCCACTCTGAGCTGCTAGGAAGGCGGGGTGCTGTACACAGGGTGACCCAGTCAGGGAGGGGGCCCCCATGGGATCAGGCTCCGATGGCCCACGATTCTTCCTTTTACCCCTTGGGCGATGAATGGGGTAATCGCAGCTGGCAGGCCACGTCCAGAGCCTTCCTCCAGCTCTGGCTGACCAGATGGAAGTTGCCTGGCTCCTCTGCAGCCAAGGAGCTGGGCGGGCCAAGATGAAAAGACTGTCTGGGTGCCCGGCTATTAGCCCATTTGAAACCAAGCATCTGCCAGCAAGGTGGGGCTGGCCAAACCGGCTCTCCAGGGGGCGCACCCTGCTCCTCCCTGCCCGGTCACACCCAGGAAAGTGCCCAAGAGTCATCTCCAGTGCCCTTCTCAGGAGAGCGAGTGACACAGCGTCCCAGGGTCCTCGTGTCTCTGAGGCCTGGGGAGGGCTCTCCTGAGAAGGGACCTGACTGGGAACGCCTTGGGGACAGGTCTCATTGGCCACTTCCCTCGAACCTGCTGCTCCCAACCCAGCACCTGTGACACGGAGCAACTCGCATCTTCCTGGGATTTGGGTCAGGCCTGGGCACAGCTGGCCAGTCACAAGGTGGCAAGGGGCCCTTTGCACACAGCTGGCAGCTCGGCTCCACCCTCTCTCCATGGGTCTGGACAGCACAGGTTGCCTCCCAGAAAGGGCTGCCCAGGAGGGAGCTCTCCCCAGGGACAGGGGTAGCTGCTTGCGCAGCAGTTTGAGGCAGCGTGGGAGCCACAGGGCCTGAGTCACCAGAGCTGGAGGGACGTGCCGGTCCCTGCCTCCTCCTGGGCACTGCTCCCTCTCTGGCGAGGTGCAGGGGTCCCACCCTGGGCTGGCCCTCCTTTCTTTCCCTAACACATGGCTTTGTGTAGAGCATGGAGGACAGAACAGTTCCACTGCTCAAAGGCCCTGCTGCTCATTGGGCATAGAGGGCTGTCTCTGTCTCTGTCTCTGTCTCTCTGTCTCTCCCTCTCTCTCTATCTCTTTCTCTGTCTCTCCCATATACATACCTACCTATGTGGGACACACACCACTTCACTGCAGGTGGACTCAGGGAAGGAGGGGCTTTGAGCGTCTCCTGAGAACACTTTACAGGCTGGTGCTTTACAGTTTGCAAAGAGCGGCCCCCTTTCCATCTTGTTGGAGCCACACAGCAGCCTGGCCTCCTGCCTGGCCAATGAGGTGTCCATGCTCTCCGAGCATATTAAGTCCAGAGACTTGAGGCTGGGCCACGGCCACACAGTTAGGACGTGGCAGCCCCTGAACCAGGACTCAGGCTCCAGCCACCCCACTTGTCATGTCTGTCCTCCAGCCATTTGGCCACCAAAGTCTGGTCATGGGAATGAAGTCTGAACGGCTAAGAGTCTCTGCAGGGAGGGGTGCCCTCCTGCCCCCCCAGCTTCTCTGGTTCACTGATGGTCCTGACTCCTACAAACCCCTCCCCAGGGATTACAGACATGGGAGGGGCCACCCCTATGTTGGCTGAGATCACGGGAGGTCTTGGGAGACAAGAGTGGAGCAGCTCAACCGGGGGAGGCCTCTGCTGCCCGAAGTACCTCAGAACAAACCCCACAAGCCCGCCTTCATCCTTGTGGGGGGCTCCCCACTGAGGGAGGAGCTGCTTCTCTCCGCAGCTGTGTCTCTACATCCTGCTCCCCCACCCATTTGATTTTGTTTTTCAGCTGAGCTTGCTCTCCCTCCACAGAGACACGCAGGGCCTGGGGGGGAAGCTGAGCCTCTCCTAGCGAAGGGTGGGGAGAGCTCTCCCCCCCACTTGGGAAGTGCTGCCGAGCACAGTGACAAAAGGAAAACTCTCGAACCAGAAAAGAGGCACCAGAAGACCCACCCAGGGCTTTGTGGTGATGCCCTCGGAGCATCTGAGCTCTCCAGGTGGGAGAAACATCCTGACTCACTCTCCCCCGCCCCCCCAGACTGAGCTCTGCCTGGGAGGCACCCCCCACCCATGCACATCTCTGTAGCATGGCTTCCCTGACGTAAGATCGGGCCAGTGGCACGAGGACCACCGACTTACTGGTCTGAGGACAGAAGGAGCAGGTGGGGGAATGTGTACTTGGAGTAGGTTCCAAATGCCACACTAACTCGGGGGATTATTAATGGCGGGGGGGGGGTAGTTCTTCCATCGAAGATAACAGCAGGGGGGCACTTGCCTGCCACCCCAGAACCCGAGGGCCCATGCCCAAACCTGCAGGACGCTGGGGACAGGGGCTGGAGCTGAGCAAGGCTTGGCGGTCACCTGGTCCCACCGCCATTTACAGACGAGGAAACTGAGGCTGGGTCAGGTTGAACTTAGCTTGTGTTGCAACATACAGCATTTACTTACATCCTCTCCATTAGCTGTTTGAACAACTGTCTGAGGACTTCAGAGACTTGTTGATTGACTAGATTAGTCCTTGTCACGACCAAAGGGACAAAAAGGCCCCCAACAAAACTCCACTGATTTTCTTCTGAAGCGAAATAACCAGGTTTACAATTACCCTTGATTCTTCCAATCTTCCCTCTAAAGTTTCAGAGGCTCTACTTTCAGTCTGAAGAAGCTTGCTTCCTGGGAGAAGAGTGATTCCGTTCTCGATGGCCAGAGGGAAATCTGCCTCCAAACACCTCGTCAGGATGGGAGACCTCGTGCCCCAGGTCCACCCAAGCATTGGTTCCCCAGCCACAAACTCGGAGCTCTCCGCAGCCTGAACGGAAGTGACCGACGGAGACTGCGGATTGACTACGGGAAAGGAAGATGGAAGCTGGCGCCGTGTCTGTGACAGGACGGGGCTCCTTCCTGTGGACCACTGCGGGAGAGCCCGCTGCCCACTGTGCCGAGCTGGCAAAGCCCGACGCTTCCACCGGCTACACATCGCCATGGAGTCCCTCACCGCTCGCCCAGACTGCGCCTTCCCCACAAGGCCCACACAGCCAGGACGCTGCCGTGAGCTTCTGCCTCACTGGGGCAGGAGTGGGGGTGGGCCAGCGTGCGTGCTCAGCCTGAGGGCGTCATGGGCTCTGAGCCCCCACACACTGGTGGAGGAGGGCAGGGAGCTGGCAGTGTGCACCTAGCTGCCCTGCTTGGCGACCAGTCCGAAAGGAGGGCCCAGGGCTACTGTCAGAGGAAGCCCCAGGCCCCCCTCTGCACAGGGCGCCTTTCACTCCCCGTTTCAAGCTCAGCTCCCCCCGAAGCCTGTCCAGTTTCCTCCACCTGGAACCCGCCCTTGGATACCACTTGCATATATTCGTGGGGACTATGTCCTGTTCCCTGTGCAAGCCCACGGGGACATTCTCTGACTTGTCTCCTCCGAGCAAGAACGCAGGACCTGGGGTATCAGGGCTGCAAGGAGCTGGTCTGGGCCTCTGTCTAGTCTTGCCCACATTATACTCCTGGGGCCCAGCGGTCGCCTACGCCGTGATGGAGGACCCCGTCTCCAGGCCAGTGCTTCCTCCTTTTCTGCACCTTATCTCAGGTCCCCCTGAGATGCCAGAAATGAGCACAAAAGGGAGCTCCTGCAATTTAGCCCCAGCCCCGGCGGCGGGAGCTTCTCACCTGGAAGCAGAGCCCTAGTGCACGGTAGCTCGTGAAGGGGGCTCGACCCAGGGGACACCCCAGACGTAGGCGTTTGCTACCAGGTCCGCCGCAGTTTAAATACAGGGAGTGTCTCCAGGCTCTGCAAGGTGTCTGTGAAAACATGCCTGGTGCTGCTGCTGCTTTCTGGGGGCCTGGGAGCAGCTGGTCTCTGCTCACTAGCAGCTGTGCCTCTCCTCTCAGGCACATTCTGTCCCTTGGCAAGTACGATTGCTGTCTCTTCTTGTTGGGAGACAGCCTGGGGCCCTTGTGGGACCCTCCTGTCTCCCAGGGCTGGGTGGGAGTGAGTCACGAGCTGGCACGGGGACACTGAGTTGGCAAACACATCAATTGCTCGCTCCCGGGGCAGGAGGCAGGCCCGCTGGGGAGAAGGAGGCTGTGTCCACTGTCCTCCCCTCCCCTGGACTCTACAAGAACAGACAGGGGCCCAACAGGCAGCACGCGGCGTGTCTGGAAAGCGGCTGTCACAGCGGAGACCTGGGCGCTGGGGAGGTCGGCCAGGGTGTTAAGGTGGGTCGTTACTGAGCCTCTCTCCTCTTTCAAAGCTGAAGGAAATGAGGTTCTGCGTCTCTCCGTCCTATTGCAAGTGCTAGTTAGCTGCTGCTTTCCTGGTGCCCGGAGCTGCTCAGATGAGAGCAGGCACTTCCTCCCGGAAGTGGAGGTCTCAGCCGGAGGGAATGGTCTGCCAGGCCCCTGGGAGCCCACCATGCAGGCCTGGGATACGGGTCCCTGCAGCTGCTCAGAGTCAGCTCTCCAGCCACACAGAAGCATGAAAAGACGTGTTTCTTGGTTTGTAAGTAGGAAAACCCTTCAGAGCTGGAGCTGATAGAAAAAGAGACTGCGATCTTCACCCAGAAACTTTCCCTGGAAATCAAACATGTCCACTTGCCTCAGCTTCACCGAGAACAAGCCGTGTGACGGACGCCGTTTTCAGCTTTGGAACAAAGGGCTGCGCCCTCTGCTGCCTCCAGCCCTCTGTTCCCCTCACCCTGGTCTCCGCTGGCCCAGAGGAAGGCATCCAAGGGGTCCGTGGTGAGGATCCCTAGTGGGTCAGACAGCCCCCATTTCTAACCAGAAATGGCTGCAGCTGGAAGGCACTCAGCTTGGGTCCCTCACCTGGGAGAGGAGCGTGGAAGGGAGTGCACAGGTGCCCTAAGCTAGGGTTGCCAGATTTAGCAAATAAAAATATAGGATACCCAGTTATATTTGAATTTCAGAAACACAACAAATAACTTCTTAGTGTAAGTATGTCCCCATTGTTGTATTTCATCTGGCAACTCTACTCTGACTCTTGCTAGAGCTTAGAGCTGCGTGAATCCAGCCTGAGTCTAGGAAGGAAAGAAAAAGAAAAGGCCAGTCTCCTGGCCCTGAGATGGCCCTGAGATGGCCCTGAGGACAATTCAATTAAAAAGAATACAGGAAGAAAGACTTGGAGCAGTGGCGATGCTTCAGCAGTGACACCTGCACTCCATCTGTCTGTTGACCTCTGTGCTTCTCCCAGGTGAATGGCAAGTTTAGGGAGGGCAGACAGTGTCTTCATCTGTATCTGCCCAGCTCTGGGGTGGGGGGGCCCAGTGCTTTTGTGGGTACAGTGGGAGGAAACGGTCGTGACACCTCTGGGAGGCCTGTGCAGACGAGTGTGCCCTGAGCCAAGCTGGTTGCAGGAGACGGGAGGAAATCCCACCAGTGGTACCACGCCCGGAAATCCCACACACAGGGGTATCTCGCCACCGCTGCCTGGCACCTTTCCCCGCTCTCCTGGTCCCTGGGCCCCGGTCCCCTTTCGTTGGCCCAGTCCTCGGCTGCTGTGGGCCTGGGTCCAGTATGAATAACTCCATGCCCTCCTACTTCACCCTCTCTCTGCCAAAGCCACATGTGTGCTCAGCTCCCGCCGTTCCCAGAGTCTCTCCTGAACTGAGAAGACACAGGACGTGCCTCAGCAGCTGCCCTCCGTGAGTCATGTCTGAGGTCCCACCAGTGAAGGGGGAGTGAGGAGGGTGGGCCTTCGGGTGCAGGAAAGGGAAAGAGTTTTCGCTGGTGGTCAGAAAACAGCGGTGGGAGTGAATGGGGGGTCGTGGGGAACATTAGAGCGGGTGAGATTGAGTCAATCACCCGGAAGAAATGCGTACCATGGGCCAGCTGGGGTGTTCACAGTTCCTGGTGAGCGGCTTTCATAACTTGGTTACCAAGTTGGTAACACTTCAGAGGTAATGCAATGTAGTATTGGCCTGTGGGGGAAGCTCTACACGGGCATCACCATTCCCATTTCACAGATGAGAAAACTGACGCCCAGAGGAGCTAAGAGGTATATCTGGAGTCACAAAGCCAGGAGCAAACCTCCTTGTACCATCCGATGCTCCACTATCATGGACTGTGGTCCCATCCTGTCCCTCCTGGGTGTCACCTACCCCTACCCTGCACGACCAAGTCATTTCCTCCGATGCTGCCTGGTCACCACTCTTTGTGTGGAAGCCCTTCTTTCACATGTGTGCACATGTCACCCACATTCATGTCGCACCCAGGGTATCAATTCACATCAAGAATCAGAAAAACACACACAGGCAAGTAAACTTGCAGGGAGGCTGCTTAATTCTTCCCTTCCATCCTAACCCATAAGATGCATGAAAGACAAGGTCCCCGAAATTAGCCCCAACAAGTACCTAGGAGGGGAGCAATTGAGCCGACGAAGAAAGGAACATCTGACTCATGAACCACCCCCCCCAGCCCCGCCCAGGACCCCGACCATCGGGGAGACATCTGTGAGCAGCGTGAACTCAGAGCAAATGCTGCCACAGTCCTGGAGCCCCACCAGGACGGCGCCCCAGCCTCCCACGAAAAAGCAGCCCCAACCCCACCTGCACATTGCCTCTAGGGTCTCTCAAGAGTTTCCAAGAACAAAACAGACTCACGTTGAAATCTACAAACATAAATGAAAGCCGTGGACCTGGGGGTCTGGGAGAAACCCCGGCTGTCATCCAGCCCAATTGCCCTGGTTTTAGGGAACAAGGAACGTCCTGCACTGACCTGGACATAATATGGAATATCAACCGTCATTGAAACAAATCATTAATTTAAAAAAGTGCTTTTTCTCAAATGTGTCACGTGAGACAGTCAGACATCTCTAATCAGCTGCATTAAGAGCCAGCGATGACACACTGGCCCAGCAAAGGGAGCTGATCAGAGTGGGGGGGCTCATGTCAGGGGCCCTCACCTCCCTGCATCACTGCTCCTGACCACCAGTGTGGTTTCCTCCACCGTGAACCCAAACCGTCCCCACCTGGGTCCCAGGTCTCCGAGTGGAAGCACGGCTTACCGGATAGCCCCACGAGCCACTCCCCGCCTGGGACTTGGAGTAGTAGTTGCTCCTGCTGGCGGTCCCATAGCTGTTGTAACTGTCAGCCAAGCCATCGTACATGGAACCTGAGGGCAGAGGCAAGCGTTAGGACAATGCTCTTCACCCACCCTCCTCTCCGGGCATCACTCTACATCCAGGCCCTCCACGCCCCACGGGGGGACAGGCCTGAGCAGGGGAGGGGGTGATGGCCACCAGACTCCCTTTACTGCACGTCCTCTGCAGCCAGGGCCAAGGCCAGGGTCCCCACAGGCAGCTGTAGGGGGGCAGCTCGGGGAGTCTTGGCCGACCCCTCCCCCGGGGCCCTTATGGCTTCCTGCTCCTGGGGCAGGTTGACACCTCCAGGTCAGGAGCTGGCGTGGAGGACCTTGGAGCACCCACATTCCATTCCAGGGAATGACCGCTCCGCGTTCCACGAGGATATGTCCCACTCGGGGAAGACAGGTAGGCTCTTGACCTGCCAGGTCCACAGTGGCAAGGTCAGAGCCACAGAGCAGTGACAGTGGGTCTAGTTCCAAACCTCAGCCCGGCCCCCAATGACCAGGTAACCTTCCGCCCTTTCCTGCACCTGCTGGCTGCTCCGGCTGGTAAAGGGCAGCAGCTATCACCCTCAAAGGCCCCGTGGGGGTTAATGAATGTTTTCTGAGTCCTTGGAGACCCACAAATAACCGGCGCCTGGGGTGGCAGTGTCACTAGGGTCATTCGCAACAAAGTGGCCTTGAATCACAGAAAGCAGAACTGGATTTGGGCTCCTGGAGGGACCACTCCCCTCTCCCCTTTGCCGGATGGCAGAGGGGCCACTAAAGGACAATCCCTACTGTCCTTGAAACATGGTCGACAGTGACAGGCGACGGCCTTGCTCACACCAGGCCCCTCACCGAGTCTGCCTTCCCTCCGAGGCCACCACCATCCAATCTTCCCCCGTCTTTCAAAACCAAGCTCAAGACCTCGTCCCCTCCAGGAAGCCTTCCCTGACCAGCCCTACCTGGGGTGGTCTTTGCCGCCTCAAAACACACTCTCCGCTATGTGCACCCAAGTCACACCTGCCTGGTGTCCCTCCCCACCCTGGTTGCTGCACGTGGGGCGGCCATGGTGGGGACGTCCAGAGCCAAGCTTGCCCCACACACTTGTTAAACGATGGTCTCTGTGAGACCCGTGAGAGCCTCCTCAGGGGACGGGCCCTGCTTCTCCCTAAAGTGACGGTCTGACTTCAGCGTCTGAGGCCATCTAGGGGGAAGGGTTTGCTGCTGGGCTCACCTAGGACCTAAGCCCTTCCCCCACTTGCCAAGCATTTGGGTGGGGGGACTAGACTCTCTGAGCTCAGAGTAGGAGGGGCAGCCTTGGAATGTGGCAGGTGTCTCTGCCTGGTGCCACCTGCTCTGTGCAGGGTCACACAGCTCCCAGGACAGGACACTGCCCCTGAGCCCCACCCGCCAATCCTGGAGAAGCAACTGGCCGTCAGGGCCATCAGCTGTGGCCTCTGGAGCCTACAGGTGTTGAAATGGGTCTTGCTCTGGCATTTGGGCAAGTCACGTGCTCTCCTGGGCCTCAGCTTCCTCCTCCATAAAAAGACGGGATTGGCCTTTATAGACCCCAAAAGCCCCATACAGCGCCAGCGTCCCATGGGTGAGTGATTTACAGCGACATGCATGATGGTTTTCAGAGGAGCCCTTCGCTCGGATGAAGTTCATTAGAGTAAGAAGGGCAGACATCAAAGGCTGCAGCACCAGCTCCTTGGCTGCCGGCCTCAGGGTCCTCCAGGCCCGGGCCAGCCCTGACTGCCAAAGGTGCTTCCCTCCGAGCCTGTCTTACTCCCCGCTCCCTGCTGAGTGCAGGCAGCTCAGGCCACCCTTTCTCCAGACGCTGCCCCTCTGGAAAGGCCGCCTTCCTCAGGAGGAAACCAGAATCAATCCCGCGGGCTCAGACATCCAGGGGAGGGCTGGCAGCCAGCCCCAGGTACCCTCAGCCCCTAGGCGGCCGGCAGCCAGGTCTCGTCCACCTCCCCTCAGCCAGCCCACCTCTCCTGTTCCTGCCAGGGTGTGGCAGGCCCGAGTTTGTTTGGCTCTTGCCCCACGAATAATAATTTCTTGCCAAAGGGCAGGCGTGGGTCAGCCAGCTGCTTTTGGACGGAAAATCTGGAGTGGTGACAGACAAGAGAGGCAGGGAGCCCCAGGAGGCCCCCTGCTGGGACAGGCTCCCACGGGCCTCCGCCCGTTCCCAGAGGGCATCTGTCAGCAGCGATGTCACTCACCCTCTCGGTCACCAGATGAAGCATCTCCTCCCTCCACACCCCAAACCTGCCATCTCCCGCTCCCTCTCGCCCGTGCACCAGTGGGGAGTTCTCTGCCATGGAGGTGGGGGAGGGAGTGGGGGGAATGAGACCCTCTCGGGAAAGCCCTCTAATTCCCAAAGCCAGTCTCCATGTCCCAGCGGTGACTCTGGTGATGACAGGTGTGGGCTTATATCTCCCAGGTCCTGTTGGGCCGCCAGGTCCTTCCCAGGAGGCCCTGAAGGCACCTCCTAAGTTCCGTCTGAAACCGAGGCTCAGACGGCCTGACTCCCACCTGAAGCTGCTTCCTGGTGAGAGTGAGGCTGCTGCCATCACACCAGCTGGCTCTGCTGCTCTGGCAGAAGGTGGCTGTGCTTGGGCCCACGCTTGCGAGGGAGGGTAGGAGTTCAGAGACGTCACACACCTGAAGTCACACCTCGCAGAGGGCCACACAAGCAAAAGGATGGAAGTGGGAGGTGAGCTCTGTTTGTAAGAGGGCTGCTCCCACCCCGGAAGGGATTTTTCCCCTCTCCTGACAGGTGTCTGGCTGGTAAGCACTACCCTCTGAACGTCAAGTTCAACAGGCAGGGTACCCGGCTTCTCAAAGAGAGTAATGGCGCTCGTGGGGCACGTCCCCTTCTCCACCTGGTCCCGGACTTCTCGAGAGCTCACGTCCAGCAGCCTTTCCTGCTCAAGTCCCCGCTGACCGACTTTCTTCTCAGTACAAGCATGCAAGTGTGGTCTCCCCTGCTCAGCGCTCCTGGTGAGGGCGCTCTGGTGCCTGGAGGCTGAACGTGGGGCCACGGTCCTTGAACCCAGCCAGGCCCTCGTCCCGCCCAGATGTCCCTGGTGGGTCAGGTAAACCAGGAAGAAAGCAGCTGAGTGGAGCTGTAGAACAGCCAAGTCTACTTCCCTGAGAGGGATTCTTGGCCGGGGGAGGTGACCCCAGCACCCAGCTCACCCCTCTCCCGGATAAGCACCCGTACCCCATGTCTCCAGAAGGTGCACATGCTATGGGCAAAGGACTGCGCCTCTCAGGAAAGCTGGCCGCCGCCTGACCTACGCTTTGTCCCCAGGAGTCGCCTGCCCCCCCAGAACCCCAAGGTCAAGGAGCAAATGCCTCAGGGACTATAATGCTTTCCTAATATGCCAGTACCACCAGCTGCTCTGTGCACACTGCTTGTCTCATTTCTGCCAGTGCTTCAGGAATCTGCCACTCAGAGGACCCCATTCGTCCCAGGACACTGCTTCCCTCTGGGCCTTAGATGCCGGCCTGATCCTGCGTCCTAGGGGCAGCCCGAGCTTTTCTCCTGCGGAAGTTTTGAAAATGGAGGCAGCTCCTTGGTTAGGACTCATCCTGTGGGGACAGGCTGACTTCTGCAGAGTGACTCATCCTTGTCACCTGTAAGCTTTCAAATAGGTCACACCCACCACACCTGCCACATCTCTCTTCTTCTCCAAACCCTCTCCCTGCATTCAAAACCTTCACACAAACCAGCTCCTCCTGGGGTAACCCCACCCAGAGCTGGGCTCTCCAAACCCTGCAGCAGAACCCTCTCTGTCAGCCCTCTGTCCACGTTCTCTGCTTGCCCTGTGCTGGCTCGTGGGTTCCCTGGGTCATGCCTCTGTACATTGTGTGTGTGTGTGTGTGCGCACATGTGTGTGCATGTGTGCACGTGTGTGTACACGTGTGCGGATGTGTGTGCATGTGTGTGCATACCCCTGAACCCTTCTCCCGCCGAGCAGGGCCTGGGTCTCTCCACCCAGGCTGGGAGCTCCCTGAAGCCAGGAGTGCCCACCCCACCCCAACCCCAGGGCCAGACTCTCCCTGGAAAAGGCTCTCAGGCCATCAGCCTGCCCGACCACATGACCACAGGCTGCTCTCAGGGGCAGAGGTCATCTGAAAGCCCTCCCCTGCTGGTCAGGCCTCGTCAGAGGGAAGCTGCTTCACAGGTGTGACCACCGCTGGCTCTGCCTCCCCCCAGGCCAACCTCTCTTCTAGCTTCTTCTATACCTGAGTAAAGCCTGTCTGTTCCTCAGCTCAGGGAGCTCGAGAAAGGACGCCTCGCACCTTTCAGCTGGGACAACACCTTTACTTCACCCCCGAAATCTGTGCCATCTGTGCTGCCCAGTAAGGCTAGGCCCAGAGCAAGAGGAATTTCAGGGAGCTAAGAAGCAGAACTGGTAGGAGACTGTCCTGAGACAACGTCCTTCTGAGGTGTGCACGAGTGGGCAGGTGTCTGCTGGAAGGCCCAGGTGCCTCGGGCCACACATTCTCCCGTTCCCTCTGCCAGGCTGGCTGGGAGCACTGTGGACGTGCCTCCCTGTCCCGGAGCTCCCAGGAGCCCCAGGAGGGCAAGGAGGTCAGCACAGCCTCACCAAGCGCCTGCCTGGGGTTCTCGCCTATTTCCAGGCACGTGTGCACAACAGAAATGCAGACACAACTGGGCTGCTTCCGCCTGTGTCCTCCTTTCCCTCGCCTGCACACAACACTCCGGCTCTGCCAGAAGCCTGCCGCTCTTCCTGGGGTCTGTGTGTGGCCTCCACTAAACCTCAGGACAGGGCAGAGGCTGGGAGCATCCAGTGGGGAGACAGCTGGCCTGGGGGCAGGGCGGTGGGTGACGTGGACAAGGTCAGAGCAGGACGCAGCCACCTGGCTGGAGGGCCAGGGAGAAAAATGGTCACCAGCAGCTACTCCACTGGATGTCCGTCTGCATGTGTGAGTGCGCGTGACAGAGCGGTGTGTGCGTGTCACGGGGGATCCCCACGCTGGGTCTGCGTGTGGGTGACGGGCATGGTGGCATCACCTGGGAACTCCGAAGCACCCTGACGTCCACCTGACTCCCATCCTAACTGAGGCAGGCTCTCGGGGGCGGACCCAGGCAGTTGCATCTGTTAAAATTCCCAGATGACTCCAGTGTGAGAAGAGTGATTAGATGGTGCTTGGGGTGGATGAGGGTGTTTCCTAGGGGAAGAGACTACGAGCTGTGTGTCTCAAGGGAGGAGCCTGTTTGCAGGACAGCTGCAGGCCGTTTGGGGGGTGGTTTGCAAGGTCAGGGGTTATACAAGCTATTTCCAAAGAGTATTGCCATCAGCAAGCACTTTGGAGATGATGTAACCCAACGTGTCACAGGTGCAGAAACCCGGAGAGAGGTAGTGACTTGCCCAAGCTCACTCAGTCAGCAACAGACCCAGACTGAGCCCTGCTCTCCTGACACCGGCTGGACTCGGGCCCCGTACAAGCCACAAGGTGGGTGTGTGTGCCCGTGTGCATGCGTGTGTACGTGCACAGGTGTGGATATGGGTGTGTGTGGTGTGTCTACAAAGAACGTCACCTGAGAACATCTAGCCGTCTTCCATTTTGTTTGGTTCAAACATCACACACCTTCTGGGGGTTATACCATCACCAAAGTGATTTCCAGGCTTTTAAACCTGGAACAATTGCCTTGCTGATATTTACAATTCTGTGTGTGGTGAGAGGAATTTGTGTTTTCTTGTGTTTTTAAAAAACCCTTTGCCAATGAGCTTAGCCAAGGAGCAGGATCTAGAAAAATAGCATTTGCTACAAAACATCCTGGAATACCCAGCATTTTTGCATGGGTTGTAACAGGCCACTGGAAATTCTGGCTCAAACCTTAACTTTAAGCCAAAACACATTGTAAAGAAACAAGAATTGGTTCATTTGAAGTTTAACTTGTATGTTTTGCTGTGGGAACAAGCTAAGGCACCAGTACCCTTTACCATCTCCCAGTTCAGCTTTGGTCCCCAAAACACAACCCCAGACACAATGCCTGTTCACGGTCTGTGGTCTGAGGACAACATTCAAGAAAGCAGCCCCCAGGCAGCCAGATGGCTCAGTTGGTTAGAGCCCGAGCTCTCAACCACAAGGTTGCCGGTTCAATTCCCGCATGGGATGGTGGGCTGCGCCCCCTGCAACTAAAGATTGAAAACGGCGACTGGACTTGGAGCTGAGCTGCACCCTCCACAACTAGATTGAAGGACAACGACTTGGAGCTGATGGGCCCTGGAGTAACACACTGTTCCCCAATATTCTCCAATAAAATTTATAAAAGAATAAATAAATAAAGAGTGAGAGAGAGAGAGAGAGAGCAGCCCCCGCCTCCCACTCAGGCACGGTCCAAGGAGAGACACAGTCAAACACAAACACGGACGTGCTCACGAGGCGTCCCACAGGGAGACCCAAGCCCATGGCCCATGAGGGAACAGACGGGAGAAGGAACGCCCAGCCCACTGTCACCTCAGCCTCTAGCTCTGACCAGGGAGAAATCCCGGTTTGGCCGTTTTCAATTGGAAATGGTACTTCTGAGAAGAAGGGAGAAGAAAAAGTGAGGCCCAAGGCCGAAGGTAAAAGACACAGCATCTAAGCAGCTGGCGACAAACCAGGTGAATGGGGCTGCCAGCCGGAGTCAGGATTTCCCCAGAACGAGAAGGGACAGGGAAAAAAAGCTGACAAACTTTGTGGGTGGTGTGTATCTCAGTGGAGCGGTGGGGGTGGGGGTGGGGGGCTTGGGGTTGGATCAAATGAGATTTGGGTGAAGATTTAAGAAGGGATTCCTGTGAAGTTATGAAGAACCTGAGTGTGGGAAAGCAGTGCATCTGCCCTTTGCCTGGTCACCAACCCCTGCAGGGACTTCCCAGCCTGGGCAGGAAGAGCTATCTAAGCAGCCACACCCCTGCAGCCCACACAGTCTGAGGGGACACCTGTGCACACGAAAGCCCTCTGGAAACACAGGAAGCAAATGAGGGGCCAGTTCAGGCAGAGGGTCATGCGGGCAGGCAGGCTGACGGCAGCCTCCCTCTGCAGGGTCCCCAGACCCCAGACACCCTGTTCCCTCCGGTGCTTCCCGGCCAGGAGGGTGTGTTCAGGGAGGGCCTGCCTGGGCAGGGATGGGCCCTGGGCCCCAGGGTCCTTCCACGGGCTCATTCTTCAGCCCTCGTCACTCAGCTCCCCGTGACGGACAAGACAGAAGAGAGCTTGGTGGAGAGGGCTCTGAGGGAGAGCCGGTTCCTGGCTGTCCTTCACGGGGTCCAGGAGTGGGGGCCACCCTGCCAAGCTCCTGTGGGGCGTGGCTGGCCTTCTCTGGGGCAGGAGTCCTTCACTAAGGGGCCTGGATGGGACTCAGGGAGAAACAGACCCCACGGGACCTGCTCACCTCTCGTGGAGGAGACCGAAGCAGGATTTGAGTCTGTCTAGCAGGATGAGAAAAGGGCCTGGGGTGTAGCCCTTCCAGAGCCACCACGTCTCTGTCCCAGGAACCCTAGTGGGTACATGGGATGTCAACCAACTCGAGAAGGAGGGAAGGGAGTGAGTGGCCGCAGAGCCAGCAGGGAACACTCGGGTGGTTCTGGTGAAGAGGAGGCGAAATCTGATGAAACGGAGCCAGACAAACCAGAAGCACCAGCTCCAGCTGCCCAACCGCCTCTCCCAGTGATGATGCCTCTGGGGACCTGGCCCCTCTGGGAACCTCACCAGAGCTGAGTAGGGGACACACCTCTATTGTCAGGACAGAGACCCCGTGTCTGGAGAGGCATGCAGAGCCACCAGAGCCAGCCCTCACCTGGCTGCAGGCACTTGGCCGCTGTCCAGTTAGGTGGGAAGATGTGTTTGGAGCACCAATGGCTTGAGATTTTTCTGGAGCTGTGAGCCTGGAGCTCAGGCCAGAGATAGAGCAGGAGTGGGAGTGGGTCAGGTGAGTCTTGTTCAGAGAAAAGTGTACACTGGCTTTGGCTGTGACTGGGCTGTGGCCAGAAATGGGGCACTTTGTTGTCCGAAGCCTCCGTCCAAAAAAGGCTAGTAAGCACCTACCAAGGCACCAAATAGAAGAGGAGAAAGGGCCCTGGAGGCTGCATGGTCTTGAGTCTGGCAGAGGAGGAACCAGGAGCCCAGGCCAGGGCAAAGGGCGCGCGGAACGGCAAAGCCTGGGGGCTGGGAGGGCCTCAGCAGGGCTACCGGGGCGGGGGAGAGAAGAGGACAGAAGCCAGCGGTAGGGAGTGTGAGCTGGTGTGTGTGTGGTGGGAGGTGGGCAGGGCTCCGTTCCCTCCTCTCCCTGTCCTGTACCACCCCATCCCTTCCCTCTCCCAGGGGGGCCTGGTTGACTGTAATGGTTTGCGGCCTGCAGGGTCTTTATTAGTATTTTACTCAATTGAGCTAAGTAAATACATAAGCAGGAGGTTCACTAATCCGTGTGATATTACTACCAATCCTTTGTGTGGAAGCATTTGGTCTAAAAATTCTCCACAATCGTCCGTCAGACACTGTGCCGCCCTCCTTGAGTTTCAGGGATCCTACCCCTTTCTCCCAGCACCCGCCCCAGTGGGGGCACCTTGTGCGGGGGGTGGATGGCTGGTCAGGCTGAGGACCCACACTGGACACTGCCCCATGGGGGGGGCTGGATTCCCAATGTGCCAGCCTCGGTCCCCGCTCTCCCCCAACACACTAGCCCCACCTCAGCGAGCGCCATAAGCTCTATAAGGACAGTCCTATGGGAAAGGGAGCTTCTGCGTTAGCTCCTGGGGAAAGAGGGTCCCCAGGGAGCCCACCAGCCCTGGATGGCCTCTTCCAGGTGTAAGGCTCCCAATAACATGCTGCTGAGGCTCCAAGAGCTTGTGGTCCTGGGCGCAGACTGCCCACTGAAGGAACAGCCACTCCTGGGAAACACTCCGAGGGGTGAGGGCGAACCCTGGGGTCGCCGCCCCTGGAGGACAGGAGGTAGGGGGTTCCCGGGCAGGATCGGGAAGAGAAAGCCGCTGGGGCCCAGGGCCCCACACGAGAACAGTGCGCTGGAGAGAGCTCCTGGCCGTGTCGGAGGAGGCGCGCTGGTGCTCCCCGGTGCGCACTGACTCCTGGAACTGGTCCCCGGGTCCAGGCAATGGTACTGTCCGCTTGGGACAGGGCCAGGGGCTCTGGGTTCGCACCTGCGCAGACCCTGCCTCGGCCGGCAGTCCTTCGCTCTGCTGCAGCCGGGAGGTGCGCGCTCCGCAGCTCCCACCCCAACCCCTCAGGGGCGCGCACGTCCTGTGCGCGTCAGGTGACTTTACCTCGGTTGGAGTGGCTCAGGGTGGACGACTGAGACGACTTGGGCTTCTGCCGCTTCACCGTCATCATCACCTGCTCCTGCACGCGCTGCCTCCCCGACGTGCCCGTCTTCATCTTCTGGTCTGACGGCAGGGCCAGCGTCGAGTTGTCCTGCTCCTGGAAGCATTCATAGGCCAGGGCGGTCTTGAGTGGCGAGTGGTTCATGGTGGCAGACAGGGTTGGGGTCTGGACGGCGGAGGTGGCGAGGTGCAGAGGACAGCGGAGGGCTCTTCTCGCTCAGGGGCTCCCTGTGGCCATAGAGTGAGTGTTGGCGAGGGTTCCGGGCTGCTCCTGGCGCTTCCGCCCTGGCTCGTCCCTCTCCTGGCACTGGCGGGGCCCGCCCTCCGTCAGACTGGATATACGGCCCCTGCCTGCACCACCCACTCCACCTGGTTGTACGCTGCAGCAGCCCAGCAGGAGCTCCTGGGGGCAGGGCTGCGTCCTGAGTGTGGGACTGCTGTCTCTGCCTTTCTCTCCTTCCCGCCCCCCTACGCAGGAGGTGAGGCACCTGACACGCCCCTCTGTCCTGTTCCCTGCAGCTCATGGAGAAAGTATGTGCTCAGCTCAGGAACCCAGGGACACGTCCTTCTAGGAAGGAGGAGTCTTTCTGACTTGGTCCCCAGGACAGCCAGATGCCCACCTCCCTCTGTCCTGAGACCATGGCCAAGACCACCCACAGGTGGTGGCTCCCAGGCTGGTGACAGAAGCACAGTCCTCGTCCAAAGGGAGTGCTCCTTCTTGTGGGGACAATCTGTTCTCCTGCAAGGCGGCTTCCAGCCTGCAGGGAGTGGCATGGGAGCAACAAGCCAGACCTGGACCAGCCTTGAGATGCAAAACGCACAGAGCAGTGACCTGCCATGCGTGAAGAGTGGACCCTCCTGAGACTGCAGGCTTGGCCCCTAAAACACTGCCTGGCACATCGTAGGGGCTCGATGACAAATATTTTTGAATAGATGAATGAATGAAGGCTAATTTAAGATAAATTAAGTCTAACGTGAATTCTACCCAGATCCTTACCAAAAAACTCAGCCTGCCTCGCCCATAAAACTACCCCCTGATGGCCTCGTGTGTGCATTCTCTCCCACACACGCCCCTGGGGACACTTGCGTGGTGATGTGTCATTCACATAGCGTTGTCCTCAGGCACGGTGGTGGCCCACACCAGGCTATTTGGTGTGAGAGGAGCTGAGTTATTTTTTAAATGACGTTGATGGAAATCTTTGTAGAAGCAGCACACCCTGCCTCTTTAACAAAAGATCCTGAACACATTTCAGGAGCTTCGTGATGACGCTGGGTCCTCAGTGTGGACGTCTGCTCAGCTTTGAGTTTTGGGGGCTCCCCTGGCTGCATTGCGCTGGCACAGCTATCACTTCTGCTGTCATTTGTAGTCACTGCTCACAGCTCACACACTTCCCTTTGAGTTTGCCCTAATCTGCAGAGAAAGGGGCCGTCAGAGTCTAAGCTTGTTGCGCCTTTTATGTCGAGGAAGGATGGAGAAGCCTGAGTGACAGTCTCAGGGTCACATGAAGGTGACGCTCTCACTTGTGAGAAGTGGGTGTCATATGCAGGGAGCCCCAGCTTTTCCCCAGAAGGCATTCCTGGTAGCCACGTGCCAGACAGAATATTGTAAAGCTGAGTGTAGTTTCCAATAGAAATTGTTTTATAATTGAGGGTTGTGTTCCTACGCTGTCTGGCGTCAAATAAACCAGAGCTATGACCAACAATATGTCATAGATACAAAAAGTCAACACCTGTAACCCTCTCTCATCCCTTAAAATTGTAAGATTCTGCTTCCAGCCGTAGACCGTGAGGGCTGGTGGAGCCCTGGGCACCTCACAGCCCAGCTCTGCAGCTTTCTGACGGGGAAGGGAGGTCGCTTGCCCGAGGTCTCCAGTTAACCCATGTCGAAGCCTCCATTCTAATCAGGCCTATGACGCCTGGGCCACTGTTCTTCCCTGCAACTCTCCAGCCTCCCCTTTAAAAGTGCCATAAAATGTGCATTAAAGTGCCTTCATGCGGGTTACATAGGGGCCCCACTGGACTATAAAGTGCACATGACAGCACATAAAAATACACCGCCATTGTGTCACACATCAGGCCCATCCCAAACCTAATACGCGAGCTAACAATAAATGTTCATTAGGTCTTTAAAGAATGATAACTTTGCTTCCTTTAGGATGTAGAGTGGCCCTGAAGGAAGTGATCGGAGCGGCCCGCACTGCTATAAAAGGTCACACGGACACCTGGACACGGACCCTGAGTATCCTCAAATCTGTTGCCAGGTATGAATCTCAGTTTTTCTAGATGATGCTTCTCCCCTGCTCTGATATGGATGTAATTTGATGTGTTGATGGCCACAGCCGATGCGGCCGTGCCCCTGTGAACCAGGCATGGTGCTCGGTCCTGTGTACGGATCCTCCCCTTGGAATCCTGACAGTGACCCTGTGGGGTGGGGACCAGCGCCGTCATCTTTCCTTTTCAGATGAGGAAACAGGCTACGTGAGGTCACAGAGCTGGAAAGGGGCAGAAACCGGGCCGAGCACAGGCAGCCTGAATCCAGGGCCTGGGCACCCAGTGGCAGTGCCAGGCTGCTTCCTTGCAGTTTCCCAGTAACAGGCAGTGGGTCCCAAAGCCTTCCCTGAATCAGTCTTCTAACAGCACCTGTGTCCATCACATGGCATGAAAATCAGGCCACCTGGGTTCCGAATCCAGGTGTGTCACTAATAAGCTTCACGATGCTAGAACTCCCTTCCTCTGTCTCCTGCACCAAATCTGTGAGTGAGGAGATCTCATGGCTCCTACTCGAGCCCTGACACTCTAATTTTGATGAGGACGAATGGGTCCTAGTTCTCTTTGCCGCCTGCCCTACAGCATGAAGTGGGACCCAGTGTCACTCTCCACTCTCGAGGCTCTCAGTGCTCACAAAAGTAAGGCAACCCGTGACCCCACGGCTCGCTGGGGAGCACAGCCTGGATCCATTTACCCAACAAGGATGGATCAAGCATGTCCTGTGTGGCAGGCCCTGCCCTAGGCACTGGGACACAATGGGGAGAGGACGAAGTTTCTGCCCTTATCAAGTGTTTCTCCTCGAGATGGGGGAAGAGGGGACGCTGCCCAGGGAGGATGGCTGGCCCACGTGAAGGCTGAGAGGGGCTCCTGCTGCTTCTAAGCACGACCGGACAGAAGCTTCACTTTGCTCAATTTCCAGCCCTCCTAGGGGAGGGGACCACCTGTACCTGAACCCCAAACTGATGCAGAACCCCCAGGAAGCTGAACGAGGTCATCTTGCTTTATGGACCTCTAATCTTGCCAGCATAGCCCCACCTTATCCAGCCCAGTCGTCTGCCACTGGCCCCTGTTGCAGGCACCTTTGGATTTCCTGGACAGTGGCCATGGGGCCAGCTCCCTGCTGTGCAGCCGTTTCTAGCGGAGTTCTTTTGGTCAGCTAGCAGGCTTCCCAACGGCTGCCCAACTCAGGGACCTTAAAACCTTCCCTGAGGAGCCACACTGGCCCCTCCCCAATCTCTAAAGATCCCCCCTCCCATGTTTCCTCCCAGCCCGCAGCCTCTCTGGTTTTGCACATATGCCATTCCGTCTGCATGAGTCACTCGCAGTCACTTAAGTGTGTACCGAGTGCCAGGTCAGCTCCTGGGGGTGTAGCCAGGAAAAGAGACCAGGTCCTGCCCTCATGGGACTTCCATTCTAAGAGGGCAGGAGAAGAGCAAACTTGTAAAGGGGCTACTAAGAGGACTGAGAATTGTGTTCAGGGCTGAAGGGTGATGTTCCCTGTGGTGGTCAGAGCAGGGCATGCAGGCTGAGACCAGAAGGGTGAGAGGCAGCTGCCCTATGTGGGGGAGGCACTCCAGCACAGGGAACCGTGGGTGTCCTGGCCGTGAGCCTGGCATGTCCTCAGACCCACATACAGACCCGTGTGGCCTCCGTGGGAGGGGTGTGGGCACGAGACGGGCGCAGAGGCAGGCAGCATGCGCCGTACTGTACGACTTTCTGTGAGGGTGGCAGCGTCCTCTATCTGTGTAGCTATTTAAATCAGTTAAAAGGAAATGAAACGAAAAGTGCCGTTCCTCAGGCACACCAGCCACATTTCAAATTCCCGAGAGTCACACGTCGCCAGGGTCCCCCACTGGATAGCACAGGATCGCACTGGACCTTGGAGGCCTCCCTCGGGTTTGATTTGAAGATGGATGAGAGGCCATTGAGAGGCCTCAAACATGGGGTGACAGGACACTCCACCCCCTTCCTTCCTGCTTCTGTCAACTTGTCTATCCTAGTTTTCCTTGCTGAGGAACTCCCAAACTGCCATCTCCTGGGCCCTTTATAACTGGCACTTGCCGGTCCCATGTCACCAGTACGACCTGGAGCAGCCTGAGCGAAGGGAAGTGTGCGTCCACGCCTCTCTGCTCTGTCCACATCTCTGGCACACATACGGTGCTCGATCAATGTTTATTTTTTTGAGGGGAGTCCACCCTCTTGATCCGTCAAGGCCCCGTCCAGCCCTCAGCAGGTCGCTTGGACAAGTCGGGCTCAGTGCCTCCTGGTCAAGCCTCCGCCTTTCTAAAGGCCAGTTCCTCTGGTGACCTTCGACCTGTCTCCTTCTGGCAGGGACCCCTCAGGCACGTTCGAACCCCCCAGCCCATTTTCCTGAGAGGGTGGGAACTGGTATCAGGAAGTCAAATTAGTTCACTCTCGGTCCAGTCCCGGTTGTCTCAGGGGACCAATCAGGAAGCCATCTTCCCGAGGGTCTGAGTGAACGTGATTCTGCCCCCGTGGTGACTTCAGGACCCTGACCCTCGCCACCGCCCTCAGGGTACCAGGGTAGGAATGGACCAGACTCTTAGCCTGGCACCTGTTGTGACCTTTTGTCCCCAGGTGTGGGGGCCTGTGCAGGCCTCTGTGCCTGGAGAGTACAGAGGGCACCCAGAGCGGCTCCCAGCCATGGGTGAGAGATGGGAAATGGGGGGATGGGAACAGCAGCCGCCACTCCCCAAGCCCTTGGCAGATACCCCGATTGGAAGGTCAGCGCCTGTGACCCCGGGTCCCCTCTCCACAAGGCCTGGGGCTAGAGGCGGGCTGTGTCCTTCCATGCCCGCCTGCTGTGCTCTGGTAGGAGATGAGGGAGGCCTGGCTGTGGGCCGAGAGAGAGCAAAGGTTCCGGTTCAGCCTGGAGAGCAGGGCCTGGGTGAGTCCAGGGGTGGGCCAGCTGAGGGGCAAAGCCAGGGCCTGCACCTAGGCCTCCAACACGCCAGAACTCTCTGGAGCTGCCATTCTGGTCCCTGGGTGGGGTGGGTGTGGCGGTGGCCAGGGAGGGAGGGGCGGTGATGAATTACACGGCAGTGACCCAGCCCCAGCCCACTGGCTGCCGTCAGCACTTGGTCGGCTCGGCACCACACCCCTCTGCCAACCCAAAATTCCAGTTCTGTCCTCCCCACATGCTGGCCTTTCCATCTGCCCCTCCCCCGGCCATCAGGACTGGGCTTCCAGCCTGGGGCCCCAGCCTCAGGGTCCTGGGGGACCCCTCGCTCCCTGCAGCTACAATCCCTCTTGGGCACAGACTCCAGGGCCTTTCCAGGGAGGTAGGCAGGAAAATGAGAAATGGGCTTTGGAGTGAACAGGCGAGTGAAGGCTTTCCCGCTGCTAGCTGCGTGACCTCGAACAAGCCACTTACCCTCTCTGTGTCTCAGTTTCCTCATTTGTAACATAAGGTTAATGACACGATCTCACAAGGTTCTTGTGACCATAAGTGTGTATGTACAACGTACGGGTGCTTGGTACACTGTAGGAGCTTAATACTCAACAGCAACCTCCTGTCTGTTAACAGCTGCCCGTCCACTGGACTCTCCACTTTACACTGTTAGCAGGGCCCAGCCCCCACGCAGGCCTTTCCTCCTGCGCAGGCCCCACTCTGTTGTCGACCGTTACTCTGTCATCACGGCCCTTGTAAAGTTCAGACCCTCAGAGAGGAAGGGGCCTCCCAGACCGTTGGTCTCGCCCTTGATTTGTCAGAAGACACACTGAGTGATAAGGGGCAGGGTGACATGTTCTTGCGAGGGCCGGGGTGTCTGCCCTGCCTCCCCCACCGTGGGGCATGGGCCCTCTCTCCCTTTGGGGAGAATGAGGGTGGAGAGCTGAGGGAATCCAGCAGGAGAGGGGTCCTAGAGGTGCTGCTCTCACTGCCCGCTGCTGGGGGTTCGCCAACATCTGGGGGTGGAGCACAGCCCAGGGAAAGGCCGTGGGAGCTGCAGAGCTGGCAAGAGCTTGGGGTGTGTGCCCCAAGAGCTGAGCAGGGCCCTGTGCTCTCTCCTCTCGGTCTGGCAGTCTCCGGCCCAGCCCCTGCACCGCCTCATGGTAATTTGATGAGTCACCCGCCCGCGCCTGCAGACAGGGCAGCCACACCCAGGGCTGCTGGCACCCTGGATGGTGTTTCTGCTCTGAGCTGCTGGGCCAGGCCATAGATGGGCACTGATGGGGAGCCAAGACACTCCAGGGCCTTGCACGGGGCTAAAAACCTGCTGAGTGGCAGAGCCTCCCCTCTGCATTGCCCCATCGCCACCACCAGGGCCTCCTGTGGAGAGCCCGCCCCAGGCGCCTCCTGATTAGGGCTGCCAGTCACAGGCACAGGCCTGGCGCCTCCCAGATCTGTGCTCAGTGGGCCTTAGTGTCAGCTGCTCCAAAGGGTCTCTAGTCTCCCACTGGCCGGCTGGACCCAAGTGGGGAGCCACAGCAGGTCAGGTGTGGCGCCCTCTGCCTGGCGGGGCGCTGCTTCACCCCTGCCATCCAGATTCCATCATCGCCTGGCCTCCCAGCCCAACTCCCCACCCGCCTCCCCACGGGCCCCCAGACGTCCAGCACTGAGCAACTCTTCCCTCCCCCAACTCTCAGAGTAGCCTGTGCCCTCATGCCCGTTTCAGCACCTTGCTGCTCCCCCTTCGCCGGACTTCTTTCCAGGCCATATCTTCATACCTGAGGCCTGCACTTCAGGCCCTGTTGGGTTGGGGCTGGACATGCCCCATTTTGATAAAAAGCCCTTAAGGAACTGGGGATTTCACGAAACCCTGGCCCTCTGCCATCTCTGGTCTTAAGTCTCCACTGGCTACTATAGATCAAGGTCAGGTTCTTCCTGCACCTCCAAGCCAAGTGCTTCTCCTCCAAACCACACTTCATACCCCACACTGCAAGACATTTTTGGGGTAGAGGGGGACATAGTTGCTGAAGTACAGTCTTCGGGGGAGCACTGTAGCAGGTTAGATGGTGGCCTCCCCCAAACAGCTACGTTCACGTTCCAGCTCCCAGAACCTGTGAATACGACCATGTTTGGGAAAAGCATCCTCGCAGCTATAAAAGATCTGGAGACAAGATCATCCCAGAGTAATGGCAAGTGTCCTTTCCAAAGAAGGACTGGAGGAGACCTGAGACCTGAGACCCAGAGGAGAAGCCCCGGGAAGATGGAGGGAGAGATGGGCGCGATGCCAGCCGAGCCCAGGAGCACCAGACGCTGGAGGGAACTTGGGCGGGATTCTCTCAGAGCCTCCAGAAGGAACCAGAGGACTGTGAGAGAATACATTTCTATTGTTTAGACAGCAAGTTTGTGGTCACCCAGGAAACAGAGACACCAGCTATGAAACTGTCTCAGTCACCTGACATGAGCTGCCAGCCTCTCTCAGCAAGCCCACTCAGCACGAGGCTCGTGGCGTATGGGACCCAGGACTGGCCCCCCAGGGGTGCAGCAGAATGACACCGCCCCTCAGCAATGGGACCAGGCAGGAGCCCAGCCCTGAACAGCCAGCGTCTCGCCGCCCTCTGCCCTTCCCTCGGTATGTTTGGTTTCATTCCATACCAAGAAGAGCATGAGGCCTGACGGCCGTGGGAAAATTGAGGCAGCCCCGGCGACAACGTCACCCTCCACTGGGAGAAATTTGCACAGCCGGTGACGCCTCCGCCAGGAAGTCAGGGGGGCCGAGCCTGTAATGACCGCGGCGTGTCAGCCCGGCCACCCGTCATTTTCATACTTCCTCAGTTAATGGATGTCTTTCGGCCATCAACACAGCGCAGCCACAATTAAACACAAGAAAACAGAAGAGGACTTTGTCTTTCTGTGGGGCCTTTCATTCTGGAAGCTCGGGCAGGGTTAGGAGCCTCGGGCGCCCCGTCCTTTATTTGTAGATGGATAAACTGACGCACTGGCCAGGAGAGAGCCAGAACAGGGCTCTGGTCAAGTTATCGGTCAGAGCTTCTGGCCAAGACTTGGTCCTGAAGGGACCCCCCAACCCCTCACTGGCCGGGTCCGTCAGGCTTCAATGGGAAGCTTAGGTGTGTTTTCAGAAAAGTCCTCAGGATTTGCTGGACCTTCTCAGAGATGGTCAGAGTGGGGCTCAGCCAGCTAGCCCAGCTGAACGAGCCGTGGGCTGTGTGTGTGTGTGTGTGTGGGGGGGGGGCTTAGGCAGAAGGAGCTGTGCTCCGCGGCTCCTGGGCGCCTCACTCTCCCTGGTACAAGGCAGATTCCGGGCCTGGCTTGGCCGCCAACTTGCTGTGTGACTGGACTCGTCATTTGCCCTCTCTGGGTTTCAGTTTCCTTGCTAGTAAAAGGAGGGGTTTAGTGTAGTTGCTCGAAGTCAGTCCTTCCCAGTCTTACTGCACGTCGGCTCACCTGGGGATCTGCTGCAGCAGGCCGGGGGGGGGGGCCTGGGACCCTGCATGGCTAACAAGCCACGGGTGCTGCTGCTGGGTCCTCAGACCACACGTGGGCGGCGTCTGGGGCAGGTCACCTGACTGTGATCTGGGAGATGCCATCCTGTCATTGTCACTGCTGCCCCGAGCGCCGCTTGAAGACCTCAGGCAAGCACTCATTTCTCAGAGACTGTAACGATGGAGGCGATAGAAGCTATCGCCCAGGCCGGTTGTGAGGACGGAATAAAATGAGGTCACTGACAGTGGCAGCCGCTGAGACGACGCTGCACGCAGGGGTCTGCTCCATCACCTGTCCTCCTCTCAGCCATTAGCCCACCTGCAGGACGAACGGTCAGGGGCAGTTGCTGCTTCTGCCCTCACGGATTCTTCTCCTTTTCATCCTGGAGTCCAATCCGCCAGGTCATGGTCCAATGGCCACTCAGTCCGCAGGGTCCCTTAAGGTCCCACCCAGGCTCCTCCACTTTCCTACCACCCTAGAGGTTGGAGCAGCAGCTCCCTCTGCCAGGTCCCCTGAGAGCATGGGGGGCCCCCACTGGGAGCAGCTGGGCGATCTGTGAGCTCCTGCCACCTGGCGTTGGGGTTTGGGTAGGAAGGAGGCCAGCTGTCTGGGGTCAGGACGATCCTCATTTCATTTCCCTTGAGAAACTGCCTGGCACCTGAAGGAGCCTGGGGCTTGGCGGGAGTGTCAGTCTCCATGGTGATGAGGTTTGTGGTGTAAGCATGGCACCTGCTGGATGCCAGGGGGTCGCTCAGAGCTCCCACCCCACTCCCTGGGCCTCGACGACGGGGACTCCTCCAGCAGTGGCTCTTCCCTTCCCTTCCCCACCCCCCGACACCCGCCCTCCCCCCAGCATGAGCCCCTCGCAGCGTGAGCAGTCCTCCAGGGAGGAGTGGAGACTGTCTCCCAAACGGGCAGTGAGTTCTGATTGTGTCTAAACAGAACCATTAGCCTAATTGCTGTTTGCGCTGAGTACACTGTCATCATCGGTCTGACGGTGAGAGGCATTGCTCACCCCGGCCACGGCTGCCATGGCCGCCACGGAACAGGAGCCAGGGGGCCCCGGAGCCTGAGCCACTGGAGCGGGGTCTCAGGGGGACCTAGTCCCATCACCACACTCCAGGTCTCCGGGGTCTCGGCCGTGAGTGGAATCTCTTCGTTTCGAGGTCTGAAGGTTCAGGCCTGTGGCTGTGCGATGTTTACATAACACACTTACACTCAGTCCTGTGACACGCACAGGGCCCTTACTGATTCTGACTCTGCTGATGGCGAACCGATGACAGAAAACAAGGCAGACTTGCCCATTTGCGTAAGGGGGGGGCGCCCGGGTGCTTGTAAACAACCACCTCTTTTGCATGCATTCAAAATCATTTGGGTGAGCTGTCTATTCAGGATCAAAACCCCTCAGCTGACTATTCCTGCCCATTCATGGGGCTCCCTGCCCCAAAGTCACCCCGTGGCATTGGAGGGTCGAGGTCTGTACCATGCCCTCTGCCCTCTGTCTGCAGATCCTTCTGCCATGTCGGAGGCGAGGCCCTGCGCTCTCGGGAGGGAGTGTGGCCATATCTGCACTGCCAGAGCCCTCTCCACCTCCCTTCTCACGGCCCCGAAGATGCCTGGGGTCCTGGTCGTGACGAGAGCTCTGGCCCAGCCTGGCTGCTCGGCCTGCCCCGACAGTGCCTTCTGGGCAGATCTGTCGGTCAGCCCTCTCTGCCCCCTTGTGCTTCCTGGGGCACAAGGAACCTTCTGGATGTCCCTGTGCCTCATCAAGGCTGTGGACACCCAGGGGTACGAGCGCAGGGCGTCTGTGTGGACTTCCCTCGGTCACTGGCAGTCCTGGATGTGGCCCCACGGGGCCCACTAGGCTTTTCTTGCCCTGTTCTAGGTCTATATTCTAAGGAGCTCGGAGCGAGACTCCTGTAGGGTTCGCCCACCCCTTTCTCTGGGTGTTCCCACCGGTAACTTACCCTCCTTCCCGCCCTTGTGGGAACCTAACGGTGGGGTGGAGGGCAAGTCCCTCAGCCATCCCCCACCGTTCATGCCCCCCCCAAACCCCAGCAGGGTTTTCTCCTCCCTCCTCCTTCAGTGGAGCGTCTCTGCTTGTCCTGTGGTCTGTGTCCCCCCAGGCAATAAGCCTCCTGGATGAGCCTAATCACAGAACTGAGGGAAAGGAAGAAAAATATGGATGACATCGGGGAGATTTGAGAATCTCCCAGTAGCCACATTACAGAAAAAAACTGAGTGAGACCTGGGAATTGTAAATTTTAGAGAGCACTCAGGCCCTCTAATAGTTTTTGTATATTTTTAAAATGGTGATAAAATATACAGAACAGAAAACGTACCATTTTAACCATTAGTGCCCAGTTCCGTGGCCTTGAGAGCAACACTCAGTGTTCCACCATCCTCGCCATCGACCTCCAGAGATTTCCATGATCCCAAACAGAAACTCTGCAGCTACTGAAAACAACTGCCTATGCCCCCAGCCCCCCCGCAGCCACCCTTCTACCTCCCGTCTCTCTGAACTTGACTGTGTGAGGTCAGAGACGTGGGTCACCCAGTACTTCTCCTTCTCTGACAGGCTTATCTCACTGAACACGTTCCAGGTTCATCCACGCGGTGCCTGTGTCAGAATGTCCTTCCTTTTCAAGGCTGCCTAGTATCCCGTCGTACGTGTAGACCACACGTGTTTATCCATCGTCAGGGGCCCCTGGGGTGGTGCCCACCTTTTGGTTATTGGGAATAACTGCTGTGAATATGGGGGTGCAGGTATCTGTTCGCGTCCCTGCGCTCAATTCTTTGGGGTCTGTACCCTGACATCTCGCGGCCACTTCCCCCTTTTTGCTTCTGGATTTGTCTCCCAAGTCCCGCCCTTGCCTCTTCTGAGTCCACTGCTACTCGTGAAGGCCACGTGCGAGCTGCACGGTGGACGAGCATAGGCTTTGGGCTGCACAGGGTGAGTTCGTTCCTGCCGTGGAAGTTCACCAGCTTGCGTGCATCCTTGGACACATGCCCGTAATTCTCTGAACTGCAGTTTTTGCCTCTATAACAGGAAACCAATGAAAACTAACTTGTAGAACAGTTTTGAGAGGATTAAGTGAGCAGACAAGTGGAAGGGCCTGGCACGCTCTGGGTGGCCTTTGTTGGGACAAAAAAAGGGAGCACTTTTCCCAGCAGGGGCTCCGAGGTGTGCAATTGTGCAAAGTGCACCTGGAGAATATGGCACACGCAAAACCCCGTTCCCAACTGAAATAACCCTGAGGCTTTTGCTCCTGTAAAATTAGTGGCAGGCAAACTCTTGGCATTTAGCAAGTTATGTTTTCTAAGTAACCTCAATTTTCTTGTTGAAACTTGAACAGTTTCTCTGGTTTTCTCCCTAGTAAGCCCCAGAACTGTTGTGGAGAAGCCTCTGTAATTATTTTCCGATGTTGTCCAGGACTTGAGAACCTCTGATCCCTCAAGTGGAGCTGAGGCACCCCGCGGTGTGCAGGGGACAGAGCAGGTGAAGTGGGGCCCTTGTTTCTGGAAGCCGCAGGCAGGAGGGCGAGATTTCCATGTATGAGGCAATCCTGGGAAGATGCAGGACAAACGTGGTTCATCCACTTTGTATCAAAGCTCACGGAGGGTGTGGACAGAGCTGCTCCTGTTAGCATAAGCAGTACGAAAAAGGAAGAGCACAGGACTATGAAAATACCTGCAGGGCAGGGAGAGCGGGAGGGAGCGCGAGACTGAGAAAGCAGGCAGTCCCCGGGAGGAAAACCTCAGCTAAAAACAAAAGCACCTTCCTCACCCTGCTTTATGTTTTAGAGACAGCATGTTAATGCAATATGAATTCAGAGCGGCTCATAATCAAAGTGAGTGAGGTGAAAAGAGAATGCAGGTTAAGAAAATAAATTGGGAACTAAATACAATCCCTTGTCTAAGAAAAGATTTAGAAACAAGAACACATAAGGCTAAAAATAGAATGGGGACAAAGAAAAGTCTGGAAACCATCGTAATCAACACAGAGAAAAAGGGGCAGAGAAAAAGCAAGGGGAGTAGAGATGGGTTTGAAGGACAAAAAATAAATAAAGATCAGCTGATCTAAGAATAATTAATATTCCAGGAGTGGAGAACCAACAAAATGAAACAGAAAAGATATTCAGAGATACAGTACAGAAAAATTTCCCTTAAATAAAGGAAGGACTGAATTTACTAATGGAAAGGACACACAGCATACCAGGAAAAAAAAATAGAGGATGGTCAATACTAAGACAGATCCTGTTTAAGTTCTGAACTTCAAAATATGAAAAGTTTCCAGGTTTTCGGGCAGAGACAAACAAGTCATTACAAGAGAGAAAACTCGCATTAGCTTCAGACCTCTCCACCTTCAAAGCTGGAACACCATGAAGTAATGTTCACAAAATACAGAGGGAAAGAAAGTATGAGCCATCCTCAGGCCTGAGAGCCTGTCTTAAAAAATATTGACACTAAAAGGCAGAAAACCAGGAATCTTTCAATCAGAAGAAGGCAGGAATAGAGAGCCCAAAGAAAGGACTGGTGGTGAACATTGTGTCATTTAAATACAGAGTTGTTACACAGTAGAATAGAAACCTTTAAAGCTCCCAACAAAATGGATATTATGTCAGCAACAAAAGTCAGCGTGTGGGGCGGGGGGCACGAGACCCCGTAGCCCAGAGTTAGCTGCACTATCCACACTGAAAGCATCATTTAAAAAACCGATGACTACAACCTTTGAAAAGGATTTTGAAACCTAATTTGTTTTCTTATCGTTAAAAGGATCTCACAGGTACACACAGCTCTTGTGGTTAAGAAACATTTATCCAAGGTAGAATAATGCCTTCAGTTTTCTTTTTCTTTTTCTTTTTTGTTACAAATACAAATAAACTTAAGACGTCCATATTTTAAAAGCATGTAACATCTGATCCCATTCTTACACAATTGTGTCTGTTTGTCTGTCATCTACCTTCTGTTCTCTGTTCATGCTTAGAGATACATCAGGACTGATATTCCCCAAATGTTGATGTTGGTTATTTCTAGGGGGTGAGGTGTGGTGTGATGTGCTGCTTTCTATTTATAGACTTCTGTGTTGTTTGAATTTTTATAATAAGCATATACCATTTTGACCAAAAAAAAAAAAAAACATCGAAATTGTGACTTAGAAACATGAAAGGTTCAAGTGCTTATAGCCTAAATTGAGTCCTAGAGCTGGGGGTGGGCGGGTTGTCGTGGACAAGTGCATCGGCTTCTTCTGCGTATGAACAGGGTGGTGGGACACAAGAGGAGGTTTCTTCTGTGGAGATGACCTTTGAGCTGGACCTTGACAAATGGGCATCTGTTTTCCCTACCCCGCCGCGCAGCCCCCAGGCATTTTATGGGTTATCTTACTCAACCTTCTGAAGTCTGTGGAGTAAGTAGTATCATGTCCATTTTATGGGTAAGAAAACTAAGGCCAGAGAGGAAAGCAAAGGAAGAACATGGCAGACAGAACACAAAGCACAGGGCTGCTGGGAACCAACCAGCAGTGCTGGGACCTGGCCTCCCAGGGGCAGAACTCCGACGGGAAGTACGTGCCAGGCGGAGTGAGAGAGGACCTTGTGACCGTGTGAACCCAGCAGGGACTGCCCTCAGAGCTAGAGTGTAATGGCAGTGAGGTCGGCCAGGGGAGGGAGCAATGAGCGGTGCCACTACAGACCGTCCCGGGCTCTGGGACCAGCCCCAGCAGCAGTGGGCAGTCTCATTGATTAAACCTGGTTCCGGCCGCAGGTCCTCCATGGAGATCCTCAGGCTCCAGAGAGGAGGGGCCGGGAAGACTGAGGCCAGAGAGCAGACAAAGGTCGTGGTGCTGACCCCACCCACTGGCCTGCAGGCAGGGCCTCAGCTCTTGGGGTCATGCTCTCACACGTCATGGCTCCGTTGGCCTCCCAAGGTCATTAAATCATTAATTACACAGCAAGTGGCAATAAAATGGCCCCAGTCTTCCTCATCTCCCCTGAGCCCACAACACGAGGGCTCTTTTGAGCCAGTGGCCTCGCTGTCCCTGGGCTCTGCCAGCCCAGCTGGTCAGCGCCTGGACAGCAGAATGTCACGGACAGCAGTCCTGCCCTCCAGGTGCAGCCCCAGGACCCTCACCTTGGACAAGATGCACCCATCGCTCTGACCTTTGAAGCTCATGCCTAACCCCACTCCACCCCTGGGACTCCGAACCCCCTCCTGGGACGCGCTAGGGGTCAAGGGCGGGGTCCTTGAAGTCCGGTAGGTGTTCTCTGCCTCACAGCTCGGCCACTTCTGAGCCTCGGGACAGCTGAGGTGCGTCCGTCTCAGGGGCTCCGTTTCCTCAGACATGACTGGAGGTAACATTGTGTGTCATGAGCATCAGGTGGGACGCGCCTGCCCCACGCGGATGCCGGCCTAAGCGTAGTGGGGGCTGCTGACGCGGGGGCCAGAGCCCCCCCCGCCTCTCCAAGGCCAGAGCAGGCTGGCCTCCCAGAGCAGTGTTCAAATTCCAGCCCTGCATGTCCACTCCCTGGAATGGACAGCGGGGTTCAGCTCCCCCCTTCTGGATCCTGTGGGTCAGGCAGGTGCCATGTCAGGGGTGAGGGGAACCGTGAGCGGTGGGCAGAGCTTGGAGGCTGTGGTGAATGGACTCAGGCTGGACCCTAGGAGCTCAGCAGACTTGTCCCAAGTCCACGGGAGACTCTGCCCCCAGAAACCCCTCTTCTCGGGAGTGAGCTGGGGCCTTGAGTGCAGGGAAGGCAAATCGATTGAGGAAAGGCTTTCTAGGGACAAATGGCAGTTGGTGCCGGGTGCTAAAGGGACACAGGCAGTCGTGATGCAGGCCCTGTCTTCAGGTTACCGGTCTTAGGGAGGGACTCTTGTGGCGAGGAGAGGGAGGGGGAAGGGGGAAGGCGGATGGACAGGTGCTATGTCTTGATTTGTGTGCATTTGTCAGAACTCATCAGAAGGTACGTTGAGGCCTGTACCTGTGACTGTATGTAACACACGTCAATGGCTAAAACAAGTCATCGAAAGAGAGACTCAGAGGGAGGGAAATTATAGACTGGGGCCAGTCATGGTCCAGAGACAGCCTGAGAAAACTGGGAGTGACAGGCAGATTCTCAGCCCAGAAGCCAAGGCCAGACCCACCCACCTGCGTGTGTGTTTTTACCAGGACCTGTGCTGCACAGGCCACACACGCCCGCTCTCGCAGTCCAGGCTAACTCACTCTGGTCCCTTTCCCGTCCTCCCCACCCTCAGGGCCTGGAGGTGGGGCTGGGCGACTCTGTCCCCGAGTCACAGAAGGAGGATTTGTCCACCTGCAGCCTCATTGCCCTGTGGTTCACTGCCTGGTCCTGTCCTCCGGGGGTCCAGTGCCGCTGGGGACACAGCAGGCAGTCGCAGGACCCTGGCAGAGTGGGCTCTGGAGATCGCTCCAGGGGATGGGCTGCCCCAGATGGTAGGGCGTGAGTTGCCAGCCGCTTGGGGCGGCAGGCTGGGAGTGTGTCTCATCGCTTGGGAAGCCGATGCAAGCGTGAACAGCTCCCCTGACGCAGACGAAGGGGGGGTGTCAGGTGCTGCTGCCAGGGCAGCAGCCCACTGTCCCCAGGGCTGCCTCACCAGTGCTGTGCGTGGGGGGGACCCCAGTGAGCCTCCGTGGACCCAGCACACTTCTCCAGGGCGTCCAGAGCCACAGCTTGGGCCTGGCCTCCTGGTGGGGCAGGCAGACTTTCCTGGCTGCACAATACGAGGGATCCTGGTGGCAGCTCCCTGGGCGAAGCCAGGCTGGGGGAGAGGGGCTCCCCTCTCCTCAACCCCCAGGAAACAGCAAAGCCACACCTCTCACCTGTAATGGTGAGAACCCCTCACCTCCACTTCCTGGGGCCAAACCCATCCCCTGCCTCTCCAAACCTCATGTAATGGCCATGATGCAGCCTGATGGGTCCCTGCCATCTGGTAACCTGACAAGCCCAGCTCCCCCAGCTCCAGGGGGAGGCCAGCCCCTCCCCCCAGAGAAGGGGCAGCAGGCCGCAGGCAGAGCCCGTTCCCAGGACGCTGGGGAGCTCGACAGAGCTGGTAGTGCTGCCCAGATGACCCAACAGGGACTGACTCCCTGATCATTGCAAAAACAAAAAATCTCAGGAAAGAAATAGAAAACGGTAACCTCCACAGAGCTGGGGCCTTTTCCCCCAGCAAGCTAGAGCAGGGGTGGCGGGGCTCACCTGGGTCTGCAGGACCACTGAAGTGCGGTCCAGGGTACTGCTGCCACCCCCAGGCAGGCTGTGCCCCGGGCACACTGCCCCCAGGCCCCAGGGAGGCTGCTCCAGGCAGGGTGGGGTGGGTGGGCTCCTCCTTAGTGACCCAGCAGGAGCCAAGAGGGTGCCCTCGAGTCCCCAGCCTGGAGAACATGGCCCTGGGTGTGGGAACTGTTTGTGCGGTTGGGGGGGGGGGACAGAGGACAAGGTTGGGTTTCGGGGTGGGAGTTCCCACAGGGAGGAGAGCTGCACAGAGGACAGCAGGGTGGACTGTGGGGTCTGGGCGTCATGGGCGCTGCAGCTGGCAGACAGAGGCTAGGGCGGGTGCTGGGAGGAGCCCTGGACAGCTGTGTGCAGGCAGCTTCCCCCCAGGCTGCCCTCCAGCATCCACTGCAGCCAAGTCTGCAGGAGCACCTGTCCCCTGCCCTTGGGGACCCCACCCTCCCCGAGCCTGGGCCCAGCCTGCAGCCCACACCCCAGCCACCTCACCCAGGACACTATGTCCTCGGATTCAGCACAGCTGTCAGCAGCCAGGCTGCACCCTGGGGTACCTCCCTCCTGACCAGTCTGCCAGCTCCCCAGCTGAGGTGGGCAAGGGGGGAGGGAAAGTGCCCTCCTGTACCAGCCATGGGGTCGTCTTGCCAGGCAGCTGACGCCAGCTCTGGGTCTGACCCCCTGGCCAGGCCTGGCCTCAGTTTCCTCTGCCACTAGCCTCGTTCACTCTTCCTTGGCGTGGCTGCACCCTGTGTCTGATGGGACACTCTGCAGTCCTGTCCAGGCCATCTGAGTCCACGCCCTGAGGCGTTTGCTCTGGCTGTGCCCTGGCACCACTCCTGGACCCTCAGGGACACCCCAGCTTTGCACTCAGGAAGAAGAGGGGAGGGTCTGCTGTGTGCACCTGGCCTCTGCTCTACCCTGTCCCCCAGTGCGAGCAGGGGAGAGAAGGAGGGAGTCTGGCCCAGGCCCAGGACCCAGGAGGCCGGTGCTGCCGAGGAGAAGTCACAGGCAGCAGCAGGAGGGGGCGGTGCGCCAGGCGGGGTCCCACTGGTCTCCCCCTGTCCCCCCGCATCCAGGGCTGTCCAGGACACCCAGACCTCCAAAGGTCCTGCCCCCTGACCTCCACTCTGAAGTCCCTCTCAGTGACACCCAGGGCCCGAGTCCCGACCTCCAGGAGGCCCCAGGCTGAGGGTCTGGCCAGGCTGAGGACCGTGGAGGTGGCGAGAGGAGGGTGCTCTACGTATCCCTGCGCCAGGCAGGTACAGGGTTCCTGGGTTCCGCGTGAAATTCCCCGAGAGACCTGGGGGAGACGTGAGGGGGACGGAGAGCCTGCTCGTGCCCACAGCCAGCCGCAGCTTCAGCCCGCCTTCCATCCCCGTCTCTGTGCCCTGTCCCCAGGCTGTCCCCAGATTGCACACCTTTCTACCTCCTTCCCCGCCTCTGAAGAGCTTGTGCCGCCACCTGGTGGTCAAGTCTGGGATGGCAGGCCGCTCGACACTGGGACTCAGGCAGCTGAGGCCTCCCCTGACCCCTGCCCTCGCCCCTCCTGCCCATTTACCAACAGGAGTTATGCCTCCCCCTTCTCACACGGATTGGGGGAAGGCTGCTGCCGGGGGCTCCTCAAATCCTGGCTGCAGCCTGACATGCTGGGTCCCCAGTGCCCATGTGACAGGCAATCTGAGGCAGAAAAGCACACGCTGGGGAGATGCACTCTGGTGAAAGGGTGAGGGTGCCCAGTCCCAGTATGGCTGGAGAGCGTCACTGACGAAGGAGCCAGAGGGCACAGATACAGGAAGCGCTGAGAGGGCGGCCCCTGTGGGCTGAGGGGTTCAGCCACTGCCTCTCCCTTTCAGGAACTCCTTTCTCCTGTGGCCCGGTTTTGGCCTCTGTGGGAGCAGGAGAAAGGTGGGAGGCCCCAGGAGGACGGGCCTTGTAGGTCCCCCTGGTGGGGGCAGGTGTGAACCACGGCCCACACAGACAAGGCGTCTGGCCCATGCCCCCGCCTCAGGGGCTGCTCTTGGTTTATCTGGGTGGACAGTTATGTCTCCATTTCCCTGGGTCATCCCTCCCTCCCTGGGTCCGACCCCATCCTTGGCTGCAGGGGAGGCAGCGGAAAGTGGGGACTTGGATCGGAGCAGACCACGTCTCTGCTCTTTAGAGAACCTTAGGCCTTGCAGTCCACATAATGGGAGAGGGCCGAGCTCAGCCTTCCCAGGGCTCCCCCCTTCCTCCGGCCCTCAGGACCCCCAACATTTCCTGGGAGCCTGGGAGGTTCAGGGCTTGAGGATGAGAAGGACAAAGCCTTCCAGCGGTGGGCGTGGGGCACACAGAGGTCCTCCCAGGAAAGGCAGACGTCCGCTTCCATCTGCAACCCGGGGCAGTGCGAGCAGTGGAGAAGGTGAGCAGGGGACACCAGAGCCCTGAGTGAGGGCCAGGTTCCCATGCATCTGACGGTCTCTTGGCCTCTTCTGACAGGGGTCCCCAGAGCCCCTCCTGGGGCAGGTACTCGCCAGCCCGGGCTCTGTGTAGCCCCAGGGACTGAGAGGCATCTGGCCCTGTGCTCCCCACAGATGACACTGGGGAACCACTGGCTCAGCTGCCCACAGGCTTTCTGCCAGGCAGAGGTGTGCAGGAGCCACGACCGGGAGGGAGGGCGGTCTCCCCCACACAGACCCTCCGACCTCCCCCTCTTTCCCGTCTGGAATCGAGGTGGCCACAGACCTGTACTGCAGAAGAACCCAGTTCTGATTCCAACCGAGTGCTTCCCCCAAGCCGGGACCCACCCACCCTCCCAACTGGAGCTGGGGTGAAAGACTCTACTTTGGGAATCTTTCCCCCAACACACCAACCTCTTGCTCATTTGCAGATGATTTGCCTCTATTTGCCTAATGTTTTAATGAAGAAAAGTACAGAAATCACTCCGTACACATGCCCTCCGTGCCCCAGTCCCGACCAGGTCCATGGACCTCCCTCACGCTCCTCTCCCTGCGGTCACAGCAGGCCCAGCTCACCCCCACAGAGGGCATGGCTCAGGAGAGGAGGACCTGGCCTCCGTCCTGCAGGCAGGTTCTCCCTGGATCTCCTCAGGTGGAGAAGAAAGACGGCTGCGTGGTGAGTGGAGGTCACCGGTACCCTGTTCATGATGTAGCTTGGGGCGCTGAGGACGAGTGCCCACATTCTTCTCTTCCTTCCCCGAGGACTCCATGGCTTCCTGGTGAAACCTCCTCAGAAGCCCCTCTCCTGCCTCCCTGGGGTCCTGGGCATTGCCGGTGTCTTCCATCTTTGGGGACTGGCTCTCCAGGCCAGTGTAGGTGTCAGCGTCAGGCTTCTGTCATCATCGTGGCTGTGTGGCCTGGCAGGGCCATTCCAGGGTGAGGCGGGGCTAGGAGCTGGATTCTGTAAGACACAAGGCCCCAGGGTACGCGGCTGGTCCTGCAGGGGCAGCTGCCCACCCTCAGATATATGAGTGCTGAAGGCCGTACAGCAAGGGGGTGAGGCCTGGGGCTCTGCCATCAGGGTCGTGGGTTCAAATCCACAGCCACGTGTGCTCTTTGGGCAGAAGCCTTCCCCAGGCCACCCAGACACCAGGTGCCCACACAAGCTGGGCCTCTGAGAGGCTCCCTGAGCGCCTGGGACAGGTGCCACAGACAGAACCAGGGTCCTGGGCCAGGCCCGAAAGGCCGTTTCTCTGAACAAAGTTCAATTTCTGAATAATTAAAAATGTTAGGGGTTATTTATTTATTTGTTTGTTTCGGCTCTAAAATGTAAGATGTTAAAATCCTATTGGGGAAAAATGTTCTCTTATGAACAGGTATTATTTGCTTTACATAGGACAAGGTCACCACTGAGAGAACCAGCATGGCTTTGGGGCACTGAGTGTCCAAATCTGGGCATATTTACAAAGGTTCAACATGGAAGAAGCCTCTCTGTCACCTGTAGAAACGGGTTGCAAAGCAGCCTGGGAAGCTGAGGTGGGTGGCACGGAGACCCTTATGCCACGGGTTGCCTATCACTGGTCTGGTCCAAATACTGCACTTTCCAGATGGGATGTGCCCAGGATGACCAGCGAAGGCCAGGTTCAAGGGCAGAGTCCACGGGCAGCTGCACCAAGAGCCCTACGTCCTACCCAGGCCCGATCTCTCTAGAGCTGACAGGCCCTGAAGGCAGGCACGTGGCCAGGGCGGCGCCTTTACCTGTGACAATGAGGGTGGTCGTGCTGACAGCCTGGCCCAGCGTGTTCTCAGCCACTGCCTTGTACTGGCCGCTGTCCTTGGGGGAGACGCTGGGGATGACCAGGGAGCACACGCCCAGCGTGTCGGTGCTGTACACCCCAGGGTTTCCTGTCAGGCTCTGGTCGTCCTTGAACCAGGTGACGTGGGGCTGGGGCCAGCCGCGCACGGCACAGCTCATGCAGCACTCGCAGCCGGACGGCAGCATGTGGGGCCGGAGGCCCACCAGGAACCAGGGCTTCTGGCGCAGGTTGGGGTCCCGATAGCTGGGAGCTTTCACCGTGAGCCCATCTGTGGTGAAACCCGGCACGAGACAGGAGGGTCAGAAGCTGACAGGCTGGCAGGGCCACCACTGGCAGAAAGACCCAGTGGGACGCGGCATTTCCTGGGCCTTCCTGCACATTCGGGCCCTTAGACTTCACTCACTTTGTCATCTTTGTCTATAAATATTCTGGGGATTTTTTTTTTTTTTACTGTAAGCTAACACACATTCACTCTGGACAAATTGGAACACAAATTAGACCTTGGGTCCAGCTATTCACGGAGACATGTTCTGGCCCCCTGAGCCAGGTACCCCAGCACCCCGTGTGCCCTGCCATCCTGGGGTTCACAGAGCTCACCTCGCTGCCGTGGGATGCACCAGGGCTGGCTGGTGTCCGAGGGCATGCTGGCCCCCAGCGCGTTCTTGGCCACCACGCGGAAGTGATACTCGTGGCCGGGGACGACGCCCAGCAGGGTGAAGCGGTTGGTGTGGACACGGTCGGCCACCTCGCGCCAGGAGCTGTGGCTGGAGGAGCGTGTCAGCACCGTGTAGTACAGAGGGATGCCCCGGGTCTCGTCCGGAGATGGCTCCCACTCGGCTGTCACTGTCCCAGGCACGTTCTCCTGCAGGCTGATGGGCCCGGGTGACTGCGGGTAGTCTGCGGGAGAGAGGCCAGAGGGAGCTGAGTTTGGGGGCGACCCAGCAGAGCGCCTGACCACGCCCACGGGCTCTGCGTGGCTCTCCCTGAGTCCCCACATCTTCTAGGGGACAGTCTTGCTGTGCAGGAAGCCGGAGCCAGAGAGAGATTCCAGGGTCCACCGTTCTCTCTGGGGGGTGGGAACCTCACTTTGGTTTCTATGTAAAATGACCCAGGATGGAAATAGACGGGGGGCTTTCATGGCCACCTTCCAGAGCCCTTTGTCAGTGGTTCATCCTCTGTGTCCCGAGTCACCTCCCAGTGGGTGGGTGTGCAGGATGCACTGTGGGGGGGCACCCTTCACCTCCACAGGGACTACAGACAGCTCTCTCCACAGCTCTGAGTGAGGTCATGGGGTGACCATCTTTGCTCACTGACTCGAAGTGAAGACTAATGCAAGTCTGCTGAGGGGCTGTGGCTTAACTGTCCCTGAGCTCCTGAGGCAGAAGAGAGTCCCCAGACCCCCTTGGCCTCTCCTCCTTTCTCTCTTCAGCACCTACGAGGGTTCGGGTGTGGTCACCTGCATCCTCAGGCCTGGTAGAAAAGCCAAGACCTGGGAGCAGGCCACACCTTGGTGAGTGGCCAAGCCGGCACCCGCAGCCCCAGCCCAGGCTCGCCTCACCTGCCACCCTGAGGTGGAAGGAGTAGGTGGCCTCCTCCCCCTGGAGGCCCCTCAGCACCACGGTGTAGAAACCACTGTCTGAGAGGCTGGCCGCAGGAACCAGGAGCTGGGTGAGGCCGTCCTTGCTGGAGGTCACATTTCTCTTAGGCAAGGGCAGGCCGTCCTTCAGCCAGGTCACCTCCGGCATGGGGGCAGCCTGAGAAGCAAGGAAGGAAAAGTGAGGTGGGATGATCTGTGGAGGCCACAACAGTGGCCCCTGAGGGGCAAAGACAGGCTCCGGGGGGAGTGCTGGCTGGGACGGGGCTGCAGGTGGGACTGGGGGTGGGCAAAAACGCCAAGTGTCCTCGATGCCACACCCTTGCAGCCATCTGGATTTTATTCTGCAGGAAAACCTAAGTAGAGCTGGATACACATGGCAGGGGTGTGGGGATGAGATGGGGAAGAGAGGGCTCATGCAGACGTGAACGCTGACCACCTGATGCCCAGACCGGGGGCCCAGCAGCTTCCAGGAGGGGGTCATGGTCGCCTGGCCCATGCAGTGGTGACACTGTCCGGGAAGGGATGGCCACGCCACCAGCACCCCGTGAAGCCCTCAGAGTCACATGGGGATGGTAACAGTGACTTACCCACAGGGATGTTCTGAGGACCCAAAAGTTAATAATACAAGGAAAGTGCAGCGATGGGGAGCAAACCACAGGGGACACTCGGCAGGTGTCACACATTTCTGCCATCGTGTCACTGTTACAATCTCATAGTTCATTCAGAACAGGCAATTTGGACTTAGGCCTGGGTTTGGGTGTCATTCTGCCACCAGTGTGCTTCCCACACAGACGGCGATGGTGACAGTGACAGTTTCTATGACAACGGGCAGTGCATGCTGGGTGCTAGCCCTGTGCTGGCACGGTGTATGTGCTTTCAATGTATGAGTTCCTCGAATCCTCAGAACAATCCTTTGAGGTAAGTTACTGACAGGTGAGGACGTTGGTACACAGAGAGGTGAAAAGATTTGTCCAAAGTTAAACAACTGGTGAGCAATGAGGGCGAAATTTGAACCCGGTCTGAGCTTCTAACCGCTACCCTGTACTGCAATACTAGGAGAGAGGTGGTGTTGCCTGAGGCTCATCCTGAGTCACGTGCAGGTCATGTGCTTGCACAAAGTGTTAATGCATTCTGAAGTCAAAGGGGGTGATCCACGCTGCAGGCCCCCTCAATTCCAGACAAAGTGGGAGCCGTGGTTTGGAAGTGCAGTACCGGAAGCTTCCACTAGAGGGCCTTGCAGAATGGCGGCCCGGTGGCCAGGTGAGGGCTGGACCTTCAAGGAAGGCCCTCTTCCCTCCTTCCTCACTCTGGCCTGATGTCCAGCATAAGCTCCGGTCACTGACTAGGGTCCAGAGGGAGCGGGATGAGACGAGAACCAGAGGGCTGAGCCTGGCTGCCTTGGTTGTTCCGCCCTTCCCCACATCTATTAGATACACTCACCTCAAACGAGACGGGCACGCGAATGGTGTCCCCAACTCTAACCATCAGCGAGTCCTTTGAGTCCATGAGGAACCTGGGAGCGACTGGAACACACATGACAGCTTGTCACCTCCCTTTGCAGTTGGGCCCCAGCCCCTGGTCCCCGAGGAGGTGGGGAAAGGTGGGCCGACCTCACGGACGCTGAGCCCTAACTGGCCAGGTGGCTCTGAAGGGACTGTGGGGAGCTGGGAGGAGGGCTTGGGGGGGCGCCGGAGCTGGCGGGGAGGTGCTAGCGGGTGAGGGATGGGGGCTGAGAAAGGAAAGCTGTCGGACAGGTCTCGACCTGAACAGAGAGGACACTGAAAAGTTACCCGACACTTCCTTTTGCAGGTGAGCTGGCCCCTGGTCTGAGACAGGAAGTGACAGGCCTGAGACCACAGGGATGGGGCAGAGCCAGGATGAGGTCCAGGGCTTCCGGACTCAGGTGCAGTATGCTTTTCCCTGTGCATGTCCCCCTTATTGTCCAGTGACAACGAGGGGCTGTTGGGATGGCCCCGTGTCTTGGGTTGAAGACGGGTCAGCTGCGTCCACATTAGAGCCCAGGGAGGAGGACAACTGACCTGTCCATAACAGGAGGCCGGCGTCCTCCTCACTGAGCGTGCAGCTCATGTGGGGTCACTGGTTTCATCCTGACCGGCCATAACTAGTGGTGTGACCCAGGGCAAAGTCCCTTTCACCTCAGTCTCCTTGTTTGTAAACTGGGGATACAAATATTAACCTTGCAGGATTTTTATGAGTTGCAATGAGAAAACGTTTCTGAAAGGGCCTGCCTGGCACACAGCAGGTGCCCGGTAAGTGTCACTTGACGAAGCTGAGGGCTCAGCGAGATCAGGGGTGCCGCCCAGAGGCCCCTCTCAGGAGAGGGAGGGCAGGGAGGTGGCACTCACCGGAAACGGGCATGGCTTCCACTAACATGTCCAGGGCAGTGGGCTGGCTGCGGCCCCCGTCGTTAACTGCTGTCACCCGCACGAAGTAGCCCTGTCGGGGCCGAAGCCCCTTGGCGGTGTAGGTGGTGGCAGACACGGTGCCCATGTGGCACGGGCTCCACTGCAGACTGTCTGAGCTGCACAGCTCCACCACATATCCCTGCGCTTCGTCCCCATCCTCCGTGTCCGGCGGGGCCCAGCGCACGGTGATGCTGGTGTGTGACGTGTCCGTGACCTCGAGGTCCCTCACGGGCCCGGGGCGCCCTGGCAGGGCACCATGGCAATGTCAGGAGTGGCACTGCCCTCTCCTGAGGGAGGCCCCTCACTGGGGACAATTTGTGTTCCTGTGGGAGGCTGGGGTCCTGCCTCCAGACCTTCCTGGTCACCTACCTAGAGCCAAACCCTTCCTCCGTCCCATCCCTGCCTCAGGCGTGACCACAGATCCCAGCTCACCTCCTGCAGGGAGCCTCCCAGCTCATTCCACCAGCCCCTCCCCCTAACTATCTTCCCATAATTCCCGAGATTTAGAGTTTCAGGGGATGATTTCTTAGGCTCCAAGGCCCTGAAGACTAGAATTCTGTACTTTTTATTCTGAGCTCTAAGCCCCGGGCAGGACTCTTTCATGGAGGTACCCAGAGCAGCGTTTCCAGGCTGCGTGCCTCAGAATCAGGTTTTTGCTCGGTGTTTTGTGGAAAAGGCATTCTCTGCTCAGATTTGGGAAATCTGGGTCAAACAAAGCAGGCCAGGTGTCTTTTCCGTGGGACTTGGGATGTCATAGGCTGCACCTCAAACTCCTTTGGCCACAGGCCTTGCTGTCACCATCACTCTCACAATTTCTGTCACATCTTGGTACTCTGCTCTTTCTGAGACCACAAGCAAGGAAATCCTATTCTAGACCGGAAGTGTCTCAACGGCAGAGGCCAGGATGTATCCACCTAGTCCTGGTACAGTGCTGGTTGCCCAGCAGGTGATGAGCAAACACTCACTGGATGGGGAACTGATGGTGGGGTTCCCGGTGAGCCCCTGAGGTGGGGTTCCCCCACCGCCCTGCAGGGACAAAACTCCCTCACTCGGGGACTAGATGGTTACAGGAAAGGACAGGTGGGCCAGCCTGGGGACTGACCTGCCCAGAGGCTGACAAGTGCATGAAGTGACCTGGGGAGGGGGCTCTTCTACTCCCCATTGCCTGGTCCTTGGGTCTGTTAAAGCTCAGTCTGAGGACTTAGCCACCGCCGGCCCCTGAGATACGCCTCATCTCAGAGGACTTTGACCTTTATCTTGCAGTCTGCCTGGCCGATCCCTTCGGGACTGTCCCTGAGCTGTGGCCCCCGTCCTGTCCCACTGGCTTCAGAGCCATCCCCTGCTTGCCACCACCACCTGCATCCTGGGTTGGTGTCCACTTACTCATGGGGTCCCGAGCAAACACGGCTTCCGACGGGGGTCCTGGCTCCCCAGGGCCAGCAGGGGCCACGGCCGTGACCCGGAACTCATACTGACAGTCGTGCCGCAAATCCACAACCGTCCACTTCCGCTCTGTGGAAAGCCCACCCCGTTAGTCCCCCTGTGACAGGACCAGGTGACCAGGGGACACAGACGGCTTGGTGCATCCGTTCTGGAGAAGAGACGACCCCTCCTGGGGCCCTAACACAGCACCCAGCCAGGAGGCGTGACTCAGCTCCCTTCTAGGTGGGGACAGCACATCTCAGGAAGTCAGGGCCTCCACACCCTGTCTGGTTCTGCACCCGCTTGCTGGTGGTCGTGGGCAAGTGCCCTAAACTCTCATTTTATGGATGAGGAAGCCAAGATCTTGACAGAAGAGAGCTGCCAGAGGTCAAGGCCAGACGGAGGGGCAGGGCAAACAGCTCCACGCCCAGCTCCCATCCTGACACGCCCACTGGACCAGGCTTCCTGCCTGGGCACCGTGGACACGTTAGACAGACAATTCTTTGTTGGGGAAGTGGGGGCGGCGGGGGCTGTCCTGTGCGTCGTGTGTAGCGGCACGTCTGGCCTCTTTACACCAGATGCCACTCCCCACCCTCCCCCACTTCAGCTATAACAACCCAGTTGCCAGACATGACCCTGTGTTCCCAGGGGCACAGCCACCCAGTCTACCAGGTAGACCCACTCTACCCGGCCCATCTGGCATGATGGTGACACAGGACCCCAGAGCTGGGGTGCCAGGGCGACGTGGAACACCCAGTCAGGCACTCACCAGGCACGGGCTGATCGGTCACTGCTGTCCAGGTGTTACTCCCCTTCTTACGCTTCTCAATCAGGTAGCCCAGGATGTGGACACGGCTGCGGCCCCGAGGGGCTGTCCACGTCAGAGTGATGCCCTGGCTGGAGGCCGACAGGATCGCTGGGGTGGAAGGGGGCCCGGGGAGTGCTGCGGGCAGACAAGTTGCCGGTCAGCCAGAGGCCGAGGAGAAGTGCCAGCTCAGAGAGGTCCTGGGAGGCGTCGGGGGCGGGCCGCACTCTGTCCCTTCTGGGGACGGCTGGAGACACTGCTCCAGCCGCTCATGGAATGATGGGGATGGGGAGCACAGTGGCCTAGGAGCCAGCCAGCCCCGAGGCCCTGATGGGAGCCCCAGACGGAGGAGCCATGTGATGGAGGACGAGGCCAGCCCACCACGCTCGGTCCTGAGAGTGGGCTCTGTGTGTCCATCCCCTCTGCAGAGCCACAGCTGGGAGAAGACCCCAAAAATCTTGTTCCCACATCCTACGTGATGTTGTGCTGAGGCCTCTCCATGGTGCCCTTGAGGGCACAGTGGGGACCCCAGGACGTTCTCCACCCCACCCCAAACTGTCCTCTCACCCTCAGGAGCCACCAGCACCTCCGCAGACTCCAGGGCCTCCCCGGCCCCCTCCGAGGACACGGCCCGCACGCGGAAGGCGTACTTCTTGCCCTGCTCCACCTGGGCGTCGGTGAAGGTGGTACTGTCTGCCGGGGCCTCGCCCACCTTCAGCCACGTGCTCCTGCTGGCCTGCCTCCTCTCCACCACGTAGCGCTCCACGGCCCGGCCTCCGTCATCCCGAGGGGGCCGCCAGCGGAGGCAGACACCAGCCCCATGGCAGTCCTGCACCTCCAGGGGGCCCTGTGGGGGCTGGGGCTTGTCTGGGAGACCCCAAGAGGAGCAGAAAGAGAAGGGGCATCAGAGCAGCTGCAAGGGAGCGGTGCTGGACCTCCCCCATCAACGGATAAGCCTGTCATGGTTGAAACCAGAGAGATTCGGGCAGGACCCAGAGAGGTCTGTCCCGGGACACATGCACACACCCAGGGAGGTGACGTGGACAGCGCCGGCCGGAGCCCAGTCCCCCACGTGGTGGCTGGTGTGGGCACCTCCTCAGCGCTCCAACCTCACCATGCCGGCCCCGTTCCAGGCTGGGGCCACCTTCCCACCAGCAACTATCCCAGGGCCCCCTCCCAGCCCTTTACTTTATGGAACTGCTTCTCCCCGCCCAGTCTGGGGGGAGGACAGGAAGGAGCAGGTTTGGACGCTGGGGCCTTGGCTGGGGAGGCTGGCGGATACCTATGACTTGCAGGGTGAGTGTGGCCTGCACGGAGCCACCCTCGCTTCTCAGCGTCACGCTGTACTGGCCGCCATCCTTCCGTCTGGTGCTGGGGAGGCACAGCCGAGTGAAGCCGTCGCCCAGGGCCACCTGGGCGCCCCCACTGCTGCTGCCCTCCACCTGGGCCCCGTCCTTCCTCCAGGTGGCCTGAACAGGTAGGCGACTCTTGAAGGGGATCTTCACAGTCAGCGGCTTCCCAGCCTTGACCGTCAGAGGCTCCCTCAGTCTGTCTGTCACATCCGGAGCGATGACAGGGGGATCTAGACGTGGACAGCACAAGGGAGTCAAAGAGGCCAGGGCACTGGCACCCAGGGGTGGGGACAGAAGGACCCAGGGAGGGGGGTCTGGGCTAAGAGCCAGAACCCCAGCCCCCACCTCCTGAGGCCTAACAAAGCTGGGAGGCGGGACAGTGGCCTCATCTGCAGCAGCAGGGACCGCGGACCAGGGACCTCTCCAAGGACTTTCTGAAGGAATTTTAAAATCGTCTTCTCAGACAGGATGAGGTCACACCCTGGCTGCATACCAGCCACACGTCCTGGCATTTGCAGGTCACCTGGCGGGGAAGGGCAGGCTGGGCTCACCTTGGACAGTCAGGGTGGCCTCGGTCTTCTGGTTGCCGACTGCAAAGCTGTACTTCCCGGCCTGGGTCCCTTGCACATCCTCAATGATGAGCCTGTGTACCAGACCATCTTGCTCGAAGACGAGTCCATCCTGGGCACTGAGCTGGAGGCAGGGTCAGAGCGGAGCCGGTCAGCCCAACCCAGGCTCCTCCCGGCCCAGCTCTGCAGGGCCCCTCACTAATGCAGTTGCAGGAATCACAGTAACGGGTGTGAAGGAAACACTTAGCACGTGCCAGGCATGTGCTGACGCTGTCTGCTCTGTCCCTCACTGAACGGCCACTACAGCCTACGGCAGTGCGTGCACTTTGCCCAGTCTATAGATGGAACCAGAGGTCACATAAGTGCCCGGGAAGCCAGGTCTCGCTGGCGCCAGGCCCCAGCTCTGAAGCACTGTGACGTGCTTTCCTGAGACGGCCGCCAGAATGGAGGACAGATGGCCGTCCCAGAGCTGAGAGACTCCGCCTGCGTGGGCTGAGAAAATGGCATTTGTATCAGGCCTTAAAGGACCTGAGAATTCAACAGGTGCTGGGCTGAGAAGGCATTTGGGGCAGCGGCAGGAGAGTGAGAGGTGTGGGGACTGGATGAGCAGGAGAGACCTCAGTTCAAAGTCCAATGTATCGTAAACACCCCAAGTCCTTGGTTGTTTAAACTCCCAGGGTACATGCATGAGGAAAAGAGGAATGAAAAGCCTGCTTTCTCCCCTCGCCTCCTTCCCCTCCTCTCCTCTCCTCTCCGTCCTCACCCCAAACATGTTGGTAAAGGGAGGGGACAGTACCTTGACTCCATCCTTAAACCAGGAACCAGGTCCCATGTCCCTGGTGAGGGTACAGGAGAGCACGGCAGTCTCTCCCAGTTGTGCTTCCGTGTCAGCCAGGCCCTGGCAGAAGTGGCCTAGGGGGGCTGAAGAGACACAGAGAGAGGCTGGGGACAGTCTCTCAGGGCCCCCCCGAAGCCCAGCCTCCCAGGCCATGGCCTGCCCTGCACCCTGGGGGGCTCGCACGTCCTGCCAGCTGGGCTTAGCCAGTGCTGGCTCAGAAAGTCCCTATGGCGAGTGCAGGAGACGTGGGCGCAGGTGGCTGAAGGGCATCTAAGTCAGAGAGGGGAAGCTGGGTGACCCACGTTTCTGTGCTTTGGGCATAGGGTATCAAGACAGATGTCCAGGACACCCCTGAGCCCCACAGTCTGGATCCCGCCTGCACAAGGAGGAAAAGGCTGCTTCTGGGAGTGGGAGGAGGCCCCCCCAAAACAGGGGGCACTGGCAGGAACAAACGCCTGGGGCTGAAAGCAACACTGGGAACGACCCAAGCACCCCAGTGTGGAGCCAGCACAGCTGAGAAAACCTACCTCGGGCCTCCTCAGAGAAACCCCCAGTGTCAGGCTTGCGTCTGGATCTGGGGCTCTGGGTGGCGTTCCTCTCCTGGCCACAGACGTCCAACCTGCTTTCTGCGCCACCTCTCCTGCCGCCAAGGGGACTCTGGGGCTTGCGGCTCCGGTCTTCGTGCAGAGTCTCCCCAGAGTACCCTCCGTCTTCTTCTGTAGGCAGCTGCCCCCTACCTCTGGCCTCACCTGCTACCCTCCTCTCTGTGGCTCCAACCTCGGCCTCCGACTGTGTTTGGGTCCTGCTCCTGCCTGGCCGCCTGCCTGACCGGCCAGACTCTTCTGCTCCCTGTCCCTCATGTTCCTTCAGGGCCCCTGGACTTCGAGCCCTGTCATTCGGGAAGCCCTCGTCCTCCAGTGTGTCTTTTTCTCCCCTCTGTCTTCTGCCCAGCTGAGACCCCGGGCCCCAGATATCCCCAGATCTGTCTCCAGAGTCTCTCCTGCGAAAAGCACCTTCTCGGCCATTCCAGGCTCCATCTGAGTCCCCTGGGCCAGCAGAACTGCCCTTTCTAGGACCTGAACCCTGGCTGTCCTGGGACCTTGGGCCTTGCCTCCCACCAAGCGCTTCTTGGCCTGCAGCCCCCTGCTGGGCCCTGCGGCCCTCTCGCCCTTCCTGGCTCCCACTGGAGGTGGCATCTTTCCCATGCAGAGAACTGGACACCCTGGAGTCTGGGAGCTGCCTCCCAGTTCCTGTGCTGCCTTGGCCAAGCCCCTGGTCTTCCCAGCCTGGCGCCCGAGCGCGGCTTACCTCTCGCCCCTCGGCAGACTCTGACGCAGATCTGCCCCTTTCCTGGGGCGTCTGCATGCTGTCCAGAGCCTGGCCTGTGCCTGCTGGGCTCCCACGTGCCACTGACAACCCCTTGCCTCCTGGCAGGAAGTCCTCTGCCCCCCGAGATGCCGGTCCTGCCTGGCCAGCAGCTCCTCCCCTGTCTGCTGTCGCTGGGGCCGCTTTCCTCAAGTCCCCTTCACGTCTCGATGCCAGAGCAGCTGTCTCTGCCCGGGTGTCATTCTCCACAGCCCCCTGACCGTCAAGAGAGCCAGAAGCCTGCACACCTCCTTGGTCTGCAGACCCACCCGCCATACTGGGAGCCCCAGGAGACCGTGAGGTCCCAGGGCCATCTTGCCACTCTCTGACACCTGCTTTTCCCTTTAATCCAACAGCCCCCAAATCCCCAGGGGTCCCTGAGGTTGCAGAGCCCCCATGGCCGTCCTCAGAGCCCCGCCTGTCTACAGCGCCCATGCCAGTCACCCCAGAACCCACCCCAGGACCGGCCCCATCCACCAGCCCCGTTCCCCTGCTCCTCTCTGGGCCACCCTGGGGGCTTGTGCCTCCGTAAGACCCCTGTGATGCTGCCCCGCCTCCTGACCCGTGCCCCATGGCTTCTCGGCCTCTGGCTCTACCCTCATGTCCTGTCCCAGCCAATGAGCCTGCTACTCCAAACCGCTCGGAACCATCTCTGCAGCCCGTCTCACTCTCTGGCCCTGTTCCCCCAGACCGTCCCGAGCCTCCCCGATGACCTGCCTCGGTCCCCGACATGGCTTTCCCAGAACCCCCTAAACCATCACTATCACCTGCTTTGCTCCCTGACCCCATCCCCTCAGGAGCCCCCAAATCCTTCCCATAACCTGCCTCATCGGCTGGCCCAACCCCGTCCCTGTGACCTGCCTCAGCCCCTGGCCCCCTTCCTCCCAGGCCCCCTGCACCGTCTCGAAAGCCCCCCTCGCTCCCTGGCCCTGACCCCCCAGGCCCAAGACCCCCAGACCCTCCTCCATAGGCTGTTCTGCCTCCGCTGTGCTGAGGGCCCAGAGTTCCGGGTCCTTCCCCGTGACCCAGGCCACTGCCAGACCCAGACAGTCGCTGGCTCTCGGAACCGGCCTCTGTGTGCAGAGCCTGTGCCTCGGGGCGCCTGGAGTCGTCCCCACGACCGGCTCCAGCCCCCGGGGCCCTGGTTCCATCCCCACCGCTCACTTTGCCCACTTCCCTCAGAGACCCTGGTTCCATGGCTCCTGGACCCCCTTCTCCAAAGGCCCCCATTGCTCCTGAGGCATCTCCAGTTGAACCCTGAGGCCTTGTTCTTCCAGAGCCCCCTGGTTCTGCCCCCACACGTCCCTCCCCAGCAGGCCCCACTGTCCCCAGACTCCCCAGGGCACCATCGGAACTACGCTTCCCCCCAGGGCCAGCATCCCCACGGCCTATGGATGCGACCCCGGCCCCTGGACGCATCCTGGTTTCACCCAGGGGCGCTCCGCCAGGGCCACCTGGGCCGTCCTGGAGACCCGCAAGTCGGCCAGACTCCCTTCCCGCAGGACTGTGCCCATCTTGGCTTCCAGGCCACGGTGCCCCAGGCCCCTGTGAGCCATGCCTGTGACCAGCGCCCTGCTCAGACTCTGCTCCCCCAGGCACACCGGAGGCAACACTGTAGCCAGCACCGCGAGCAGACCCTATTTCTCCTGGCGCCCCTGAGCCATCACCATAACCAGCCCCGTTTTCAGGACCGAGCCCCCTAAAATTCCCTAGGCCATCACCATAGCTGGATCCCACTCCCCCCAGGCCACCTAAACCAGCCTCAGAGCCCATTTCACCTCTGGGTGCCCCCCCTCTGCTGCTCCATGTCCCATTCTGGAAATGTGGTTCCGACCCCATGGCCCCTGGACCACTTGATCCATCCGTGCCTCCCAGTGTCCCCCCAGACCCCCGAGCACTCCGGCTTGGAGACCCCATTAGCCCGTGGCTTCTGGCATCCACCTCCTGGCCAGACCCCGCCAGCCCAGCCGCCTGGGCACCGCCCATCCCCCCTGCCCCTCCACCAGACGCCAGCGCTCCGGGCCCCTGCTGGCTCCCGGTTTGGCTGAGGCTGGACGTCGTGTCGTCCCAAGGATGCGTGCTCTCAGCCTCTCCTCTGCCAGCCACCCCTGCTCCCCTCTGACCTGCTGTCCACCTTTGGGAACCCTCGGGGGTTCCACAGCCATCTCCTGCCTCTCCCAAGGCGACCCCTGTCTGCTGGCCTTCCCTTCCCTGGGGTCCCCGAGGACCCCTGTTCCAGTCCCCAGCACCTCCTGGTCCTCCAGCACCGGCTTTGGAGCCCCTTCCGCCACCCACAAGCTCCCCTGGGCCCTGTCCATCTGCCTCCTGCCATGAACCCTTAGTTTGGGCCTCAGGACTCCCACCCCCCAGAGGGAATTTTCTGCCACCAGATCCTGGGGGTTCCTGGAAGGCCTTGCCTGCAGATGCCTGTCCTGGAGACTGCCCTGACCCCCTGTGGCCCCTTGCTTCCCCATGCTCACTGTCACCCCCCTGAGAGCCCCAGGACTCATGGCCCCTGCCTGCCGAGGAGCTAGGTCCTCTTTCGCCAGGAGCCCCCAGGGTGCCAGGACCTCCTGCGGCACTGCTGCCTCCAGCCTCCCCCAGGCCTGGGCCAGGACCCCACACTGCCCCGGCTGCTCCCCTCCCTTTGTCCCTGCTCTGAACATCCCCTCCCCCTACCTCACCTAGGCTCTCCCCCTGCAAAATCTCCATTGCTTCCCCTTCTGACCAAGACCCCATAGGACCAGACTGGGACCCCTGTAGGGCCCTCGTTCCTGTCCCAGGTCCCAACTGGGCCCCCCGGAGTTGTTCCTGTCCTTCCTCACTGCTCCCATGTCCTCCAGCCCAAGGCTCCCTGGACCCTGCTGCCCCACCAGGTCTGTCCCCATGACTGTCCCTGCCATCTGGCTGATGACCTTCCATCAGGCCCGACCCTGATCCCGGGCCCTCTCCCTGTGGGTGGGGCCTCCCCAGGAAGCTCCCGTCCCAGCCTCCCTCGCTGTGGAGCTGACTTTGCCCAGAAGTGGCTCTGCACCCCTCTGCTTCCAGAAGACCCTGTCTTGTCTGCCCAGGGCCCCAGGCTGAGTCAGCTGCTCCCTCATCCACCATCAAGGAGTAGCTATGCCCGCCAAGGCCATGTGTGTCTGGGCCAGCTGTGAGCTGGAGCCCAGGAGACGGCCCAGTCCCCTGGCGGGAGCTCCCTGGGGGGCCCTGCCCTCTGAGCTGCCCCCTCTCGCTGCTGGTGCTCCTGGATCCTTCTGCGTCTGAGGTCTGGGCTCCTTGCAGCTGAACTTGTAGGTCAGCACTTGTGGTCAGAAGGCCTTTGTCCTTCCCGTCTTTGGCGAGAGGTCAGCGTGCCCACAGAGAGACAGGAGAAAAGACCCACTAAATCAGGCCGATTGTCACTTGTCCAACGGCCACTGCTTTGCCTGACCCTGTTTCCCCCATAGAGACACAAGCTGACCATCTGAGAAGGAAGCCAGGATGTGCCAGCTCAGTGACTGATAAACGCCATCACTGGGCACTTCCTCAGCCCTACGCCCTCAGCCCACTGCACCCCGCTATGCAGTTCCTGAGGACCTCTGGAGAAAATACGGGAGCCCAAAGTCACCTGCTTATCAAACTGCCACGAGCAGCTACGTGGTTTCTAAAAGCCCGCCTTACAGTCTCCTGGGATCGCCCTGAACCCCAAAGCAGAGGGTGCGGTGGTTCAGGGTGTTCTTTGGCCTGACCCAGGGGCCTCTCACCCACGGAGCCCGGGCCACTGTGCCAAGCCCTGGACCAGACCCCAGGGCCAGCTTGGGTCTGTGCCCCAGAGAACTCCCAGAGGCCCAATGGAGCAGATGCCTCTGGGCAGCACTGAGCTGGCTGGGAAGCCGCATGGCAGTGGGTCAAGACAAACTGAAGGAGCTCCCCTCCTCCCCTGAGGGTGACAGTTCCATCCAAAGCAAGTGACTGGCCAAAGGGAGCCCCTGCCCTGGTCTTCCTCATGCCCTCCTGGGCCTGAGGTCAAGCCTCAGTGGGGACAGGTATGATCCACGTACCTTCAACCACCAGCCAGGCGCTGGAGGTGTAAAGCCCAGTGCTCAGGGAGTAGGCGCCCATGTCTGAGAGACGGGCCCCCCTCACCATCAGCTTGTGGGTCAGCCCGTCAGGGGACACGGACATTTCGTACTTGTCGCTTGGCTGGAGTGAGCGGTGCTGGAAACTCCAGGCAGCTTTGGGACAGGCGCTGGAGAGGACACACTGAAAGACGGCGTCACTCTGCTCTTCACAATGGACCTCGGCCAGTGGCACGACCACTCGGGGGGGGATGGCTGTCGGGGAAGTAGGAACGGGCCTTCAGACTGGCCGTGTACACAGTGTGAGCCGACGCGGTGAGGCTGGGAGTTCAGAAACCCCAGTTCAGACAGCTCCGTCACAAGCCCCCTGTGTCACTTTGGACGGGTCACCTCTTACCCCCCAGAAAACAAGGGGTTATAATTAGGATATGAACGGGAAGACTATTTTTAGCTCTAGAATTCTGTAATTCTGCATCCAAAAGTTATGTCTGGGGGCAACGTGGGTACGTGAAGGACATCAGCATGCCAAGTGCCTTGTCCTCACAGCCATCCCCGAGGTAGGCGTGACTATGTCCATTTGACAAGTAAGGAAATGGAGGCTTCTAGAGTTAGATGACGTGCCCCAGTCTTCCCCAGCTCACAGGTGGCCCCGCCAGCATTCACACCCGGGTCTGCGGGCTCCAAAGCCTCTGCTCATCCCCCACCCTCGTCGTCTCCAGGCTTTTCCAAGCCCCACCAGGCATGCTGGAGGTCCCACCCCTTCCTTCTTCCTCAATCCTGCTCAGCCACATACTTTATGATACCTCTGCCTCTCCTTCCCAGGGGTCCCTGGGGCTGTCAGGGGTCCAGGAGGTGGTGTGTATGCAGCTACTCTACTCGTGTGGACGGGACAGTTCCCAGGTGGGGAGGACGCATGGGAGGCACAGGTCTGAATAGGGCACAAGTGTGCCCAACGCAGTGGAGTCTTGCTAAGGGGTGCTGGGAGACGAGGATGGGCAGAAGGGTGGCAGATGAAAAAGGAGCGGGATTCTGGGGGCTGTGAACTCAGTTTGGACCTGATCGGAAGCTGATAGCAGAGCCGGGGCGTGGCGTGTACCGTGGACGTGTGGGGCCGAAACCCAGAAGAGCCAGCTCAGCACCAGGAGAGCACAGAGCATGGAGTGAGACTTCCGGAAAAGGGAGCAGTGTCATGTCCCCCTCTGGGTGTGTGCCCCTCGGTCTCCTCACACCCATGCTTCCCCAGCTGTGGCACTGATGTGGCCACCCGCCGCGGGCCTGCCCACTCCGACTTGCGCAGAGAAGCCCACTCACCGCTGGCCTCCAGTTCTGTGGAGAAGATTTCGGCGTCCTCCACCCTGACCTGGTAAATGCCAGCGTCCTCGGGCCACAGATCCTGGATCTGGAATTGGTAGTGCTTCCCCAACCGTCGCACGTGGCGCTTGCTCTGGCTGTCGAAGCCATAGCGGACCATCTCACCATCCTGAGGCCAGAAAAGAAGGGGCTCAGGGCCTTGGCAGGTCCCCAGCACCTCCTGTCACAGTCCCACTCTGGCTGCACTCAGCAGTTGTCTCCCACTGACTCATTCCTGGACCATAAAGGGGAGGGAGGGGCGGGGTGGAGAGCAGGTCTGGAGGGAAACACATGCTCTAGGAATGTCCACACTTCAGACCCAGGAGTAAATTACTGGCCAGGGTTGTGCGGGAAGCACCTGACACTACCCAGCAGGCAGCTGACACTGGGCAGAGCTACCACCCCCACAGCCCTGCAAGGTTAGCGGGGACAGGAGACAGTGCCAGGCACTGGGGTGTCCATTCATGACGATGCCAGAGGACTCCTGGGTGTCCTCCCGGCTCTGCAGAACCCAGGGATCCACTCACACACGCCCACCTCAGCCGAACCCCACAGAGTTGCTATTTGCTGAGGGTTTTAGATACTGGGACACATCAGGGCATTAAAAGAGCAAGGATTTCTGCCCCAGGGAGCTCAGATGGTGTGGGGGAGACCGACAAATAATACACGTGGTAAGTAAACAATAGACTATGTTTGGAAGAAACAGAACGGCGGGGGCAGAGAGAGGAGGGTGTTAGTTTAGGAGTGCCAGGGTGGGGCTGGGGGACACAGCAGGGTCCCCCCCAATTCCTGCCCCAAGGACCTGCAGCAGCCCTGCCAGAGCCCTTGGCCCTCAGCGGCCCCTCCAGGTTCACCTTATACAGGTATATCTTGTTCTCAGCATCCTTAAGATCTAGCTCCAGTTCAAACGTTGCAATTCCCTCCTTGGTGATTTTGATGTGTTTCCAGTTGGATACGGAGTTGAGGTACTAGGAAAGACAAAACCACCAGGGGAGCTCTCTGAGCTTGCTCCTCAGGGCACTCCAACCCCTCAGACCCCGGCCCCCCAATCTCCCCGTGGAAAATGCATTTCCCAAGTGGGAGACTTAAGCCCCGTGAGGAAGGAAATTCTCCAAGTTGAGACATCAGGTTGGGAAGGGGAGCGAGAAAGAACCCCAGGTGTCCAGGGGCTCTGAGAACACAGTAGGACTTTTCTGTTCATCACTTATTCCATCCAATCAAAATGAGTCGAGCACCTACTGTGTGCGAAGCCCTGTGCTAAAGCAGATGAGAAGGTTTGAAGGAGAGACAACTGAGGCCCTAGATGGGAGGTTTACTAACATCGCATTTTCAGGATGATGAAAAGAAGTGTTTTGAATTTCCAGAAGAAAAATTAGACTTAGACTCTAGTTAGGTTTGACACAGGAAAGAACTTTCTGCCGTTTATAAGACACAGGAATGAAAATGCCAGTGGGAACCGTGAGCTTCCCTTCCCTGAAGCCGTTGGAAATAAGATAGGCCCCCACAGTCTGTGATGACAGCAGTGGTGATGATGGTGACAGTGGCAGTGGTGATGACGACAGCTGCCAGGAAGCCCTTCCTATGTGCCCGTACTCGGCTGAGTGCTCTAAGCACATTCTCTCACTGCCCTCGCAGTAACCCTACAAGGTAGACACGACTGTAACACTCATCTTACAAGGAGGAAACCAAGACACGGGCCGAGCTTTCCCCAAGCCCTGGACTGAGGATCAGAACCAGCTTTCACAGCCAGGACGTCTACGTGGAAGCCTGGGTCCCTGGCCAGACCCACACACGCTGGGGGGCTGGATGAGGGCGGGCCCCCCAGCAGGCTTGGTTTCTGCGAACCCAGCTCCAGTGGGCGGCGAGGTGCCATGGCGGGCGGGCGCGTGGAGCAGCGGGGCGGGCGCGTGGGACGGCGGGCGGGTACCTGAGCCATCTTGTCTTCCCGCTCCTTGCGCATCTCCTGCAGCTTGCGCAGCATGCCCCGGAAGTCCATGATGCCGTACTTCAGGCACAGCCTCTCGTAGTCCTTTCGGTCCGCCGTCATCAGCAGCTGCCACACCTGTTCCCGATCCACCTTTGTCTTCTCAGAGGTAGAAGGCTGCGCCCTGGGGAACAGCAAGCTTGCAGGTCAGAGGCCAGGGAGCCCCAGGAGCTGGGACCCCGAGGGGACATGGGGAGCTTTCCTCTCCAGAGAGGAAAGGGACAGAGCCTGGGATGTGGGACTGACCCTGTCGGGACAGGAGGACCCAGAAATGGGCAGGGGCAGCCCTCACCCTACGGCATGAGCTTCCCGAGAGAAAGTACTAACAACCTGTACTGTGCATTTCTGGGCAAGATGTCTTTTAGGGGAATTGTTCTGTTGCTTTAAGAACACTTTTTTAAAATCACTGTTCTAGTGGAGCGCCCCATTTCACTGAGGAGCAAATCAGGCTCCGGGAGGAGAGGTGATAACGCAAGGATATGGGGCTTAAAAGTGGCATAGCCACATCCAGATTCCGTCTCCCGCCGCCGGCTGCCTCAGTCTAGCTCCCTGCCTGTGTCCTGGGTGGAGGTGAGAGCTGAGCCCAGCATGGCAGCCGCAGGGGACGGGTACCCTGAGGGCTCGCATCCCCCACGACAGGCCAGACCCACCTCTTCAGCATCTTCCGGAACTCGGCCAGCTGCTGCCTGAGGTCTGGAAAAGGAACAGGCGTGAGGCCCCAACCCCAGGGTGGGATCCCAAGGAGTCAAGGCAGGGCTTTCTTATAGGAAGTGGGGTGGGGACAACCGAGCTTTTGAAAGGGGTCTCCCGTGGACTGGTGAGGACCCGTGAGGTGTCCGTGGGGACCTGGCCAAGTGGAGAGCAGCAGGCAAGGAGTAGCCCACCCCCACAGGCCCCAAGGCGGTCTCTGACGCCCCTTCCACCTACCCTCCTGGGGTTCCTTGTGCCTCTTCCGACTTTTCCGAAAGCCAACTGGACCATCGGGGAGAAGAGGGAGTTGATGTGGATATGCAGGGAGAGAAGCCAGACACACAGACGGTCTTCCTGAGAAAGACGGCACCAGGGCCCCGACGCCCCCGCCCCACCCCCCAGCAGCAGGGATGCGACAGGCAGAGGGTCTGTCCATCATGAGCGTTAATACCCCCGAGGTGGGACCCACCTGCTTATCATCTCACGCGGGGTGGGGGGCCACTCACAAGTCTACAGGGGCTAGGGAGGTGGCACACACGGGCGACTACAAACTGAGGCACAGTTGTAGGGGCAGCTGCTCTTTCGCTCACCCGAGAGCTGCCATGGTTTATGTCCCGTTTGGCCCGACGTGTCCCACAGCTGTGGGGCTGGTCCTGCAGCCACTCACCTACGTCCTCCTAGCTGCTCCCTGGCTCGCCCACCATGCGAGGCCCCCCGCTGCTCTCAGACCCCCCACGCCCTGAGCACTGACGAGGGACAGGGGCAAGCCCACCTTCGATGACCGTGAGCCGGGCCGAGCACATGGCCTCCCCATACGCGTTCACCGCCCGGCACCGGTACTGGTCCGTGTCCTCGCCCATAATCTTGTTGACCTGCAGAGAGGCCAAGCGCAGGGGAACAGGTTAACACTTCCCTCCTCTGTCACCACACACGGCTACGTGCTGGGGACAAAGACACGTCCTTGCCCTCAGGGAGCCCGCGGTGCTCCTCAAGAAAGACAGAGGCCAAACAAAACCTGGACCACCCCGGGGGCAATACCAGCTGTGCCATCAGAGGCAGGAGGAGCTGGTCGTTCACGGCGTGGGGCGTCTGGACCCAAGCACCTTGGCCTCTGCCAGGGACTTCGGGCCGTGGAACCTTGGCGGTTTACCGAACTTCTCTGAACCTCAGTGTCTTTACTTAGAACGTGAGGATAATTCACTCACAACGTAGTGAGTGGTTAGGATTCAATGACATCCTCTGTGCCATGTGGTTAGCCCAGGGTCCAGCACATAGTAGGGTTTCCATGATTGGTAGCTACAAAGATTTCTCATGGTGACCAACGTCCACAGAGGGGCCGGTGAGCCTGCCAGGTCCACACCTGGCTCAGGCCGCCTGGAACCACTGGATGGAGCTGGGTCCTCGACCCCTCTTACTCCTCTGGGGACTGGAGGCCACTGATAAGCCCTTCATGGGACACGCAGAGGCGGGGACGCCCCAGCTTGGGACAAGCTGAGGCGGGGACACCCCAGCTTGGCACAGGAAGAGGCGGGGACGTCCCAGGAGTTGCCGGGTCCTCACCTGTAGCACATGCTCCCTGCTGCCCGGGGCGGAGGAGATCTGGTACTTGCTGGAGTTGCTGAGGTCACCTTTGCTGCTCTGCCAGTACACCTCGGGCTTGGGCTCCCCACAGACCACAGCCCGGAAGATGGCATTTCTTCCTGTAGCAGGAAGAGCAGGGGGAAGGTTGACCAGCTGGGGGAGGGAGTGACAGTACACTTGATACAGCTGTTAGTTTATGTTTTTCTCAGTGCTCCAGGTATCTCTACCGCCCATTCAGGAAGGGTGCCAGGCTGCGGTCCCCAGACTTGAGGACCCTTATGATGCCAGGTGGAGAGCAGCAGTTTCCAGGCACCCAGAGGCCGTCCCTGCCTGGTTTTGTATGGCAGGAGCCGGGGTCTTCACGGAGGCAAGTGGCTGGACTGTCCACGGAGAAGGCAGGGCGTAGGAGGGAGGAGCGTGTCTTTGCAAGTAGGTGGGTAAGGGATCTGAAGGTCTCTCTCAAGACCAGGAACGGGGTGAGTTTTTGTGGGTTCCGTGTCACTCTCTGGGAGGGAATGACCACCTTGGAAAGGAATGGCCCTTTGGCACCTTGAAGGAATTGGCCCTGAGACACAGGGCTCCAGCCTCAGAAAGACCCCAAGCTCCAGGCTTGGCACAGAAGCCTGGGAGCTGGTTCTCTCAAGGACTCTGCAGCTCCTCCTGGAATATGTCAACAGAGAGCAGCATAAACACCTAAGGGTCCTTCTCCATGATGAGGCAGTTTCTTATGACTTTGTCCAGTGAGGACTTGGGAATCTGATTTAGGAAAATAATGTACCACGATTTACTTATACAGAAGGTTGTAAAGAGAAATTTAGTGCAGGAACCTGTGTTGGGGAAAACACGGCAATATGCAGACCTTCCCCCAGCAGCCTGTGTCCCCAGCACTGTCCTGGGGTCTTTTCTCGTGTGGCCTTCCACAAGGGCTTCTGAGCCCAGCCTGCGAACCACTGGGGGTCTGGAGGCAAGAGCTGGGAAGAGCCCAGGTTCACTCAGTTTGAACAGTGGCCCCTGCAGGAGCCGCTTGGAGGCAGGGGGAGGGAAGGGAGGGCTGCTGGGAAACGTGACAACCTCTCCGTGTTCCCAGTGTCACACGGCCCCATCCTTGTTCTCAGAGGCCTTGCATCAGGACACCACCGCATCACTCCCTTGACCCACCCTGCTCCTCAGGTCCCTTCCCTCTTCTGGGGATCCAGGCAGACAGGCCGGCACCCCCAATACAGGGAGATGTGCTGTGACTGGTGGTGGGACAGGCAGGCAGGTCAGGAAGGACCCCAGCCCCTCCGCTGTGCATGCTGGAGGTGGGGGAGCAGGCTCTCGTCTCCGTCAGGAGGCCCCCGCCCCAGCCTCACCTTCCTGCAGTGCCAAGGTGACCGGCTTTTGCTCAAAGTCTGGCGTGCTGCAGCCTTCGGGGATCTCATCCACCAGCTGCCGGATGGTGACCCCGTGCATGGAAGACTTCTTGAGCTTCCCTGAGGAGGAGGGAGAAAGGCACATGGGCCCTGCCGCTCCCTCATGGGTGGCCCTGGACACAGTGGAGAGCTGACCCACAGCCCCAGGCGCACAGTCCCCTCGCTCCCCTGCTGGTGAGGGTGCTTCTGAATTTTCTGGTGGTGGCTGGGTTGGTCCTCCAGGGCGTGCATGGAGCCCCTGGGAAGTGGGCGGGGGTCGCCTTGGGGAGACCCTGGGAGTGTCCCTGGGGAAAAGCTGGACAAGGGAGAGTGGGAAAGGGTCCTTCTCAGGAAGCAGGGCCATGCGGGGAGCTCTGCACCCTTTATTCAGGAAAATAAATCAAATCCCAAAGCTGACACTGGAAGAAGCAGAGAGGAACAGTCTGAAGGTCTCTGAGTACCCCCCTCTCCCAGGGAGGGGCTCGGGCAGGCAGCCGTCTCTCACCTGCCATGGTCTGGCTCCTGTTTGGCTCCTGGGGATGGCGAGTGATCTCCTGAGAACAGAGGACAGAACTGCTTCTGGGGTCAGCTGGCCTAACCCCGTCCTTCCCACAGCATCGGCCGGCGTCCGGGTGGCGCCGATGGAGTGGCTGCCCCCCTAGAGCTCGTCTAACCCCGGGGCCCAGCAAAACCAATTGCCCAGACCTAGGCAGGGGTGGGATTCTGCCCAGTTGTGCCTTTCCAGGTAAAGGAAACCGTGGGGCTGAGCCTACACACTGTGCGGGTGGCCTGGCCTCCCGGGGGGACCCCAGGCCCGATGACCACTCAGAGGATGAGACACAGCGTCCCCGACCTCAGGAGGTCCAGCTCCCGGTATCCAGGACTCTTTCAGCTCCAGCAGCCTGGCCCCCTTGACTTTGGACGTGAATTTCCCAGAGACAAACTCTGGGGTTTTCCAGGGGCCCAGCAGCCCTCTGCCTCCCGTGCTCAGCCAGTCTGGACCCTTTGGATCACTGGGTCTGCGGGGGAGAGTCCCCCACTTGGCCGCTCATGAGCTCTTGTCTGCTCTGGATGGTGGGATCTTCATAAATCCATCTGCCCCCGCTCTGAGGCCAGTGAGTTATGATGTCAGGTGAGCAAGAGCCTTCCAGCCTCTTCTAACCACACCACGATCCCTCCAGTTCCCTCTCAGTGTGGCCAAGGGGAGTGCCCCCCCAGGAGAGGGAGGGGCCTGGCTCTGGGCTGGGGTGGGAGCCGTGGGGAGGGGACGTCTTGGCAGGATTCTCCAGCGGCCCACCTCCTGTGTGATTGGCCCGTGGCTGTGGCATTCCATTTTGGAGACTCCGTTTCCTGCCCCAAGAGCCCTGTTCTCAGAGTGGACCCACACGTGACAGAGCACAGTCCTCCACACATGACGTCTTCCATTTCACAAGTGCCCATCCACTGGCATTTCTGGCCCACAGCGTCCCTTCTACACCCCAGCCACTGCCCCCCGGCGCGTTGGAATGCCATGGCACACCAGAGGCGTTCTGCAGCGGTCACTGCCGCTATCCTACAGAGTCACGAGGGAGGCCGGGGGGAGAGCCGCCAAGCTGGCAGAGGGGCCCCGTCCCACCCACGCCCCAGCACCGCCGCCTGGCACCTGTCCACGACCCCCCCCTGGAGAAATTCAACACAGCACTTTTCATTGTCATCTTCATTACCTGTCCCCATCACCACCAGCTCAGTCCCTTACATGGCTGTTTGTCACACATGGAGAGGTAATGCTAACACGGTCTCCTCTCCTCCAGCTTCCTGCCTACAGGTCCCAGCTGAGAAGGGAGAGAAAGGCAGAGCCCCCACGGGGACTTAGGGGCCCAATGGTCAGCCATCTCACCCTCTGGACCTCCGTTCTTTCAGAAAGAAGCCAGATTGGGTGCAAGGTCAATGACGAATGGACAAGAGATCTGCTTGGTTGGAGACAGGAGGGAGTGGGGAGGAAATGAATTGTCCTCTCATGCTTCTTGCTGAGAAGAGCCCTAATTCTGCTCAGCGCCAAACAGCAGCTGTGTCCTCACTCCAGCCCAACAAGACTTCCGCCCTGGACCCAGGGCCGTGTCCCCCTGCTCTCCCTCCAGCACCCCTGCTCCCAGCGGCAGCTTCATCCCACAGACCCAGGTTCCTGCTGCCTCCAGCTCCTCAGCTGGGAGGACCTGAGGCCCGAAAGAGGCACATGGGGTTTCTCGCACCTGCATGACCGTGTTACGAATCGGACGCACCCAGGGCAGCCCTGAGGCCCTGATTCTGGACAGCTAGTCAGACCTGTAGCCGGGCCATCATTTCGTCCACGCTGTCAGCCAAACAGTGCCGAGAAAGCCAGGGCCAGGACACATGCACCCAGACAGGGTCACTGAAACCCTCTGCCCTGTCCAGAGGGGTGACCCCCCAGGGTGTGAACGGCCGCCAGGGGATGTCCCCGCTATTCTCATGCCCTCTGCCTTCTCCTACTTGAGTGGAAAAGTTAGAGAGCCATCCATCTGTGCCCTACCTCTGCCCCGCTGAGCAGACAGGTGTACGGTGCCCCCTTACCTGGGCGCACAGACGACCTCCGGCCCCCTGCCTGCCCCTCCTCCTCGTTTCCAGCTGCTGCACGCTGCAGGGGCTCTGCAGGGACTGCCCGTGGACAGGCAGTGCTGGGGCAGATGTAGGTCACCGCAGCCTCTGGGCTCCTCTGCCCCTCCCACTCGCCCCGCCTCCCTCCTCCTCCTCCTGCCCGGGGTTGGCAGGGCAGGCCCCCCCAGGGCTAATGCCCTAGCCTCCGGGAGATCAGAGATGGGAGGGCTCAGGGACACAGCTCCTCCAACGCCTGGTCTTGCAAAGCTTTAAGCGGCTAACCAGACTGGCTTCGTGGCGTTTGTTCTCTGCTGCCTCATTTAGATGACCCCTGTCAGCGGGGGTGTTCTCATCCTCTGAAGCCTTAGCTTTTCAGCTAAGCTGGTCCCTGGGGACCCATAAGTCACACAGATATATAAAGCCACCGCCCTCATGGGAATCACAACTCAAAGTGGCACCAAACAGACAACACATTTCGGGAGCTAGTCACAGACCCAGACAGAGAAGAGGGTGTGATCCCACAGGCTCTGCCCTGAGAGGACCCTGGGAGTTATGCAGCCAGGAGGTCTTCTTGGAGGAGGTGAGCTTTCTCGGGATAGAAGGAGTGACCCAGCCAGCTGGGCAGATGGCTGGGTGAGTAGAAGGAAAGTGCTGGGGATACTTAAGATCTGCTTAAGAGAGTGGAGGGCAGGTGAGGCCCAGAAAGAGATGTGCTAGGCCACCTGGTGTGCTATGGAGAAACCCTCTGTTCTCTCCTTAAGGTCAGAGAACTAGTTTGTTGCTGCCAAAAGCCCGAGCTGATCGAGGGTTCCAGTGAAGGAGAATGAAAATGGGGTTGGGAAGGTCACGCGTCCTCGTGAGCACAGAGCCGATCCTGAGTGTACTCTCAGAGGGGACGTGCGTGCTCACGGGCACACACTTCGGTGTCCCCCTGTGTGTTTCTGAGTGTCAGAGGCAGGTGTTTCATGTACTCGGCAAACACTTGTGAGCACCTACATGTGTGGGCCGCGGAATACAGAGGTGAGCACATCACAGCCCCCATGGATGTCACGTGGCCAGTTACAGATAGCCACGGGTGCTCGGAGGGGCCCTCAGAGAGTGGGGAGCTGCGGGGGCTGGGAAGAGCCGTGCAGGTGAGTTGGTGCAGGTAAGCTTTGGAAGACCCTGGAAAATAGATCTGTGCTAAGGGTTATGGAGGTTTGTTTAAGCTGGGGGCAGCAACAGGATCTCATTTGCATTTTCAAAACGTCCCTCTGGTGCAAGGCAGAAAAGGAGCTGGAGGACGGTGGAACTGAGTCAGCCCCCACCCCACGGCGCTCTTTCTTATAGTGGGTCCCTGGGCTCCAGGGGACGTCCTGAGCCCCATGCCGCATGGTCCCAGAAGGGGGAGGGGAGCCCTCTGCGTTTTGGGTGCCCCTGTTGGCCCCCAGGAAGCTGGGAGTTCTTCCCTGAAGCCTGGAGATGGCCAGCAGACCACACTGGGTGCGCCTCCGCTCTGCCCTGTGCCTTACTGGGGTCCCCCTCCTTCTAATAGGATGGAAATTTGAGGACTCCAGGGGACTGAGATGAGCCAAATGGTTTTCACCCGCCCTCTAGCCTCTGCCCTTCATCCTCCAGCCAAACAGTATTCAGCTGTGCCTGGCACAACGGTGGGCGTCTTCAACTGCGTGACGGGTCCTGAGTCAGACGTGGGGTTGCTCCTGCGATGGGCAGTAGGTAAGGGAGGGGTCAGAGCGGGTGCCCAGCCCTCAGTTCAGCTCCTTCTGGAAATTTCCAGGCTACCAGTCAAGCCAATGTCAGGGTGTTCTCTGGTGACCTTGCCCAGTACCCAGATTTCAGCCAGTGGTGACATTCTCACCCCGCCTCTCCCAGTGGCATAACCTACCGCGTTTCCCCCAAAATAAGACCTAACCGCAAAACAAGCCCTAGCATGATTTTTCTGGATGACATCCCCCGAACATAAGCCCTAATGTGTCTTTTGGAGCAAAACTTAATATAAGACCCGGTCTTATTTTTGGGGAAACACGGTATTAAACCTCCTGGTAGGCATTTCCTTTGGGAAGTAAAGGAACAAGTCCCTGCCTTCATTATCTGAGCTGGAAATTGAGGTCCAGATGGGGAAACAACTTGTCCCTGGGAACCGTCACTCCCACTGGCCAGCAGAGACCAGGCCCTGGGGACGACACCCCGTGACACCATCCCTGTAGCGCGGGTTCTAAGGGCAGTATGGCTCCTTGCTTGGGTTCAGCTGTCCTGCCTTTGGCACCAACTTCTGAAATTCCCAGCAGCCTAGCTACACGCAGCTGGTGGTAAAGATCAGGCTGAAACCCCATCCCTGCCCAGTGGCCTGGCCCTGGGCCCTGGGCCAAAGCGGGGCGCCACGGAAGGACCGAGGCTGAGGCTGGGCTGGGAGCTAGGCTGGGCCTTCCGGGCACTTCCCGTCCTTGGGAGGCCCAGCCATAGCGAGGAAAGGTGGCCGTCCGTCTCCTCCTTAAGAAACCCAAGGACAGAACACTCCCGTGGGACTAGAGAAGAGACGTGGCTGCCCTCGGGGGGTCTTCCTGCAGCAGGAACAGCCCCCTGCCCTCCCCACAGCAATAGCAGCACAGCTCCCCCTCAGAGAGTTCCCGTCTGGCTGGGGACACATAATCTCCGCCGTCAGGTCACCAGTAAATGGCGTCTGCCATTGCTGTGACGGCTGACAGCCAGCTCGCTGTGACAGGTAGCGATGGAGACGCGTGTGCGTAAGCAGCCTCGGTGGGCAGCTCAGCTGGTCCCTTGATGTGACTCCCTCGTTTACTCAGCTCATTTACTGTTTCCGCTGGGTTGTAGGGAGACGTTTGCGTAGGCCACTGCCTCTGCCTGGCTGACCCTGTCACTTGGTTGTCACTCCTTGTTACTTCTGTGATTATCCAAAGCAAAGTAGCTAGCCCTTACAGATGCTGATTGATCCGTCCAGGTATTTGTTTACGGGCTCTCTCCCCAGTTTGAAATGGAAACCCCGGGAGACAGCGATTCTGTTTTGTTGAGGGTGTGCGTGGCGCTCATTCCTTGAATGCGTGTGCACCTCATTCCCCCAGAAAATCTACAAATAGGCTCCCTAACTGTGGGGAGACTAAGTCCCCCCACCACCCGTACTTGATTTTAAGCGGGCCCGTTTGGAGGCTGCTCCGTAACTGCAATGACGAAGGTGCGGGGAAGAAGGTGCCCACACGTCTCTGTATAATAAGACTGGAAGATGGGGAAGGGAGAGGATCCAAATAAAAGGGACAAGGAAGCTTGGAATGGATCTCACAGAGCCCACTTGGGAGCAAACTGTTAGAAGCCTCCCAGTCCAGGGCTGAACGCTGCGGTCAGGATGTAGGGTGAACAGAGGACCCTTCCTCGCCTCAGCCCAAATGCATTGTTACCAAACTGTCACACGAAAGCCACACACTCCCCCAACTCTGCACAGAGATGGAGGTTGGTTGACATTTGAAGACACAAAAGGAACCCCAGTCAATAGTCAAAACTCACTTCTCTTTATTACTCTGGTTCAGAAGTAACAATCAGGGGTCCAGCTACCCAACCAGAATATCAGATGTAAAGTGCTAAACATCCATCACAGCATGAAATATTCTCAAACACAGATCCAGCCCAGTGACAGGAAATAACGTTGAGTGTGGGAGGACAGTAGTTACTACCAAGGAAGAGTGACAACTCTGTTTGGTGACACACCAGGCATTTGTCTCCAACAGGTGGACAAGCCAAGCCCACGAGGATCGATGGTTTCAGATAAACACCACTCGAGCGAGTCCAAACATTTTCACCATAATTGATTTCCACACATTTGATTTCTCAAACACGGCTCCAAACAAATGTTCAGTTTCTCTTCCAAAGATTAAATCCCACATTCCGGGAGGTGTGAGCTGTGGTCAGATTCCAGTGAATGATGGCATGGTCAGGTGGACATGACCTTTACGGGAAAATCAGTGAGCATCCTGAGCTAGTGCCAGATGCCACAGTGGACCATGCCGTAAGGTGAAATTCCATCTGTAGTTTGCAGAGAGGGACCCTGACACAGGGAGAGGTGAAGTGACTTAGGTCACAGAGGGAGCCCTGATACGGTGGCAGAGCTGGCAGGGGCACCAGGCAGACACGTCTCTTCGCTCCTTCAAACTTGGGTTTGTCCCATTTGTAAAACAAGAGCGATCTAGGTCTGCTTGACTGCAATCCTGTTCAACTCCCCAAACGAACTTTCTCCTAGAGAACTAGAAAAGATAGACAAAAAAGAAAGAAGGGAGGGAGGAAGAGAGTGAAAGAGAGAAAGACCCCACCAAAATAAACAAAACAAACCAAAAAACAAAAACAAAAAAAAAAAAAAAAGAAAAAGAAAAACAGAATTCCACCAGGGAATGCTGTCAGCACCAGTCATGAAGGAAGGTGACAAACCCTTCTGGTTTGTCAGCTCAGTGACACCTTTGGTGCTGTTCTTTCCAAATGCTCAACCAGCATCAATACGGTCTCAGGACCCAGGGTGTGTGCCTCCCTTCTGTCCTCACTTCCTTTTCCTAGAACTGCCATGCATTCCACTATCGCTGCAGTTAATTCTCCAAAGATGCCCCCGGCAGTGCCTGGGCTCCACCAGAGACCTCATCCCAGGGGCCACCTGTCAACCAAGGTCGTTAGACGCTGGCTCCCAGGAGATTGACAGGAGCGGCTGGGTCTCATTAATACGCAAGGCGGAAAAGGGCTTTGCTCTCTGGTGACTGACTTGTGCCCCTGGAGAAACTCAATCAGGAACCAGTTGACAGGGCGCCAGCATGGTGGCTCCATGGAGCTGGGAAACTGAAGACCAGAGGGCCACTCTCGGTCCAGACTTTTGTCCCTCCCGGAGATGGTAACTCGGGTTCATGCCCATGCTGGAGAGAGTTCTCCCGGATACTCTGGTCACCTCCTCTCGTCCCGTGGGAGTGACTGGACCCACATGAGTGGGAGATGCCGCCCGGGGTTTCCTGGTCTGATGGCTTCCCTCTGTCCCCACGATGGTCCTGATGATACAAGGAGGGCTTTCCCTCGCCTTCTGCACTGGCCACGCATTACCTCTGCGGAGCCTGGGAGCAGAAGGTTTGACCTCATACCTCCTGGGTGCCACCCTCAGCTTTCTTCACAAACACTATGGGGATGAAAAAACTGCTCTGACATTGTGGGTAGTGTAAGAAGGTAAAGGGAGAAAAGTTTCCATTTCCTGGCTGACTTTCTGAGATCAGTGTAAGATGAGCTTAGGCTGGAAGGGCCGCGACCACAAGTAGAAATAGAAATCAAGGGCAAATGGTGCAAATGGTGTGAACGGCCACTGATACTGTTTCCTGGTAGGTGTGGTGGGCATTTATCATCTTCTAGAAGAGTTGGCAGGGGCTGTATCCCAGGAAGCAGAAAACTGGATATAATTTGCAATTATAGTCACATTTCCTAGGCCTGTGACTGCAGCCTCGTCTTAAACTTATTGCACATCAGGTCCCTCATTGATGGGGGCGGGTGAGGACGCTATTGGGAGGGGCCCGGACGCTTGGCTCAGCTGGGCCCAGGTGGAAATATCCTTCTACTACCTGGAGGCCAGGCCGTCAGGTCGGGAGCTTGGAGAGCCCTGAGCAGAGAGGAGGTGAGAGATTTCCTCGGAGAGGTGAGGGAGGGGTGAGCCAGCACCAGGCACACACACGCATGCGCACACACGTGCACATACATGCACACGCACGCACACGCACGCACACACATGCACACGCACACGCACGTGCACACACGTGCGCACACACACGCACACGCACACACACACGCACGTGCACACACGTGCACACACATGCACACACATGCACACGCGCACGCACACACCTGGGTGCCAGGAAACTCAGTCTTAAGGTCGGAAGTCCTTCCCTTCTTGCCTCACCGTTCTCCTAGGTCTGATCTAGAGAGGAAACTGTCCTGGAAGTATTTTTATCCCAGCCCCGTCCATCTCCGAGCACCTTGTTCTGGTCCTCCCACGGGAAGGCCCCTTTGCTGACTGTGAGCCTGCTTTTGAGGTCACTCACTCTTTCCTGCCTCTAGGTCTCTTTCCTTCTGTTGAGCATCATTGTACAAAGCTTGTTGAAGGTCCTGCTCTGTCAGACATCTTCCCGGCTAATTCCTCTTAACAGGCTTCCGTCCTGTCCGCCCCCCTCCCTCTGCGTCCACTCCAACATCACACGATGCAAGGATGTTGGCCAAAGAGTGGCCTGTGTCTCGTCCCTGTTCTCTGCCCCACACTCGGACACAATCCCCGTGAAGTCCCCGAGGAAAGGACGTTCTCCTTCTCCGTCTGGTTGTCCCCACGGCACACCGTCGTGGGTTCTGCCCAGGAATTACTCATCTCTGGGTGTGTTGCCAGGTCGGATCCTTCAGGCAGAGGCTCGAGCCGACGAAGCATATCACATGTTTACAAGTAACCCCTCGGTGGGCGGGATGACCAGGTGTCCAGTTCAGCGCAGCAGGCGTTGGGGTTAAGCACCTCACCCATCAGGGCCAATGTCAGAACTTGAGACAGACCTTCCCTCCTGAAGAAGCTGCAGGCGGGTGCCCTTGACTGATTGGGGAAGACTTAGCGCCTCTCAGCTCGAGTGTGTTATAAGCTGCCCAGGCTGTTAAGTGCTTCGTCAGCTTTCCTGCCAGGGGCACTCACTGGTGAGGGCAGAGGTGGGAGGAACCTACAACGTGAAATAGAGGTCGGCAGGTATCCTATGGCAGGGAGCTGGGGAACCCCTGGAGTCAAGTCAAAGGGACTCTGTGCACCCAGGAGGTGACAGATCAGAGGCAAATTGTCAGGGAGAGAAAGAGAATGACATATTTGTTTGCAGCCTATTTTTAATACCCTGCAAATATGTCTTGCTTGTAACCAAGGCCTGGCTGAGCTGCCAGGCAAGCTCATTCCAGTGGCCCCCCGAGAATACCTCAGAGCTTATCCCGTCAAAGGCAAAAAGCCCTGAAATTGAGAGACAGCCACTCCCCAGCCGCAGGCCTGGCACTGCCTGTGGGCTGCGACCAGCCTCTGACAGCGAGCCCAGGGGAACGGGCTGTGCAGGGAAGCTGGTCCTGGCCTAAGTAGATCCGAGGGCCCAGGGTCTCCAGTCCGAGACTTAGAGCATCTGGGCCCACCAGAGGCCGCAGACAGAAGTGAGCTCTGAAACATGGGGCTGACACCTGGCGCCTCTGACCTTGCCAGCGCCCCTACCCCACGGCCGCCTTGCAAAGAGCCCCTGCCCCATGGCAGTTTCTACTGCCTTGAGTGCTAATCCAGGTGGCAGGGGAAGCCCCCCAAACCTCCCCTCCCCGTCTCCTGACCTGGGGCAGGGCCTCTCTGTTAGAGGACTCGTTAACCACCTCGTATGTGGAAGGTCTTCCTCAGGTTGGGACACCTGGGGACTCAGCTGGGAAGAGGGAGACGCACAGCACAGATGCCACTGTCAGCGTGGGGGGACCACTTATTCCCCCGCCTCCTTCCTGCGACTGGTGTTTGGGCCTCGGGGCTGACTGAAGGAGACCCTCCCCGGTGCCTCTGCCTGCCCCCCAATGATGGGAGCGGTCCTGTCCCAGGCTGAGGCCGCTGCAGCCGGCTGTGAGTACTGGCCTCTCTTCGGAGCCTCTCCTCAGTACCCAGGTACCGGTACCCAGGAAGACCTCCCCGCTGAGTCCACAGCAGGGGACACTCCTGGGCCCTGAACCCCTCCTCCTGGGCCAAGCAGAGCAGCAACATTGCAAGGAGGAAACACTCCTTAACCATTTGGGAGAAAGATCCAAATCCTAAATCCTGGTTTCACCTCAGGGTAGAGGCTGGGGGCGTCTGAGTCCCGGCCAGGGAAGCTTGCAACCCAGAGCTGGCTCTGGCACCAGCTGTGCCCTGGGGCAAGTCACCACCCATCTGGGCCTCAGTTTCCTTGTCTGTCCCATGAGGGACTCAGTCCAGTGATTCCCGGCCTTGCACTCAAAGCAGCAGACGTCCCCATGGCTCTGAGAACAGCCCTTCAGACAGAAGTCACACACACACAGGACACCAGCAGCCCCCAGCCACGTCGTCCACACTCGCCTCCCACACTCCTGACCGAGCAGTTAGGCTGGTTTCCTTCAAGTCAATTACAGACTTTTTAAAGCATGAACTCGCACTCCTGGGCTGGCAGACACCCGAGATGGGTGTGAGATTCACAGACAGACAGAGCCTCCACCTCTGACCCATTTCTACTCTTCTGGTCTCTCTTTAACAGGCAGTGAGATGTGTGGAGTTTAGTGTAACCCATTGACCAGGTGGGAAAACCGAGGCCCAGAGAGAGGCTGTGATATAGAGAGAGTGGCAGCTGTGAGATGAGCCTGGACGTCTGGTCCCTCCCTGAGGCCCTGTCCCTCAAGGCCCGGGTACCAAGAGGAAAGCCTCTAAAGCCACCAACCCTCAAGGCCCCGGGTACCAAGAGGAAAGCCTCTAAAGCCACCAACCCCGCCGGCTTTCAGTGCAATGTGAGGTGCGTAAGTGTGAGGTGAGTCTGTGTAAAAGCTGTGGATTAACGTCTCTGTGTTGCTATGTCTCCTGGGATCACCAGGACCGGGCGGCTGGCAAGGACGCCAGTGGTGACCTCAGGGCTCAGCTGGCACCTGGGGCCCGTTGGCCAGGACACCCCCGCTGTGGCCCAGCTCATTTTCTGTAGCCTTTTGCTTCTAGCCCACACCTGGGCAGGGGGCCAGGGTCTGTAGCCCGGGACAGCCCCACGGGGTCCGTCGCAAGTCCTCCCACATGCACACCCAGGAGATTTGTCCCCCAGGTCCTTCCAGGCTCAGCCCCACCTGGGTAGGCAGCCGGCTGGAGGGCGGATGCCCAGGGCGATGGGCCATATTTCTCCCCGGGGTTAAGCACCTCAGGGGGAAGCTGAGCTGTGCCTGTGTCTATACAACAAGCCTTGTCGCCTGGTGGGGTAATCTCCATCTTTCTCAGGTGACAGCTGCTGGCTCGGGGCAGAAATGTCCTCATTCTGGGGGTGCCACCTCCCCCCAGAGGGTCTAGACCAGGAGAGAGCCTCCAGGGTGTGCTGAGCAGGGATTGACGGCTGGAATGTGAGGTCACTGGGGGTTGGGGCGGCAAGGTCCCCCTCCTTGGCTGGCCCCACCCTGTTCAGCCCCAGGGAACCGCACTTGCCCTTTCCGAGTACACGGGGCAAACATTTAACCTTTCCATTTTTGCACTGGCTTAATAAGTCTTGGCGCCCAGCTCAGGGTTTGACATGTCGTAGGCACCTCATGCCTGTTTGCTGATTCACAGGTCTGTCCACTTGTCCGTCTTCCAGGGGAGTCGTGTTCTCAGCGCTGTCGGCATTTTTACCACACAGTTAAGACAAGTGTCACATGTGCTGCTGGTAAGAACGTTAGCACCCAGACGGGTGCATTTCTCACTTTTAAAGGTAAGTTAGAATGAATCGGAAATGATTCCTGATAAGGTGTCAAAAGCATTGTCGGTCTCTTGAGCTCTGCTGTGCTATCCTGAGAGGGAGAGACAAGGCTGCAAATTGTGGAGGATGCTATTGGGCCTTCTGGTTTCACCTTGGGGGATGACCTTGGGCTGACCATCAAGGCGTCCGGCCCTTTCTTGCCTAGGGGCAGGTGGAGGACTAGTTAGGTCCATGAGGCTGACTCCACCTTTGACTTTGAATATGGAACAGTGACCGAAGGACGAGCGGATCCCATCCGCAGCCAGTTCACCTGGCCAGGTCTTCCCCACGGGTTGTGTCCCGGCCTGGCCAACGCGACTGGTCCTCGGAGAAGCCTTCCCTGAACTCCCAGGCCAGGGCCTCCTGGCACGTGCTGTCTGCACAGCTCTAGTCAAAGGTGTGTGAAGCTTGGAGGTCTGTACCCACCCCCAGCATGTCCCCTGAGGTCGGAGCCCTGTGTGCCAGGCCTTGCAGGGCACACCGTGGGCATCTTACTATCTGTTGAGAGAAGAGGTGGTGGAATCCGAGGGGCTTCACCTCCAGTCTCATCAGCTCTACCACTGTCCTCGGTCTGTGACAGTCACAATCGTCTCCCACCCACCACACTCAGCTCAGCACTGCTCTGTCCACCAGAGGAAAGGGGAGCTGTTCTGACGTTTCCCCTCTCACCTCCGTATCGGAACTTGAAATTCTGGGCTCTTGTATCTTCCAGTACCCCAGAACTTGGCTCGTTCACCCGTCACCTTAGTTTCAGGTTTGGGGCTGACCTGTGGATTATTCGATTTACTTGTCAGCAAAGCCCCAGGACAGCGCCCGTCCTCCCGTCCCCGTGTCAGCCAGGGAGCAGGGCGCCTCCCATCCGCTGCCCTATCCTGCTGTCAGACCTCGACAAGCCCGCTTGTGCACCAGCGTCCTCCCCTGCAGAGCATGGATTCTGCTTCACCAGGTGGGTGAGACCATGAGCACACAGACCTGCATGTCACACACCGGCTCAGGGCACAGGGTCTATTCACCATTTTCTCATCCGAGGCCACTGAGGCACAGAGTGGCTGAGCACGTGGCCAGCTCAGGCCGCTGTTCAATGGAGCTCAGATGTGCTCAGAGGTGCAGAAGGCCATGCTGTGGGGACAGCCAGGCCAGGAGCGGCTAAGAGCATCGCAGGGCCGCCCCAGTCCCGGGAACTCTGATCCCCAAAGAGCCAGGGATCCAGGCTGACTGAGCAGATGACAGAGGACGTGTGGGGTGGCGATGGGGAAGCAGGCGGGGGCCTGGTGTGCCGGTCGTAGGAATTCCAGCGGGCATGGGGCACCACTGAGGGTTTCGGTCTGGGAAGGCATGTGATCAGAACCGCGTTTTGGGCCGTCTGTCGTGTTTCCTGTGGATTCTTGCCAGTGGTGGCTTTCCATGGTTCCACGCATTTTCCGTCTCCCCAAGCTGTTTGGGAGCTGAGATGAGGTTTTCCTTCTAAATACCTAGGTGTCACAAGTTACCCATTCCCTAGTTCGAGAGGTTTAACTGGTATTTGGTTTCATCAAGTGACCGGATACCCCACTTACTATGTGTTCATTCCAGAGGGACCCAAAGCATCTGTCTGGACCTGTTGTCGCTTCCCAGTGGAAAGGTGAGTGCACCCCATCTTCTGCAGGTTTGTGCTTGGAGACTTATGCCCTCCTTAAGAAAACCTGCAACTGTTGTGATTTTCTGTTGAACGAGCCCAGGAAGACGTAACGTCACTGTGTGGCAGGCCTGGCCGGGGCCCCCTGGGTTCCTGCATTCTTCTTCCCCACAAGAGTCCAGCCATGTCATCAGAAAGCATCCTGAAGTATTTTGAAGCACAATGCTCAGGTGGCTGAGCTGGCTCAAGTGCAGGTAACTTCAAGGTCAACTTCAAGTTCTGAGGAGTGTTCTTTGTTCTCAGCCCGTGGGTTGGATGAGGCTGCCAGTTCTAGAGTGGGTGCTTCTGGTCAAGGGATATGGAGAAGGTGTGTGGCTGGACATTCAAGCAAAGACTTTGAATACCTGTGTATACAAAGTTAAGATGTGGTTTTCCATTGCCTGGCACTGCCCCAAACACATAACTCAGCTACTGAAAGTGGGCGTATCAGTGACCACAAGACGGTGACCTAGTCATGAACTCAAGAAGTCAAAAAGTCTGTGACGGTCACTGAGAATGGAGGGGGGACAACACTGGCTGTGCTGTGTCCCCCTGGGGGGGCCTCAGGTTACAGAAGAGCACAGCCCTCTTATCCCCCTGGCCACACCCCTGCACTGAGAGGGAAAGGACTGGAAAGACGGACATCTTTTGTTAAGGGCAATTATTTCTCAGTAGGAGAAGTGTATGATGTTTTTTGGTTCGTGTTTAAGTCATTATTTTGCTAATAAGCATTAGTTGTCTTTGTCTAAAACCTTTTTTAAAAAACTATATATTTTATTACCTAATACGTTGGTAATAAAGGGAAACATGTAACGTGATTTTAATATTTTTATAATATGCACATTAGAAAAATTTAAACACTGCCAATCCAGGAAAAGAAGGATTTTCAAGGCATGTCAGAGACCCAGGCATCTCCAGGATAGTTGCCACCTTTCATGTTATAATTACAGAAGTGGTCCCGATCCCGAGGCAATGAAAATATTTAATATGGGGGCTTCGTCTCTTACACAGACTCTTTGCCTTGTAGGGATTTTTCCTCCTAATAAAAAATGTCATTTTTATTAAAACCAAAAAACAGTCAGTCACCTCATCTATTAGGTTGTCAAACACAAAAGGCCACATGAGGTATGATTCCACCGGTATGAAAAATCCAGATGAGATAAGTGCCTGGAGAGAAAGAGGTTGGCGATTGTCAAGGGGCTCGGCGGGAGGACGGGCTGGCTGCTAGGTACGGGGTTTGTCTTCGACGAGAATGTCCTAGAACTTGGGAGCGGTTGTGATGCGGCGGGCGGCTGTGAGAAACGGCAAATGTATTCCCTTGCCGCTAGAATGTCCCCTTTGAAGAATCCCAGGGTCAGTTTTATTTAAATTAAATTTTATTTTAATTTATTTTAAATTTTATGAAAAATCAATTGTATCTTAACAGAATATGATGAGGAAAATACAATAACACGTTAAGTTGATGTCAGCTGAAAACAAAGATTTTTCAAAATGCAGTTGGAGAGGCAGAGAAGGAGCTCCCTGGAGTGACGGCGGACACTCAAGCCATTGTAGGAGCAGGGGTGAGCCGCCGATGTGATGCAGACGCCCTAGGGAAGGCTGTGCCCTGAGCCTGCCCCAGCTCTGCGGAGGGCAGTGGAGTGGAAGTCGGCACTGGCACTGTGGATCCAAGAAGACAACATTTGATCAGCACGGCGGCCTTTAGGGGCCTCCCGCAGAACTCTCATCTCCATCAATGAAGTCTCAGTACCAGCACCACCTCCAGGAAGCCTTCCCAGATTGCAGCCATGAAGACAATGCTCCAGGCTGAGCCCCAGCCTCTGGGAGTTCTTGTTACTGTGGCCCTGGCCCCGCGCCTCCCCACATGCCCATGTCACCCCTACGGGTCCTCCTCACCCTCTGCGTCCCCCTGGGTGGGCTCAAGGTGCTCCAGCTCTGAGAGGAGAAGCTGGGCCTGGTGCTCCAGGTCTGAACCCGGGAAGTTGAGCCCTAAGTAGTCCACAAGCATGTTCAGGCAGGGAAAGGCTGGGGGCTGGAAAAAGTCCTCAGGGTACCAGTTCAGCCAGGTGGCCAGGATGGATGACATGGCCCTGGGGAGACACAGGAGGGCAGCAGAGTCTGAGGCCCGGCCCTTCCTCAAACCACGGTGTGGGCTCTGGGGTCCTGCCCACCCACAAGCCCCTCCGACTCCTGCTGCATCTTCAGTCTGGCAGTCCTGGCAGAGGCACGCTGGGTCACCCAGGAGGCCTGGCACAAAGCCTTTGCAACTGAGAGCTCTTGATCAATGGCGTGACCACCTGTCCCTTCTTCAGGGAAGCCTGGCACGCTCTATCAGTGTCCCTGTCCCCTTGCCACTGGAATGTCAACTCCACGAGGGCAGGGAGGGGTGGTGTCTGCTCTATTCATTGCACTCGTTGGCACACAGTAAGTGTTCCATGAATATCTGACCGATGAGACGACAAACGGACTGTCTCAGGCCTCAGCTCTCAGGCTGTCCTAACCTCCACCTTTAGCTCCTGTCCCCACTTGCTGCCTGGTTTACTAGGTACCCTTGTGGGTCTTCTCCTCCCAAGGGCACTCGTCTCCCATAGTGGGGGAAGCACCAGCCAAGCACCCAAGATTCTACCAGATTAGTGAGCAGGGTGCTCCCCACACGCCCTCGTCTGGGTCCCAGGACGGGCTGGAGGTGGGGCTGGGCTGGGGCTGGGACAGGATGGGTTTTCCGAGGGGCCGACTGCCCACAGACCGCCCAGTGCTCTCCCATGGGACCCAACGCCATACCCACAGCTTTCTTTGATTCTTTTCCTCTTTTCTAGGAGAAGCCCTCGGACCTCTCCCTGTTGCAGAAATCCCGTGACGTGAGGGAGGCAGGGTTCTGCTATCACCCCCAATTCACAGTCCCCACTCTCTTCTCACAGTTCTGATCCAAAGCCCACTCACATTTTCAGCTGGTACAGAGGTCCACCATCCTCTTCTGAGTGTGGGAAAATGTAGCCATACCTAGAGGGGGCCAGGAAGATGTCACATCGCCCACTCTGTGGACGCTGCCTGCCCGTGGAGTGTAGGGTGACTGTGTCACGGCCGCCTCGGAGCCTGCTCTGGGGGCCAGGGTAGCTGTCTGCTCTGGGCCCTGGACTACGGTAAGTGCCTACAAACATGCCCGCACCCAGTGGGGCTTCCAACACATTTGCTGCATGCATGAACCCCAGCCAGTCCCACCGCAGATTCCTGGGTGAGCCTGGGCCCCCTGCTCAGCCCTGGGATTTCTGTTCTTGGGTCCCTACGGACCGCATGGAGCCTCCAAGCTCCTTTTCAAATGAGAAGATAGCCCAGCCCTAGGTCCCGGGGACAGTGTTGGATAAGGCAGAGGCTTTGTCACAAGGAAGAAAAAGTGAGCAAGTAGCACTGCCACAACCCCTCTGGCTGAGTCTCTGCAGGGCAGGCAGGCAGGGAGCACTTTCCAGAACCCCATGGCGTTGGTCCTCTGTCCACCCTGCTGTGCAGTGAAACAAGCAGACTCAGAGATGCTGTGACCTTCTGAAGACTCACAGCTAGCAGGCGGCCAGGTGACCACTGCACTTGGGGGGGCGGAGGGGGGCTCACCTTGTAAATAGAATGTCCAGCACCTGTTGGGTGGTGGCAAAGGTTCTATAACTTCCCAGAAAGGTGGGGACAAAGGTGGGGTCTCTGCCCAGGAAGGAGTGCACCAGCTGATCCACCAGCTTGTCCAGCTGACGTGCCTGGATGGTCCTCACCACGCAGGCCTTGTTTTTTCTCACGTTTGATGCGTTTCCCCCTGGGGAGTGGGGGACAGAGGAGGGTCGTGCAGTCAGAAGCAGCACCATGGACCCCCAGGAGGGTTGGGGCTGGAGCTGAGACCGAAGCCTCCAGCCCTCGGTGACTGGTGGCAAGAGGTGGGACACTAGCGCTCGCAGGAGAGAAAAGGTCCATGGCATTAAAGGAGACTGTGACATGGGGTGATGACACGTCTTAGTGTCCTTGGTCATGGCTTCGGCTGAGGATGGGTGGCACCTCCCTGTATCGATTGTGTCATCCCTGCGATTTCTGACAAAACATCGCATTAGGACATGAGAACACAAAGGCTCTTGCTGGGGTGGGCGGGGTTGGACATGTGGGGTGTTTGGGGCTGGTCGCCGCAGTAACCAGTCCCCTTCCTGCTGTGGCTGCCACCTGGAGAGGCCCAGCTCCTGGCCTGGAGGGTCACAGCACATGGCAGAGCCATAGATGTGGTCCTTTTGGGGGAAAGCACCCCTGCTAATTGCGGCGATGGGGAAGACTGGGAGGAGGTGTGCAAGGGCTGCCAGGCCAACGTGGACGCCTGGGCACAGGCGTTAAAGCAGGAGAATCTGTACGGAAATGCACCCAAACTCTTGACTGAAATGAGGTGAAACGGTACAAAAGTCTCTTCTCGGATACGTGGATGGTGACTTTGCATCTGGCCCAGGAATGGGCGGGGCAGTGAGAGCGGGCTGGGGAGGACATGGGGACCTGGATTCCTCTGGGAGCAGGACTCTAGGAGGGAGCCCCAGGGAGCAGCAGGGTGACTTCTGGGACCCAGGGCCCCCTCTGAGCGCGTGGGTCCCGGATGGCGTGTGTCCTCAGCACCGGCACTCACCCCGCGCCCGCGACAGTCGCTTGGCGGTGGGGGGCTCCTGCCCATCCTTCAGGGGGATGGAGCCGAGGACCCCATCAGTCAGATCCTGTCCCGTCTCCTGGGTGGAGCTCTATAAAGACAGTGCCTGTGCCTCAAGTCCTGTCATTGCTGGTCCTCAGACCCCAGACGCACAGACCTCCACCGAGGGGAGAAATGACGTGAGAGCGGAGGGCCCTGGATTCCCACTGGCAGATCAGAGGCCCCTCAGGACACCCCTCTCCACCCTGCCAGCCCTGTCCTGGGCTGTGATGGTGAAGGACCACCAGGTTACCCACCGGCCAGCCACCTGTTCCTTGCCAGGGGCCTTCCCTTCAAGTCCCTTTTCCCCCCACAGGAGGGTGCGGGGTAGGGGGGCTGCCCAGGGGTGGCTCACCAACGTGGCCTGGCCTGGACTGGCCTGACCGAGGCCGCCTTGTGTTTCTCTAGGGGACCTCCTTGCAAATGGCCAGAGACATCGCAGGTGAGAGTCGAACAAACGTCTGGAAAAACTCTCACCGTGGGGTTTCCGGAAGCAAGAGCCCCGGTAAGCTGGGATACAACAAGAGAACATCTTGTACCATCAAGTGTCTCTTGCCAAGTGAGCTACCTATGGGGCTGTCACTAGAATGTGGGTGCCTGGTTACGGGGGGTCCAAGTTCTGTTGGGGTCTGTTGTCAGGGAAGTGATATCACTTCCTGGGCTCTCCTCCCCCAAGTCCCCTACTCAAGTGACAGCTACCAGACAGCCCTCGGGGCTGCTGCCTGCTTGACCCCCTTCTCCACCCAATGCCGTGTCTGTACCCACCAGCACACCCCTCACTGCTCCTCCCTGGGGAGCTTGGGGTGCAGCCAGGGCCCCAGCTTTGAGGAGACAGACCTGGGCTCAGATGGACTCCTCATTCTTCCCTCTTCTTGACCCTGGAGAAGCCACTGTGCCTCTCGGGGCCTGTCCATCTCCTGCCTGCACGATGGTACTAGCCGGTACCTCTAGGGACGTCAGGCGTGTGTAGGGGGAGAGCGGCAACACGGGCCCTGCTGTCACGTGTGCGGAGGCCTCCAAACTCTTCTCCTTCCTCTTGTCACCTCCTCTTCTGGTCCCACCCACGGTCCTTACATCTAGCACGTGTGTGGACGTGTGTGCGCATGTGTGAGTGCATGTGTGTGAGAAAGCCTGGGTGCAGCCAGGCCCCCAACTTCGGGGACGTAGAGCTGGGCTCATTCTGGCTGCGTTCTGACCAAGTCTGCGATTCTGAGCCAGGCATGAACCTCTCGGGCCCTTGTGTTTCTCCCTCAGTGTCTCCCCACCTCCTGGGGGGCACATCCTCATGTGATCCCCACCCCTTAAGTGTGGGCCACCTTAGTGACTCCACAGGAGATGGCAAAGGACCCAACGTCACTTCCCAGGTTTGGTTGTAAAAAGTCAGTGCCTAACCACTTGCTCACTCTGACCTGTGCTCTCTCTGTCTCTCTCCTTTCTCTGTCTCTCTCTCTCTCTGTCTCTCTCCATCTCTCTCTCCCTATGTCTGTCTCTCTCTCTGTCTCTGTCTGTCTCCGTCTCTCTCTCCCTATGTCTGTCTCTCTCTCTGTCTCTGTCTGTCTCTGTCTCTCTCTCCCTATGTCTCAGGTCTCTCAGTCCAGGAAACAAGACTCTGTGTTGTGAGTTGCTATCTGAAGAGGCCCACGTGCCCTAGCACTGAGAGAGACCAACAGATAGGGAGAAAGTCCCTGAATCCTGCCAAGACCCCCGGGTGGGCTCAGACCCAGAGTGAAGCAGATCCTGCTTCAGTTGGGACCGCGGTTCCAATGCCCGGAGACACACTGGCTGGAGCACGCGGCCGAGCCATGCTGCATTCCTGGTCCACAGAAAGTGCCAGGTAACAAGTGTTTGTCGGTGAAGCCACGAAGTGCGGGGAAATGCTGTCACACAGCGACAGCCCCTGGCCTTGCCCTCCTCCCTCCCTCTCATCTCCTCCCAAGCTCCCTCCAGCCACACCGAGTTACTTGCTAACCTCTTCTCTGCTCAGACCCCTTCTGCCTCCAAGTGTCTGCACAGCTATGCCTTGTGCCAGGCTAAATATACCTGAGTTCGTGCAGGGCTGGCTCTTCTGGTCACGCTGCTGCAAATATCACTGTCACCTCAGTGCGGCCTTTTCAGCCTCTCAGACCACAGCCCAGACCTCCTCGTAACACCTGCTGTGTTTCCACATAGCTTGGCTGTTTCCTCTCACATGTTTTTGTTTTCGTGGTTTTGTGCACCTTCCCTTCCAGGCAATGAGCTCCTAGAGGGCAGGGGCCTCGTTGGCACGGGCGCAGTTTCAGTGTTCAGGGCATGGTTGCTGCGTGAACAGATGAGAAGGTCCATGCCACTGACCAGCTCGGTTGTTAGAGCCAAATTGATGGGTCATTTTAAATGGACTAGATTGATAACTATTTAAGTTGATCCCGTGATTTAAACCTTCTCATGCGCATATTAAGTTATGCTGAATTAGCGAATAAGCCCCACACTTCTGTAGCATGTCACTGTGTATTTTTCCATATCACAGTGCTGGGGGCGGGAGGCTTCAGATTAGAGAGAACGAACTCCTTCACGTGGCTATTCGGGAACCCAGAGTTCTTCCATCATGTTCCTTCTCTGTCCCTGGAACATCACCCCGATCTGCTTCCGTCAGTCTGAGGGGACAGAACATAGAGAAATGCACATGGGGGTGGGGTGGGGGCCCTGTACCCACCAGGTCTGCAGTGGCACATATCAGTCATCTTCCACTGGCAACAACAAGGTCATATGGCCACAGGGAGGCTGGAAAATGCTGTCCAGCTGTGTGCCCCAAGGGGGCGACTGGATTGTGGTGAACATTTAAAGTTCTCTGACACAACGAGTAACTCCTTTAGAGTGACTGTGTTTCTCAGATCTTTGCTGAGTTTTTACCTTATGCCAAGCACTGTGCTAAGAGCTACATGGAGATATGATTGAACAGCACCCAGCCTGGGAGAAGCTCCCGGTCTAAAGAGGGAGATAAGGCATGGCATGAAGTGTTCAGCATCCTACGAGAAAAGGATAAAGTGAGAGCGCTCTGGAATTTCAGCAAGGAATGCTAGATTCGGGAGCTGCCTGGAGCTCACAGCAGCTGAACTCCGCTTTCAGAGATAAACAGCATCTTGTTGGTGGAGGAAGCCAGCAGCAGGCAGCCTAGAAACAGAGACGTTACAGACAACATATGAGAGGGGATGCTGTGCAGCCCTGAAAATCGTCGATTCGGGGATAGGAAAGGCCAGAGGTAATTACTCATATGAAACGAAAAGTGACGGGGAACATAGGCGGACGCCAGTTTTGGAGTAACTCTATGTCTAAATCTAGATGAAAGTATACAAATATGTTGAAGGATAGTTTTCCGATTTGCTTAAATGTTTAGTGTTTAGTCACAAGGTTTCCATCAAGACGCTTTGTTTTGATACACACTTTTCCTCAACCAGACATAAGGCACTTGTACGGTAGAGCAGTGACCCCAACACTTCCCAGCTCCCCTCCCTCCCCCAGCGAGTTCAGGGATGTGACCTCATCTGTTTCCTGTCCTGGAACCCAGGGCCTGACTCAGGAGTTCAAAAAGCACTCTCTGAAATCCCGGGCTTGGGACGAGGCCTGGTGTGAAATTACAAGACAACGGCTTCTACGAGAAGGCGCCCTGAAGCACTGACTCTTACAGAATTTATTTTGGTCTCACCGCAAGCCTGGGGTGAGGCTGTAGTTGGCTGCGGGCTTCTGTGAGGAACCCTCGGCTCCACAGCGCGCAAGCCGCCATGTCTCACTCGGCCACCAGAGGGCAGTGTGGGCTGCTCGGGACAATGCCATTGTCCCCTTTCCAAAGTTGACAAGGCTGCCTTCTTCTGGACGCGTTTGACAACCTTAGAGAATTTTTAAAGGAATATTTATTTGCTTTTCTTCTTCGATTTCATTGGGAAGCTAATGAAATCCCCCTCCACGTAACAAATACAAGGTGATCCACTGACTTGAAGATGTCACTTGTCGCACAGACATACAAAAGCATGGGTCCAACCTGCGTCCACCTCGTCCCTTCCTCTGTCCCTCCATCAGTCTACAAACACCTGTCTTTGTAAACTCTCTTTGACCTTAAGTGTGATGTATGAGAGATATCTCAATCATGTTGCCTCTTCTTGGTGAAGGGAATCTCTGGGTAGCAGGTGGTCTGTTCCTAAGACCATGGAAATGACACTGAAACCTGGGGACCTGAAGATGGTGATGGGCAGATGTCAGCAGCGGAATCTGTCGCAGTGGGAGACCTGTCCCCACTGGCCGCGTCTGCACATCACCGCGTCTGCTTTCCTCTGGGAAAATGGGCTCAAGTGCTTCCTATTCCTAAATAGCATTTCCAGGTTGTGAGTAAGGACAAGGCCCTTTAATCTGTTTTTATTGCTCTTGTTGTAGTTTGCTTATTGTTTATAAAGTGCTTTCTCTTTAAAGCGGCACGCCGGAGCCATCTCAGCCCCTCTCTGAACCCCGAGTTTTATAACCGAGGGCCTGAGCACGGCCCCTCTCTACAGGCGCACGAAGGCCGGGCCCCTCCAACGCTCCCTTTTCTTGTCTGCTCCAGGTTGGGAAATGCCTCCCTGTCCCTTGCGCGGAGCCTCGGCGTCCAGGCGGAAGCGGGTCTTGTTGCCTGGGCGACGAAGCGGTGCGCTGGAGAGGCTGCTCCCGCGGCCACTGGAAGCCGGAAGAGGCGGGGCCACCGGGTCTCGCGCGGCCGCGGTGGGGCTCGCAGGTGAGCGGATGGGCGTGGGGGAGGGGTGCGGGGTCGTGGGGGTTCGGGGGTCCTTGTCGACCCCAAAGCCCGGGTGTGACGGGCCCCGGCCTTGCCATGGGGTCAGGGCTCCCGGACTCTGCGTCCCCGCCGTCGTGGGGCCTGCGATGGCGAAGGGCAGGGGTCGGCGGGCCGGTGCTGGGATCTGGGGCCCCAGGACGCCCCGTTTCTTCCGGGCGTCCCCGGAGACTGGGGGGAGGGATCGAAGTACTTGGCGGCGGGGTGCGGAGGCCCTGGGGCCGCCACCCCATTCCGAGGTCCGGCCGCGGCCCCCGTCCTTGGTCACTCCGTGTCCCTTTTGCAGGTGTCCGGCCTCTGGTCCCCAGGCTGACAAGCATGAAGCTCCTGTGCGTGGTGGCCGTGGTCGCCTGTTTGCTGGCGCCTCCAGCCCAAGCCAACAAGGTGAGGGGGCGGAGTCCGCAGCACCTGTGCGGGACCCGGGCGAGGACAGGGCTCCAGCCCTCCCCTCGCTCCCCTGCACCCCTGCCTTTGGGGGTGTCCTCTCGGGCCAGACCGCAGGCCTCCCTGTGGGGCGGGCCAGCGGAGGCCTGGGTCTGGGCAGGCGACCTTAATAACTGCGCCTCGGGGGAACGTGGAGTAGCATGATGAGTAGAAAGGCGCTCTAAGTGTCTCGTCCCACACAGGTGGACGTTTCTGTAGGGAGGATGACCCGCCTGAGAGCTGGGGAAACGCCCCTGGCCTGGGTTTGGGTGGGTCCGTGGAATCTGAGATTCTGAATATTAAAAAGACAAAATCCAACCGAGTCCATTTGAAGACCCAATTGGCTTTATTAAGCGATTCATGAATGGGTCAGCATCCCTTCTAGAAACTGGAAGGGTGACCCGAGGGGTGTGCAAAATGGAAGGGTTTCATAGGAAGAAGGTAGGGCCCGGGAGCCATTGCCAAAAAAAGAGAAAGGGTTATTTGGGGGCAGGAACATGTTTCTTTTGGGGGAGAGGGGAAGGTTTCTAAGTAGATTGCCTCTTTCCATGGGGAATGGGGAGGGCTCATGGACACATTACCTTACTGGTGCTTGGCCAGAAAAATCCCAGACATTGACTAACATGATGTTTCTGGGAGAGGCTGAAATTGCACTTAGCTCAGGCATTAACTGTAGGCCAATCTCCTAGAGTTAGGAAAAACCTGGGTGTAATCTCCTAGGTTTGTTATCAGGGGCTTTCAGCAGGAAGGACACCATTTGGGGCCCGTGAGGTTTTGCTTGCACTCCCTCTGGGGAATTCCTGCCTGGAAAATGTTTGTGGCATTGTCTCTTCCCTGGTCCAGAGGGGAAGAACCTTCATTCAGAGGGGCAGCTTGGGTATTCCCGTGGAAACCACCCACTTTTTCTCGTTCATCCCATCCTATTCCTTCCCCCAAGCCTCCCCTAGGAAGTTGGAGGTGGAATGGGTGGGATGAGGCCAGCCACCAGGTCTGCTGGACAGAGGTGCACACACAGGTGTGGGCCCAGGGTAGAGGACTATAGCTTTGCTTGCCATGTGCCCCCCACCCTAGCACCCTAGAAGGGCGTGGAGCCCTAGGTAGCTCAATGTGACTCTCATTTGCCACCTGGACAGCCTGTCTTGAGGACCCTGTGATGTGGCATCCTTCCGGCAGAAGTCATTCGGTGCTGACCTTGGGGGTCAGGGAAGGTCCGGGCACTCGTGTGGTGACCCTTATGGAATGGGAGCTGAGAGATGAGAGTCTTGCTGGAACCTGAACCCAGGACGTCCCTGATATGTGCTTTCTCTTGCAGAGCTCTGAAGATATCCGCTGCAAATGTATCTGTCCACCGTACAGAAACATCAGCGGGCACATTTATAACCAGAACGTGTCGCAGAAGGACTGGTAAGGCCTGTGCAGCCTGGCTCGGGGATGCTGTGCCAGGATGGCCAGCTATGCTCGGTGTGGCTTTGGTGTAGAGTCGGGGCCAAGGGGAACAGCTTGAAGTGCTCCAGGGAGCGTTTCCAATCCTGGCTTCTCAGGAGCTGGGGCGCCCCATCCTGGGAGGGAGCTGAGCACAGAGGGGCTAGGGGTTCCTTGATAAGAAGGGGTTAACAAACACCATGCGGGGGTCCAGGTCCCGTTACTCCTACTTGGTTGTTCAATAGATTCACCGGGGGGGCTTTGAGAAAAGACAGGCCCCCGGCGCCTCCTGCCCCCAAGACTTGGTGTCTTGTTTTTTTCCCTAGCATCACTGAGATATAATTGACAGATAACACGGTGTGATTCGGAGGTGTGTAAGGTTAGTTAACACCTCCATCACCTCGCAGTTTCCTTTTGAGTGTGTGCTGAGAACATCTAAGATTAGCAACTTTCAGGTTTATAATACAGTTTTGTTAAGTATAGTCACCATGCCCCCCCCAAAAAAAACCAACCTTTGATTCACGAAGGCCTAAGACCTGAAATCCTGGGGGAGCCCCAGGACGTCCTTGTATCTTGTGGTTACAGTGAAAGGGCAGCGGTGAGTGAGGTGGTAGACGGAGCCCACACCAGATGCTGAGGCCACATCCTGCAGGCAGCAGCCAGCCCCACCGCACGGCACAGATGCCTGGGTGACGGCAGGCCCCGCCCCCGGCCGCCCCGCCCCAAGGCACCCCCGTGCCCACAGCACCCCCGCCCCACGGCCTGCCCGCTCCTCTCTCTTGCAGTACCTGCCTGCACGTGGTGGAGCCCATGCCCGTGCCCAGCCGCGACGTGGAGGCCTACTGCCTGCTGTGTGAGTGTGAATACGAGGAACGCAGCACCGCCACCATCAAGGTGACCCTGCCCCCCACAGCCCCGCCCCAGGTCCCGGCTGCCAGATTCCCGCAGGGTATTGTTCTGGAACATGCCATGTGGCTATGGGACTGGCTTCTGGCCTGGCCTGTCCCAGACACAGGGACCCACTTGACACCCCTTGGAGCCTGCCCTCCTCAGTCCTCCGTCCAGGGCCCCCCCCTTTCATTGGGGGGTGAGAGCCTAGGAGATGCTCACCATTCTGTCCCCCGCATTTTTCCCAGTTCTTTCCCTTTCTCTCTCTCCTGTTCATTCAGTAAACATCTTCTCTTTTGGGCAAGTAGACAGGTAAGCCCGCCTCCCTAGAGCTCACAGTCTACCTGAGCTTCCAGAGTGACAGCAGCCTCCCGTGAGGGCTCCAGAGAGCTGTGGCCCCGGGCTGGGGTCCGGGTGCCGGGACGGGCAGCAGGGGCGTCAGACTGCGTCCTCTGTGCTCCCCTGACCCGCACCCCCAGATCCGAGAGAAGAGGCAGGCATGGCCACCCCACAAGGGCCTGGCCGTTTCTCCGCCACCAGCAGGCCTGGCTTGGACCACGGCTGCCTAGAGCCTCCCTGTCTGCTAGTCTAAGCTCGCACTGTCCAGCGCCAGGCCCCGCTCACTGACTTCTGACAGTCCTTCCTGGTCCAGTTTTTAAGCTATTCCTGCTTGCCCTGTGAAAAGTCTAGGAGCAGCACTGGGAAAGAACTCGGGGTTTAGGGGCACTGCTGAGTCGGGTTTCTCCTCTGAGGCTCGTTGGGATGGGAGGTGACCCTCACCGCTGTCCTGCTGTCTGGACCGGCGCCTTCCACGTCCTTAGTTCCATGTCTTCACCTCTCAGGTGGAAAGCAGCTGCCTGTCTCCCTCAGCCATCGCCCGGCAGGCTCTGCAGACTCTGCCTTTTCATCCTCCCGCCCAGTCTGCCCCTCCTGCAGCCACCTTTCTCCTTCTCTGAACTTGCTCCAGTGGGTCCCCCCCTCTGGGGACCAGACGCCTGAGACCTTAAATTCTGAGCCAGATGTCGCCTCTCCCTGTTTGGCAGGGAGGGACTTCCCGGCACAGGACTCCATCAGACACACGTCCTAATCCCTCAAATTTCCCTGAGTCCTTCTCCATGGGGGGACACACCCCTACCTGCAGCCTCCACTCCCCCCCTTCCCAGGTGCAGGCAGGAGGTCTGGTTGGGGTCTGGTTGTTCACCTGTTTAAAGCGGCATGAACTTGATGGCCCGTTGAGGGAGGGATGAATTGAACGTGGCTTTGCCTGAGCGGGGCAGCAACCCTGAAAGTCTCGAGGTTCCTGTCTCTTCCACCCTTCGTCTCAGTCCATTCAGGGCCAGGGCTGGAGTCCGAGGCCAGGGGCGGATGGCCAGGCTTTGTGGAGGTAGAAAGACCGTCACAGGTGGAGTCCACACACTGGGGTGCAAGTGACACTTCTACCATTTTCTCGCCTGGGACCTAAGGCTGAAGGCTTTAGCCCAGGGGTCCCCAGTCGAGTGCATACCGCCCACCAGGGGACAAGGCAATGAGTGGAGGTGCTTCTGTGGTCCCAGCACCAGGGTGTTACTGACACAGTTACAGGGACACCCTCTTACAGGGACGGCAGTGCTGTGTCCTGGACGGTCCTGTCTGACGTGCCCCCAGCACCCACATGGAGAATGACAGGCTTGAATTTGCCTTGTTGAAGCTGTCTTTTCTGTAAAACAGGAATCTCTCCAGCTTGTGAGGCTCTCCATGTCTGTAGGAGATTCCTGAGGCTGCCTGCTGCCCTGCCTCTCTCCTCCCTGCAGGGTGACTGTCCCTTGAGCACCGAAGTTCCCTTCCCGCCAGCCGCCCTGCTCTCGGCGGTGGGGAGTGGTGCACACACCCGGGTCCGGTCTCCTGGGCCCCTGCTCCCGGCCTCCCCTGGCCGCCCCTGTGTGCTCCGTTTGGCGTCGGATAGCTCTATGCCGTGTCTTGTAGGCTCTTGTCCAGCTGGAGGGCCGTTTCCCCACCCTCACCCCTGGGGTCCTCTCGGCCTCCTGATTCAGGCGTCCTTTGTCTGATGGAGAACTGGCTAATGGAGAACTGAGGGTTCTCATGGGGCCCTGGGTCTCGGGCAGTCAGCGACTGTGTGGCGGGCCATGCTGCCTCCCTGGCACTCTGCCCCCCAGCCCGCAGTCTCTGGCCCTTCCCCGAAGCAGCACTGTGGCAGAGGGCGGGCTGGCTCACAGGCCGTGGGTCTGTCCTCAGGTCATCATTGTCATCTACCTGTCGGTGGTGGGGGCCCTGCTGCTGTACATGGCTTTCCTGATGCTGGTGGACCCGCTGACCCGGAAGCCAGACGCGTACACAGAGCAGCTGCACAACGAGCAGGAGAACGAGGTACTGACCGGGCTCTGGGGCCGGACCTGCCACCCTGCACTGCACCCGCTGGGCCCAGGCTCCCTGTCCCTCCCCCATGCTCCAGTTAAGTGTCCCACGTGTCACCAGACTCCAGTGTTTTCCTTGCTGGGGACTGCCCTGTGGACCTCCAAATGACACGGGGTGGCCCATGTTGTTCTCCTAACGTCCGGCATTGGGCAGCTTCAGTGACGGCTGGGGCGCCATGTCTCCCTGTTACACTGCACTTGTAGACAGAGGGGCGTGAGCTGACCAGGCCGGTCACACGTGGGTACGTGCGGTGTCCCGGTGGCTCGGGGGTCAGGTTGGCCGTGGGCTTTGTGGTGGCGGGTTTATCTTCAGTGGCCTCAGAAACCTGCTGAGCACTTGCTCAGGGCGCAGCATGGCCCTGCAGCCTTGAGGGAAAGCGGGGTTCCAGGCAGGTAGGTGGGAAGGCGCGGGGCACCGGCTGGCGTGTGTGTGTGTGTGTGTGTGTGTGTGTGTGTGTTCGCGCGCGTGTGTGCGCGCGCGTGCGTGTGACGGATGTCAGCATTTCAGGTACAGGGAGGCACGTCAGGAGGGTGGCAGACAGAGCTGCTGGTCAGTGATGGCCAGATTATTGAGGGCCTCCAGTGTCACTCCAAGGCTCTCGGCTTTGTTACCTGAGGAAGGTGGGGACCCAGCCGTGCCAGGCAGCCTCAGGCCCCTTGGGCACTCACGTGATGGGCCGGCAGTGAGTGACCCCTACTGCAGTTATGGCAGCCTGCAGAGGAAGCCAGGGCGGGAGGGGCGAGGGCAGGGACGAGCCACCGCGCCCCCCCCAGGAGTCTCGGGTCTCTGCCACGTCCTGGGACAATTAATTGAAGAAACTGGGAGACGTTTAGCTTGAAAAAAACAGAAACAAACTCAAGGAGGTGCATGACAGCAGACGAGAGCTTGGCCCCATCCTGGGTAAAGCTGGGGACAGAAGGACCACAGCCAGGAGCGTCTTGCAGGCCACGCAGTCAGCGATGGGGCGACGGGGCGGGCTGCCCTGGAAGACGGTGAGTTCAGGGTCACTAGCGGTCACCAGGCATGGGCTGAGCTGCCATGAGGAGGCACAGTTGAGAGCAGTTTGAGCCCAGGATTGAAGGTGGGAGAGGGTCGGGGCTCAGGTCTGAGTGTGAAGCTGCACAGGGCCAGGGCGGGAGGGAGGCCTGGCCGCTCCCGTGACCGAGCCGCTCCTGGGTACGCGCTCGGACGGTTGCCAGGTGGCCAGCTGCCCCAGCCTCCTGCTGACATGGGTTTGGCCAAAGGTGGGGCAGAGGATGAGCCTCGCCCGTTGGAGCTGGTGGCGCTGGCAGCTGGGTGGTCTGTGTTCGAGAGGAAGCCGGTGTGCCTACCTGGTCATTAATGCACAGTAATAGCAGCTCTGCAGGGGGGGGCATCGGGGGGGGCATCGCTAATAAACACTCGGCGATTAGGGTAATGTGGTAATTGCAGTCCTGGCGGGCCGTAATTGAGAGATGCGCGGTGATTACAGCCGGGCTGCGATTTCCCCGGAATGCGTGGGTCCCGGCCCGGCCTTCTCGCGTCTCCTGCCTCCTGGACGCGTAGCGGAGGGGGCACGCCTGTGCCCTGGGGTCTGAGCCCAGGCTCCTCTCCCCCTGGGGTCTCCCTACTTTGAGCCTTAATGCACAGCTGCCTTTGTGTGTGATGGGCTCTGGGGAAGCAGGGGTTCCATGTGGTCAGTCTAGTTCTTGGAGCAGAACCTGAATCGGGGGGTGGACGTCTGGGGCAGGTTCTGGCTGAGTAGGGAGGAGGATTGTCTGCAGCGTGGGCCGCTGTGCACCCCTCATGTCAGGCGTGCCTGGGAGATGCAGGCAGCAGCAGCCCCCAAGCTGAAGCTGGCACTGCACGCGTCATGCTGAGGACGAGCTCCTGGCCGAGGAAACGGGGGTGGGTGAGGTTCCCCCTGAGGTTCTAGAAGGTGATGAAAAGCATGTTTAGTCTCTGAACACAGCTGACCTGAGGTGCGGCCAGCTCTGCAGAGTGGTCCAGGGAAGGCTGTCAGGCAGCTGAGGGTCCTGCCGCCTGCCGGTGTCCTGAGCCAGGACTGTCCCCGTCACACCTAAGGATTCTGGAGGGGGAGCCCATCATAGGTGCTCCTGAGTGTCCCTTCATGGCTCCAGTGTGTCCGTTCTCTCCTGGGCACGTACCTGTCCTCCCTGTGCTCACAGGTGTGCTCTGTGGGTTTCCAGACTCGTGTGGCTGCAGGGGTGTCTGCCCCAAGACGGAGACCCCCGTGGGTGAGCAAGCAGGAGCTCACAGGCCATGGGCAGGACCAGGGTAGGACAGAGCAGCCAGGGTGGGCCTTGCCTTCCTCACGTTAGCTGGGGAAGGCTGGCTTCCTGGCGGGATGGGGTCTGCTCAGCTTCTGGGGGGCAACCAGGCTGAGCAGAGCTCAGGGGTCCCGTCTAGTCTTGGGTGGGGAGGGCGCTCTGCTGGCCCTCCCCTCTCAGGGCATATGGGGGAGGTGTGGGCTTGGGGCAGGAGAGCACGTCCCACCTGTCTGCACAGCGCCTCGGCCCAGTGGAGGCTGTGTCCCTGGGTTTATTAGTGGTCTGGAGGGTTTCCCTTAAGAAAGAGAAAGGGACCCCCCCTGGGCCGGGCACTGAGCTCTCACCCCAAGAGGAGGAAGGTCAGAACAGGACCTCTTGGGTTCTTTGAACGTGCTCCTCGGCCTGTCCAACTCAGTGACTGTGAGAAGGAAGCTGTCCAGGCTCCCGCCCCATGCCCCCCACCCACTGCACCCCAAGTCTGGGACGCAGGCAGAGGAGATCTGGAGGTCAGATCACTCCCTTGGCTCCAGCCCCCCAATTCCTGTAGCCAGGAGTTCTCCTGCCCTGGGGCTGGGGGGCTGGAAGAGGAAGGAGGCCTGCAGGCCCAGCCCCGGCCCAGCCGTGCAGGGAGATGAAAGCAGGCTTGTCCCTTTGAAAGCACTGGGCTGCCTCCCAGGATTCCGGCAGCATTAGGCCTAATCCCTGGGCTCAGACGCCCTTTGAAAGGAGGAAGCAAGCGTGTTTGCTGGGACAGAAACGGCAAACAGAGCTGTTCAGATGTATGGGTTTGGCTTCTTTGAAGAAAAACGGGGCTTCTGGGAGGCTCAGGTGTCTGCTGCTCACTGCGTGGCCTGAGAGATCGCCGCCACCGGGGTTGGGTACAGTGCTGGCCCCTGTGCGAGGGAGCGAGTGTGGAAACCCAGGAAAGATGTGATGGCACCTGGGGACATGAAGGGACTGGAGTAGAGAGGACTCGGGGCCACGAGAATGGCCTGCTGCTCCCAGGGATGGGTGGGCAGTGCTGTGTGCCGAGGCCCCGGCCCCAGGGAACTGACGAGGACACCTGGGGAAGACACACGCTGAGGGACAATTCCCTCGTCTCCTCTGAGCACAAGACAGAAAGGTGTGGGGTCAACAGACATTTCCAGAACATCGCGAGGCCCTCCCAGCACGTGGTGGGGAGAGAGCCAGGGGGCGTGGCCTGCCGGCTGCTGTCCGTGGTGCTTAACCTCCGGGGCTGCTTTTCTGAATCCGGAATTGGACGTGGGTGTGCCTGCGGCTTCAGTGCTTCTTCATCCTCAGGAAGGAGGCAGTTCCCTCGGGTCCTAGTACCTAGGTGGCCTCGTGACTGGGGGGAACGGCTGAGGGCACCGGGCACGGAGGCCTGGCTGGGAGGCGGTCCCTGTGGCCGGGGTACGTGGTCCATCAGCTCAGGCTCGGGCGCCGCGCTCAGGCATGTGTCTGTCCGCAGCGGCGTCACCGGGCAGGGCTTGTGAGCAGGGGCTGCTGGCACTGACGTGCGGGAGTCGGGGACCCTCGCAGCCCAGAGGCTGTGGATGGGCTGCAGCAGGAAGGGCTGGGGTTAGATGTGGAGAACGGAGGGAGGCTTGTGACCCCCTCTGAAGGGCCTTGTCCCAGGGCCGTCCTGAGCTGTGAGTCTGGGTCCATGACGAGACCACCTATCCCGCCCCCAGGCACAGGATGAGGGAGAAAGTGGGTCGCCTCCCAAGGGGTGGGGTCCTCTCCCTCGTTTGCGTGTCTTCAGGGAGGTGTGGGCGAGTCCCGGGCTGGCTGAGACCCGCACTCCTGGGGGCGGGGGAGGGTTTCCCAGCCTGGTTTGCTGGGACTGGGTCAGCGCAGGCTCGTCCACACAAGCGTCTGGGTCCACCCGGTTTGCAGAGGAGGCCTCCTCTGGAACCCTGGTTCCTGGGGCCTGATCGGTGGGGCTCCCCTCCTCTCCTAACTGCCCTCGTCTCCCTGAGTCGCAGGAGACGCAGCCTAGAGGGAGGCAGCTTAGAACGGGGGTGTTTGTCCTGCGACGACGGCCCGCTCTGGGCGTCCCTGGAACAGATGTGGAGTCTTTAGTACCTCTTCCTCAGACTGTTAGCACAGAGCCTGTCAGCGGCAGCTTTACCCCACTTAGGAGCTGTTTGTCAAGACTTCACGTGAAGGGAGAGCAGACGACACTGTGGTAATGCGGTGGGTTTCAGTGTGCTCCCTAACGCTGCTCCTGGCTCCCCCACTTCCCCATGAGCAGGGCCGAGGCTCCTCACTGGTCCTGGGAGGCACAGGATTGGGAGTGGGGAGGGAGAGAAGTCCCTGTGGCCTGCAGCCGGGTAGCTGGGTCCTGCTGGGCCCACAGCTTCCCAAGCGGCCCTCCATGCCCACTCACCTAGGTGGCCACATGGACACCTGTCCCTGGCACCGTGGAGCACTGGCGGTGCAGCCGAACTGAGCGAGAAGGGAACTGAAAGGTGTGCACGGCCGAGGGGACTGTGTCCCGCCTGGCCCATCCCAGGGCTGGGGTCTGACGGTGGGTCTGTCTCGAGTGCTTGCTCTCTGCTCTCGTGGTCTCACCGAGAAGCAGCTCTTTCAGTCCCTCATGGACTGGGAAGGTGTTTCAGAGGATGAGGTCGCTTGGCCAAGGTTGTGTTTGGGAGGTGTCAGGCAGGTGCCTGAGTCCGCAGGGTCCTCCCACCTGCTGGGGGAGAAGCAGAAGCAGCACTGAGGAGTCCCCGCCCGGCACCGCCAGTGTGCACGGACTTTTCTGGTGCGATTTTACTCACCGTGCCAAACGCGTCTCCCAGTCATGAGCCATGTTTTCCAAATTGGGGGTGACAGCCCACTAGGTCCTGAAGTCATTTAGTGTCATGACCGGTAATTTTAAATATGAAGTGGAGCAGAGCGTGTCAGAGGCATCATATTCAGTATTTTGTGAAACTGTGTGTGTGTGTAAATGTAATTCCTACTGACTTTTGGGTAAATGTAATTCCTACTGACACTATACTCACAAAAGTCTGAATACAGTGGACTTACTAAATCGAAATCTGGAGAAATAAAGTCGCTTGTCCAGGAACACACAGCTGCTGGGTGGTGAGGCCGTCCCTCCTGTCTGGTGCCCGCTGTGGACCCGTGAGGTGGGCCCAGGGGAGTCTGAGTCTGAGGCGGTAGGAGGGTCCTGACTCCAAGCCCCGTGCGCCCCCTGCCTGATGCCACCACAGCTGCCTCACCTGGCCTGGCAGAGGGACCGTCCTGGGCCCTGGACACGGGCCTCCTGGGGGCACTGTCCACCTCTGGCTCACCTTGGGCAGTGCTTGCAAGATCAGGGACTCAGCTCTGTGGTGACAGACCCCTCTGCAACGGCCAGCTCTCTCTGCCTCCCCTACCCTCCTCTAACCGCCCCCCTCTCCCCAGCCTGGCAGCTGCGTGGCGACAGAAGCCGTGCCAGCCCAGGCCCCTTAGAAGCAAAGTTGCATTTACTGGGCGGCTCTGGGCTTAGAGGGGTGCACTAATCCCTTAAGAGATGGGTGGCAGGAGATAAGAGGCAGGAGAGCTGGGGAGGAAATCCCCACGGGGGGTGGGCCTGGCCCTGGGCTCTAAGTCCCCCAAAGACCAGGTTTGGGTCCTGCGGAAATGCACAGCCTCGCTTCAGAGGCACAGAAGTGGTAATTAGGGCGGATGCGCCTTTGACGACAGAAGCAGCTCTGAGAGCAAAGGGGAAGGGAAGGAGCTGAGCCGTCCAAGGCCAAGAACAGGCTCGGATGGGGCTAACCGCCTGCCCCTGGGTCCCCTCCCTGCCAGGCGCCCCGTGACGTCACATCCCTTCCAAGCAGATCCTCTGGGTCTCAGCTGTGCAGGCTCCTCAGGGGCCCCTGCTCCCGTCTGGGGGACGTACCACCTCCCACCAGCCCAGAGGCACATTGGTGTTGTTTCCTCCGAGTCCTCTGCGTGACACCCTGAGGCCGACACTCTTCCTCTTAGGGTTAGAAGTCGGCCTGTGCGGTGCCTCCAGGGACCTGACTCGAGTGGCCGTGTGATCACAGGGCCTGTCCTACAGATTCTGCAAACACTGAGCCTCCAGTGTGGCCGCCCTGGGGGGCAGCATGTGTGCGCTCAGGGAGCCCACGGCCTGGGGGAGCTTGGGCTGCCCGTTGGGGAGTTCAGACTTCGGGGTCGCACGGCGGGCTTTCGAGACCCCGCAGCCTGCAGAGCCACATCTCGCTTCTTCCCTCCCACTGCAGGACGCTCGCTCCGTGGCTCCTGCCATGGCCTCCCTCGGGGGACCCCGCGCCAACACAGTCCTGGAGCGCGTGGAGGGCGCCCAGCAGCGCTGGAAGCTGCAGGTGCAGGAGCAGCGCAAGACCGTCTTCGACCGGCACAAGATGCTCAGCTAGGTGGCCGTGCGGCCGGGGCTGGACGGGCCAGGGGCCGCGGCCGCCCTCAGTGCCACCCCTGCGTCTGCCCTGTAAAAGCTCGGGCTTCTCTCCTCCTCCTCTCTGTAGAAAGGGTCTCCACTGATTTAGTCGGGAAGACGGCTGGGTCCTGGCCTCTGGCTGCCTCGTCAGCTCATTGGGGTTGAGGCCGGGACGGCAGGCCAGGAGGGAAGGGAGGAGTTTCCTGGGGCCTGTCTGTGCCCCGGCTCCAAATCTCGGGGCCGGTCTTCCCCCATGGACGGCGGAGCTGGGCCCCCATGACTGCGTGGGGACAGCCAGCCCGGCCTTCAGCATGCACCCCCTTCCTCTGTGCGTCCTGTGGCCGCCTCCCTCCCAACCCCAGGACCTCACGGTGGCTGTGCTGGGACTGTTGACCCCACTGAGTCCCTCCGCTAGGGTCTTAGGGCACACCTGGACACTCGTCCGCTTCCTCCTCCCCTGCACACGCCCCGACGCGTGGGGGGCCGTGCCCCTTGCTCACCCTGTGGCCTGGCCCCCCGCCCCCCTCAGGGAACCAAGCAGGCCCCCACGTCTGCAGTTCCTGAGCCAGGGAGTCGGGGACCGTGGGACACGCCAGGCCAGGCTGCGGCTCTGAACGCCGTGGCTCCGGTCCTTGGATCCCCACTTGTCCCTGAATGTCATTTCTCCAGAGCATGGAGAGAGGTGTGTACCCTCCCGGTGCCTGTGAGTCAAGGAGGCCATCATTAAACTGCCTTCTCTCACTTTCTGGATTTTAAGAGATTTAGAGAACAGACTGTTTCACTCGTGACCTGGTAAGTGCCGTGTCCTTGGCAGACCCAAACAGGAGGTAGCACCTGGCCAGTCCTGGTGAGTCTGGCCGCGCCCACAGTGGGGTCCCGCTCACCTGACAGGCGGGACACTGGTGGCTGGGGGTGCCGCTCCGCGCGGGCCCAGGAGTAAGCGGCCCGAGGGGACGGTCCTGAGTGTGTTTCGTCTTCCTGGGAGAGTCCCCTGACTGACACTCCGAGCAGTGTCTGCCGTCAGGTCGCAGACAGAGCAGATGGTGTTCACTGCAAAACCCACGTTTCCCCACTGAAAACCAGCAGGTGTTCAGAGAGGGTGGGGGCAGCAGCTGCCCAGGAGGAGGGGGTGCCGGCTTCCAGGGGCCATCGTGTGACGTGTCCAGGGCCCAGGCAGAAACAAGGGGCCACAGGGACCGGTGGGTCTGACCGTCCTCAGGGCTGTCTGAATGGACCCCGTGTGCAACTTCTGTGCGGAGCCCCACGCTGCGTTCCTGGTGAGGCGAGGATGCCCCTTTGCAAAGATTTGCCAAAGTTCAGAGCCAAGTGCAAGTTCTAAAGGGGATGGGAGGGGGTGACGTGCAGGTGGGGCTTCCAGGAGCAGCAGAGACGGGTTGACATTGGAAGCAAGGAAGGGACAAAGGGCCACCACCGCCAAGGTGACTGAGTTGGTTGTGGGACCCTGAGCAGGTGTGTGCAGCCAACGTGAAGCCTGCTGGGTCCTTGCGTCACAGATGAGAGGGTGGGCAGAGGGACCAGCACGGAGGACGTTGCCACCCTCATGTACCTGGCACACGCTGGCACCTGCTGGGGCCACACTGCTCTGAAAGCTGCTGTGGACCATGGTATCTGTCATGACGGGCCGCTCGGCTCGGCTCCGGGGCACTGAGCAGCACCTGTGCGCTCCACCCCACGCCCTCTTCGTGGGCCCTGAGCCCTTTGGCCTTCGTCTGTATTGAGACTTACTCTTGGCGGAGGTCACTGAGTGACCCTCAGGGCTTCCCTTCTCCGACCCTAGAAAACCTCGCCTGGCTCCTTGAAGCACATCGGCCAGTAGGTAGGTGTGATCTGTTTCCCCTAGGAGTTGAGTTGTCCCATCTGCAAAGTTGTCTTCATGCTGACCTGACCTTCGCTGTGGTCTTGGGGTAGCATGTTCCTCCTGTTTGGAGCCGACCGCCACCCCTTCTCCTTGGACCTGTGTCATCTCTTTAGCCTCGCCCCACGGCTGGTCCTTGTCAGCCTATTAATGTCTCGGGTCCCCTGCTCTGCAAAGAGCCTCAGGCGGTAGTGGCAGCTCCCCGTTTCCATGCCCTTCTCCACCTTCCACTTCGTCCTTCCCCCCTGCAGGCAAGGTCACTGATGGCTGCGTTGGCCGGACCACAGGATGTCTGGTCCCTCTGCCACATGGGACACCGTGGTCCTCCCTCCTTCGTGAACTTGCTGGGCTCCTGTGACCTTGTCGCTCTGTCCATCTCTTCATTTCTCCCTCATCCTGCTGTTCCCAGGCTCCCGTTCACGTCCTACTCCACTCCATCTAAACTTGCACGTCACAGTACTCTCCCCAGAAGCTTATTCCCTTCGTGGTTTCCTGGGGTTAGTTCTAGAATCTCTGGCTCTAGCCCAGACCCAACCCTGAGCTCCAGACTTGTCCATCTGGCTCTCAGCTGGACCCCTCCCACCTCAAGTGCCACAGTCCGTTGAAATGGGCGTGTCCCAAACTAAACTCATCTTTAATTGGCTTCCATGTTCTTTATCTGAATTGGTGGTACCACCACCCGCCAAGTTGTTCCAGCCAGAAACCTGGAGGTTCTTCCCTGCCTGCAGTTCCCCTGTCCGCTCACGAGGACTCTGTCCCTCCTGCCCCCTCTGCCCCTGCAGCACCACCCGTCCACACCGTCATCACGTCTCACTGGGCCACCAGAGGTCATGTCACTGCCTCCTTCAGAGCCATCGGGGCTCCCCATTCCCTGAGCCCGAGATCCTTCTTGAGGCCCAGAAGGCCTCAAGGCCATGACCTGCCTACCCCTCTGACCTGGAGCCCCAGAGCCAACTGGCAGGAGTGACTGGGTGCAAGGCCTTCGAAGGGGGCCCTCTGGATATGTGCTCACCCAGGCGGTGCTGGCCTTAGGTGTGGGGACACTGACCCTCAGGCGCCCAGGAGGCCCTGCGTCTCAGGCTCCCCCTACCCTCACCCCACACTTCCCTCTCCTCCCTGGGGGCTGAGGAGGGAGCAGAGCCTGGAGAAGTGACCTGTGCGTTTGCTGTCCACACTCGGGCGAGTCCTACGGGCTCTGGGAGCCAGCGGGGCGGGTGGACGGGGGCCTGCGCCTGGGGTGGACCTGGCTCCTCCACCTGCTTGGCCCTTTGGCAACCCGTCCGCTCTGAGCCCCTCTCCGCGTCCCTAACAACTGCACGGCCCAGTTGTGGTCAAGTGATGGCGCCCATGAGGGGGGCTGGGACAGAAAGCCCCAAGACCAGCCCTCCGTTTAGGAAAGCGGGGTGGTCCAGGAGCCCGGGAGCCCCTGCTGACTGCACTTACTCGCTGGGCGTCCGGTGCTTTGTCTCCTCACTACTGGGTGCTGTCGTCAGCAACGAGTAGTTAATGTGTGACGTCTTAGAAGAAACCTAGGACGTGTTCCTGTTCCAGCTTAAGCCCTGCTGTCAGTCAGGGCTCTGGAGATGGAACAGGGACCTCCCACTCAGGGCAATGGGGCCCAGGACGCCAGGAAACCTGGACCCCACGGCTAAATCCCTCCCTTGTTCAAGTTCGCACAGAACCTCTGGGGGTGGTGACGGGTGGCTCCCTCCGTCTAGTCACTGGTGTCCCTACTCCCCAGGCGTGGAGCTGAGCCGAAGCAAAGGCTGTAGGCAGGCTGACCCTGAGTGCACTGGGCTCCTTGTGTCAGGGCGGACGTGAGGGTAGGGCTCCAGCTGTGAGGTAGGAGCCCTGGTCCCCACCTGGCGTCCCTGAGCCTCAGCTTCTCCACACAGAGCGAGGACGTTACACCAGCCCGTTGTTTCCCAAAGCACGGTATACACGTGCAGGGGGTTTCAGGTAGTGCCCGGAAGAATACTTTTTATTCTTATGTCATTATTTTAATGAGTAGTAGAAAAAAACGTAGCTAGCACATGACTTTCAGGATTTTGTGGATATTAATGTGAAGAGCAGGTAAAAAGGCGGGAAGTGAGTATACGTGAAACAGTAGCAGAGCAGGAAGTGCAGAAAGGGCAGGAATTTGGGCGGGAGCTGAGGACAGTGCTGCTGGCCTGGGTCCCCTGCAGATAGGACATCTGTAAACTATGTGAGCTGTAGATTTCAGTCTCCGCACGGGTCAAAGGGGGTGAGAAGAGCTGTGTGGCGGGGCCAGGGCCGCTGAGACCAGACATCACATGGACCCACGCCTCTGCAGCCTCCTGGTCCCCGATCCACCCCTGGAGGCCCAAGGGTCACCCAGCAGCCCCGACACCCCAAGTGGCAGCATCAGAGCTGCTCAGAGACAGGTCTTCCCATAACCAGAGGGTGTACCCCCCACCCCCGTCTCGTCCTGACACCTGAGCATGTCGGCGGCTCTGCACAGGCTTCCACCTTAGGTGTGTCGTCCAACCCTGGGTCCTCAGCCGGGCAGCACCCGGGGGCCAGCACCTCCACCTGCCCTTGGCGGCAGCAGGTGCTGCGGGTGGCCAATCACAGACCAGGAGTGGCCCTCTCCCCTCCTGGGAGCTGATCCCAGATCAGAGGAGCCCCCTCCGCCCTCCGCCCTCCCCTTCTGGGTGGGTGTGTCACCGTTTGAAGCTCCATCAGGTAACGTGTGCCTGGCTCCTGGTGCCGTGGCGGGAAGCCGGGCAGAGGCTGTGAGGTGCCGAGGCGGGCAGGCAGCCCAGAGGTCCCGCCATCCCCCACCCTGAACGGGCACAAGCCACAGGTGGCCGTGAGCAGAGCAGCGGAGCCAACGTAGAAGGTAACCACGGAGGTGGTGGCTGGGGGACGTGAGGCCGGGTTTCCCAGGGGCTTAGTCACCTGATGGCTTTCCTCCCAAAGGAGGGTGAGCAGCCCAGTTCCCGCTGGCTGGGGGGGCAGGGGAGCCCGGCCGCCGTGGGCATTGCCGCCCGTGGGAACTTCTCCGTGGGCTTGCCCACTGGAGAGCCCACTGAGACCGGGTTTGGCCTGACGCCTGACACCTGCTGTGTGCAGACTAACGTGTGGCTTTTCTGGGTACAAATGCTGCACTTATCCACGTTTTAGAGGGAATGTGTGCTCTCTCAGGAGGCTTTCTTGAAAAGGAGCCGAAATGAGAAAGGTGTAGGCGGGGAGAGCCTCACCCTGCATCCAACTGAGGCACAGGCTCGAGTGGTGCAGGGCAGAGGGTGGGGGCACGGCCTCTGGAGCCGACCGCGGGGGTCAGATCCCAGCTCCATCACTTAGTAGCTGGGTGACCGCTGGCCCTTTGCTTGTGTGGGTCTGTGCCAGCCCCGGTACACGGGTCAGCCTTGTAGCACTGCTGTGGGAGCCACGTGCGAGACGTGCTTAGACGAGTGTCCAGCATGGCCCACTATACAGACGTTCTTGTTGGTAATCCTGCGATTCACTAGAAACACGACTGAGGCTCTCTGAGCCTCAGTTTCCCCATCTGTTACCTCAAGGGGATGAAATGGGTTGTTAGCATGGGGGAATCGGGGTTTCCTGCCTTGTAAAGTGAGCCAAGACTGTGTCCCCATTGAGACACCGTGTTTCCTCCCCTTCTGTGCCAGAGGGAACCGTGGGCAGAAAAGCTTTGTGTCTTCAGGCCCAAACCGCTCTGCGTCTGCTCTGGACACCCTGGACATTAGACGAACGACGTGGTGTGAGCGCACCCGCCTCCCCGTGACGGGCTGTGGTCAGATCAGTGACACGTGTGACCGCATGCTCAGCCACAGAGTCACCCCTCCACCTTTAGGTTACTTCTTGGGGACATCTAGTGTGTCAGGAGCAGGGCTGGCCCTGCAGGATGCTGAGATGCACGGGGCATGGTCCTGCCATTCTCCTTGAGGCAGCAAGATGCTGATGTGTGACAAGGTGAATGGCAACGTGAGGGTACAGCCCGAGAAAGAGCATCCCCAAACAGCTCATGACTAACAATAGGCCTTAGGACAAAGCACGGGACAAGAGAGGGCCAGGCTGGCTCTGGAAGGAGGAGCAGGACTTGGGGACAGGGAAGGGCCAACGCTCCAGGCCTCGTGGGGAACTGGCCAAGGCTGATGTGGGGAGAGGAGGCCGTCCCGCTGGAACAGAGGACAATTTGGGGGTGCAGTTGGGGGGCGGCAGGAGGACCACAGACTGCTGAGGACCTTTGGTGCCAGGCAAGGGACTCACGGCATTGTTTGTGGGGGAGTCACATGATCAAAGAAATTTCTTAGAACAAGAATCAGGCTATGTGCACGCAGAGAGATTGTGGGGGGCAAGACTAGAGTGGGGGACCCGTGACCCTCCACATCAGGAGGAGCCGTGGTCCAAGAGCCCCGGTCTGCTGCAGGCCAAGATGCTTTCACTCAGGATGTCCCTACACTGCGTGGTGCCCCCACAAAGTAAGTGCGGGCACTGTCCCCCTCCCACAGTAGAGAAAACAGTCTTGCTCACAGTCCTGTAGCTGAATAGTGGCTAAGCCAGGGTCCAAAGCCCTTTGGCTGGCCCCAGAGTCCTTGGTCATCAGCCAAGTTTTGACAAGTTGCAGAGAGCACCCAGTTCGCTCTAAAATGTGGTTAAGTGTATGAATAAGAGATGGATGGGACAATCAGTGACAGCCTGTATGTGCAGGGACCTGAGAGGACCTCAGCCCCCAGGAGAGGGACCTGGGGCAGGGACGTGAGAAGCCAGTGCCACTGTCCCATCTGGCCACAGGTGCAGGCTCTCACAGCCCCAGCTTCCTCTCTACAGTGGGCTGAAGGCAGCTTTGCCATAGGGACACGCCATGTGACATGTTTCAAGAGCTAAGCAACATTAGTTCACTCCAGGAGGAGCCAAGTCCCCAAAGACCTGTGGCAGGCATCCCTTCCCACCTCAGATCCTCTGAGTCTCTGATCAGGAGGGGCCTTAGGAAACCTCACATGCATGTCCTGTGTCCCCAAGGGTTTTTCCCACGAAATACTAACCGCCTACGACGGAGGCCCATTTGTGACTAAGGGAACAATGTGTGGAACAGCTTCTCTCTCTCCTGTATCTCTCAGGCTGTTAGAAAACCTCACCATGGACAGAATGATGACTCCTGGCCAGCCCCAAGGTGCATCCTGGTTTCTCTTGAATGCCAAGTTTACCGTTTATCAGCTGTGTGACCTTAGGAAAGTTACTTCCCCTCTCTGTGCTTCGTTGTTCCTAACTGTAAAATAAGGATAATAACAGTGCTTGCCTGGTGGTGAGGATTACACGGCAGTGCATGTGAGTGTGCACACACACGTGTGGCATGTAGAACGCGCTTGATGTGGAGGAAGCCTGATACCCACATTGGCTTGTTGTCCTCTGGTCCAGGCTGGCTCGGCAGTCTTAGTTCTCAGTGGCACCTGAGGCAGTGGGTCACTGTTTCTGAAAGTGTAGGTCCCTGGTGATAAATGCAAGAATGAATTCCCCCAAAGTTCATTGCAGGCTTGAAAGGACACTGGAGAGGACTCCCTGGCCCTTTAGTCGGAGGACAGCACCTGACTGGTGGCTGCTGCTTCAAACCAGTGATCACAGACCCTCACAATTACACTCCTTTCCTGTTTACTGTCTGGAACTCTACAGTTCACGCTGTGGTTTTACCAGCAGATTCATTTGAGCATCAGGCTGGCCCCTGAGTAGGTCGGGCCCACTGGACTGTCCCAGCCCTGGGCAGCCAGCAGAGCCGAGATGGGAGGACAGTGAAACCCAGTCACATCACGGCGTGTCCCCACTTTCTCCATCCCTCTCTCACATGTGTACAGTGAGTCGTGCTTAGTGAGGAGCCCAGATGTCTGGGTCTGACTCTCGGCTGTGGCCTGTACCAGCTGTGCTACCGTGGGCAAGTCGCTTCACCTCTCTGAGCCTCCACCTCCTCGTCTGTAAGATGGGGACCTCATCAGTGCTGACAGCCCGGGGCTGTGATGACAGCTGTGAGCGTGCAGGCAGGAGAGCGTGAAGTGTGTGCGGGGCACTGTCCCCAACGAATGGGGATGGCTTCGAGCTGGTCCTCTGTGAGCCCCGCCCACAGTTGGCTTCCAGGGGACCTCTGGGGATGGTGCTGGGTGCATTGACGGTGGCAGGACGGACACTGAACACTCAGCTGACTTAGAGAAGTGGGGATTTGGCTCCACTGTTCCTTCAGACTTGAGAAGACATCAGGCCCTTGTGTACGGAAATGTCCTCTTGGACTGCTTCCAGGACTGTGTGGCTATGGGAAGCCGCTGGACATGGCAGCAGCGCTGTGTCCTGTGCAAGCCGGGGGTGGCACGTGCTGTCTGAGGTCTTTCACAGCCCCATCCGAGGACCTCAGAGCCTCTGGGAGCTCTTCCCAAGGCTGCCCCTGCCTCGCTGACAGTACCAGCTACCAGTAACTCCGTGACACCTGAATTCAGTAACACCCGAATTTCCCAGAAGACCTGGGGCCTCCCACCGTCCCCAACGGGAGTTTTAACGGAGTGTTCAAACGTCCACAGGCCTGAGGTCTCCCCACCTGGAATTCCAGCAATCTGCTGCTGCCATTGCTTCTCAGGACCACACGGTGGCGCTGTTGACCAGCGGTTCTGCCCAGTCAGGCGACCTGAGGAGGGACCAGATTTTGCCTGGTTTCTGAGTGGGAGGGTCCCACTACTCACGTTTCCTGAGCTCAGGCAAGGGAGCGCCTCATCAAGTTGGCGGGGGTGCAGCTCCTGGTGCTGGACTCAGTCTGATGACACCCTATTCTTGCTTTCCCACCACAGAACCCCACGGCCGCCCTTCTAAGAACATCCTCCAGGGGGCGTTCTCTTCCCACGGCGCCAAGGTGACCTGGGACCTGTCCCCCCAGAGCAGCAGCTCAGCAACAGCAGACGCCTTGAACCTGCGGGGGACACCCCCTCATTGAACAGGACACGTTTGTTAGGTCAGTGCAAGCCCCACTGAGCTTTTGGTTCACATGTGAGGCCACAAAGAAGATACTGGGGGACGAAGGGGAAAGACCGTGAGCTTGGTTCCATTTACTGATTCCTGCCTGTGGGCCTCGGGCAGTAACTTCACCTTCAGGAGCCTCTGTCCCCACCGGGAAAGCCGGCTGACCTTAGTACATCCTCACAGGAAAGGTGTAGCAGTCAAACCGGGGTGTCAGGGCCCCGTGCTTTGCGCGTCATAAATGATAGTTGGCAGCTCTGATGAGTAGGTGTGGGAAATAAATAAGTTTTGAAAATGGAATCCACACAAATAATATTAAGTTGTATTTATTAAAATTGTCATTAGATAAAAGCTTCAGACCTCCATCAAATTAAATTTAAATAATTAAGTCAACTATAAATAGGGATTATGTGGGGAGTACAGTCTGGATCCCATATTTAAAAAAAAAAAATGCAAGCACTGCTAGTGAATAACTGTGAGCACCCGTGAGGTGCCCAACACTGGGGGAGGCACTGAGGGCCCTCACTCCTGAGTCGATGCTGCGCCCTCTGGTGGCCCCCAATCTGGCCGAAGGCTTGAGACGCACAATCTTGAAAGCCCACGCTGGGAGCTGCAAAGCTCGGGCTCTGGCACCCGGCGAGGGCAGGACTGGGGGAGCAGAGGTGTGGAGAGGGCCGCCGGCCAGTCAGGGCAGTGGAAGCCCAGGGGTAAGGTCAGGACACTTTGTGTGTCCTGGGTCTGATGGAACTGAGGGTCTGTTTGAAGAGATTTTCGAGAACCTTCCTTGGACAGTAGTGGGGAGCCCTCGAAGGCTGTTGAGCAGGGGAGTCTGTCCCGATGTTTCACACACTTATTTCCACTCTTGAAAGCAGAGTGAGTCTCCATGGTGTCAGAATCACTGTGGATTTTTCCTGGTTTTCGTTCCGCGTGGAGGGCAGAGAGCTAGATGGGAACAGACTCGGGGACAGGAAAAGGACAAAGCCCAGGATGTGCAGAAGGAGACGGTTGGGAATGAGCCTGTGACCAGCCTCCCCGTTGGGAGAGAGCTGGCCCCTTCTGTCCCGTGGAGAGGCCTGGCCCAGTGGCCCGGGTCTCCAGCTGTCCGTCACTGTCCACCGGGCGTGCAGCGCCCACTTGCTCACCCCCCAGTCAGTGAATCGCAGGTTTTCCATCATGAGGGGACAGTAACAGCAGTGTGACAAGTGCTCAGATGGCCTCTGCAGGGCATCGTGGACACGCACAGGAGAGGGAAGCAGGGTCAGAGAGAATTCCTAGAGGAAATGACACCTACGTGGACGCAGTAACCCCATACTGATGAGGGTTGGTGGCATTTACATTCCACGCAGGCAGTGACTTCTGAAACAGCCGCTTCCTAGAGCCTGGGCAGGGCTGTGTGTAAGGCAGGCTGCCCTTGCTGCCCAATCCTCTCGGTTATCCAGTCAGTACCTGTGAGCGTCTTCACGCGCCCGGGGCAGGCCAGGCTCTGGGCCCAGCCGCACAAGCACACACGCTCCGGGGCAGTGTCCCCGAGGAGAAGCCAGGGTGCTGTGAGAGGTGCGTCCTGGACCCATGTGCTCCCGTCCTGCCTCTCCACAAGGCAGAGAGAAGGCCGTGAACGTCCCAACACCCCAGGTTCTTGGAATCAAAGATGCGTGTCCTCCAGTGAAGCGTGAGACCCCTTGGAGGGCTGTGGTCACCACTGCATTTCTTCTGCTGACCCAATAATTGGTCTCTGAGCTCCTTGGATGGCAGGTCCAGGAAGGTATCAGTGATAAGACTCATTCCCACTCAAGGAAAAGGACATTATCCGCGCTGTTCCTAAGCCAGGCCCAGGAGCTGTTTGGGGTGTATTTTTTCTCATTTGGTTCTCATATATTATTGTCCTGTGAGGGGTGTTTTAATTCTCTCCCTGTGTGGAAACCATGACTCAGAGGCAGTCCAACCAGGAAGGGGGAACGCGGGATTGGAACCCTGCTCTGGCGTCTTGTCTGCAGCAGGCACCCGCCTCCCCTCACCACACCTACAGTCTGGTGTGGGGCTGGAGTGACACAGGGGCCACCATACCAGGCCTTTCCTAACGCATATGTCCTCTCTCCTCTTCTTTAGAAACGTTCCCGGGGACCCTCTGCAGAGCTGGAACGGCAGTTCCTGACCCCCCAGGCGGCCTGGGGTCCCCAAGGCCGTGAGGAACAAGGCCCAGGCACTGTGGCCCCAGCTCGGAGCCTCACCGTTAGCACCCGCGGGAGGCGCCCTCGCGGGGCTGCAGGCGAGGCGCTGCCAGGTGTGTCGCGGGAGCATGGCCGACGGATGAGGTCACTGGCCCGGAGTCCTGCTTGCGCTGAGCCTCTGCCTGGAGCCACCCGAGTCCGGAGCGATGGCACGCGTTAGGGGAACGGCAGAAGCCAGCCCAAAGAGTGAAGAGAAGCGCTAACCAGTCCTGGAACCCCAGAGCTGCTGCTGGCGATGTGACTCGTCCCCGTGGTGGGGACGTGCAGACCCCGAGCAGGGGCGATTCAGGGAGGGCCTGCCTCTGGGAGCAGCCCCCCGTGGCACCATGAACGGTCACTTCTGCCGGGGGCTGGTGGACCGGGGACCCGCGGTGCACCCCTGTGCTGTGCAGTTGGGCGCCGCGCCCCCTTCCGGGCCAGCGCCCCTGCCAGCGGAGCCCTCGGGCGCCATGCCCTTTTTGCTGTTCCCCGGCCCAGCCGCCGCCTACGCCGGCCTGTTCCCCTGTGCGCCCGGGCCGGGCGCCCTCGGGGGCTACGACGGCCCCTTCGAGCCAGCTTTCATCCAGAAGCGCAACGAGCGCGAGCGGCAGCGCGTGCGCTGTGTCAACGAGGGCTATGCACGCCTCCGAGGCCACCTGCCGGGCGCGCTGGCCGAGAGGCGGCTGAGCAAGGTGGAGACGCTGCGCGCCGCGATCCGCTACATCCGGCACCTGCAGGAGCTGCTGCGCGCCGCCCCCGACGGTCCCCGGTCTGAACGCCCCAGCGACGCCCAGCCGCCGGAGGAGCCCCGCTTCTCCTCCTCGCCCGGCTTGGAGTCGGAGGAATCCAGCCAGTGATGCGGCTGCGCAGGGACGCCTCACTGCCGACAGCGCCTCGGGTCCCTGGGGGGCGGCGCAGGCCCGGACACTCAGGGGCGCGCTGCGCTCCACGTCTGCGAACCGTCCTCCCCGCCCCACGGCCGGCCGCCTCCCTGCCATCTGGGCGGAGGCGCAGGGCAAGGGTTGCCAGTGGCCGGTGCAGACCTAGGCATCCGGCGGGTGCAGCGGCGGGTGCAGCGGGGCGCAGGCCCTGGGGAAGCTCCAGCGCGTGCCGCGCCCTGCAGGTCGCCGGAAGGCCGGCTGGCCAGGACTGTCATCGGGGGGGTCTGGCTCCGAATCAGCTTCGGCTCCGCGCCGGGGAAAGCTGAGGCCCAGCCTCTGGTTGTGCACAGCGGGCGGCGGTGCCCTGCGCGGTCCTCCGTGGCCACAGGGGCAGCCCTGGGTCTGCGAGTCTCCAGAAGACCAGCCGCGCTTTGGTTCGGGATGCGCACCGCCCGAACCTCCACGCGGTGGCCTCACATACCAACGGCCTCTTCGGGAGTTTGCTTGCCCCCCACCCCTCCGCCTGCCCCCGGGAGAGGAGCCCAGAGCGGGACGAGGAGGCGGGCTTCTGCATGCAATTGCCGGGACGGGACCGACAGACTTGGAAAGAGGCGTTGTGTGCGCACTGGTGGCGCCCTCCGGTGGCACCCCCTGGGTCCGTGATGGAGGGCGATCACCCCGCTTCCCCACTCCCCCTGTGGCCTTTTCCTCGTTTTTTCCCCAGTTTGGGTGAGGACTGCGTTTTCCCACCTCATCCTGTGCGCCTCTGTGGCCGGCAGGACCGTATGGGCACAGTGGCGCCGTCTGTGCCAAGGGCCCAAATAAAAGATTTGTTGAGTTGTGTGATTCCTGGATAATGTTGGCCCGCACTTATCGTGAGGTGGGTAAGTGTCCTGTTAGCTCTTACACTCAACTACCATTTACAGAGCTCAGCATATGACATCCAGGGACAGTGTGGGAGGGGCCAGAGTCCCAGGGAGAAAGCACTGGACCCTTAGAGTTAGGGGGCAGGGAGTACAAAGCAGTCACTGCTCAGAGTGGCAGGTACAGTGTCCCCAAGGGGGGCGCATTCCAGGTTCTTCTGGGGGTCTCCACCCCCGTGTACAGGGGTTCACTGTGGGGTGGGGTGAGGGTGGGGAGGGGTTCTGGCCTGAGAGCTGCAGGTACTGCGGTGGGAGGTGGCTACGGATCGGGCCACCCAGCACCTTTTCTGGACAGTGTCATGGGGCTGGGGGAGGGGAAAGTAGCCGTGTCTTAGGCACCATCTCGGAGGTCTGCCCTCCTGAGCCGCTCTCCCCAGCCTTGAAATCTTCCATCCTGTCTCCTACTGCCCGTTCCAGGCCTGCTTGCAGTTCCTCCGGCTACCACCACCCCCACCCTCCTGGGACATATTGGGATGTCACTGGCTAGGCTGGGAAAAAATGACAGCTGCCTGGCCTCAGGGGCACAGGCAGCCCAGTGAGTGGGAGGCTAATTTTACTCCCTGGGAGCAGGGAGAGTAATCCACGGCCCCACCCCCTGGCCCAGCTTTGGCCCTGCAGACTCAGCAGCCCAGTCCCCACGGCGAGGGCACAGAGGACACAGGCGAGGGCAGTGGGTGGGGAGCAGGAGCCGGGCTGCCGGGGAACATGGAGCCGCCCTCCCCACAGGACGACAGTCTGAGGAAGAAACAGCCCAAGAAGCCTGTCCCCGAGATTCTGCCGCGGCCACCCCGGGCCTTGCTGTGCCTGACGCTCCAGAACCCGCTGAGGAAAGCCTGCATCAGCATCGTGGAATGGAAGTATCCTCTGGGCCCGCGGGTAACGTGGGCGAGGGAGGCCACGGAGAGGCTCTTGGAGATGGGGTGACTGCCTCAGAGGAGCGTGGGGGCAGGAAGGCCCCAGCCGTGGGGGGGGCCGAGGAGGAGCTGGGGGGCTCCCTGGCCTGAGTGTGCGGCTGGGTCCGGGGTCCACCAGAGATGCCTGCTGACCACGGGGGCGAGGCCGGGCTGTGTCTGGGAGCCGCTGGCAGGTGTACCTGGGCCCACAGCATCGTCGGGAGGCTCCCCTCAGGCTTGTGAAGCGACAGGCTCATTTTGATATCGGATGGGGGAGAACAAAGCGGTGGGTGGGCTCTGCAAGAAAACCCTCCCCCTGGAGGGGAGGGCGGGGCAGTGGAGCGGGATGAGCCCAGCTGGGGGCGGGGAGGAAACAGGCCTGGATGAAGCGCTGCTGTGAGAGGCCCAGGGCGCAGGCAGGGCAGGCGGGTGATCCTAACTCAGACCCCACTCGACACCCCTTCCTGCGTCTGCATCAGCTCTGGGAGGAGGACGATGAAAATCTCTGCGTTATTTGGGAGGAGGAAGGAGAAAGGAGATACAGGCGGGAGGGAAGGCCCACGTCAAGTGGGTTCTGAAAGAGATGGTCAGGAATATTTGAAATATTTCTGAAGGGCCCTGGGAGACCCGACTCCCGCCAGCTGTTCCCAAGAAGGGGTAACTGCAAAGACAAGAAAAACGTGGGACCAGGTTGGAATCCTTAGGGTCGGAGTCAGCCCTGAGCCCACAGCTGCCCTCGCCCACTGCCTCCCGTGAGGTCGGGTTTTCAGGGGACTCTCCTCCAGGCCTCTGCCCCTGTGGCTGCCTGGGGAACGGGGTTCTCACCCAAGCCCGTCTCCACAGCATGCCTCCCTCCCCCTCCACCCGCCTTGCCTTCCTTTCCCTCAGCTGCTTCCCAGGCTTTCTGGTGGGCCGGCCTCTGGTCAGCCATGCTGCTCACCAGCAGAGCAGGAAAGGAATGGGCCTGGATGCCTCTGGAAGGTGGCCGTGGAGGCCGGCTGTGTCTTGGGGGTGGGGGTGCTGACAATCGGGGGTCCTGCAGTCCTCCCTCGGGCTCTGAGGGTCAGGTTTCACCCCACACTGTCCCTTCCCCAGTCCTGCTCTGTGGGCACCTAGCCTATATCCTATCAGCCCACTTCTCCGAACGAGCCCCCCAGGTGGTCTGGCTAGAATCTCAGAAAGTCACAGCTTCTTGGGAGGGAGACAGGACCTTGGAGTGGAGCCGTAGACTCCTTGGCCCTTACATGAGGAGCCTCAGCTGGGAGCCGGAGCGGCAGGGTCTCCAAGCATCTGAGTGGAAGCCACTGCTCCTGAGCGGAGCCTGGCCCTTCCACGCCTGCAGGAGGAGGGCCCCTCAGCTGGGTGTTATCGGCACTGTCCAGACTGACCCTCAGGCCCTCTTCCCCTTCACCCTGCACACCGCACGCCGCACTCGAGGGCTCTCCTTAACCCTGGCCCCAGACCCTTCGAGACAATCATCTTACTGACCATCTTTGCCAACTGCGTGGCCCTGGCCGTGTACCTGCCCATGCCAGAGGACGACAACAATGCTCTGAACGTCGGCCTGGTAAGACGGCCTCCCTTCCCCGTCCCGCGGGCCTGCGGCCATCTGGGGAGGCCCCCTTGGTGGGCTGTGTGCTGGAGGACGATGCTGGAGCTTTGTCTGAGGATACAGACCTGCCAAAACCACCCTCAGGGCTGCCCCTTCTAGATTCTGTGACACTGCCAGCCAGGCCCGCAGGAGTGCTCGCTGGGCTAAGCCCCTGCCCAGACTAAACTCCTGGATCCTCTCCCAGCCCCATGGAGCAGTCTCACCTGACAGGTGTGGAAACTGAGGCTGAGGTCCCACCTGACAGGTGTGGAAACTGAGGCTGAGGTGCTGCCTGACGTATGGAAACTGAGGCTGAGGTGCTGCCTGACATGTGTGGAAACTGAGGCTGAGGTGCCGCCTGACAGGTGTGGAAACTGAGGCTGAGGTGCCGCCTGACAGGTGTGGAAACTGAGGCTGAGGTGCCGCCTGACAGGTGTGGAAACTGAGGCTGAGGAAGTCAGCCAGTGTGTGATGAGTGCCGAATGCCTATTTCTCCTCCTGGATCAAATCCAGAGGAGCCCTGATTGACTTCCTAGAAGGGTTCCATCCAGGATTCCCAGTACAGGACACTTGTAGGGTTCTGTGCCCCTGTCTCCTCCCTGTCCACCCACACCACACACAAAAACCATAACAGCCGGAGCTGGAAGAGACTGTCCAGACTTGGGGTGTCCCACCCCCTCCCAACCTCATTGTTCTATAGGAGACAAAACTGAGGCTCACTTAGTACTTACTTAGTACTTACCCAACAGCTAGATAGCAATAAAAATGCTTCCCATTTATTAAGTGCTTATTAGATGCCAGATTCTGTGCTAAATATTTTACATTATTGTCTACTTTTGTCCCCATAGCTGCCCCTGTGAGGTAGGAAACATTATAAGATGGGAAACTGAGGCTCAGAGAGTTGGGATACCTGGCCCAGGGTCACCCCCCAGGTGTCTTCTCAGAGGGTCTCAGACTCAGGCCTCTGTGACTCAGCCCCACCCTGTAAGGCGGTGCTGCCAACGTCGTGACAGCATGAGGATTTCTGGGGAAGCCCCTTGACATAGTGGCCTTAGGCGTGTGGTCCAGGCTGGCGAGGGGACTGGACAATGGACCCACATCTCGGTGGCTTTTTTTCTGCACTTACCCTGCAGGGGTGGGCAGCGTCCAGGGCCAGAGAGAAATGTGTTATCTCTGCCTCTCCTTGTGCCCATTTCCAGGGGAATCTGTCTCGAGTTGGGGAGAAGCTGGGACTCTCTGTTTGCTTGGCCATGAGCGGGGAAACTGAGCTCCCGAGTGTGGCAGGAGCGGGATTAACCTACAGGGAGGCGCGTGTCAGAGCCCCAGGCTTTTACAGCACACCCAGTACTCAGGTCCTGAGTCTGGGAGGGCTCTGGGTCCCCCCACCCTCAGGTTTGCACATTTGGGGGCCTTGGTTCCATTTCAACTCCTTACCAAGTTTGGAAAGAAACTGCTCTCCCGGCAGCCAGCGGGGATTAAGTGACACCGCAGTGGGTCTGTTGTCTTCCATCTTGAAACAGAACGGCTGCCCTTGAAACCTCTATGATTTTATTAACCAATGTCACCCCAATAAATTTAATAACAAACAAACAAACAAACAAAAGAATAGCTGCCCTCAGCAATTCCAAGTGTCGGTGTGCTTTGCCTTATCCTGTGGGCTTGGGTCAGGTCTGGAGCTTGTGCAGACAAGACGATGAGCTCCAGGGAAAGGAAAACCTGGCAGGAACCTCCCCAAAGCAACAGTATCACCTTGGAGTTCAGAGATCAGTGAGGGACCCTTTCTGGTAGGTCACACAGCCAGCTTCTAGCTGAGGGTGAGTGAGAGACGACCCAGGGCCAGGTGGTGGGCAGAGCACGTGCTGCTGGCATCCAGAGGGTCGAGACCAGGGTGTGATGCACAGGACGCCCCCCTCCCACCAACAAAGAAATATGAACAGGGCTGTGGCTGACAAACCTCAATAAGTCAGTGAGTACGTCACGCGGGGCCAGGCGTCTGACATGACGTAGCACGGCCGTGGTGCCTCCCTTTGCTTAACTTCCAAGTTCTTGATGATTTTTGGTAACAGCAGTGAGGTGGGCCTTGGCGCTGCCCTGTGGGGGGTGGGCCAGCCCCTCCCTGGCCTCCCAAGTGGTGCCTGCCCCTCTGGTGTCAGCAGAGGAGGCCAGGCCCTGGGACATTCCTGGGGGTCAGGTTGCTGCCGTCCTTGTGGGGCTGCAGCCTGAGCCTCTGGCATCCCGGATGGTTGTCTTTTTATAGGGTCAGGAATGTCCCCATAGACTGCTGTGGGTGACAGCCCTGTCCACCTCATCTCAGAAGGACCCTTGCCCCTCAGAGAGCAAGACCTTCAGGGCACAGGCAGGGAGCCTGGGCCACCCTACAAGGGTCTGGCAAAACGAAATGAAGGCCCCACCTTGACCTGCCTCCCCGCTGCAGGCACCAGCTCCCCGCTGGGCTCAGCATCCCGCCCCTTCCTCCAGGGCGAGGGGCTGCCACACTGAGAATGAATGAGGAAAACCTTTGATGAACCCCGGGTACTTTGTCCGATTGTGCTGTCTTTGGGAAGTCATGGGGAAGCACGGGTTTTGAAATCAGACCCACCTGCCTCGAGCTGGCCTTTTGCGGGCAGCTTCCTACCCTCTGTGCGCTCCCTCATCTGTGCACAAGGGACTAGTCTCTACCCTCAGAACTGCTGAGTCAGTGAGCGCCCGATATCGTGTCCCGCCTGGCACTTGGTGATGGTGCTCACTCAAGCTTCATCCCTTTCTTTCTCTGCTTTCCCTGCACTCCCAGCTCACAGCCGAAGTCCCAAAGTCCCGGGGAGCCCAGGCCTGGGAGGTGGGGGGCAATAACAGGCCTGGGTGGGGTGGGGGCAGGATCTGACAGACCCCCCCAGGATGTCCCAGGTCTGCCATGCTTCCCGCCCTCCCCCGACAGGACATGGTGGCTCAGACCACGAACCTAAATTCTGTCTGGACTCACATGAGGTTCTGCTACTGTGTTTCCCCGAAAATAAGACCGGCTCTTATATTAATTTTTGCTCCAAAAGACGCATTAGGGCTTATATGCAGGGGATGTCATCCTGAAAGATCCTGCTACGGCTTATTTTCCGGTTAGGTCTTATTTTCAGGGAAACACAGTACTTAGCAGCTGTGTGATCCTGGAGAAGTTACTAAACTTCTCTGTGCCTCAGTTGCTCATCTGTGGAATGAGGGGCACACTGCCTCCCTCCTGGGGTCGTGTGAGGATTGAGTGTACGTATGTGGCTGAACTAACGGGTGCTTCATAAACCTCGGCTCTCGTGGCCATTGGAACCCCCGGCAGCCCCCATCTCCCACCCCGGCCCCTTCACCTCCACCCCACGTGTTCACAACCCCACTGCTCTCAGCTCCACTGTCTCCCTGCTCTGGAAAGCCCTGCATGTGTGACAGAGGGGCAGTGCGGGCCCCGCAGGGCAGTGGAAGGCACGACAGAACCGCTGAGGTCATGTCTTTGGGGTGAGAGTTCCTTGGGCTAAATACAGCCACTTCCCTCACGCCTCAGCGGGTCATATTCCAAACCTGGAGGCAGAGGTGGCCATGGAGACAGAGGCCAGGGCCCTGGACAGCAGGCTGGCTCGCCAGGAATGCTGGCGTCTCCATCGCGCAGGGCCATGAAGCCACAGGGCCTGGGGACCTGAGCGACCCCTCCTCAGCCCGCGCCCTGCTCAGGCTGGCTCAGGGACAGGCAGCGGCAGGTGTGGGAAGCTCTCCCTGCAAGTGGCTGGCGGCCAGGCCTGGGAGCGCGGCCACTATTTTGGGCCCTGTTGTCCCTCCACTCTACCCCACTCCTGCCTTGCCCCTGGGGTTGCAGCGACTTGAAAGTGTAAATGCTGATGCGACTTCACTCTGCTCCCTGTGCCTTTCTATTCACGGTGTGGCTGACGCCCAAGAAACCAGCTCTGCAGAGGAATGGGACCACCGCCCATTCCCAGGGGACCCTCCATGTCCGCCCCCAACCCCCTCAGTAGGGCGGGCACCCAGACAACCGTTTGCAGCTCCTTTCTGTGGAGTGGGGCCCCATGACTGCCCCCCAAGGGTTTTGTTAACGCAGCCCCTATGACAGGCCCTTGGATCCTTGAAGAGACTGGTGCAGCTTTGCCTTTTAATCACACGTCGCTGTTTTCTGGAAGGAGAAAGTGTTGGGACTACAAACTGGTAGAAGGAATTCGGGGTGTGCGTAAGGAAAGCAGGCTAACGCTCTGTATTCCGCTCTTGCAGAATGGGAATGATGCTTTCAGGACAATTGCCTGCATCACAAGTTTGCAGGGTTCTGGGACCATGTCCACCTTGGTGACCCACTGGGACACCTTGCCCCTTGCCTCCCACACCTACCCACGTGGAAGTGAAAATAAGTTCCCTTCCAAATCATTGATGGGTGGCCATTCCCCGGAATTAGAGCTTGGAGTCTGCACTCTGTGCATGGCGGGCCCTGGGCCGGGTGTGCAGTCCTGGGTGGGCGTGCAGGGCTGACGGTCCTGGGTGGGCGTGCAGATCTAACAGTAGGGGCAGGCTTAGCTTGTGGGCACAGACCCCTTTGTCGGTCAACTCCAGAGGGTGCTGGTCAAATTCTCTGCCCACGCCCTACAGCTGTGCGGTGGCAGCCTGCTCCAGGCAGCAGGCTGGACACACCCCCAGAGACGGGGCTCATCTGGGGAGCCCTGGGGTGTATGTAGAGCTGCAGTCTGGAATCCTGACAGGGAATAGCTCTCTCCTGGACCCAAAGGAGCAGGGAGGGTACCAGGTGGGGTGACAGAGGGGTGGGCTACAAGGGAAGGACCTGGAGCAGTCCGCAAAGTCTTCAGCAGGGAGGGGTGAGGCTGAAACCCTCGGCCTCTGCCCTGAGGGCTCCTCCATGCACAGGGAAGCCTGGTTCCCCTCACCCTGCAGAGTAATGCTGGTGCCCTCAGGTGGCCGCCTGTGGGCAGCTGGTGTGGGTGGAGGGACGGGCAGAGGAGGTTACAGAAAAATGAAATGAGGCAAGACCCTGACCAGCCAGAGCGCTGAGAAACGTCCCCATTTCCTACATCAGTCCTTGGGGTGCTGAAAGGAGTCAACCCCTGAGACCTGCATTCTGGGGATCGCCCAGCCTGGTCACTTATTAATCCAATTGCAGGCCCCAGAAGAAGAGTAATAGCAAAATGAATAAAAACGCCCCCACTTCATGGAGCTTATGTGCTAGTAGGTAAGATAGAAAACGAAGAAGATAAAAATGTGGGGGTATTTTTAGCCAGGGATCAGTGCACAGCGGGAAGAGGACTGTGAGATGCAGCAGTGGTTCAGATGGTAGCAGGTGGCCGCCCAAGGCTGCGTGGTGGTGAGGTGGGCAGAGGGGCAGCAGGTGCCACGGTCCTGAGCTGGGTGAGGAACGGTGTGCCTGCACGGCTGGAGCCAGGGCGGGAAAGGGGTGCGTGGCGGGCAGAGGAGAGGCGTGACTGCACTTCCTCCCACAGGAGAAACTGGAGTATTTCTTCCTCATCGTCTTCTCCATTGAAGCTGCCATGAAGATCATTGCCTATGGCTTCCTGTTCCACCAGGACGCCTACCTGCGCAGCGGCTGGAACGTGCTGGACTTCATCATCGTCTTCCTGGGGTGAGGCCCAAGGGGGAGCGTCAAGGTCAGAGAGGCTCTCCGAGGACCGGTGCCCACAGCCTCCACCCCGCCTCCCAGAGGCAGGATGGAGCCAGAACGAGGCCAGGAAACAGCCCCTGTTGGGGGCCAGCCCTGCAAGGGTGCCCCAGGCCGGTGTTGGGGGAGGTCACACCCCTCCCCTGCGAGGCACTGTTGGTTCCTTTATTATTTTCTATCACACAAAACTGGAAAGGCCCTGTGTGCTTCCAGCGGCCACTCACTCCTCCACGTTTCTCACCTATTTATTCCCACAGACCTATCCCGAGCACCTGCTATTTGGGGTCACAACAATGGACGTTTAGTAACCCACCTCAGACAGCTCGAGCTGCCCTAACAAAGCACCTCGGACGGGGCGGCTTAAACAACAGAAATCTATTTCCTCCTAGTTCTGGAGGCTGGAAGTCTGAGATCAAGGTGCCAGCAGGTTTGGTTTCTGCTGAGGCCTCCATCCTTGGGTTGCAACAGCCACCCTCTCCTGTGTCCTCACAGGGTCCGTCCCCTGTGCACACACACCCTGGTGTTTCTCTGTGGCTCCAAACTCCCCTTGCTTCTAGGAAACCAGGTTCGATCAGGGCCCAGCCTAACAGCTGCACTGAACTCAGCCCTTTGACGACCCTGTCCCCAAACACTGTCACCTTCCGAGGTCCTGAGGGTTGGGACTTCAACACATGGATTGGGTGAGGGGACACACAGTTTAGTCCATACACAATATTCAGTCATCACCACATTCTTATATCAGCAGCATTTATCAAGCACTTACTCTGTGCTTTACATGAAACACTTAATTCTCCCAACAATTCTTTTCTCCACGTAAGGAAGCTAAGGCTCAGAGAAATCGAGCAACTTGCCTGACATCACACAGCTAGCCGGTGGCAGTGCCAGGATTCAGACCAAGGCAGTCTGAAGGACGCTGTGCCATCCTTCACTTCAATAACTATTCTGTCAGTTATTTACTAGCTCCCCAGTGCCGTTTGGGCACACAGGGAAAACAGAAGACTTCTGTGAGAAAGCCTCCGTGTAGAGGCCAAATGTAGAGAGAACACGAGGGTCAGGAAACAGTCCCACACAGAGTATCGTTGTTTCACGTAGAATGTGTCGTCAAATGGCGGGTTCACAAGAAAGGACCTGACATGGACTTCAAGTGCAGCTCTTGGCTTCCTGCTGGAGTCCCCACTGAGCGAGGGGCTGCCCACCGCGGGGACACGTGTGACACACACATCCCGCGGTCGCCTCGGAGTCCCTGATGGACCGAGTCTTCCTCATGTCTGACCTTGGCCTCAGCATCTTTTCTAATAAAATCCTCCCGCAGGCATCACCGCACCAGAGTTAGCCGCTGAACACGCCCGCTCGCCGGCTCTCCTCCAGGACTTGGCACAGGCCTCCTGAGCACAGAAGGGACACAGGGTCCCAGAGCACCAGGACAGTGGCTTGTCTGACCGCCGCGCCCTCTTCTGTCCCCCTCCCATTCCAGGGTCTTCACGGTGATTCTGGAGCAGGTGAACATCATCCAAAGCCACACGGCCCCGATGAGCAGCAAAGGCGCCGGCCTGGACGTGAAGGCGCTGAGAGCCTTCCGCGTGCTCCGACCCCTCCGGCTGGTGTCGGGGGTGCCCAGTGGGTGGCAGCACCTTGATACCCCTCCCTCCCCCAACCCGTTCCCTTGCCCAGTTCTGGGTCCCCCTCTGACCTTGCTGGCCCAGAGTCTTCCCAGGATATGCAGAGCGGGAGGGCCGTGGGACCACGGGGAGGGCGTCCTGAGCCCCGCCCCCAGGCCTGCAGGTGGGACCTCGGGGAGGGCGTCCTGAGCCCCGCCCCCGCCCCGCCCCGCCCCCAGGCCTGCAGGTGGAACCACGGGGAGGGCGTCCTGAGCCCCGCCCTCTCCCCGCCCCGCCCCCAGGCCTGCAGGTGGGACCTCGGGGAGGGCGTCCTGAGCCCCGCCCTCTCCCCGCCCCGCCCCCAGGCCTGCAGGTGGGACCTCGGGGAGGGCGTCCTGAGCCCCGCCCTCTCCCCGCCCCCAGGCCTGCAGGTGGTCCTCAACTCCATCTTCAAGGCCATGCTCCCGCTGCTCCACATCGGCCTGCTGGTCCTCTTCATGGTCACCATCTACGCCATCATCGGGCTGGAGCTCTTTAAGGGCAAGATGCACAAGACCTGCTACTTCATTGGGACAGGTGAGCCGGGGGGCGGGGCGCGGGGAGGTCCTAGGTGAGCCCTGGGGCAGGGGGCGCGGGGAGGTCCTAGGTGAGCCCTGGGGCGGGGCGCGGGGGAGGTCCTAGGTGAGCCCTGGGGGGCGGGGCGCGGGGAGGTCCTAGGTGAGCCTGGGGGGCGGGGCGCGGGGAGGTCCTAGGTGAGCCCTGGGGCAGGGGGCGCGGGGAGGTCCTAGGTGAGCCCTGGGGCGGGGCGCGGGGAGGTCCTAGGACGGCTGACAGGGAGCCCGCGGACCTGGCGGTGAACAAGCCCCAGGCTAGCTCACTGCTGCCCACGGGTCCACTGCAGGGTTGTTGGCCCCAGGCGCCCTCTGCACCTGCGGCCCTTCCCTCTCCAGCTAGAGCGGCTCCCATCTGTTATCAATGATTTTAACGCCTTTTCTCCCATCGTTGTCCACCGGCTCCTGTTGTCCGATGCTCCCACCGCCTCCCGCCTCCAGACATCGTGGCCACCGTGGACAACGAGAAGCCGTCCCCCTGTGCCAGGACGGGCTCGGGCCGCCCGTGCACCATCAACGGCAGCGAGTGCCGGGGCGGCTGGCCGGGGCCCAACGACGGCGTCACCCACTTTGACAACTTCGGCTTCTCCATGCTGACCGTGTACCAGTGCATCACGATGGAGGGCTGGACCGATGTGCTGTACTGGGTGGGTCGGCCCGCACCTGCCCGCTCACCTCCCTTCAGCCCCAGCTGGCTGGGGGGCGGCTCTGGGGCTGCCAGTCACCTTCCCGAGTCAACCACTGTTCTCGCTACATTCCCCCGGAAACCTGTACAGGGTGCATGTCCCCCCCCACCCCAGGTGTGTGTCCCAGCATGCTTTGCGCAGTCCCCAATGTACAGCCTGTCTGTGCAGGACCCACAACCAGGAAAGAAATGGAAGCCAGCAGCTCCGTGGTCTGGCTCTGGTCTCAGTTCCTAACTTGTCCCTAAGCCTGGCTGTAATGACTCATTCCTGATGGCCTGGAGTCAGATTTCTTGAGGGATGATGGGCCCTTTGAGTCTCCCTTTTTGCCATTGGGCAAGACTGCTTTCCTATATACATGTTATTAGGTACCAGTTTCCTTGTCTGTAAAATATAGATTCTACCCACATCACAGGGCAGCTGTGATGGTTAGTGGGGGGGTTCACTGAATTACAACAGTGTCGGCACACAGTCAACACTGTCAGTCTTGTTGTAGAGCCTATTGTTTATTTGATGTTATTATGAGCTAGGTTGCATTTCTTATTTAATCCTCCCGTGACGCAAAGCAGTGTTCCCATTTCACAGAGAGGGAACCTGAGGCACAGAGAGGTTCAGAACTTGCCCATAGTTACGGAGTTCATGAGTAATAGATGGAAGAACTCTACTCGAATCCGCCTGGCTCCAATTCCAGAACCACAGTGTGCCACTGCCTGTGGGGGAAACAATGTAACACTGTCAATTGCTTTGCAAACATAAAGGATTAGTATGAGTAGTTCTTGTGATCTCCTATTATGGGGGCAAATTGCTCACCATGTGAAAGGGCTGCCACGTGTTATTTCACCTCTGCTCTAATAGGGAGTGTATATCTTTATCCCCATTAGGTAGATGGGATAATATTCAGAGGCAGTGGTTTGTCCATGAAGGAGCTGGCCAAGCTCAGGCCAAGACGTTTTACTGTTTCTTCTACTTTGAAAAATCTTGGTTGTAAAGACACCAACTGGAAATGGTGTTCATGAGTCAGGCCAGGGCAGCGGCTGGGTAAAGGATGAAATGGATGAGTCTAACCTGGGCCTGGTAGGCAGCCCACAAGGCCCCCCAGGAGGTCCTTTATCTTCAGGTCATAGGTCTTCAGGAGAGAAAGCGCCCTCCCATGGCCCGGATGGCCTCTCTCCTTGTCCCCCAGGGTGGGGACTCGGGGAGGGGACCTGAACTCTCATGTCAGGGGATGGGACTCTTACTTCCGTGTGGCCAGGTCAACGATGCCATCGGGAATGAATGGCCCTGGATCTACTTTGTCACCCTCATTCTGCTGGGGTCCTTCTTCATTCTCAACCTGGTGCTGGGGGTCCTGAGCGGGTAAGGGAGCTGGGAGGAGGGGTGAGAGGAGGAGGGGGGAGAGGAGAGGAGGGGGGAGAACGGGGGAAGGGACAAAGGGAGGAGGAGGGGGAGGAGGGGCTGGCCCCAGGCGACTCCAGGCCTCCAGGAGGGATACATCCAGCCACAGAAAGAGTCGTCTCCTTGGGAGGTTGTCCTTCCCCACCCTCCTGTTCTCCTCTCCTCCCATTTCCCATTTTCCTTCACAGGGAGTTCACCAAGGAGCGGGAGAAGGCCAAGTCCCGGGGAACCTTCCAGAAGCTCCGGGAGAAGCAGCAGCTGGACGAGGACCTCCGGGGCTATATGAGCTGGATCACCCAGGGAGAGGTCATGGACGTTGACGATCTGCGAGAAGGTTCGCACCCCAAGGCCCTGGTCAGCATGTCCCCCTCCCAGCTGCCCCTCACAGTAAACCTAGGAGGCCCTGAGAGGGTGAGTGACTTGCCTGAAACCTTACCACTCAAAACGGCGGCATCCGGGTATGCCCAGGGGCTGCCATCCATCACCGCCCCTCCCCTCTTGGACTCCTGGGCACCTGGTCTAAGGAAAGCAGAGGGACCCAGGCCCACCTAGGGCCTGCTGTCACAGGTGTGTCCAGTCAACAGGCCCTTTTCCAGGTGTGTCCAGCACAGAGGGGCCCAGAAGACAGGCCCACTGTCTCTCTCTCTCTCCCCAGGAAAGCTGTCTTTGGACGAAGGTGGCTCTGACACGGAGAGTCTGTATGAGATCGAGGGTTTGAACAAAATCATCCAGTTCGTGTGAGTGTCTGCCCCTCTCTCTGGGGTCCTCCCGGCCTCAGGCTTCCTGAGATATGGTGTTGGAACCCAGTTACCTCCCTCCTAGGTGGCTTTAGAGTCACTTTCCCAGTCCCTTACTGCAATTGGAGGGCACTCAGTAGGTGACCTGTTCATAGACCACTGCCGGGCAGGGAGCACATCTGGCTGCTACCCTCTGATCAGAGTGGACTTAGTGGGGCAGTTAGTCCTGGAACCTCTTCAGGGGATAAGGGGAGGTGTGTGCCCCACACAGGCAACCAGTGAGCTTTGCAGGAAGGAGAATGGCAGCCCTTGCTTTTGTCTCAAAAGGAGGGTGTGTTTGTTTGATTGGCTGCTTTCTTTTACAAATGCAAACACAACCGTGATTTTGAAAGATCAAACAACAGAGAAACACATCAAAGAAAAGATGAAGGCCCCACTGCCCTTTACAGAGGTAACCATAGAAATGGATTAGTATCCCTCCCAGGCTTTTCCAGGTTTTCATCTCTCACACACACACCAGGCTTTCTGGGTTTTGTTTTTGCTTTTTACATGACAGGGTTATTTATACTAACTATTGTCTCTGCAGAGCCTAGAGCAGTGCCCAATGAGGCACGGCCAGACATTTGATGAGCAAATGAATGAATGTGTTCTACATATTACCTAGTGACTTTCATTTTTACCTGAAAATTATCTATTGAGGGCAACTTTATACTTATACATACACACCTTTCTTTTTTAAGACTTCATTTTTTTAGAGCAGTTTTAGGTTTATGGCAAAATTGAGTGGAAGATACAGAAATTTCCCCAAATCCACACAGTCTCCCCGTCATCAACATGCCCACCAGGTGGTACATTTGTCACCACTGATGAGCCTACATTGACTGTCATCAGCCAGAGTCCACAGTTGACATTAGGGTCACTCTCGGTGTTGTGCATTCTACGGGTTTGGACAGATGTATCATGACACGTATCCATCATTACAGTGTCATACACAGATTTTGCTGCTCTGAAAATCCTCCGAGCTCTGCCTACTCATCCTTCCCGACCCTTCCACTGTTAGGAACCTCTGAGCCTCCTACTGTCTCCATAGTTTTGCCTTTTCCAGGTCATAGCGTTGGAATCGTACAGGATGTAGCCTTCCCAGATTGGCTTCTGTCACTTGGTAATGTGCATTTCAGGTTCCTCCATGTCCTTCATAGCTTGATAGCTCACACACCACTGTTGGTATATCTTTTGATGTAAAATATTCCACAGTGTGGATACTTAGTAACACCTAAAACTATGCATGGTATGGATACTTAGTAATCTTTAAGTACGACACAGTGTTGGTACTTAGATACATAGTTTCAGTCAGGCTTTCCCGGTTGGGGCAATACGAACAGCGGCGCAGGGAGCAGTTGTACGAAAGTGTGAACATTTCTGCTGGCAGATCCCTCGACACGGACTTGCTGGCTCAAAGGGTCAAAGGGTGTGTGGATTTTAAACCTTGGTAAATGCTGCCAAATTGCTCTCCAAAAAAGCAGCACTGACTGTGAAAGAGCCCTGGCCGCACACCCTCCCTAACACCAGATATCATTAATTTGTTGAAGAATTGCTTTTGTAATGGGCAAAACTTGGCTTCCCAGTGTTGCCTTCACTAAAATTAAAATGTGTGGAGCCCTACTGCCTGCCAGACACCGTGTTGCACGTTCTGTGCCATTAATTCTAGTTCCCTCTGAGGTTAGCGTCGCTGTATGGTTAGCTAGTACGAGACGAGACTGTGTTAATAGCTCAGCCTGGCTCCATAGCTGGTGCCCTCAGCCTCTCCTGTGTGGCTGGATGGGAGAGGGGTGGTCAGACTCAGTGTGGCCAGAGTCTGTCCAGAAGTAAAGACGACAGGTGGGGCTCAGAGTCAAACAGCTCATTGCCCCCCTCCTGCTCTGTTTCCGCCCTCAGCCGCCACTGGAGGCAGTGGAACCGTATCTTTCGCTGGAAGTGCCACGACGTGGTCAAGACCAAAACCTTCTACTGGCTGGTGATACTGATCGTGGCCCTCAACACACTGTCCATCGCCTCTGAGCACCACAACCAGCCTCTCTGGTTGACCCATTTGCAAGGTGAGACAGGCCAGGAAAAGGACAGATTGTGTGATGGCCAGAGCCAGCCAGGCACCTCGGGTTTTGCAGAAGTGGTCGATTAGAAACTGACATTGTTTTCTAGACATTCCAGGCTGGTGATATGTTCCTCCTCCTGGCAGTTACAGTAACACATTGGGAAACCTCCAGACGTGCGCCCAGCTGTGTGGGCAAATCATCCCCATTACAGACACTAGACCTGAAGAAGGCTGGCAATTCAGAACTCCAAGCTGCCAAGTTGCAATTCTGCTCCCAAAACAGCACCGTTTCACCAAATGTTTATTGGGTACCTACTCTATGTAGGGCACAGAGAAAGACCTCAGGGTGCAGAGAGAGTTAACAGTTCCGTGCCTTCAAGGAGCTCACTTAGCCCAAGGCAAAGACAGGTACTAATAAATAATGTCAAGTCACTGTAGGGAGGGCGATAAAGGAAGTAAATATAAGGAGGAGGGTTACAGTGAGAAGATAATGAAAAGCTATAAGCGGGAATGTGACACGATCAGACCTGAGTTTTGAAGGATGAGTCTTGGTGGCAAGTAAATCAGTCAGCCTCACCCCGGTGGTGGGTGTCCCCTGTGTGTGGAGCTCCAGGCTGTGACAGGCAGCAGAGTAAGAAAAAAAGGGAGCCCCCAAAAGTTCCACCAACACAGCGATCCAACCGAATGTCCTCCGCACGACAAGCACATAGCGATGCTGCCCAAGTGATGACAATATTCCAAAGAGAGAAAAGGAAGTCTCTGCGTGACTGAAAACCCGGCAGAGAGCTCACGAGCTGACTTCCAGGAGCATTTCAGACCTGCCCCAAAGCCCTAAAAGATGGCACTGAGTGCTCAATGCCTGTGCAGGGACAGGAGATGGGGTCCAGGCACGTGTGACGTGGGAAACTTGGACTGACCGTTGTGTAAAGCCAGGGCCCTGGAAGGGCTGTTCCCATAAGGGAAGCAAAATCTCACCACCCATTGTGCCAGGAAGGAGGGGGGAGGTAGCTCTAGTGCAAGCACTGGGAAGAAGGGAAAACCCAGATCCCATCTGGGCCGTGCACAGCACTGAGGTCCAGTGTGCACTGTCCTCGAGGGGAGGCCTCCTGAGCTGAGTGAAACATAGGAAACTAGTTACCGACAAGTGAAACCCCTCGGCGGCCCAGCAGAAGCACGCATTAGCTATTCTTGAAGGTGTTTCTCAACCCAAGACATACAGGATTCCCCTGGGAAAGGAGTTTCCTGGAGATGAGCTCACAACAAAACGATTGAAACCGAATCAGGAACAGGGCCACCGTGAGGAAGAGTAATCAGGCACGACCTCCAGGAGCTGGCAACCCTGGGAGCCTGAGATGGGAGAACAGTACATACACACTTTGTTTAAAATGATGGAAAATATTTTTTAAAAAGGAAAATAACTAGAAAAGAAGACTATCTTTTTCTGTGAGTAGGAGATGGGAAACAATGCTACAGATCAGATGCATGTAACCATCCATCCATCCACCCATCCGTCCATCCATCCATCCATCCACCCATCCATCCATCCATCCATCCATCCATCCATCCATCCATCCACCCATCCATCATCCATCCATCCATCATCCATCCTTCATCCATCCATCCATCCATCCATCCACCCATCCGTCCATCATCCATCCATCATCCATCCACCCATCATCCATCCATCATCCATCCACCCATCCGTCCATCCATCCAGCCATCCACCCATCCGTCCATCCATCCATCCATCCATCCATCCATCCATCCACCCATCCATCATCCATCCATCCATCATCCATCCTTCATCCATCCATCCATCCATCCATCCATCCACCCATCCGTCCATCATCCATCCATCATCCATCCATCCATCCATCCATCCATCCATCCATCCATCCTTTATCCATCCATCCATCATCCATCCATCCATCCATCATCCATCCATCCATCCATCCATCCACCCATCCGTCCATCATCCATCCATCCTTCATCCATCCATCCATCCATCCATCCATCCACCCATCCGTCCATCATCCATCCATCATCCATCCATCCATCCATCCATCCATCCTTTATCCATCCATCATCCATCCATCCATCCATCCATCCATCCATCATCCATCCATCCATCCATCATCCATCCATCCGTCCATCATCCATCCATCATCCATCCATCCATCCATCCATCCATCCTTTATCCATCCATCATCCATCCATCCATCCATCCATCCATCCACCCATCCGTCCATCATCCATCCATCCTTCATCCATCCATCCATCCATCCATCCATCCACCCATCCGTCCATCATCCATCCATCATCCATCCATCCATCCATCCATCCATCCTTTATCCATCCATCCATCCATCATCCATCCATCCGTCCATCATCCATCCATCATCCATCCATCCATCCATCCATCCATCCATCATCCATCCTTCATCCATCCATCCATCCATCCATCCACCCATCCGTCCATCATCCATCCATCCTTCATCCATCCATCCATCCACCCATCATCCATCATCCATCATCCATCCATCCATCCATCCATCATCCACCCATCCGTCCATCATCCATCCTTCATCCATCCATCCATCCACCCATCCATCATCCATCATCCACCCATCATCCATCATCCATCATCCATCCATCCATCCATCCATCATCCACCCATCCATCCATCATCCATCCTTCATCCATCCATCCATCCACCCATCCATCATCCATCATCCACCCATCATCCATCATCCATCATCCATCCATCCATCCATCCATCATCCACCCATCCGTCCATCATCCATCCTTCATCCATCCATCCATCCACCCATCCATCATCCATCATCCACCCATCATCCATCATCCATCATCCATCCATCCATCCATCCATCATCCACCCATCCATCCATCATCCATCCTTCATCCATCCATCCATCCATCCATCCATGCATCCATCCATCCGTGAATCCATTCAATGCAAACAATCTTGTTGAGGGCCCTCTGGATGTGCCATGCATTGTCAGTGACCAAATTGTGGACAAGATGTGAACACTGCCCACCAAGTGAAGTCAGGCATGAGTTTGAGGTTCCTGACCTGAGCAGATAAATGGACGGTAGTGCCACCTACTGAGATGAGGAAGAGAGTTCATCTCTTCCCAGGTATTTTTTGAGGGATGGGGAGAAAGGGCAAGACCCATCGACTTAGCCCTGGCATGTTGAGTTTGAGGTGTCTTCGAGACACGGGAATAAGGCAGGCAGATGGCAGAATAGGCCTGGACCTCAGTGGAAAGGTCTGAGTTGAAGAGTTAAAGTCTGGGCGGTGTCGGCAGGGATGGCAGTGGGAGGCGTGGTCTCAGAAGGCAGCACCAGCTCACCGGGGACAGGGGACAGCTCAAGTCCAGCATCAGTGACCAGGTGAAGACTGCGTCTGCAGAGGAAACGTGGAAGTAGAGGAAACCCAGAAGGGTGTGGTGTCGAGAAGCCAAGGAAAAAGCAAGAGTCTGGTCCACTGTGCCCAGTGCCTCCGGGAGGCCAGGAAAATGAGGGTCAAATGTCCATTGGATTTGACCCCATGGAGTGATTGGTGACTGGTGGGGTGACGGGGGGGGGGGCTTCTTAGCTGTAGAGCTGTTTAGCTTTTAGAAATCTTGATTAGTGTCCTTTCAAGGGGCAAAAATTCACCGGGTTCATTGGATTTTGAGACTAGGAAATAGACAATGGCTTGGACACGTGAAGAGGGGCTCCGGAAGCGGGGGGCGGGCTCAGATAGGCCCGGGCACAGACGCAGGGAAGGGGACACAACCTGAGCTTGCACGTGTCCCCCAGACATTGCCAACCAGGTGCTGCTGGCCCTCTTCACCATCGAGATGCTGATGAAGATGTACGGGCTGGGCCTGCGCCAGTACTTCATGTCCATCTTCAACCGCTTCGACTGCTTCGTGGTGTGCAGTGGCCTCCTGGAGGTCCTGCTCGTGGCCTCGGGCGCCATGAGCCCCCTGGGCATCTCCGTGCTGCGCTGCATCCGCCTCCTCAGGATCTTCAAGGTCACCAAGTGAGCAGGGCAGGCAGGTCTGGCACACCTGGGCAGCATACCTGGGCGGCACACCTGGGCACCACACCTGGGCGGCACACCTGGGTGGCACACCTGGGCAGCACACCTGGGTGGCACACCTGGGCGGCACACCTGGGTGGCACACCTGGGCATCACACCTGGGCGGCACACCTGGGTGGGTCCACACCCATCCCATCTCCCATGGTCTGGGTCCTGCAAGTTCACGTGAAATCACTTTGAGTGTGAAATGACAAATGGAGGTCCGTGCTGTGAAGGAAGGGAAGAGTGGGGGGCGGATGCAGGCGTCTCCCCGCCAGGCAGCCCTCCGCCCTGCGTCCCCCCACGGACACCGGTGGGAGGGCTGCCCCTCTCCACCTGGCGGCCGCCCCCTCAGGTACTGGACATCGCTGAGCAACCTGGTGGCGTCCCTGCTCAACTCCATCCGCTCCATCGCGTCGCTGCTGCTGCTGCTCTTCCTCTTCATCGTCATCTTCGCCCTGCTGGGCATGCAGCTCTTCGGGGGCAGGTACGACTTCGAGGACACAGAGGTGCCGCGCAGCAACTTCGACAACTTCCCGCAGGCGCTCATCAGCGTCTTCCAGGTGCGCTCCCGCAGGTGCCCTCCCGAGGCCTGTCCTTTCCGATCGGGGTGGACACCACCTCCTCCAGGAAGCCTCCTTGGGTCTCCGGGTTTGAGTTCGAGGTTCCTGTGCAGGCTTGCGCCCCTGTGCTTCTTTCCATGTAACAACTGCTTACCTGTGTCCTCCAGGCTCCTGAGCCAGGACTGTGTTCAGCTTGTCCTCTGTGCCCATGTCCCTGGTGCCAGCCAAGGGCGGGCCCACAGTAGGGTGACAGCTCATGAATGAATGGGGTCAGGGTGGCTGGGAGGCCAGGTGCTTGCTTTCTTTGCCGTGTGTCCCTCCTACCTCTGAGCACAAAGCCAGACGATGTGAGTCCCCCCCCAAAAGGCTGCGCCTCCCCAAGAAGCACAGACCGTCTCGCCCTGGGGAGGCTCAGCCCCCGTGCTACCCAAGGGGGCAGGGCTGGGACTCACCAAGAGGCGCCTGGGAGGAGCTGCCTTAGTGTAGAGAAACGTTCCCGTCTGCTGCAGCCAGTACCCCTGAAGGACACCCTCGTTGGGAGAGTGGGCAAGTGTGTGACAACCGGTCGGTCCTATCCGTGGGTCCTCTGTGTTCCATTCAGCCCATGGGCTGGTCACGCATGTCTTGAAAGGCACTTGACATTTCAGTCTGTTGGAGGCTGAAGTGACAGTAGACCGGGTGGGGATGGTACAGTTAAGCCTGAGTGTTGGACACAGAGCACAGGGAAGCAGTGATCCCACTTGGTGACAGTCAAACTCCTTGGCCCTGGAAAACTCCAGGCCTTTCGTCCTGGCCGTGGATGGAGAGAGGGAAGGTCCAGGAATGGGCACATTAGGAGGGGCCTTTGGGACATGCAGCCCCCACCGAAGACTCTTCAGTCCCTCTGTGAGCCCCAGCTCTCCTCCCGGCCCCCCAGGTCCTGACAGGGGAAGACTGGAACTCCGTGATGTACAATGGAATCATGGCCTACGGGGGGCCGTCCTACCCCGGCATGCTTGTGTGCATTTATTTCATCATCCTTTTCGTCTGTGGCAACTGTATCCCTCCACAGCGAGTGTAGGACAGAGCTGAGGGAGGGGGCGGGGAGATAGGCTTAAAACAGGGGCCAGGGTGCCCCCTGGCCAGGCTCCCAGGTTCACAGGGAGCTGAGGGGAGACAGAACGTGGCAAATGGCAAGTGCAGGTAAAACTGGAGGATAATCCTTCCACCAGGGAGGTTAGAGAGCCCACGGTGACAGGTTACAGGTGGGAGGCGTTCACCCAGGAAGGCGAGCCCGGAGCAGGTAGGAGGAAGGGGCAGTGGAGACGGTGGGATACCTGTTGCAAAGGCTGAAGGCCGGGAGGCAGGAAGCAGGTACCAGACAGTGTGAGCTTGGGCAGAGCAAGAGACGGGAGGGTGAGGTGGGCAGTGCCCACGTCCCGATGTCTGTACCACGGAACTTGATATTATGCATAGGTGAGAGAGGGAACCCTGGTCCCTTGAGCTCATGGGTGCCAAGCATGATTCTCCCGTGTAGGACGTAGTGGCTCCCCACGCAGTCCGGTGTGTGTGTGGGGTGTCAGTCCAGGGCAGGAAATGGATGGTGTTCAATGCGAGTGGATTCAGGCCCATCGTGGGCACCCTGTACAGGCAGGCCCCCCCGCCCCGGATGTGTGCCTGTGTCCCTGTGCCCATGCCCTCCTGTGGGGTAACCCTGGCAAGAGCGACTCCAGTGACCCCACCAAGGGAGTGGGGTTAAGTCTTACTAATGCAGGCGGGCAGGGTGGGCGCCGGCCAGAGGCTCCCCTCCACCCAAAGCCGAGGCTCCTTAGCCAGACACACTCAGACATCCTGCTCAACGTCTTCCTGGCCATTGCCGTGGACAACCTGGCCGAGGCGGAGAGCCTGACCTCTGCCCAGAAGGCCAAGGCTGAGGAGAGAAAACGCCGGAAGATGTCCAGGTGAGAGCTGCGTCCTCGGCAGGGGGACCGGAGTGCTCAGCTGTGTGGCCTGCAGCTCTGGGCAGTGGCCCCTGGGCCCCTGAGGAGCAGAGACCATGCCTCCGTGACAGCTGCCCCTTGGGCAGGTCGTTGACCAGCAGACACAGCGAGGGCTAAGGTCCTGGGAGGTGTCCCTGGGGGCCGGACGAGAGGCAAGTCAGGCCTCGGAAACGTGGGGGCAGAGCCAGCAGGCTGGGCCGGGAGCCCTGCTGAGCGTTCTAGGAATTCTCCCTGCCGGCCACTGCGTCCCCGAGGTCTTGGAGGTCACTTCCCTCTGCTGGGCCTCAGTTGTCTCACTCGTGAAGTGGAGTTGACGTCCCAGGTCCTTTCCAATTGCCTCCGTCATTTAACCTGTAGCCCGAGCCCCTCCGCCGGGAGAAGCAGGATGCGTGGTCTTGACAGAGTTTCTGAAACTCACTGGGCGTATCGCCTGGGGACCTTGTCAAAAAGCAGATTCTGAATCAGGAAGCGTGGGATGGGATGGAGACTGCATTTCCAGCACGCTCCCAGGTGGGGCCAAAGCTGCTGGTTGGAGAACCAGCTGCCCTGAGTGGTCCCAGACAAAGGCCTGTGCCCCCTGCCCCCATCCCCAGGGTCCGTTCCTGGTGGAGGCAAGAAGGGGAGCGGGAGGGACAGAGGCCAGCTGTGGAGTCCCCACATGCCCTAAGACTTTCCAAAGACTTGGGCCTCGTCTTGGACCAAACTTGCTCCCCCCAGGGAGTGAATCACGAACCGGGTGCAAAGCCACATCCATCCCGCCCCCGCGCCAACCAGCAGGCATTGCCTGTGTCTGACGGCGAGCTGTACTTGGCTGCAAGCTGGCAGTCGGTGCTCTCGTCGCAGAGGCCTTGCCCGGGCCCACCGCGGACCCGTCCTCCACAGAGCTACCTTGGTGCGGGGGCCCCTGAGGGTGTCCCCGGGCTGAGCAGGTCCTCAAGAACTTTCTAGCTGGACCTTCACTTTGCGTCCCTTGGTGTCCCCAACCCAGGGGTCTCCCGGAGAAGCCTGAGGAGGAGAAGTCAGTGGTCAAGAAGCTGGAACAGAAGCCCAAGGGCGAGGGCATCCCCACCACGGCCAAGGCGAGCGGCGCACACGGGCTTTCCCGGGGTGGTACGGGGCGGGCCTCGACTCGGGCAACGGCACCTGCCTCCACCCCACGAGGGTGCAGTCAGTGGCTACAGGGGGATCCTGGGCGCTGAGAGGCACACCTGTCCCGATCTGGGACCCAGACTTCAGAGTCCTAGCTTCCCGCCCCAGGCAGGTGTCCCCACCATTTGACACCCCATTCCATTGAGAGGCCCAGACTGGCTTCCCACCATTCTAGCCCCAGGTTACCCGACCTGGCTCCGCTCACGCCCTGGGGGCTGAGGAAGCAGAGCTCCAAGGGACAGGGAACAGGCCCTGGGGGTGGCGGGGGTGCTAAGCAGGGGGCGCATAGGCACAGACAGGCTGGGGTCCTGCCTTTACCCCATGGGAGCTTGGCCAGCTTGTCTGACTTTCTGGGCCTGGCTTCTTACCTGTCAAATGGGAATGGTCATTGTGTCACCTGTCCCCAGGCTGTAGGGAGCATTACATGAGCGGAAACCTACGCTGGCCCTCCAGCAAATGTTCCACAAGTGGAAACTGCAGGTCTTGCTTTCTTCATCGTCTTTCTTGTATTCCTTCCGACAGCTGAAAATCGATGAGTTTGAGTCTAACGTCAACGAGGTGAAGGACCCCTACCCCTCGGCTGACTTCCCAGGTGAGAGTCCTGGGACTGCGGGGGGGAGGAGGGTTTATGCTAGGACTGGTTTCTCCCCGGGGACAGTCTCTCCTGTGTCCCCTACCTGGACTCCCTCCGCCCCCAGTTTATGAGCGTCTGAGATGGTGTGAGTCCAGCCCTGAGACAGAAGTCTCTTTGGCCTTGCTTCTGGTCCTGTTTCTGGAAGGTTCTGGGCCTATTATTCCTGATAGTGCAATCCTATTCGCTGCAGGGAAAAGGAGATGCCTGGGCTGGCCTCTGCTGCCATCCTCGTGTCCTGCACTGGCCTGGCACCACCTTGATCACTGGCTGCTGGGGGCTCATGGTTGGGTTCAGAGTACAGAAGCCAGGGGAGCAGTAAAGTATGGAAACACACCCCAATTTCTCTCTCTCCCTCCCTGTAGGGGATGATGAAGAAGATGAGCCCGAGATCCCAGTGAGCCCCCGACCACGGCCCCTGGCTGAGCTGCAGCTGAAAGAGAAGGCAGTGCCTATTCCAGAAGCCAGCTCCTTCTTCATCTTCAGCCCCACCAACAAGTGAGTGGCCCCTTGGCCACTGTGTGGGGTGATTTATGGGACACGCAGAGAACGCTCTTTCCCTGCTCTAAAAAGACTCCCATCTCCTGATCTCTGAGCCTACAATTACGCTAGGAGAAACTCATTCCTTCAGCTAATAGCTCGTGTCCTGTCTAAAATGCTAGCATCTCTGGGCAAAGGAAAGTTTTCAGTCTTATCTGTTACTTGCACTTAAGAGGCACTGGCATACTTGTTCCTTTCCAAGGGCGATTTTAGACAGGACAAGGCGGTGAGAGCTGGGGGAGCTGTGGTTCTTACTGGCTTCACAACTTCACGCCTTTAAAACACAGACTGTCATCTTCAAGGAGCTCCATGTACCTGCCTCATAGATAGAGATCAGCCTGTCCTATTCTTTTGGTGGGGAAACGGGGTGGTGGTGGTGGTGGGGTAGTGGGGAGGGGCAGGTGGTGGGAGGGGCTTGCTTGGGACACGGGACTGAGGCTACAGGGACAGAATGAAGGGCAGGGCACCTTGCACGTCCAGCCAGACGCAGGCTATCCTTCTCCACTGACCTGGGAGGGAGAGATCCAGTGTCCCTGTGGAGGGCAGAGGCTGGTAAGGCCCAGCAGCTCACAGCTCCCCTGAACCCCACCCACTGTCCTTGCAGGGTCCGCGTCCTGTGTCATCGTATCGTAAACGCCACTTGGTTCACCAACTTCATTCTGCTCTTCATCATGCTCAGCAGTGCCGCGCTGGCCGCCGAGGACCCCATCCAGGCTGAGTCCATGAGGAATCAGGTAACAGCAGACCCGTGCCCTCTGCAGCTCAGCACCCCTCCCCACTCCAGCCCTCAGCTACCCGCACACCTCACCCTGCTCCCAAGTTCAATTGTATCATCTATGTGCCTCTAGGCATCAGAGTTTCTTAGCTTTTAAGTCCCTGGAAGGCCAAGACTGCCCAATCTACTTCTGAATAGTATCGTCACAGCATGCAGCACAGACAGGCTCTTGTTGCCTGGTTTTAATGATGGTGGTGATGGTGATGGTGATGGTAGTGGTGATAGTGATGGTGGTGATGGTGGTGGTGATGGTGGTGGTGATGGTGATGGTGGTGGTGGTGGTGATGGTGATGGTGGTGGTGATGGTGGTGGTGGTGATGGTGGTGGTGATGGTCATGGTGGTGATGGTGATGGTGGTGGTGGTGATGGTGGTGATGGTGGTGATGGTGATGGTGATGGTGGTGATGGTGATGGTGATGGTGGTGATGGTGATGGTGGTGGTGGTGATGGTGGTGATGGTGGTGATGGTGATGGTGATGGTGGTGATGGTGATGGTGATGGTGATGATGGTGGTGATGGTGATGGTGGTGGTGATGGTGATGGTGATGGTGGTGGTGATGGTGATGATGATGGTGGTGATGGTGGTGGTGGTGGTGATGGTGATGGTGATGGTGGTGATGGTGATGGTGATGGTGATGATGGTGGTGATGGTGATGGTGGTGGTGATGGTGATGGTGATGGTGGTGGTGATGGTGATGATGATGGTGGTGATGGTGGTGGTGGTGGTGATGGTGATGGTGGTGGTAATGGTGGTGATGATGATGGTGATGGTGGTGGTGATGGTGATGGTGGTGATGGTGATGGTGGTGGTGGTGATGGTGATGGTGATGGTGGTGATGATGGTGGTGATGGTGGTGGTGATGGTGATGGTGGTGGTGGTGGTGGTGATGGTGGTGATGGTGATGGTGATGGTGATGGTGGTGGTGGTGGTGATGGTGATGGTGGTGGTGATGGTAATGGTGATGGTGATGGTGGTGGTGGTGGTGATGGTGGTGGTGATGGTGATGGTGGTGATGGTGATATTTTTGCTCCACCCTTCCTCTTGCTGACTTCTCCTCCCCTGTCCTGCCCCCAGATCCTCGGGTATTTTGACATTGCATTCACCTCTGTCTTCACTGTGGAGATTGTCCTCAAGGTGAGTGAAGGCTGTCATGTGGGGCCAGGGAACCACACCTGTCATGGCTCCAACTTACTCACACAGCATCACTTGGGAGCTGGACAGCAGGGATGAGGGAAAAGCAAGGAGAGGCAGAGAGCAGCAGGGAGACTTGACCCTGGAGACCAGCTTAGGTTTCCACTCACAGGCTGGGCCGAGCGCATGAGCAGGTGGACGGTGGAGACATGACATGTAGCCCCTGCGGCCCACACCTTTCAGCCAAACAGTCATGTCTGTGGAGCACTGGGCATTTTCCTTCCATGTTCAAGACACAGTTCGCCTGAGAGTAGACCCAGCGAGCTGTGATTCCTTCCTAGACCTTCATTAGCAATGACTGAGAGGGTCCCCCCCACCCCAGGCACCCTCAGAGAAGTGTCTGTTGCCCTGGGCTGGGTTTCTGGCAGCTCTGCTCTGTCCCGCTGTTCCGCTTCTTGTCCACAGCACATCACTGCTCGCCTATTCTCCAGGTGGACGCACTGGGGCCACAATACCGTGGTGGAGGATCTGGGAGGCAGAGGTGGGGCTATCTGTGTGACTGAGCCCCAGGAGCCCCAGCCTTTGCCTTCACAAGCAAGGAGGGGAGAGGAAAGCCATGCAGGAGAAAAGCCCTGCTGAACACGCTACAGTATGAAATGAGGATGGTTCCTTATTTCAGGGTCCTTACTATTAAAGGAGTTGAGCAAAGGGAGATGGTGGCTTCCCTGAGATCCAGGAGGACTTCCTGAAGGTGGTGGCATTAGAGTTAGACCTTGAAGAACTTCATTAGGGAGAGAGAACAGGAGCAGTCCGGGGGGACAGAATGGTGGCAAATGCATTGTAAGATGTTTGGGACATGCTCAGAGAGTGGCCCCTTTGAGCAGGGGTATGACACACATACAGGGAGGCCTGGCTTCAGAGGCTGAGAAGGCAGCTTGAGAGGAAATCACACAGGGCCCTGAATGCCATGAAAGTCCTCAACCCTGCCAGACGTTAGGGGTGAATGTGTTTGTGCAAAGGGCCTGGGAGATTGTCAGAGAATGCGGGAAAGAAGCTGAGAGGTGCAGCCAGGGGTGCAGGGAAAGAAAGAGAGGGACCAGGGGCTTGGTGAAGGTCTTCAAGTCCTGCTGGGGTTGTTCAGCCAACTCAGGCATCCTTAGGGCAGAGGTGACTTCTGAAGAAGCTTCTTGAAAGGAGGAATGGTATCATGTCCTGTAGGAGGGAGGAGGCCAGGGCATCCCCACTCTGTGACCCCACAGGGACGGAGACTATGGCATCTGACGAAAGAGATGGGCTTTGAGAGGGCCCTATGCTTCCTGAACAGGGAGCAGAAAATGGGGGAACATGCTTAGGACACAGCGAGCAGTGGGGAGAAAAATAGAGACCTGCTGGCAGACCCTTGCCTCTTGCGAAGCAGACTGAGGCAAATCTTCCCACCAGAAGCCCTTCCTTTGGGGACACGCCTGTCCCCAGCCCGGCCCCACCCAGGGTACTGCCTCTCTGTCCCCAGATGACTACCTACGGTGCCTTCCTGCACAAAGGCTCCTTCTGCCGCAACTACTTCAACATCCTGGACCTGCTGGTGGTGGCCGTGTCCCTCATCTCCATGGGACTTCCGTGAGCAGCGGCAGGGGTGGGGGGCCCCCTCTGCTCCATGCCAGGGCCTCAGAGCGGGAGTGCTGCTCGATGCTCAAACTGAGCCGCAAGGGGAGGGTGTCTCAGCAACATTCACAGGGGTCTGGTCCCTTGGGGCGTCATCCACTGGACCTAAGTGACAGTGCTAAGTAAGCAGAGTGACATGCTGGAGACTAGGAGGGAATGCAGAGAGGAGAGGGCTGTCGCCCAGCTGCCCATGGGGAGCACAGCCCCTGCCCTTGGTGCCTCCAGCCAGACGTGGGACACAGCCTGTAGCCCCTGCAGAGGGAGCCCTTGCTGAGCAGCTGGCAGCAGAGGGGGGCAGGCCCCTTAGCAGGAGGCACTGTATCCTGGAGGCACACCCAGCCAAGGGCAGCGGAGGGGAAGACGGGAGAGTTTTCAGGCAGAAAGAGGCCTGTGTAGAGCAGGAGGCGGGAAGCGGGGCGCTGCCCTCAGCCCTGCCCCCGGCCGCCTGCCCAGGTCCAGCTCCATATCGGTGGTGAAGATTCTGAGGGTCCTGAGGGTGCTGCGACCCCTGCGAGCTATTAACAGAGCTAAAGGGCTGAAGGTGAGGGGACCGGGTGGCACCTCGTGAGGGGACCAGTGAGGGGACCGGGTGGCACTTCGTGAGGGGACCAGTGAGGGGACCGGGTGGCGCCTAGTGAGGGGACCGGGTGGCACCTCGTGAGGGGACCAGTGAGGGGACCGGGTGGCGCCTAGTGAGGGGACCGGGTGGCACCTCGTGAGGGGACCAGTGAGGGGACCGGGTGGCGCCTAGTGAGGGGACCGGGTGGCACCTCGTGAGGGGACCAGTGAGGGGACCGGGTGGCGCCTAGTGAGGGGACCGGGTGGCGCCTAGTGAGGGGACCGGGTGGCACCTTCAGGGGGCCTGACTCCACAATCCTCAGCCCCTCCCCTTGCCGGTCGTGGGTGAGGGTGAGGGTGCAGGTGGGCAGCCGTGTCCCCCAGCCAGCTGGCGCTGCTGGGGTCCCCTCGGCTGGGATGTGGAGGGTGGGGGCTCCCACCACGCCCCCCACCAACCCGTCTCCCCGCAGCACGTGGTGCAGTGCGTGTTCGTGGCCATCCGCACCATCGGGAACATTGTACTGGTCACCACCCTCCTGCAGTTCATGTTTGCCTGCATCGGGGTCCAACTGTTCAAGGTGAGCCCGCAGGCCCTGGTGCCGGCCCGGCCCTCAGGCTGAGGCCGGAGCCTGCCCATTTCCCCTCTAAGCGGAAGGAGCCCCAGGGGTCCTCCAAGGCCCTGCCGGCAGCCACCCCCAGGGTATCTGCCATCTTCCTGGCTTCTGGCCGATGAAGGGACCTCCCCCCCACCGACCATGCCCCCACCTCCGCCGGCCCTGCAGTCAGCCCTCCCTGTCCTCACCCTCTCCCACCCCATCTGCCCCACCAGGCCTGTCTAACACTCGGTCCCCATCCCAGGACTGTCAGTCAGCTGGGCTTCTGCACCCCATGTGCTGGCTGGGACTCCTGCTGTCACTGGTCTTCCAGGAGCTTCTGAGGGTGGCAGTCCATCTTTGCTGGTCTGGGAGCCAACCCCACTCTGTTCTCAGTTTCCGGAAGGACAGGGCTGCTCAGCTCCTTTCCAGGAACCAGCCCTACCTGGGTGTCCCTACCACAGAGCTGGTTTCCAGAAGCCTCTGCAGGACACAGAAATTGATACCTGGGCACACCATCGACACCCTGTATGCTCCTTTTGTGACCCAATCTGTTCCCACCCCCAAGTGTGATCTGTTAAAAGCACGAGCTGTAGCCCAGTCAGATCTGCACTGCCACCGTGGACTATCATGCATTCATTCAGCAAACACTTATGGCGCTTGTTCTCTGGGTCAGGGCCTCTGCTAGGGCCGAGGGCCTCACGAAGCAAAGCCTTACTGCCCTCCTGTGGGCCAGGAACAGGCTGAGGGTAATGGGGAAGGAGGCCCCCACCCACTCTGAGAGGAAGACACAGGCTCCTCCTTCCAGAGGCCTTGCCTTCCTACTCTGTTGACACCCATTTTCCATCTTGTTTCCATGACAACGTGTCTCCCTCCCTCCCTCCTCCTGGATGCAGGGGAAGTTCTTCAGCTGCAATGACTTGTCCAAGATGACAGAGGAGGAGTGCAGGTGCGCTGTGCTCTGCTGGCCAAGGGTGACCAGACGGGGGACGTGTGAGGGGACCTGGGGGAGCTGGGGGCCGAGCCCCTTGGTACAGGAGGGGTGCTCCCCCCAGTGGGAAGGGAGTGCCCAGTGGTGTCCCTTCTGCACCTTCATTTCTCCTGCACACTCACTGCCCGGGACCCAAAGGACATGGGGGGGCAGCATGGCCGCGTGCAGTGGTGACCAGGTCTCCCCACACACGTCAGGGGCTATTACTACGTGTACAAGGATGGGGACCCCACGCAGATAGAGCTGCACCCCCGCGAGTGGATACACAACGAATTCCACTTTGACAACGTGCTGTCGGCCATGATGTCCCTGTTCACAGTGTCCACCTTCGAGGGGTGGCCGCAGTGAGTGACGGCTGGGGCCTGGGGCCTGGGGTCTGGGGCCCAGGCAGGTCGGGGCAGGGCCAGGTCCGGGCAGGCGCTCAGCCAAGCCCGCCGGCTCCGTGGGTCTGCAGGACTGGTGTGTGCAGTGGTCACCCCAAAGAGAGTCTGACAGGGGAGCTCTCAGCAAAGATGCTGTCCCCCCCGCAGGGGGCGCCCTGCAGCCGAGGCAGGAGAGGGGCACCCGGGAGAGGCAGGCCCATTCCGGGACCTGTCCCTGGCCCGGCCCTGACTCCTCTCCGGTGGCTCAGCCGTTCCCAAAGCTCCCGCGGCCTGGCCCCCGCCAGCCCAGCCCAGCGCCCTGTCCCCTGTGCCCGCCCAGGCTACTGTTCAAGGCCATCGACTCAAACAAGGACGACACGGGCCCCGTGTACAACAACCGCGTGGAGATGGCCATCTTCTTCATCGTCTACATCATCCTCATCGCTTTCTTCATGATGAATATCTTCGTGGGCTTTGTCATTGTCACCTTCCAGGAGCAGGGGGAGACGGAGTACAAGAACTGTGAGCTGGACAAAAACCAGGTGACTGGGGAAGTGGGGCACAGGCCTCCTGACCGTGAAGAGTCCTGGGGCTGCGGTGACCCCAGGTCCTGTAATAAAGCCCAGCCCCAGCCCCCACGCACCTCACCCCATCGCCAATCTGAAGCAACACCAGCTGGTAGGGTCGGGGCTCCTTGTGGGACCCTCATGATGCCCAGAGGAAGGGAGCCCTTCAAAGCCCTGGGCTGGGCTCCGGCCATGTCAGGAAAAGCCCGTGAGGACCCCGAGGGCCCCACCAGCCAATGGGACGCTTCTCCTCAGCGGTCCAGCAGGGTCCCTGAGCCCCAGGCTCGGGCTCCCTCCAGCCCATGGATGAGGGCATGGAGGAATGGGGCCCTCGGAGCTGACGGCCGGCCATTGTGTTCCATCTCAGCGCCAGTGTGTGCAGTACGCCCTGAAGGCCCGCCCCCTGAGGTGCTACATCCCCAAGAACCCGTACCAGTACCAGGTGTGGTACTTGGTCACCTCGTCCTACTTTGAGTACCTGATGTTTGCCCTCATCATGCTCAACACCATCTGCCTGGGCATGCAGGTGAGGACCACGGACACACAGCCCCGACGGGCCGGGCTCCAGGCTGCCACCTGCTGCGCACCAGGCACGGTGTGCGCAGGTGCTACGCGGGACAAACAAGGCAACTGCCCCACACCTTGTTGCCAAGCACCTAGCAGTTTGTTAAGGGGGTAATTCAAGCATTCCAGCAGCTGTGCGGTTGTGTAAATAGGAGAGGGCCATGCGGAAGGATGAAGGAGTGTCAGATGCTCAAAGTGCTCTCACACTCTGTCTCTCTGCTGCTGCAAATCTGGATGGTGGAGGTGGTTGGAATGTTGGCTCCAGTCCCGAGGAGAATGGATTCACAGAACTGGAGTCCCTTAGGAGTCGAGCACACATTACAGACAATATCCTAGACAGCAACGTCAGCAAGCCGTAATTAAGCATCTGATCCCTTAAGGCCTGTGTACACAGAACCTCACAGTGAGGCTTCCTGGTCCTCGGAGGCCAACACACACGCAGCTGTGAGCGCCCACTGCCAGGCGGTGAGGACGTGGGAGGGAATCCCTGTGCCAGCAGGCCCTGGTTGTACAGAGCATCAGGACCAAGGACTCGAGTTTGGGCCCGAGGCAGGCAGTAGACTAGGGTCGTCCTGCCAGGATTGTGGGATGGGGGCAACCACCAGACTCTCCTGAACTAGCTTGGGAGGTTTTGTGGAAGAAGTGGGAAGTCATCCACTTTCCAGGGAAGAAAGAGGGTAAGGGATTCCTGGGAAGTTTGAGAAGAAAGGTCATAGTGGTGGGTGCAGTGGGCTAAGGTTCTGGCTTTGAGCTACCTCCCATCACGGGGCCACGTGCACATGCAGTGGACTTGGTGACCTCAGCATCCCACCAGCTCTGGAACCCAGGGCTCCTCTCTCCCTAGTCCTGTGTCCAAATGACCAGAAGGAGCATGTCACAGAGCCCTGCTGGGGGACCTCGTCTGGTCATCGCAGAACAAACGTGAACAAGTCTGGCGTTGCAGCCATGTATAGATGAACCCACTCAGCAGGACGTGGATGGGGCCACCTCTCGTCCTCCATCATCTATTGGGGGAGGGGATTCTCATTAGACTGTGTAGACCTCGGGGGATTGCTAACCAGGCTCTTAGTGTTTTGAGATTTAAAATAGCGGGGACCCAAGGCAGGGGATGGGGCCCCCAGGAAAAGGGTGGGGCTCTGGGCACGCTAGTGCAGGATGGGGAAGCCCGGCCCTCCTAGCCCCTTTCCTGGGCCCTCCCGCAGCACTACAACCAGTCCGAGCAGATGAACCACATCTCGGACATTCTCAACGTGGCTTTCACCATCATCTTCACCCTGGAGATGGTGCTCAAGCTCATGGCGTTCAAAGCCAGGGTGAGTCTGGGGCCGTGGGGCCACTGAGCTGGTGGGGCCCGACCGGGAGGGCACCTTCTCACCGAGCACCCCCACCCCAGCCGCGGTCTCCCAAAGGCTCTTCCTCCTTCGTCCCGCAAGTCTGCTCCCCACCTGCTCACCCCTTTGGCCACATGTACCTTCAGACACAGGGTGGGCAAGACAGTCGGGCTGCCAGACCTGGCAGAGGACAGGATGGATGCGGGCGCCCCTGCCGTCCGTCTGTGGAGCTTCTGATGGCTCAGCCCAGGGCTGGGCGTGCGCGGGAGGACCTCGCGGTGTCTTTGGGTCCCAAGTCCACTCCCGTGTGCCCGGCCCGGCCACACCCTGTCCAGCCCCAAGCAGGGTTTCCAGGGGGCAGGATGAAGAGCCCCCCCTCCCCCGCGCAGAGCAGGCCCCCAAAGCCTGAGTTCCAGGCCACCCCGTCCTCACCCCACCCACCCGCCCCTCCCCACTGCTCTACGGTCTGGAGGAACCGCCGGTTGGTAGACGAGTGGGGGCACAGGACAGCTCCAGTGCACGGGGCCGCTGACCTGGCCGGCACCCTGGTTCCCATGTCAGGACCAGCACACCCTGCGCGCTGCCAGAGCGCTTCCCCTCAGAGCTCACCCGGCTCCGCCCCTGTCCCCCCAGGGCTATTTTGGGGACCCCTGGAATGTGTTCGACTTCCTGATTGTCATCGGCAGCATCATTGACGTCATCCTCAGTGAGATTGACGTGAGTATCAGGAGGGCGGAGCTATCCCTGGGTGGGCGGGGCCGTCGGAGGGGTGGGCAGAGCCGTCCCTGTGGCAGGTGGAAACACGTGTCTGGTCCACAGATGTTTGTGGGGGACCCAGTGCATGTCCAGCCTGGCATCCCAGGGGTGACAAAGACAGAAATGATAGGAGTGACAGTCCTGCAGAGCAGACAGACAGCTCAGATGCCAGGCGGACATAACGGGTGTGCCTGTCCGAGGAAAGAGCTGTAGTGGAAGGCAGTGGTCACCTCCGGGTGCCGTGGCCAGGGAAGGCTTCATGGTGGTGGTGCAGCCTGAAGTGGGGCCCGAGGGAAACGCACATGGTGACTGGAGTTGGGGAAGAGAACAAGCACCACAGGCAGGATGTACGAGGAGCAGCAGAGAGTAGGAAACACAGCAAAGAAGGTTCCAGGCACGCTGTATGGTCTGGTTCAGCAGAAGTCTGAACACGCAGAGGAGGGAAGGGGAGGTACGGCTGGGGAGTGAGGGGGCCAGTGCAAGCCCCCTGAAGCTCTAGCAGGGCAGTGCGAGGAGTGAAGGATTCTTTTCACAGTTCACCTGGAGGCGAGGGGCAGGACGTCAGAACAGCTGGAAATAGGGGCCAGTTAGGGAGTCGGTCGTCATTTCCTCCCCAAACAGTATCTGGTGCCTCCAGCCGGCTGCAGGCACAGCATGAACAGGGCATTGGGTAGAATAGGCAACAAAAACCAATCTATAACACGGCAGGTGTGCCGAGCTATATAAAGACAAAGCAGGTCAAAGGCAGGGGGGGCGGGAGGGATGAGAGGAGAGGTGGGGGTCAAGATGGTATCTGAGCAGAGACCTGAATGAAGCAAGGGAGTGAGCCAGGCAGGAATCAGGACAGCATGCTGCAGGGGGTGGAGCGAGTTCGTGCAAAGGCCCTGAGTCTGAGTACCGTGGCCAGGGAGGATGGTGGGCGTGAGGGTGGGTGCTCCTTGCTCCCTGAGACACAGCTGTTGTGATGAATGCATCACAGGAAAGTGACAGGGGTGCCCTACAGTCGTGGGGCAGGGGTCTGAGTCTGGGTGGGCCCATCAGCTCAGTGTCCCCTGGAGTCATGCCTGCAGCCCTGGAGCCTGGGGAAGGGATCAGACAGCAGGTCTTGAGGGCCAACAGGTTGGGTGGAGTCTCAGTGCAGGCAAGGGCATTGGAACCTGGCAGGTCCGGGGGCCCACACTAAGCAGGGAGGCAAATGGCCCCAGGAGCTGGACCGAGAGAGGGATGCAGGGGACGAGGCCCTGGGTGTGGAATGAAAACGGAGAAAAAGCAATGGGGTCCAGGTTTCTGCCAGAGAGGTCCACGTTCAAGACCTTAGAAGCTCAGCCCTCCAGAGGTGGCCTCGCTGAGGGTCTGAAGGTCAAGGTCCCTGCAGTGTTGAGGAGGTGGCAGGGGACACGAGGAGGAGATTCAGAGGCTGGAATATAAAGACAGCTTCCTTGTGGGCGAGTCCTGCGAGCTGCCTCCTGGGTGGGAGGGGCTCTGGAGACCAGCATCCCTCCTTCTGAGTCACCCTGAAATGGCCATGGTGGGGTTCTACTGTGGCGGGGGGCTGTTTTGGCTTAGGGGGTCCAGCAGAAAACTAGCCCCAAAGCCAGGGGCTCATTCACACCAAGGCTGCCCTCTGAACTTCCCACGGCCCCTGCCACCCCAGGGGTGAACCTGACGTGGTGAACCTGACGGCGGGTAGAGAGGGGAGGGCAGATGGCACAGAAACCCCTGGGAGGGGCAGGGTGAGAGAGCCACTGAGGAAGGTCTGGAGTCTGTGAGGAAGGTGCCCTCGGGCTGAGCCACCTAAAGGCTAAGCCCTGGCAGGGCATCGCCTTCTGGTCACCGAGGCCATGCTGGTGGTCTTGGGGGGAGCCTGGCCTGAGAGTCCTGCTCGCCCCCATGCCCAGGGCAGATGGTAACAGGCCGACCTCTGTCTGCTCAGATCCCGAGGGGGAGGAGGGTTCGGGAAAAGCCAGTGTGTGTGCGCCTGTGCAGCACATCCCGCCCTGCCTCCGTTTTCGCTGGAAACAGCTTTCCAGAGGCCCCCTGGTTTGAGCACCAGCACAGTCAGAAGAGAGAAGTCTAGGTAACAGCCCAGGTTAAAGAGAGCTACTTCTGCACAGCTGAGGGCTGCGCAGGGGAGGCCTGGAGAAACCTAAAGTTTCTGTGGTGCTGGAGGACCGGCGGGTGTCACTGGGTCATCATTCGATATTTAGGAGCAGCAGATGTCCCTTACCAGTAATGTTTGTTTGCAGCCACGTTAAGACTTGAAATTCAGATGCTGGTTTATATTCCTGAAGCACAAACCAGGGAGCAGACTAGGCCAGCGCTGTCTGTCTGAACTTCCTGCAGTGCAGTGACGGAAGTTCTGCCTCACGTGGCTGTGGGTCACTCGGATTGGGGCTACTGCAACTGAGGAAATGAAGTTCTGCTTGTATTTCTTTTCCACTGTAATTCAAATAGCCACACAAGCCTGGTGGCCACAGTGTGGACAGCACAGGTCTAGAATGCCACTGTCACCCTGGCTGCATATGAGGCACCCGGGGCACAGTTACCCCGAAATCAGGTCCATCCCCTGAAGGCTGACGTCACTGGCCTGGGTGGGGACCCAGAGAAGGAACCCATATATTTTTAAGTTCTCCACCTGATTCTGATATGCGGCCAGGGTTGGTTGACAGCCGGTGGTCCAGGGAGAAGCTGCCCGAGAGAATGCCTTGGTGGGAAAACCACCCGTGTGCTGGGAACCAGCCCACCCAAAAATAACTGGAATATGAAGCGAGTACGTCCCCTGTCCAGAACGGCAGAACGGGGCTGCCCCTGACACGTGGCCGAGGGAGATGCTGAGCGTGGGAGGAAAACGTGCTCCCACCCCGAGCCTGCCCTTTGCGAGCCCGGCCATGAGCTGGAAGCCGTGGTCCTGCTCCCAGGCCAGGGTGGAGAAGCACCTGGTGGACGGTCTCAGCCCAGAGGATGGCACATCTATAAGGGCCTCAGTGGCACGAGGGCACTGCCCAGCACCCCTGACTCAGAGAGATAGGGAGGTAACCCCTTCACAATGGTGTGCACGTGGTTTCCAAAGTGACCCCTCTGGGATGTCCCAGTGTCGCATAACCCAGACACACAGGAAGAGCCTGAGCCCCTTGTCAGCTGTAGATGCTGCCCGAACACAAGAAGGGACCTTTCCGTGTGCGGCCTTCCCCCTCTTCCTGCTCCCTTGCCCCCAGCCTGTTGCCCCGTCCCCACAGCTTCGTCCTTACACCCACCTACCCCACCCTGAGGGGCAGCCAGTTGAGGTCTCCAACCCTGCCTCTCTTTCTCTCTCTTAACTTTTCTCAGTGTCCTTTCTGACACCCCCTCCCACCGTGTCCCTCTCCTCTCCCCCCTCCCCCCCATCTCTTCTCTCCACAGACTTTCCTGGCCTCCAGCGGGGGACTCTATTGCCTGGGTGGAGGCTGCGGGACCGTTGTAATTCCAGGCTGCATGCCCTGCAGCTCGCATGCTCAGGCCTGGCCATGGGTTGCATGGGGTGGACCCGGCACTCAGGGCTCCCTCCCCCAGAGCAGGCCCCCCAGGGCCAGCTTAAGGTTGGGGCAGGGGCTCTGTGCTAGAGCGTGCATGGTTGTAGTGGCTTTCTCAGAGCCCGGGGAAATGGGGCGAGGGGTTTTTTTGGCACCCTCTGTGCAGAAGGGAACATCCAGAGAGGACAGTGGTGCTGGCTGGCAGAAGACCTTAGTGACAGGTCACAGGCACAAGGCTTTGGGGGCACAGGAAGCTGGGCAGAGGGGCCCCCCTCCAAAGTTAGCAGGTGTCTAAGGCGAGCACAAGGTCAGAGGCTGGCCTTGTCAGAGGACAGCATATGTGGGGTAGGGTGGTGGGAACTAGCCAAATTACGGTGACAGAGCACTGGGCTTTAGGGAACCTCTGTACTGGGGGAACCCTAGGGGATGGGGCCAGGAGAGCTGCCAGGGTCCTCGGCTCAGTGGCAGCCTGAGGACAAGGTGCGATGAGGCGGGATGCCCAGAGGGGCAGCAGGGGCCTGGCCGCAGCGTCACCCCAGGGCCAGTCCCGGTGGCCCTTCCCGACAAGGGGCTCACTGCATGCTTGGCGCCCTGAGCCCAGGATAGCCCAGCACTGTCACGCCCGTCCCTGACATGAGCCCCACCATGGATCTCCTCCTGCCCTCCCCCCTCCCCCCCCTGCCGCCCCTGACCCCTCGGAGGTGCCCCCCGCAGGACCCGGACGAAAGCGCCCGTATCTCCAGCGCCTTCTTCCGCCTGTTCCGGGTCATGAGGCTGATCAAGCTGCTGAACCGGGCAGAGGGCGTGCGGACCCTGCTGTGGACCTTCATCAAGTCCTTCCAGGTGTGTTTGTGCAGCCGCTGCTCCAGGGCCGCGCCAGGAGGGGACCTGGCGAGCCGAGGGGGCGGTGAGGCTGCAAAGGGAGCAGGCCCTGGACTGACCCGCCCCTCCCCCAGGCCCTGCCCTACGTGGCCCTGCTTATCGTCATGCTTTTCTTCATCTACGCGGTCATCGGCATGCAGGTAAGGGGCGGGCCGGGTCCTGGCCCAGTGGGAGGGGCCGCAGTGAATCCTGGGGCGGCTGGGCCCGCCCCCTCCTGCCTCCCTCATCCCACAGCCCAGGGGGTTCCCAGAAAGCCGCAGGGCAGTCAGGTAGAAGCACCGGAGGGACCAACCTCCGGCAGGCCCAGGCCGCTCAGTCGGGCTCCCCGACAGCCCTGTCCCCCTTCCCTACTTGGTGTCCCCAAGTCAGCGAGAGTCCCCTTAGGAAAGCTCGTGCAGCTGCTTCTTTTCTTGGGCTTGATGGGAAGAATTTCACCCCAACGACCCACCGTACAAACAGGCGGATGTATTCAGGTCTGGGGCGGAAGGGCCGGAGGAGGTGGAAGGAGCTGGGCAGGGCTCAGGGGCGAGACAGCCGCAGGCAGACACTGTGGAGGCCTCGCTGTCAGCCCTGTGTGATTTGCAGATGTTTGGGAAGATCGCCTTGGTGGACGGGACCCAAATAAACCGGAACAACAACTTCCAGACCTTCCCACAGGCTGTGCTGCTGCTCTTCAGGCAGGAGGCCCCCCTGTCCTCCTTCCTACCCCCACTCACCCCTGGGCCCTTACACTGCGCTCCCTGCACTGGAGGCAGGGCTGGCTGCCTGGTGTGGCCTGTGCGGCCACACGGGCCTGTGCACAGCAGGCTATGGTGCTTGTCATTTCTGGAAGGCCGCTCGGCTCGCCACCGTACAACCAACGCCACTTTGCAGAGCATTTTTGAACAATCAACCCCATGTCTTCATTTCGCACTGAGTCCGCAAAGGATATAGGCGGTCCAGTTCCCCCACTCTCATCCCAGAGCAGGAGACAGAGGTCAAAAACCCTCGGTGACCTCCGACCCTGCCGACCTTGGTCAGCACAGGTGCTCTCTTGCTGTACCCCACCCCCAACCAGGGACTCGAATTGTGAATTGATTTTGCCTCTCCAGCCAAGAAACCCCTTTGCTATCCTTTAGCTCCTGTCCCAATAGGGAGAGCACACAGGGGAAACTGAGGCCAGGCGTGCCCTGAACTGCGCGGCAAACCTGGGGTCTGGCCTCCCTACTTGGAGGGGTGGCCCAGTCAGCCCTCCTGCCCCCACCCTGCAGCCAGCACCCCCTGCAGCCACACAATGGGCCAACAGGAGCCCCTCCCTTCCAGGTGTGCGACAGGGGAGGCGTGGCAGGAGATCCTGCTGGCCTGCAGCCCTGGCAAGCTGTGCGACCCCGCGTCGGACTACGCACCTGGCGAGGAGTACTCCTGCGGCACGAACTTTGCCTACTACTATTTTATCAGCTTCTACATGCTGTGTGCCTTCCTGGTAAGACACCGCGGGCCGAGCTGGGCGCGGGTCCTCCCTGGTCAGCTGCTGGCTCTTCAGGGCTTGACCTCAGGCTCTGCTCAGGGAGCCCCTGAGGTCTGGTCCCCCCGTTCTGGGCATCCTCGCTGTGCTTTTTCGTGCTCCAGAGGGGTGGCTTCAGGTTTTCCTTGGGTTGTTTTTTGTTGTTGTTGTTAGAATTCTTTTCTAACCTAAAGAATTGATGAGCCTCCGTCCTAAGTAGGTAGGGCTTCCAACAGAGCTGTTTGCCCTCTATTCTTCCCCATGAGGAGGACAGTAAGGCCTGGAAACCAGGTGTCCCCGAGGCCCCCATCGTTTTGGACACAGGGCTGCTGTCTGCTCATTGGCCTGGAAGACAGACAGCCAGCAGCGTGCACTCGGCTCTCGTCCCCTCGCTTTTTTCTTTCCTGTATTCACTTAGAACAGTTGTGTGAGCATCTGAGGTGTGCCAGGCCCTGGGCTCAGTGCAGGGGACAGAAACAGGAAGGGGACAAAGTCCTGGCCTCACAGGCGCTCACTGGGCACCAAGGCGGGGGTCTATGTATCGGCAGCCCTGCAATTCCAGGGGACACCTGTATATACAGAAAAGGCAAGAGCAGTGACAGGGGCTCTGTCCCATGAGGGCACCATGCAGGGGAGATGGTCTTCCAGGGAGAGGACGACAGGCTAGGATTGGAGGGGCTGGAGCAGGGTGATAAAGGATGGCACCAAGCTCCCTGGCAGTGCCACTGCCTGTGCCAGAGCTCACAGCTGGGACACAGGCTGCTTGTCAGGGGAGGACAGGTTTGTCAGAAGGCCCAGTTATGGGAAGCTATAGGCCCCCGTACCCAGCAGGCCGCTCCCAGCCCCCACCCTGTCCCCGTGCCGCCTGCCATGTTGGGAGCCCTTGGTCACCTTTTACAGATCATCAACCTCTTCGTGGCGGTCATCATGGACAACTTTGACTACCTCACGCGGGACTGGTCCATCCTGGGTCCTCATCACCTGGATGAGTTCAAGGCCATTTGGGCAGAGTACGACCCGGAGGCTAAGTGAGTCCAGGCTGCAGGCTCCGTGCCAGGCACTCCCTCACCTGTCTACCTCTCCATCCTAGACCCGTCCTGGTGTCCGAAAGGCAGGCACTCTCCAGTTTAATAAGAACCCATGGGCTTCCTATCCCTTCAGTATCCAAGGTCCCAGATCAGAGAATTGCAGCTTCTCAGGGTTGGAAGGGGTCCCACTGCCTGCACCCCCATCCCCGCAGGGCCGAAACCGCCTTGATTTCATGGGGAAATGGTCATCCAGCTTCTGCGTGCAGACTTCTAGGAGTGGGGAGCTCAACACTTCACCAGACACTCAGGCCCAGGCTACTCAGAGTGTGGTCCACGGACCAGCAGCTTGGAGCCTGACGAAAAAGCAGAGCGCCCGGCCCCACCCCAGCAGGGTCAGACTCTGTGCTCTTAGCCTGCTCCTCAGGGCATCTGCAGACACTGCCGCCTTACAGCCTTTCTAAAACGCTCGTGCGCCCATGCTTGATGACTGTCCCAGGTGCACTGTGGCATTTAATCCTTACGACAACCTGTGACACACGTCCCAGGTGGGCTTCCACCTCCCTTGAACCACACCTGCTTCTTCTATTGATACAGTCCGAGCGCCCATAGCCAGCTTGATCAAAACCTAAGGAACGCTCCACTGTGGGGAAAAGAGGCCTAGGTCCAGCCCTGGGAGCCCTGTATCTGAGGGACCCCTGGCCCTGCCTGCCCAGAGGTAGCCCAGGCCTGGTGCCAGGCACCCGTGAGTTCAAACATTTCTTCTCTAAAAGGAGCAGGCTCCCACCTCCTAAACACAGTTGGGAAATAAGGATGCATTCGTTCCCCGTGTCCTGGCTCTCTTCCCCTTGGCCCATGCTCTGGGCGGGGCAGCCAGGTCCCCGAGCTGTGTGTCCTCCTGCAGGGGCAGAATCAAACATTTGGATGTGGTGACCCTGCTCAGAAGGATCCAGCCCCCTCTGGGCTTCGGGAAGTTCTGCCCGCACCGGGTGGCATGTAAGGTAACCTGAGCTGCCAGGAGGGTGCCCCTGGGAGAGCAGGAGGCACAGGGGCCTGGGGGGGGAGCTGGTGGGGGCCTGGTTGGCTGAGTCACCTTAGAGGATCGTCACCTGGGTCCCCAGGGCCTCCCTGAGGATCTGAAGTCGCCAATGTCCCCAGCTCATCCCTTCCTCCCGTCGTGAAGGGCATCCTGCTCAGCCTGCCCACCCCCCCAGTCTCATTTCCCAGCCCCCAGACGGGGTGAGGATGACCTGCAGGCCTGGCCGGCTCAGCAGCGAGTCCCCACCTGTCCCCACAGCGACTTGTGGGCATGAACATGCCCCTGAACAGTGACGGCACGGTCACCTTCAACGCCACTCTCTTCGCCCTGGTCCGCACGGCCCTCAAGATCAAGACCGAAGGTGAGTCCCCCCGCCCCCCAGGAGGACAAGTTTTCTGGTGCAGATTCTGCCTGATCCTCTGAGATAAAGGTTGGAACCAAGAGCCATGAGGAAAAGCAGAGGGAGGACCCGAGTCCATGACCAGAAACCATCATGCCCCTTGGGGCTCAGAGGGAGCCTGACATTGTCCACTGGGCACAGTTGCGAGGATCTGTCCCCACACAGCTGTGTCTGTAGCCCAGAAGGGGCCGTGGGGGGAGGGGCTGGGGGCGCCCTGAGGTTCGGCCCTGGGCATGACCACAGGTAGACTGATGGAGTCCTCGCTGAGCTCTCCTGAACCTGCAGGTCCCCATCTGCTGGGGAGACAGACGTGGTGAGAGCAGGTGGGGTCTCGGGACTGTCCTTGAGCCCTCGCTTGGGACTGGGCTGTGTCAGAGCCATCCCCATGGGAGGTCAGGACCATTGCAGGTGGCTGGGAGCCACAGAACAGGAGAGAAAGGCCAACAGTCAGGAAGCAGCCCCGTCAGAGCACAGGGAGCTGGCCTGGGTCCTGGGGGCAGACCTTGCACAGGAGATTGACAGCCTTGGAAGTGAGCCACCCAGGGCCCTGGGAGCCAAGGCCTATGGGGAGTGAGCACAAGGCCCCAGGGGGACAGGGACACCCTCCCCCCATGGCCCGTGACCAGCACAGTAGCTGCCACAAAAGGAAACCCAGCCAACGTTTCCGAGTGAGAAGTTCAGAGATGGCTTTGTCAAGTGCAGTTGGCTCGGCCTGGATGCCCTAGGGCTTCCCCTGCCTGTCCCTCGTCCCCAGGTAACTTTGAGCAGGCCAACGAGGAGCTGAGGGCCATCATCAAGAAGATCTGGAAGAGAACCAGCATGAAGCTCCTGGACCAGGTCATTCCTCCAATAGGAGGTGGGTGCTGCTTTGAGAGGCCGGAGTCCAGAGGCAGCTGAGGAAAGGGGACAGGGACTTCTCCAGGAAGCCTCATGGGAGCCTGAGAAGGGCTCAGGCCCTCCGTAAATACCTCGGATAGGCCCCATGGCGGCCATCAGGGTGGAAACTGCCCACTGGCTAGGTCAGCAAGAGGAGGGGGGTCTCAAGCGCCCGGTCCTGGCTCCACCCGGCTCCCACGCTGAACCCTGTGTCACGTTGCCACCGGCCTTGTTGGCCCCTCTGCAGATGACGAGGTGACGGTGGGCAAGTTCTATGCCACATTCCTCATCCAGGAGCACTTCCGGAAGTTCATGAAACGGCAGGAGGAGTATTACGGGTATAGGCCCAAGAAGGACGCCGTGCAGATCCAGGTGAGCCCAGCCCGAGCCCCAAGGCAGCTGCTCCCGAGCCAGGTCTCGTCCCTCCGCTCCCTCGTCGCGTCCTTGAGCGCTGGTGACGGAGACCAGGGAGGAAAGGAAGTGACGGTTCTGGGTGGTCCACGGTGGGACACTTTCAGCCTCAGAAGAGCCAGGAGCTCTCGCATCTCGGGGTGATGAGCCCGTAGGAACTGGGGTTTGCTCAAAGGAGAGATTTGAACTAGACGACAACAATATTCTCCAAAGACGGCAGAGCTCCCAGGGGCGCTTAAAACAAGCCACTGGGTTTGCAAAGGAATTTACGACTTTGTTTTATCTCATCTGCTTTGTATTTCTAGTTCTTGTGTTAATTACCGTGCACATAATTTATCGATTCATAAAAATGCACGTGGGCTGTGTGCCCAAAATTTCACTTCAATTGTGAGTGATTTTCACTTTGAAACAATCTCACAAGTGTAAAAGTTGCATGTATAATATGAAAACATTTTTTCCTGAACCATCTGAGAGCATTTCCCAACATGATGTTCCATCAACCCAGTGTGTTTCCTTAAGGTGTATTTCCTGCAAACAAGGGCTTTCTCCGTCATCACTCTCCAACGTGCCACGATGCAACCCCCAAATTCAGGATGTTAACACTGATGCATTACTGCCCGTGAAATCTTCACCTGTTGTCCCGGTAACGTCCTTCACAGCCAAAAGATCCAACCCAGAATCATCCATTGCATTTAGTTGTCATAGCTCTTTCGTCACTTGCACCTGGGACAAGTTCTTTGGTCTTTCCTTGACATGACCTTGACACTTTGGAAGATTACAGGCCGGGATATCCGTCAGTCTGGGTTTGTGTGGTGTTTCCTCATGATAGATTTAGGATACGCATCTTGGACAGGAATGTCACAGAAGTGATGCCGTGTTGTCATTGCAAACTATCAGGTGACACCAATCTTGATTTGTCCCATTGCTGGCAATGTGAACTTTGACCAGCTCAAAAGAATTATATTAGTGGCATGTGCAATCAAGAGATCATTTGTCTAGAAAACTGTGCTGACTGAAAGGATTTTTCAACCTGGAGGCCTGGGAGGGTAGGAGATCATCCTTGAGGTGGAGAGAAGACTCCTCGGGGACCAGGAGCATTTGGACTCTTCCAGAGGCCAGAGCAGGACCTGGTGGCCTCATGGAGCCCTGGGACATTGAACGAGCAGGAGAGAGACTGAAGCCCCAGCTGCAAGGATTAGAAATGAGCGAGGCCGTGGGAAGCGGCCTGGTCTCCCGTCCGGAGCTGGAGGGGTCCCTGAGTCTCTCTTCTATCCCCAGGCTGGACTGCGGGCCATTGAGGAGGAGGCCGCTCCTGAGATCCGCCGAACCATCTCAGGAGACCTGACAGCTGAAGAGGAGCTGGAGAGAGCCATGGTGGAGGCTGCGATGGAAGAAGGGATATTCCGGGTAAGTGTTCTGGCACAGGGGCCAGCAACGTCCCCCAGAACGGCAGGCTAGGCACCCCGCCCTCCAGGAGGGAGCACGGAAGCCACAGGAGGGAGCACCAGCACCCACACCCCCGGGGACTCAGAATCAATGACCCAACCGCCTCGAGGTGTCAAATATACATCCTTTCCCATCTTCCATCTTCCTCCGCCAAGCCTCACCCTTTCCTCCCTGCCCACAACGCCTAGTCAGCCCTCGTCTCTCACACGCCCCCTGATGCCAGATGCCCCCACCTGCTTCCAGTTACACCAGTTCTCAGTCTTCAGCTCTGTCTACTGACGCTGGAAAGCTGGAAAGTTCTCATGAACACCTGGTTAAACCTTCTTGGGTCATGCGTGAGAAAATAATGGCCCAGAGAGACGATCTGAGATGTCCAACAGCACTTAGCAAGGTAGTTTCAGAGGTGGGACTGTGAGCAGCCCTCCAGACCCCCAAATCCATGGTCTGCGTCTCCTGCAGAGTTCCTCGGGCATGTCCTGTCCGTCCCATCAACTCGAGAACTCTCTGAGGGGAAGGGTCTCTCCTCTGCATGGGGTTAGTCTCCCCAAACCATCACTGTGCCCAGCGCAGCCGCCATCCCAGGGCGACAGCCCCCACCTCCATCACCGCTCTCAGTCCTTCCACTCTCCCCTTTGTCCCTAGAGGACGGGAGGCCTGTTTGGCCAGGTGGACAACTTCCTGGACAGGGCCAACTCCCTGGCCCCCGTCATGGCCAACCAGAGACCCCTCCAGTTTGCTGAGATAGAGATGGAGGAGCTGGAATCACCTGTCTTCTTGGAGGATTTCCCTCAGGAGCCGGGAGCCAACCCCCTGGCTCGAGCCAATACCAACAACGCTAACGCCAACGCGGCCCGTGGCAGCAGCAGCCATAGTGACAGCCAGGTGTTTTCCAGGTAGCGGCGGCACCTGCCAGCCTGGATGTGGGGGCCCTGGGGTAGGACTGGGAGGCCATGGCTAGTGGGCCCCAGGCTGCTTTGGAGGGGCCGCCCTGAAATGTGTAGTGAGTGTCCTTTGCGGGTCTGTGTGCCCCTTGGAGTCCATCCGGCACCTTAATGCGAGAGGCAGGCCTGGACTGCAGAGAGCCTGCGGCCAGCAGGGGGCAGCCTGGTGTCGGCACTGGCACAGGTCAGTGGGTCCGTTACTCCATCAGCTCCAGCAGCAGGTCCAGGAGCTGAGACCCGCTGCACGTATTTGGTTAGGAAAGGCACCCTCAGCGGCAGCACATGCTACAAAACACTGGGAACAATCAAAGGCCTCGTGTCGGATTTGGGTCCCCGCGAGGCCCTGCTGTGCTGGGTGCTTCCCATCTCTGCAACCCCAAACCTGTGATCACGTCAGCGTCGTGGCAACAGCGGGATGGAGAGAGCCTCTCAGACCTCGTGGAGGCCTGAGTGCCCAGCAGAGCTTCTGTTCTGGGCAGGAGGCCCTGAGACCGAGGTCTCTGCCTAGAAAGGCTGAGTCCCGTGCCCTCAGGAGTGGGCGGGTCAGGCCAGAAGCCACCTCCTGTGGCGCGGGCCACCGGCACCTGCTTCCAGACAGAGAGCCTGGAGTTCGGCTGACACCTTGAGGGATGCTGTGCCTTTGGGTGCCGGTGCTGCTACCGGGTGTAGAAGGATGGGTTGTTGTCCTGTTGATGGATGTGTCCTGTGATTCAATCGGGACCAAATCATTTCAAAGAGTGGGTGTCCTGAGAAGGCAGAGGGCTGGAGAAGCCCAGAGCTGAGCTCAGCAGCGTGAGGAACGCGTGGGAGCTGTGAAAATGGCAGCACCTGGACTTCACCGCGGCTCTGGGCCCCGGGTGGGAAGGGGGCACACGGCCGTGGTTAGGTCTTCAAGTTTCCGGGGGACCACTGTGCAGTCCGTGCCGAGAACCAGTGTCCTCGGGCTGAGGGGCTGCAGCTGGGCCCCAAAGGATGAGCAGTGGTGGGGAGGGTGCAGGGGCAGCATCTCTGACTGGGAGCGAGGGGCGGAGGCGGGGAATGTGTGCAGAGGATTTCTTCTGGGGACTCGGGGCTGGCTGGGCAGGGCGGTGGGAGCGCCAGCCCTGGAGTCCAGGCCGCTGGAAGGTGCCGGGTCCAGAGCCTGAGGGAACAGGATGGGCGGTGGGAGGCCCAGCAGCCCGCTCTGATTCACGGGCCTTGCTTCCATTCCAGCATCCACTATGACAGGGAGTCCCCTGGGGAGATAGAGACGCCCGCTGCCAGAGGAGGAGCCCTGGATCCGTCTGTTCTGTGCACCCCAGAAGGTGAGTCTCCTCCCAGGGGGCCGGGGAACCCACTTCGCCTGATAGCTGGGGAGCCTGTTCAAGGAGAAGCATCTGGGCCTGGAATGGGGACGCTGTCAGGGCCAGCTCCTCGGCCCGGCAGAGAAGAAGCGTGAGTGAGACAAGGGGAACCCTAAGGACACGCCTGGGACACGGCGCTGGGCCCTGCAGTAGATGACCTGCCGTCTCCCAGGAGGTCGAGGCCCGATGTGTGACAGTGGGAGCCTGAGGGAGCTGGGGTTCAGTGGGGGTGTGGGTACGTGCCCTGACCCCCAACACACACACACACACACACACACACACACACACACCTGTGCACACACACACCTGTGCTCACACACACACACACACCTGTGCTCTCACACACCTGTGCACACACACACACCTGTGCACACACACACCTGTGCACACATCCACACCGACACAAAACAGCTTGGCCAGAGCCACTCAGACTCTGGCCTGATCCTCCCTCCCAAAGCCACGGGGACAAAGAGCAGGGCAAGTGGAGAGTGCGTGGGGTGGTGGGCAGGGGTGTGCAGCACATCCCGCCTGCCTGGACGTGGCTGGGCCTCAGCATGTGTCCACCCTGCAGGACTCCTTCCCCAGCCCGAGGGCCTCTGAGTGTGGCTGACTGGCCAAGCCCAGCCTGTTGACAGGGCTGCTGGTAGGAGTCCCAGCCCCTCCTGTCCTTCCCCATCTTGCCCACAGGACCCCTCAGCAAATCCCACATGGCAAAGCGAAGAGGACAGCTGACCCAGAGGTTGACACCCACAGCCCAGGCACTGCCTGCCCGCTGCCAGGTAACAGGGCGGGGCCTGGGGGAAACTCCATGCACAGGAACGGCTTCCAGTCAATTGCAGAGGGGACCCGACTCCTGGGTCTGCCCCTTTCTTGGGTCTTGGCTGAGCTTCCCTTGAAAGAGCTGTGGTTTCGCTGGGCCCATTGGGCTCCAACATCCTGTGCAAGTCTTTGCTTTTGTGCATTTGGAACAGCCCCCCATGCCTGAGGCGAGGAGAAGCCCCATGCCAGGGTCTCTGCCTGAGGAAACCCCCCACAGCAGTAGGACCCAGGAGAGTCCATCCAGGTGCCTGGCGCCAGCTACAGCCCGGCTGGTCCAAGAGGTGAGGCCAGGGCTGGGTGAGAGCTGTGAGCCGCATTCAGGGGTGGCCTGGGGAAGGGCGAGGCAGGGCCAATGGAGGCAGGCCCCAGGCAGCCCCCCAGGAAGACCCCACCCAGCCCCTGTCCTCCCTGCAGGCTCTGCTTCGAGGAGGCTTGGACACATTGGCGGCTGATGCTGGCTTTGTCATGGCAACAGGCCACGCCCTGGCAGACGCCTGCGGGATGGAACCAGAGGAAGTGGAGGTGGCAGCCACCGAGCTACTGAGGGGACGAGAATGTCCCCAGGGCTCGGCCCATTCCTTGGGCAGCCTGAGCCTCAGGTCCTCCCTGGGCAGCCTGGACCAGCACCAGGGCTCCCGGGAGACCCTCATTCCCCCCAGGCCCTGAAGCCCGCACCTGGGAGCCAGCAAGACCAGTGCTGGGGACAGGTTGCTGGAGGGAGAAGGCTGCCCACTGCGGCAGCCTCGTCGTCAGCAGCTAAATGGATGGTCAGGAGCCCCCAGACGTCGGGAGGAAGCAGATTGACGGGCCCGTCTCCCCCCCAGACCAGGCGCAGTTAGAGGGAGATCGTCCCGTCCTTCAGGCTGGCCGGGTCAGTACAAGGGTCTGGCTGGCGTGAGGCCAACCCCAGCAGGACATTAAAGTGTCCCGGCCTGTGACACGGGCCCCTGGCCTCTGCTTGTCTCCTGTTTTGGACCTTCGCCTACACGCGTGCCCCCCCCATTCTCTTCCCCAGAACCCCTTCTCGTGGGCTCGGGGGGCCTCTGGACTGCTGCTCTGCAGGAGGCGGGTGGAGCCCACTGAGCACGTGTGGGTTCTCCTGGACGCCCAGCAGCCCCACCTCCGGTCACGCCACAGGGCTTCTCGCTGGCCAGCGCCCCGGCTGTGCCTGCCCGTGGTCTTGACTATCAAAATGGACAGGCTCCACGGCCCATCTTGTCCACACCAAGGCACAATGAGTAGCAGCGGCTGCAATTGGCCGAGTGCCTCCTTGTGTGACACCCATCACGCCCCACCACAGCCTTGTGAGGTGCAGGTGGGTTCCGTTTTGAAGACGTGGCAGTGGAGGCACAGAGAAGGCACGTGTGCCGTGGTCACACAGCCAGCGGGAGGCAGTGGTGACCCCAGCATGGCCCTTCCCCACTCGGCTGGTTCTCTCTCCTCTCCTCCCCTTCCTTCACTGAGCTGAGCCCAGAGCTCACTCTCTGACCGTTGCTATGGTAACTTGGTCCCCCTGCAGCCTCCTGCCACACCCCCAGGGCTCCTGGCTGCCCCCCAATGTGGTTGCCCAGGGTGGGGGAGGGGCTCACCGGCTGCCACTGCAAACCCATGGCCCCGCCTCCCCAGGCACCACAGCTTCCGGTCCCTTCCAGTGCCTCTCCTGCAAGTCCCCTCACCAAATGTCAGCCCCAGCAGCGTGCCTTCACCCACCCTCAGCGAGAGCCTGGCTTCCTCCTCCACCAAGAAACACAGGCCCCAGAAGGTCCCTCCCTCAGCTCCTGTCACCAAACCCCTGAACTTGCCTGCTTTGTCTCCTGCACAAAAGGAACAGATTGTGGAAGGATGGGTACCCAGGGGGCCGTGGGGGGGGCTGGCAGATTTGGGTGGGACAGGCCCCTCCTCCCAGCAGGGCCATCTGACAGACAGTGTGCCACAGGGGTTGGGGAGCCACCTTCTGTCACTTGGGGGCACTGGCCAGGGAGAGTGTCTGCCGGACCCCCATCTTCTCCCTGCCAGTTCCCTGCAGACTTGGGGCCTCGCTGCTGGGTGGGGAATCTGCTCAAAGGGGTTGGGGTGCAGCTGGTGGGAGGGAGGGGCACAAAGCCACCAGGGTGGGGACAAGGGGTGGCGCTCAGAGGGAGGGTGCAGGGCCCAGCTCAGGCCATCTTCAGAGCGGGAGGAGCCCCCTGGGGGGGCGCTGGCATCTCTCCGGGCCCTGCTGTAGCCGGGCTGAGCGATTCTTAGAGGAGGGACGTGGCTGCACCCTGTGAGGGGTCCAAAGCACCCACATCTTGGGAGCCGGACCCACTGGGATCCTATTCGCCTGCTCCCATACTGTGACAGCAGGCAGTTTTCAAGTGGGGTGATACTTCCTGTTTCTGCGGTGTTCATTGGAGAGCATGGACGTAACGCTGTAAGGACCAGGCCCTTGGTAAGAAGCCATTGCTTTGATTCGGTCAGTTGCTGGCTAGTGAGGAAGCCAGACATTGAAGGCCGAGCTCAGGGGGCCCTGGGCCTCTACGGGAAGCTGGGCAGCAGTGACCCTCAGCCAGGCCTCTCACAGGCGCTGGCAGGTCCCAGTGACAGCCGAGCTGTAAGGCCAGCTCTTCCTCAGGTCAGTGCTGGAGGCACAGCCCACACAGAGCTGACCTTGACCCCATTCTTCCGGCACCTGAGCCAGTAACATGCCGCTCTGCCGTGGGGCTGACAGCTTACAGTGCCATGTGACTCCCCACCTCACCAAGGTCCTATTGTCATGTCACTGATGCGGCTCCAGGGGCAAGTTCTCCTAGCTGGAAGGGCAGAGCTAGGCGTGCTCCCCAAGGGTTCTGATTCCCTTGCTGCTTTCTCCTGTGCCGTACATCTGTTCCTAAATGCAACGTGACATCCAGTTTAGAAAAGCAAGGCGCAGAAGCATCTTAAAAGAAATTTGCCATAAACACATGGGGCAAAATAATAATTGTGGTGTTGAACAGAAGTTGAAAATGCTAGGATGTCAGAGCAGTATGCTGGGGGTTCAGAGAACTGACCGCTGTTCAAGTAAGATGAACAAGAGATGCGTGGTGGTGAGAAGGGAACCCGAGACCCAGAGGAGGAAAGAGCCACGTCTACCCAAGGTCACTGTATCAGCCAGACTTCAGCAAGGAGCCGGTGACATGTGCAGGGGGCAGCGAAGGGAAGGCCGGACTTGGAGCTAAGCTGCACCCACTTCGAGCTGTGGACTCGCTTTAAATGGTTCCTGTCTTAGAATGCTGAGAGAAGACATCCATCCCGCCTAAGACATTAGGTGCCCTGGTCTTTGCAATGCCATCTATAAAGTCGGTATGATCTTTGCCAATCCCATTCTGTGATGAGAACACTGAGGTGCAGAGAGGCTCGGTCAGCTATCCAAGGTCGCATGGCCAAGATGGAATGCAGTGGGGTGTCTAACAGGAGCCGGCAGGCTGCTTCAGCGGCGGAGTACTTGTATGATTGTGGGGATCGCAAGACAGTCCCCTGACCCCCACCCCCTCCCAACCTGACCTGAGGCCCTTCCACACCCTTTCAGGCCCCAGCCCAACCACACTCCACCCAATGCCCCCTGCACACGCCACACTCCCAGGGGCCTCCACGCCTGGGGCCTTTCTGCCCTCAGCAGCCTGTAGGCAAGACCTCTCCAGCCACCCAAGTTAGTAAACTTAGTTGCTTCTTCCTGGTATTTTTGTAGCGCTTAGTAACTTTTGTCACGGCACTTGTTACACTGTGTCATGATTAGAAGTCCACAGTTTGCCTTTTCCAAGTATACTGTGCCGGTCTCAAGGGAGGGCGTTTCTTTATAACTTTGTATCCCAGGAAGGCAAAAAGGAAGGGAGAAAAGAAGGCAGGGATGGAGGGAGATAGGGAGGGAGAGAGACAAGAAAGGAGGGAGGGAAGGAGGGAGCGAGGGAAGGAGGGATGGAGAGAAGGCCAACGCACGAGGCCGCACCAAGCAAACTCCTAAACAGTGAACAGTTTGCATTAGATTGGATCATTGGAAATTGCCCATATTCTATCCCTTTTGTCTACAAAACGCAATTTTATAATATTTCACCTCCTATAATGAGGTTGGGGGATGCCCACTGCCCAGCGCCACCCAAGTACCACCACGGCCCCTCTGGGGAACAGGGCCCCCGCCTTCCGTTTTGGGGCAGTTTATAGGTGACCCGATCACATAAATGGGTGTGGCTGGGGCTCCCCAAGCCGGGGGCATCCCGTGCAGAGCTGTTCTCGGGCCGTGTTAAGGGGTGTGTGTGTGGGGGGGATGCTCTTAGCACCTGTCATCCCTGAAATGTCCCCTCTGAGAGGACTGGTCTGCAGGGGTGGGCCCAGCTCTCCCAGTGCCAGCCACTGTCAGGTTGACTGTCCAGTAGGACCCCTTTCTCTCTCCAGGGGACCCTGCGTCTGATCTTCTAGAACTGGCGTTTGATCTCCTCCAGGGCCTGGGCCCTCAGCAGTCTGGGGGAGGGGGATAGGAGACAGGTGATGGTCCTCCCCCTGTGGCCTCTTTCTAATTTGCGTTAAGACTTCAAACTCTTTGCTCTGCCCAGGCCTAGCTTCTTTTTGGCTTTTCCAACCTAGTTTGGAAGTTAAAGAGAAAAGAAAGTTCTTTTCATGCCCCTGAATCCTCACTAGTCCCTTCCCACTTCTCCCAAGGAACTGTGTCTCCAACAGCGGGCACAAGTGTCAGGAAATAGGGGCTGGGGAGAGGACACAGATTACATTTTCAAGAGATCGTTTCACCTCAGCCAGGGCAGACTGTCAGGGTGAAAGTGCCTTTCACACCCCCCTAAACCTCCACACAGCCTGGGATGCTGGCATACATGCTAGCCATGACATCCTCAGTCTCGGTGCATTTTGGGGTAACTGGCATTTACCAGGTTAACCTTGTGTGATCTGCACCCCCCACCCCACCATCTCCTCTTATTTTTGGTGTTAAACGCCCATGCGCTGACTACGCAGGGTCTGGCTGAGGCACGTATCTATTAAAATCCAAGGAATGATACGTCCTGGGGGACTGGGAACCCACAGGCAGGGTGGGCTTGTGTGTTAACCTAAGGGCCTCACCAGGGTGGCAGCCAAAGGAGGGGCTGTGGCCACAACTGCCTGGGAGGCCGCCTCCTTGTCGCCAGGTAAAGGGAGGGCTGGCCTCTCCCTTCCCCACTCCTCCTCCCAGGCCTGTGGCTTCATCTTTTTCCCTCTCCCTTTCCCAGGGTGGTTCCCTGCCTGCCGCTCACTGTGCCCTCTCTCTCCTTCTGTGTGTCTACCCTCCTCCTCTCCGCTCTCTAATTCCCTACCCCTGTCCCCGATCTGGTTAGGCGGGAACCCTCAATGAGCCCACAGGCCACATGGGGCAAGGCAGCCGGGTCAGGTGCCCTTAGTGGCCAGGATTCCTCTTAATGGTCCCCGTGACCCAGGATAAGCCACCAGCCACTCTGCACCTTCTTTTTGAGCAAAGAAGTTGGAACAGTTACCTTTTTAAACCAGTTGAGTTAGAATTAACAAACAACAAATGGCCCACATTCAAACTGTACAATTTGATTATTTTGGAAAGATATATACCCCTGTGGGACCATCCCCACTGTGAAGACAAGTATCTGCCACCCCAAAATGTCTGGTGCCTGTTAGTGATCCCTCCTCTGTCCCCACCCCTCACCCCCAAGCCTCCTGGCAACCACTGATCTGCTTTTGACCCTATAAATGGTTTTTGTTTTCTAGACTTTCGTATCAATGGGATTATATAGCATGTGTTCATTCAGCATAATTCCTTTGAGGTTCATCCATCGTGTGTTGATAGTTGGTTCTTTTAATCACTGAATAGTACTCCCTGGCATGCTATACCCCCGTTTATCCATTCCTCTCTGGATGGACATTTGGGTTGTTTCCACTTTGGGGCTGTGACAAAGGAAGCTACTGTGGACACGTCTCCGTGTGGACCTACGACTTCTCTTCCGCAGCTCAGCAGCTGCCCCGTGGATCCTTCCTTACCCTTCACTGTAACCCGACACAGGATGAAACAGGAAACCAGCTCGCTCCATGCGAACCCTGCTCCACCCCACGCTGTGACCTTGGGCCACTCCTGGTGTCCTTTGTTGGATGGGGTGACCTTGTCCCCACCTCCTGGGGCTGCTGTGAGCATTCCGTGCAGTATGGGTCTGAGGCCATCGGAAACGATCGCAGTTATTCCTCTGCTTGCGCCTCTCAGAAGAGCTGTGCGATCCCCAATCAGCTTCCTCTAGCTGAGCAGTTACCCAGCCCTTTGTGGTGGCCCTATTCCACGGAGGAGTAACTCGGTCCCAAGGGAAGGAGGACGTGACCAGGTCAGCCTTTGAGTTTGGGGTTAACACAGGTGTGTCCTGACGCCCAGCTCGAGGACTGGTTCCTAGACGGGTGACGGGCAGTGGTGCTGGAGGGCCTGGCAATGCTTCTAATTGCTTACCAGGGTGTCATCTGAAGACCCTGAGGGACCAGAGCCGGCTTTGAGCCCCAGGGAGCTAATAGGAAATCACGCTCAGTCGTCAGCCCCCAGGACGCAGCAATCTGGAGACTGTCAAAACCGTAGTCCAATCATGGGGGGTAGAGACAGGTGGAGGCCGAGAGCTTCCACCTCCTACCCTCCTACCTGCCCCATACGGCTCCAGGTATCCCAGGAGAATCAGAACCCAAGGGCCTTCTGTGCATCTTAGATGGAGGGGAGAGTCCTGGATGGCACGTAGGCCCCTTGGCATCTTTTCATTGGTCAAAGTCAGTCACATGGCACAGCTAACCTCAGAGCGAGGACACCAAGTCCTGTGCGAGCCAGAAGGCAGAGGGTGGAAATACTTGGTGGGCAGCACTAATGACTGCTACACGAGCCAAGTGACCTCTGAGCCTGTTTCCTCTTCGGCAAAATGGGGGTAATCAGCACTCACCTCAAAGACTGTTGTGAGGATTAAATAAGAAACAATGTAACATCCTTGGCCCAGGGTATCACATGGGGCGAGTAAAATAGAATTCAGATGTCCCTGCAGACAGCCCCCCGTGAGCTGAGACCAGGGGTGTCGTGGACAGCAGACATCAGCACGCCAGGCTCCTTCCTGCCTCTGCAAACCCTCACCCTGGCTGATGCTCCGTAACGCCCGCAAACTGGCCCCTCCCACTTCCCAGGTCAATGACGACTTGGGCCGGGCAACCTCATGGCCATCCGCCTCCCCCAGCCTCAGCCTCATCCACACCCGTCTCAGACTTCCTACTTGCCAGGGGACCTCACTGTGACGTTAGCCCTCTGTCCCCGTAGAGGACGGGGCCCACAGAAGAAGGGGTAGGTCCATGGACATGGGAAGGGGTTCGTATCTATTTTGTGCTGAGCACTGTACTGGATGCCTGACCAGGGTGACCTCACTGCGACCGCATAGTAGCCCTGCGATGAGGTGAATGTGGGTGTCTTCATCTTGACAGGGAACCGATACGTGGGGCGGGCACACAGCCGGGAAGTGGCAGAGCTGGAATTTGAACCCAGATCTCTGCGACGTGGAACAACACCCTTTGGCTTCTGGACTGTCTTTTGTCCGTTGGTACAGACTTCACTTCTATCTGGATCATAAACTCACTTACAGCCTGATCTCACATGTTTGGCCTTTGAGTCCTTCATGCTCTTGTGGGAAGTGCCCTGTTCTGGGAGCGTGAGGACCATGATTTAGTCCCTGCTCAGCCCCCAGCTTACTGTGCAACTTTGGGCAAATCTCTCTACCTCTCTGGGCCTCCGTTTCTTCACCTGAAAACGAAGAGGTTGAATGATGGCCCTAGTGAGAACTATCCACACCTGCTCCTGCCTCTGGCCCCAGTGCTGTGTTTGAGCGCATTGCAAAGGCCGGCGCAGAGCCTGTTTGAGGTTCCATGGAGAACTGATTAAACCTTCAGTAACTTGTGAAACCCAAAACAGGTTGGTTGGTTTACGACTGCGGGGTATCTGTGATCCATGGCAGTTCTCTCTCTCCCTTGCTATTTATAACAAATTCTGGTTCCCTCTACAGCTAAGTTTGTCTCCTTTGTAACAGAGGACGTCAGGCTAAGCCTATGCCTCAGCTAAGATCTGAGTCTGCACCCCAAGACCCTGTCTGGGGTCCTGAGCGCCTACACAGACAGATCTGAGCTCTGTCTCCAGGTGGGTGGGGCTGCACTAGCTGAGGGCAGGATGGGCTCACACCTGCCTCCCATGAAACCAAGTACAGCTGCCGGGGTGGGGCTAGGGGTTAGGGCCCGAGTTAAGGACTTCAGGGCAAAGCGCTGATAGCTTCTGCAAATGCCAATGCCTGGTGCTTATCCTAAAGAAGATCAAAGAGAACAGGAGTTAAGGTCAGACCTCCCCTGGGGACATTTCTAGGGCCTAAGGGAATCTCTCTGGTGTTTTGGTTTGTTACTGAAGGGCTGCGCCTGAGGGAGCTGAGCCAGATGGCTGTTCCAAGTCGCTGCTGAGTATTTTAATCACAGTAGCGTGGGAGAGTCCTGCCTTGGAGAGGCCTCCCTGCTCCCCGCAACTCCCCCAGGTTCCCATCTGCCCAGACGCCCACAACTCCTGTCAGGAGAAGTGATGGAGACCCAAGATGTCTTGGGGGAAGGGCCTCAGCTCAGGACAAGAGTGGGGCTCAGGGCCAAATACCTTAGCGCGCCCCCCGTTTCTATCAGGCAGAGAGGGAAGGGTTGGGGGTGGGGGAGATATGGGGGGGGACTGAAGGAAGGAGGAAAGAGGAGAGCTGGAAGGAGGTAAAGGGAGTGGGAACAAACCAGACACAGGAGGCCTGGCTGTACTGAAGCAGGACAGAGACCCAAGGGACGGTCCCAGGCTTCCAGTAACCTGCTCGCCTAAACCTCTCCAAGCTGTGTTTAAGCCTCCTTCCTGCCTCATGGGCCCCATTTGACCTCTGTGCCTAGTTACCACCTCACCTCTGAGGAGCGGTGACCAGGGGTCAGGGCCCAGAGCTGCCCTGCCTTTGCCTGGGAGCCCAGGAGGGAGCTGCTGCAGGGCTGGCGTAGCTGGCCTGAGGCCCTGACTCTGGGGGGCCTGATTTTCTAGCCCCGGTGCCCCCCCCTTCTCCTGACTGACTTCCTGGAGGGATGGGTGGTGGTGGTGGCGGCGGCGGTGGTGCCCGCGGCAGCGACTTTGGCGCCGTTTCCCAGCAGTGAAGCTGTGAGTCAGAAGGGTCTACCACTCTCAGAAGTCAGAGGGGACTTCCTGGAGGCAGGAAACCAGAGTTGAGCCCCAGAGAAGTCCAGAGTCTGGTGGGTGGGACAGCAGCTTTATAAAATGCCGGCTGCCATGCAGGAGGGCTACCCTTGGAGCAAAAGCCTGTGCCAGCCCAGCTCCCCTCCCCTGGGCAGCTGCTTGAAGGTGACATGGGGAGTCTGGAACCAGACACATCAGTTCAGATCCTGGATCTGCCGTTTGTGTGCTGGGCGAGGCAGTTTTTTCTTCTGCAAACTGAAAGGAATTATAAAGCCTAGCTCAGAGGCTATGAGAATGAAATGAGAATATGCATAGAAAGTATCTTGTTCGCGTGTATGGTCTAAACTTGGTGTCTCCCCACCTGTTTCTGGTTGATGGATGGGGAGAGAATGCCCAGGGTCTGAGGCCTCCACACTCTGCTGGCCTCTCGCTCTGGAGGGGTGACATTCTAGCCCCAGGGAGCGCTTCCCTTAGGTTCAACGCTAGTAAAAGGTGCAGGATCCCACCAGGACCTCTTTCCTTCCCCACCTCCACCCTGCTGGTGGTGCTCCTGCTTTCCATCAGGATGGGAGAAGGGCTGATTTGCCCCTGAAATTTGCCCTTGAAATTATCTTTGCTTTTGGTTTGCTCTACTAAGGGATCTGGGCTACTGGGTGGAGTAGCTCTCTGTGGGGGTGGGTGGGGGAAGGACGGGGAGGATGGCACCAAGAGATGCATCCATGCTCGGACCCTAACCCGCACCCTTGCCAAAGTCTCTCACATGCTTTCATCATCTGAGGGTGATGCAAGAGGTTTGGAGCCAGACTCCCCATCCTCCCCTCCCCCAGAGAGCTCCCTTCACATCTGGAGCCGCAGCTGGGTCCTCCGCTTGGGTCCTGTCCAGGGACGGGAGCTGGCTGAAGTGAGGGGAGGGCGGGCAGCTGGTGAGGGGGCCTGTGACTGGCCCCAGTGTTGGGCATTGCGATGGAGGGTGGTGCAGAGAGAAGGTGCCTGGGCCCAGCGGGAGGAGAGATGGGCTGGAAACGGGACTGCCACTTCTCACGGCTCTGGTCTCCTCCACCACGGCTCTGCGCTTCAAGCCCCCAGGGCTCCCCTGGTCCTTTCTGCGCACAGAAAGGCAGCAGTACCCTTCCCTTTTCCCCACCCACCTCGCCCCCAGCACCTACCCAGCTGCCCCCTTTGTTCGTTCCTGTCCCAGGAGCAGCTCAGGCCTCCCACCCTGGTCCTCTCCCCCAGCAGCCACAACAGGCAGAGTGTGAGCCCAGGGCCAGGGCGACCATTGGAGGGTCACAAAGGTCTAGCTGAAGGGAAGAGCCTAAGAGCCAAGAGAATCCCCCCAAAGATGAGCTTCAGGGCGCTGCAGGGTTGAGGTGGAGGGGATCTTAGTCAGACGTTAGCAAGAATCTCCTTCAATAAAGGTCAGCAGAAGGGGAATAATCTTCAGTAAAGGTCGGCAGAAGAAGAAATGCAGAAGGGAAGCTAATCGCCGTGGGTGCTTGGAAGGGAAGCCACCACCGGGAGACCTGGGTTCTTACCCACGCTTAGCCACTAACTCGCCGTGACCTTGGGCAGTTCCCTCTCTGCGTTCCAGTTTCCTCATTTATGAAACGGGGGTGCCCTTGAGTTGAGGCTCCGCGCGGCCGGCTTCTCAGTGCGCGTCCGTCCTCCTCCCGGACCCGCCACTCCCGCAGGCCCCCGGCACGCGGGCGGACGCGCGCCAAGAGGTCCTTTTAACGGCTCCAGCCCCGCCCCTGCTGTCGACTCGGGCTTTCGATTGGTGGGCCGGGCCGGGGGCGGGACTCCAGGGCCTGGGCCGGAGCTCCGGGCGGGGCGTGGACCGAGCCGGCCCCCGCCCCCTTTGTCCGTGCGGCAGTGCGCGCGGGTGGGAGGTGTGCGCGCTGGTACCGTGCTGTCCGCTCGCTGTCATCCAGCTCCCGCTGCCGCCCGATGGCGCGAGGGGGCGCGCGGGCCCAGCCCCAGGGAGCCACCCCCGGCCGCGGGTGACCCTCCTCCTGCGCCCGCGAGCATGTCACCTCCAGCCACCGCGGCCCCCTCCGTTTGCAGCGCCCGCGCCTCCCGCCGCCGCCTGGGGCACTGGCCCCCAGACCCTCGCCCCTGATCCACGCCCAGAGCCTGGCGCCAGAGGGCCATGGCCGGCCAGGGGGACTGCTGTGTCAAGGTGGCCGTCAGGTAGGGGCCGGCGCGCGGGAGAGGGTCTTGGGCTTTGTGTCGTGTGGGCGCGGGGCCGCTAGGTCCGGAGCCTGCACTCCCGAAGGAGGGGCTGCGTGGGCCCGGCGGGCCGCATGGAAGGTGGCTTTGTTTGGGTGGTAATTTCGGGCCCCTCTTGGGAGCCCTTAATAATCAGAAAATCGAATAAACAAGGAAATCCGGTATTTCACACCCAGCCCTGGCCCCGGCTGAGCGTCTGTGTGTTTCCTCTTCGCCTCCCCACTGGGCTACTGTCTCATACCGGGATGCCGGGGGAAATTTCCCCTCATCCGCCCTAGCTGGATGGGTCTGTGCTCTGGGTCCTGCCAGGCAAGGCAACACCCCCGGCGGGAGCCGGCTGCAGACAAAGATCAGGGCAGAGCTGGGACGGTGCCGTGCCTCTGTGGGGAGGCAGAGGACCCTGCTGGCCCTGTCCCAACAGGACATGGGGCCTGGGGACAGAGGAAGAGGTGTACCTGGGGTTCCATCTCTGAGAGGCCGGAGGGTATGCCACATGCCTCCTCCTTAGGCGCTCAGATAAAACGGGGTGGGGAGGACCTCAGGACTTATCTGGGGTTTGAAGTGACTCCCTGACCACCGAGGTGGGGAGAGGATGAGGCTCAGGCTTCCACTGGGGGGAAGACACAGCTGAAGGGCAGGAAACACTGCGAAGTGGAGCCATGGGTGTCCTTTGTTGGGTTGGAGATGCTTTCCCCCACACCTCTCTCCCTGTTTTTGTTTTGGGTTTGTCTCTCTTCAAGGGGTCTGTTGGTGGGACAGTGACAGTCTGGGGCTGCCCGCTGAGCAGAGGTGGTGGAGAGGACCATCCATCTGTGCCCAGCGTGTGTATGGGGCAGGGGGGGTTCTGGAGTCCAGGTCTAGGGTGGGTCTCTGAGACGGGTGTTGGGTGACCCAGTTTCCAGGAACCCAGGACGTCACTCTAGATAGGGTCAGAGAAGACTGTGGAAAGGTGTGCCCCTTCCTGCCCCAGGGCACATAACCCAGAGAGGAGGGGAGATCGCTGCGCAGGCTCTGAGGTCCAGGCAGGGAGGTTGAGGTGCCCCCGCCCATGCACCAGGCTGCACTCGGGCACCATCAGAGCGCAGCCTTGGGACCTGAGGAGAGAGACAAAGGGGAACCCGCAGGTGCCTGCTGGGCGGGCGGGGTCAGGCTGCTGCCGCTGACATTGCAGCAGGACGCTGTGGAGGTCGAGGGAGGAAGGTACAGGGTGGGGGTGGGAGTGAGAGATTCAGTGTGGCATCTGCAGATGGGGGGGGCGCTCTGGGTGCACGGAAAACGAAAATGAAGCCCCGCCGCTCCACCCACAGGGAACCAGGACTGGGAAGGCAGGGTTCAGGGTGGCCTCCCAGGGGGGCTCTCCTTTAGACACCATCTTGAGGAGACAGCCAAGCAAGGCCCCCTCCACTCTGTCAGGGTCCCCAGACTAGACTGGGGTATGACCATGGGTGGGAAAGCCCCTTGGGGTTGGCACTTTGTGTAGAGGAGTGAGGAAGCCCTGGTGTGCCCTTCCCACCGCCACCACCAGAAGGTCCCTCGGGCACTTTCCATAGAGAGGGGCTGGGCCTGCCACTATACCCCATTCTTCACGATGACCGGTGTCATCTCTGCTTCCCACTCAAATCATCCAGGGAGATCTGGGTGCCCCACTCCTTGCCTTGAGCTGCGGATCTGGGTGAAAGGGTGAGAAGAGAAGACTATCAGAGGAGCCTGGCTTTCAGGGCTCCTAGGAGGTGTGGGCCCCACCCACCCCAGTCCGCACACACGCCAGCCAGACCTCAATGAGCAGCCAGCTGTGGAGGGCAGACAACGCCTGGACAGAGCCCAGTTTCTAATCAGGGAGCTGAGGACAGGCTTGGCCTGGAGTTGGGGTAGGGAGCAGACGGTGCCACTGGGGTGATGTCCGGGAGCTTCTCTGTGCTCTTGGATCCCCTTCTAGCCCCATCCCCACCCCCGGAAACCTCTTGCCCCACTAAAGGACTGGATGGTGGCCTGGGGCAGAGTGGGAAGAGCCCAGGGTTTGATTGCTGAGGACCCAGCCCTGGGTGCAGCTGTCTTTCTGACTTTCTGAAAGTCCTTTCTTGTGTCTAACTGAAGTGCTTTCTGAGTCCCCATGACAACTTGTGGGGAGCCCTGGGTCCTGCCCTTGGGACGGGGAGGCCAGGAACAAGACAATGAGACAGACTTGGTCTGCTGTGTCGTGTGTGTGTGTGTGTGTGTGTGTGTGTGTGTGTGTGTGTGTGTGTGTTTGGTGGAAGTATTCTGGGCTGTTAGATGAGGTGACAAGTGCCAGGCCCAGGGCTCTCGGCCTGTAATCTCCTTGGGACAAGGATCAAAGCTGGCTGTCTACAGATCACCAGAGAAGGCCAGGCTGAGGGAGAGCCAGAGGAGGAAACTTTCAGCACCTGGGGCTGTGGGATACGGGGAGAAGGTCTAGGTGTGAGCAGACCCCAAAAGCCCCACCCTGGAGTGTGGTCCCTCTGCTCCTGAACCCTTTGTACCAAGAGGCTCCCAGGCCAGCGCTCCAGTCTGCCTGCCATCACTTTATCCATTAATCCCCTTGCAGATAAAGACCTAGAGCTGCCTGTACCTGGGGTGGGGGTGGGGGGAGCGCTGGAGAGAGGTGAGCTGAGCTGTGATCTGCCCCAGGCTGCAACTACTGGGGCCTGACCAGTGGGGGAGAGGGGAAGGGGGCGGCGGTTAGGAAATGCAAGCTGGTAAAGTTCGAATTGGGGAAGGAAGCCAATCACATGGTGTGTTTATTTAAGACCCTTTCAAGCCCCCAGCTCTGAGCCTCCACGTGAGGGCAGTGCCAGTGGACCTGACCCCTCCCCCTTATCTCTGCCTGGTTTCTTTCGGCTTCCTTCCGGGCAGTCAGCTGGGGATGGGAGGCCCCTCGGCCAGCCCCATATGTATCTGTGGACCCCACAGGGGTGAGCAGGGGCTGGGATGGGGCTGTGGGAACACCACCAAGGACCCAAGGGACAGTTAGGTCGCACCCGCCCTCTCCCACTCGGGTTCTCTAGCTGCATGCGTTTCCCCAGCTCCGGGCTACTCTGCAGTCCTGGTGAATGTCTGAATTTCGAATCAAGAGAAATTGATTGGGGGCAGAGACTGGAGAAGACAGAAACAAGGGTATAGGGGGGTGTATGGGGTGTCTTCAGAGTCCCACCCTCTGACCCCAGGCCAGTCAGGGCCAGGCAATGCCAGGTGTGTCCCGTGCTGGGCAGCTTACAGGTCTGGGAGACCAAGGCCTGACACAACCTCCTGAGTACTTGGTGGTGGCCTCATGCTGCCGACACAGGGCTTATGTCACCACAAGGAAGTGGAGTGTAGTAACCACAGGCCCCGGAAACGTGTCCCCTCCCCCACCCAGCTAGCCTGTCTGATTGGATCTCAGCTTTTCAAAACCTCTCCAAGTGAGAGGTAGGGTGGGGCTGGGGGAAGTGGCAGTGGTGACCCTGCTGGCACCCTTATTCTTACAGCTATGGGGGCAAAGGGTGGGCCGGGGGCCCACACAGTCCATCTGTGGGCTGGTCCTGGGGCCTCATTCTGTTGGTCCGTCTGTGACTATTAGGTGAAATGCAGAATTCGCCTCCAATGCATTGATCGTCTGTTGATGGCACGCTGTGGTGGAAAGGAGACTGAACAAGGGGGTGGCTAAGCCATAGGCCTGACTCCTCCTGTGTGCCGCACAATGTACTTTTGTCACCCCGCTTCACCCCGCTGGAGCCCCAGAGGGGACTGAGGTTATTCCTGTTGGAAATGCAGGAGCTGCATTTGGTGGAAGCCCATCAAAGTTGTGGGGAGGCTGCGTGGGCTTCCTGCAGGCTGCTGGTCCCCCGGAGGCCAGAGGGAAGGTGCACTGAGGGGAGCTGGCGGAGGGACGGGGCCCAGGCCCGGGGTGGCGGGGAGAGAGCTCACTGCCCTCTCAGGCCAGCCGCCTGTTGCTCGGCATTCCTCAGCAGGGGAGGTCCCCAGGGCCCAGTCCCCACGAGCTGTCCCCATCAGATGCAGATGCTGTCACAGCTCTGCGCTCTGGGCGCTCCCCACTCTCCTGTCTCCCGGGAGGTCATGGGAAACCCCTGCCAGATGCCCAGAGATGGGGGTGGGACAGTGAGTGACGCTGGAGCCGAGCTGAGCAGGGCTCTCTGGGCGGGGCTGGCCTCTCTTCCCAGACGACAGAGGACTCAGATGGGTGGCTCACACCCCGACCCGTGGGGCCAAAGGCCTGTTGGGGGTCTGTCCAGCTCAGGACAGGAACAGGCCCCTTCTCGGCTTTCCTCACACCCCCACTCCCTGGGTCCTGGCACGTCACCCCATCCTGCTTGCCTGCTTCCTCCCCCTTCCCTGACTCCTCCATTGATATCCTGACGCCCTAGAGAGCCATGGACAAGGCTGCCCCCAGGTGCCCTCCCCTGTTGACTGCCTGTCCCTGGGCATCTCTCAGAAGTCAGTGGCCAGCACCCTGGGATGAATGGAAAGAGAAATGTCAAGGACCTCCCCGAGGGAGTGGGCCAGAGTCCTGAACGCCCGGCACCCTGAGTGGACACCCCAAGGCTTCCTTGGGTTTTCTTGGAGTGTGTGCACCTCTGCCCCATGCTCTGGGGCGGCTCGATGACAGAAGCCCGGCAGAGAGGACTGACAGATTCCTTTCACCAGGCCTGCCTGCGCCTCATTAACCCACGCCCTTTGACCCCATGGTACAGAGCCTTCTTGTCTGGGGGTTCAGATCCAGTGTGGGTCTTTTCTATGAGGGCAGCTTCAGCAGGGCTGGGCAAGTGGGAGGGCAACAGGGCACTCTGGCTGCCACAGGGCTCTGGGGCTCTCCCTACACTGCACCCCAAATGGGATCTTGCCACCCTGCTCTAGAGAGGACTGGCCTCTGTGGGAAGATGCCTTCTCTGGGCTAAGTCAGCTGAAAGCCCCTGGTGTCTGCGAGCCAGACTCCCCTGGGAGCAGGGATCCTGCTTCCAGCCGCCCTCCCCGGGCCTGGCAGGCTGCCACGGGGAGGGGGCGATGCTCGGTGAAGGGGGCTGTCCACGTCCTCGTCCTTTGCTGCAGAGGAAGCCGCCTTCCCTGGGTGGGGAGCAGCCGGCTGCTCTGAGCTCCAAGTTCCCTGGCCCCAGGCCTGTGCTTCCTCAGTGCACATGGGAACCACTGTCCCAGCCGACAACTCCTGGCATTGTGGCAGCTGCTGGCAGGACGAAGCCAGAGGTCTCTGAGGGGTCACCTTCTCCGGCCACCCTCCCTCCCTCCTGGTCACTCAGCAGGATCCCCCATGGATGGGTTTGAATTTCATCTGCACCATCACAAATCGTGTGGCTTTGGGCTTGTGAGGTTCTGAGACTCAGTAACGTGGGGGAGATGCATTTCACGGGGCCGTCCTCACACATTACAGGGGTTCCCTTGTATATGAGCTTGACGCATAGGTTCTCAAAAATAGTGGGTCTCAGCCTTTTCAGGAGAAGCATGGGTGTGGAGACTGCCCAGAAGAGGCCGGAGCGACATCAGTGACGATGATTTCAAGGAACAGGGCTGCAGACGGCCAGGCTCCCCTTCTCAGGCTTAGCAATATGAGGCTGGAAGTCCTTCTGCTGGCTTATCTAAACCCCGCCTGCTGTGGCCCGGTCGCTGAGGAGGAAGAGCTGGTTGGTGGCAGGTCAGAGCCTGGCTCAGTGACTCAGTGTGTCAGGCAGACTAAAGGTCACGGGCTGCTTCGTGTCTGTCCCCTGCCCGTGTGCATGCACGCAGCACACACACACACACACACACACACACACACACACACACACACACATATCCCTCCATGGTGGAGACACAGTAGCTTGGAGCCAGGCCTGCTGATGTGGGCAGGGCATGACAGGCGAGGTGGTGGCATCCAGGCAGCCTTCGCTCTGTCCCTCACGCTTGGGGACAGCTCACCCCAAGACAAGGCGATGACCCGCCTCATTTCTCCATCCCTCCTGGGAGGTCCCACTAACCTCTGGGGTTCCTTTTCAGGGTTCAGGGAGGTGTTAGGCGTCCCTTAGGAGAAAAGAGCAGACAGGCTTGTACCCCTTGGGGCTTTTCCAGAAGGGACTAGTTACATTCGTTATTTGGGCCAGTGGAGGGGTGATTGGGGTCCAGGTCTCAGATTCTTCTCCAAGCCTTTGAGGTGGCCCCCGGTGAGAGGGGCTCTCTCCGCCCGGAAGTCCCCGAGTGCGCATTACCCACAAGTGGGCGTCTGTATGCACACAGTTCTCACGAACTCTCCTGGGCTGATGGCTGCTAAAGGTGGTCTTCCCGGAAGACCTTCTGACCTCTTAGCCTTGTAAACTTCAATGGAGTTATTTCATTTCTCTCTGAGCCCTCATTCGCAAATTAGGGGCAAAAAACACCCACTTTACGCCTAAATGATTTGTGTGCAACGCGTCCTGGGTACAATGTGTGGCTGAGAGGCAGTCCTGCTCCCTCACTGTGGTGGCGGCTGCTAACTGGGGGAGCTGAGGCAGCAGCAGAGGTGGAGGGGTTCCAGGTACCAGCACCGGGAGGGGTGAGGAATCGCAGACCGCAGACCGGCTTTGTAAGAATTGTCTAGGATTCCAGAACAGTTCTTGGCGAGTTATTTTAATATCACAGCCCGTTCCCTCTCAGTGAGAAGTAAGTCTTTGCAAAGAGAAAGAGCCTGGGCTGCACCCTCAGGAGCTCAGGGTAAAGATTTGGGGGGCAGGTCAGTTAGGAACCAAAGGAGGGGCCCTTGCCAATGAGAAGCTGAGCCAAACCCCAGGAGCCCAAGGTCACTGGGGGGGGTGATTGGTGGTCTTTGTGTGTCCTCACTGAGGATGGGGTGGCTTGACGTCCAGCTGGCCCCATGCTCGGAGCCGTGGAGTCCCGTGTGGGGTCTGAGGGTCTGGGCAGCATACCCTTTGCAGAGGGAGTTTTTCTCGTTGGCATTCTCTCAGCGTCCCTGGGCCAGCCCTCCCCATCTTCTCTGTCGTCCCCTTCCGCGTCCTGTCTTCCTGGCTCCCCGAGGAGCCTGGAACTGCTGAGCTCAGCTCTTTCCGCAGGCACTGAGCTGGGGGTGGACCCTGAGCTGCGGTCAGTCAGTCAAGATGGTCCCTGCCACGTGCTCGTTTCTCTGGTGGTGGGGATGGGTATGAAAATCACCGCGTGGCCCCAGCTCCCCCTGAGCTGTGCACAGAGGAAGCCCAGGAGCCCCGCGGGTGCCAGATCCTGCCTCTGAAAAGCTCTGGCCGGTCTCTGTGCTCGCACCCGGCTCCCACCGCCCTCAGGCTGCCGGCCGCTGCCAAGTGGCAAATAGACGGGGCTCTGTTCTGGGAGATTCTGGGCCTTTCTGAGCAGGCTGTCCACCCGGCCCCTGCAGGACCTGGGAGGAGTGGGGCTCGGGGCAAGGTGCCCTCAGGAGGTCCCTGGTCAGAAATGACACTGGATGTTTGTTCCACAAAACTTCATTGACAAAAGCAGGCCACAGTTTGCCAATCTGAGTTTTTCAAACGTTGCATTGAATTCTGACTTATCGTGATTACGGAGTTGTTCATGCCCCCGTAAACTTTGTACTTGAGGTGAATGCCTCACTCACTTCTCCCTAGTGCTAGGTCTGTGGTTTCCTTGGAGGACCCCGGAAACTGGTTTCCATCCCTGACCTGCCACCCGCCATATCCCCAGGGAGGAACAGGGCTGTGAGTGGCTCCTGTCTTTCCTTCCCCCGCCCCCCAGTCTGGGGCTGGGTGGGGGCTGGGCAGCGGCTGGGCAGCCCACAGACGTGACCTCACCCAGGTGGGGCCTGGAGGGCAATACAGCTCTTAGAGAACAAAAGCTGGGAAAGGTCGTCTAGCTGACAGCAGGAAGGGGGCAGGGGCTTGTCAAGGACCCTGGTCTCTGTCGCCCTGCCCTCTTGTCTCCTACCTGAGGAGCACGGTTTAGACTTCCCCACTGGGCAGTGTGGTGGGGAAGGAGCCCCAGGACACGGGGACGAGCCCTCGATGATTGGGACAGCCGGTGCGCGGCCGGTGTGTGTACAGAGTCCTGGCCTGGCGGCTGAGGTGCTGCTGTGGGAGGTTTACTTAAGGATTTGGGGATTGAGTTTCCCAGAGGAGGCAGCGGGGGAAGAGGCAGCGCCTGCCAGCCAGCCGGAGCCCATGCTCACCATGCTCACGGGGCGCTCGACTCGCCAACTTCAAGCCTCAGTGTTTCTCTCTGGAAAATGGGCTTTGAAGCCCCTTGCTCACAGCATCACTTAAGGGGTCCCAGGGTGGATGCCTGACCCACCCCTCAGCTCTGGGACCCCAAAACCTTGGAGTGCCCTCCTCTGCACCCTCTCCCACTGCTCTCATCCTGCTCCCCTGTTCCTGGCTCGCAGGCTCCCCAGTGGTCTGGGGGCTGCTTGGTGAAGGAGGAGTGTCATTCTCACTGATGGGCGGGGCTGCTGCCCCCCGCTCCCCCTGTCTCCAGGGACCCTGATTCGATTTCCTCCGATCACCAGCATTGCCATCTGCCTGGGGTAATTAAATGGTATTTGAATTGGATCCAGAAATCCCATTGCAAGCAGCCCACACGGTGGGGAGGGTGTCTTCAGGAGCTGGAACTGGCCAGCAAAGCTGCAGGGTCCCCAGAGGCTGCCCACGTCAGGCCCCTGGCTCACGTGGGAACACCTGGATACCCTGGGGGGGAAGTGTGTGGCCCTGAGCCCACAGGCCCGGGGCAGAGCCAGGCCTCAGCGGCCAGCCCTCCAGACGCTGCCCCGGGCCTGCGCTCCGGGTCATGGCCCTCCTCAGATGGCTGGGGGCTGTCCCCAGGATGTGAGCTGTTTGTCCCCTGGCACCTCCTTTCCCCTCCACATGCTGAGCCCTGTCCCTTGACTGCACGGTAGGGCAGGGTCATTGAAGACATAGTGTGCACGGCCTGGATTCAAACCCCGTCTGCCCCTTCCTGTCTAGGCACCCACAAATGGCATAGTCAGTGCTTGGACACAGCCTGGCACACACAGTGGGCACAAGTTGTCAGCTGCCACCGTCAGTGGTGGAGGCAAGAGCCTTGCTGGCCTTGACGTCTTCCTGGAGGGTCAGGCGTCTGGTCTGGTGAGCTAGGGGCTGCGGCTCCCATCCCAGTTGGAAACCAGTTCGGAGCTGGGGGGACCGAGAAGCTGGGTTCTGACTTCAGCTTGGCTCTGGACAGTTGCACGGGGTGAATGGGGGTGGTGGTCTCCTCTGGTTTCCATCCTGTTAGCCTCCGTGACGGCAGAGCCCTGACCTGTGCGAACCTGTTCACATCTGAGGAAAATGCTTCTGAAGAAGACACCCTGGGCCACCATCTGTAGGAGAGCTGGGCCTGGTGTAGCTGACGCCCCCACCCCCACCACGTCCAGGGCCTCACCCCCTCCCTGTCCCCACAGGAGCAGGATGCTGACACAGAGGCCCTGGGCCCTGGGTGGGTGGAGGCCAGCCTGGCCCTCTCCCTTCTCTTCTCTGGATAAATGTTGGCTTAGGCAACGCGGCCTGACAAGCAGGTCATTGTCAGCACCCAGCGGACGGCAAAGGGCTGGCTTGAGTGAGCCCAGGAGCAGTAGGACCTAACCCGCCCCCTTTACTTTAGGCGTTTGGGGGGGTGCTTTCTTCCTGCCAATCCCTCCACGCATGCTCACTGACTCCCATCTGGTTGCCATGGCGACCTCGTCATGGCAATGGCTGCTCGGAAGAGGGAAGAAGGAGACCATGGCTGGCACCCCACTCAGCCCTGATGCCAGTTTTCTTCCTTTTTCCAGGGGAGCACCTGTTCCGTGATCTGGGGTGTGGGCCCCTCCTGTGGCGGGCTGGTGTCCCTTCTAGAGGTCCCTGCCCATCTCAGTGAGCGCGAGCCTTGACCTGGTCTGGCCACTTTGGCTCCTGCAGAGGAACCACAGCTGGTTCCCAACACTGTCCCACCAGGCTCTGGCTTCCGGACGGGGCTCCTGAGCGGGAGGACACTTGCAGCCTGCAGGCTTTGGCACAGGCTCTGGCCTCCTCCAGAACTTAGCCTTGGGGAGCAGCCAGGCCTGGCCCTCCCAACCCCACCCCGGCCCCAAGCTTTGCCTAGGGCTTCCCTCGCAACCAGGACCTGGGTTTGGCTCTGTCACATCCCATTGCATGACCTGGGGCAAGTCGTTTATAGTGAAGAATGCATGACTTCACTTATGCGAAATCCTTTTAACACAGGTCCCACATAGAGTGCTCAGTGAATGGTAGCGACTGCTGTTTGGGTGATGTTGATGTTATTTCTATGATTATTATTGTGTTATGACAAGAGCTGCCTTTGTCGTCGGGGCGGGGGGTGCCTGAGCTTCCTTCCTTCTCCTCCAACTTGTGGGCGCTGGAGCGGCAGGGGCCACGGCGGCCTGGCTGGCAGAGGGGACGGAGGGCTCACCGGCCTCTCTGTTCCCGGCAGGATCCGGCCACAGCTGTCAAAGGAGAAGATTGAGGGCTGTCACATCTGTACGTCTGTCACGCCGGGGGAGCCCCAGGTGCTTCTGGGGAAGGACAAGGCGTTCACCTACGACTTTGTCTTCGACCTGGACACCTGGCAGGAGCAGATCTACACGAGCTGTGTGAGCAGGCTCATCGAGGGCTGCTTCCAGGGCTACAATGCCACCGTGCTGGCCTATGGGCAGGTGAGCGCGCCACTCCATAGGCCTCGTGTCCCCGTTGCTGGGACAGCACCCACCCTGATTGCATGGGAGATGCAGCTGCAGTCTCATGTTGTCTGCGGGTGCCGCACCGCGCTGGCTGTCAGCCAGAGTGACCGTCAGAGCGGGTGGCTTTGGGATCAGGATGGGGCCAGGGACGCAGGCTGGGAGGTCACGGAATTGGGGGGTGCTGGCTAACACCTCCCTCCATCTTGGCTATGCAGACGGGGGCCGGGAAGACGTACACCATGGGCACCGGCTTCGACACGGCGATGGCTGAGGAGGAGCAGGGCATCATCCCGAGGGCCATCGCCCACCTCTTCGGGGGCATCGCCGAGCGCAAGCGGCAGGCGCAAGAGCAGGGAGTGCCTGGGCCTGAGTTCAAAGTCAGCGCGCAGTTCCTGGAGGTGCTTTGGCCTCGCGGGTGGGCAGGAAGGAGACCTGGGGACAGCAAGGCCATGGGAGTGGGGCTCTCCTGCAGGGCGGTGGAGTGGGCCTAGGGAGCTGTGGAGGTAATGAGTTCCCCACTGCCGGAAGCATCCGAGCAACAGCTTGGCACGGTGAAATGCTCTGAACGGGACTCCTGTGTCAGATGGAGCTTGAGTCAGTGGGGTTACAGGGTCTCTTCATACCCGGACTCGTTCTCAGCGAGGACACTTACGAGCCATTGGGCAAGTCATTTCAGAGCTCTGAACGACGGGGTGATGTGTCTCCTTGGGGGGGTTGGAGGCCGACATGGCAGCACACACCCAGCACATGGTGAGAACGCTGGTGCTCGCCCATCCTTCCGGCCTCCGCTCCGTCCCTCCGAGTGGCCTGCCCTGTCCGTGTCTGCTGAGGGCCTTCCTGGCCCTCTGAGGCTTCTCTGACCCCAGGAAGGAAGGTCCTCCAGAAGGGCCTGCCTCTCTGGGACAGTGTCAGTGCCGAGGCCCAGGATTGTGCAGCTAGGAGCTTTGGGGGTGGGTCAGAGGGGCGTCTCAGAAGGGTGTCTGGGAAGGCGGGTGGACATGGACCTGACCAGGCCCCTCCTCTGGGACACGGAACCAGGCAACTCTGGTTCTGAGCATGTGACACCACAACCCCAGCTACACAACCCTCTGCTCTGACTGCAGCCCTGTCCAGGTCACCAAGCCCCACCCTGCCCACCGCCTCACCTGTGTTCCATCCGTGTACACAGGGTGGCTGCTTTCCCCTTGGGGGACTCTCTTAGACTTGAGAGTTTTTCTTTGTCCTTCTGGACTGTTGCTTCTGATGGAGTGACTGCGTGTGTGTGTGTGTGTGTGTGTGTGTGTGACCTGCTCTTGTGAATCTCTGTAAGCTTTCTCATCTCATCGTTATCCTCCTTTCTCCATCCTGTTGCCATGGCGATCCCCAAAGAGCAGGCCAGTTCCTAGAAAACCCATGCCAAAGGGTGAGCCACAAGGGGTTAAACGATGCCGGGTCTGTCCCAACAGACAGACACCATGGCACCCACATCTGCACCAGTCCCTTCCGTTTCCTCTTCCTCTTCCTGTGAGGTATTTCTGTCCCTTTAAGGCCATCAAAGCCTCGGATGTCTGAGGACGGCAGGCTGCCCCTTCCCCGTACAGGATTCTTTTGGCTGGATCACTTTCCCGCTGCCCAGCTCCCTCCCAGCCTGGAGAACATCCCAGCCCCTCAGCAGGTGACACTTCCTGCTGGAGACCCCAAACGCAGGAGTGTCCAAGGCTGAGACCATCCGAAATGGGGCGACTGCTCCTGGCCAGGCCACCTCCCCACCAGGTCTCACCGGGCTCTCCCCAGGAGGCCAGGCCTTTTCTCTCCTGAGCAGAGTGCAAGGCACACAGACATGTCACCTCGACCCCAGGGACCTTCGGGATCAGGGCGCTGCTCCCACACTCTCCACTGAACTCTGCTTTCCTGTCCCTCATCTGGAACCATGTCCCCACCCCCTCTCTCCAAGCCCAGTGACATAATAGGATTGGCCCAAATCATAGTCCAGTCTTCCTCGTCTTCCTCATCTACATCTAGGACCCGACAGCGCTGGTTCCCTTTGGGTCCCCAGCCGTCCGCTGTAACTGAATGCGTGTACCTTGGGGAGTGGTGGAGCAGCTGCAGGGTGGTCCTACCCACGACCCAGCTGTCTCCACCTTTGTCCAGGAGAAAGACTGTGGAACCCAGAACCCAGAGGGGACCGGGGTTGGCAAGTTAACCGCCCAGAGCCTCAGTTTCCACATCTGCAAAACAGAGCTTTTTTGTAAACATGAGAAGAGTCCTGGGGCCCCGGGCCACAGCCATGCAGACCCAGCAGCTATCTGCTTCCCGCACAGCTGTACAACGAGGAGATCCTGGACCTGTTTGACAGCACCCGTGACCCCGACGCCCGCCACCGCAGGTCCAACATTAAGATCCACGAGGATGCCAATGGTGGCATCTATACCACAGGCGTCACGTCCCGCCTCATCAGCTCCCAGGAGGAGGTGAGCGGGCACTGGTGGGCGGGGCGGGCAGGGAAGGCGGGGCGGCGCCGCAGGGTCCTCACCTCAGCCCCCTCTGCAGCTGGTGCAGTGCCTGAGGCAGGGGGCCCTGTCGCGCACCACGGCCAGCACACAGATGAATGTGCAGAGCTCCCGCTCCCACGCCATCTTCACCATTCACCTGTGCCAGATGCGCCTGTGCACCCAGCCCGAGTTGGTGAGGACCCCCAGGGCCCCGTGGAGGGGCAGCTCAGGAAGGCGGGAGGAGGAAGGAGCCAGGTCATTGGAGCCGCGGGGGGTCTGGGGCCCCCACGTCTCAGGCAGCCTTCTGTTGCAGGTGAATGAGGCGGTGCCGGGACTTCCTGAGGGCACGGCTCCCACGCGGGAGTATGAGACGCTCACGGCCAAGTTTCACTTTGTGGACCTGGCCGGCTCCGAGCGGCTGAAGCGGACGGGGGCCACCGGCGAGCGGGCCAAGGAGGGCATCTCCATCAACTGTGGCCTGGTAGGCGCCTGGTGGTCAGCAGCCCTAAGGCCCGCATGGCTCTCTAGACCCTTCCGAGGACCCAGGACCCACAGCAACCCAGTCCTCCTTGGGCCTCTGGCCAGCGGCCGGCCAGGGCACCTGTGTGTCACCACAGTTGGGCCTTTGATCTTTCACCCTCACCCTTGCCCCCAACGTCCCAACTTCACTAACTTATCATACCTGCCTGTAAACCCTCCCAGGGAGCCTAAGGGCCGCTGGGGTCAGCGAGGCAGGTGCAGGCAGCTTGGGGGCTGTGTTGTCCCTCCCTGAGTGCTTCTCGAGTGCTGGAGTCTGTCTCCCACAGCTGGCTTTGGGCAACGTGATCAGCGCCTTGGGGGACCAAAGCAAGAAGGTGGTACACGTGCCCTACCGGGACTCCAAGCTGACTCGGCTCCTCCAGGACTCACTGGGGGGCAACAGGTACTGGCCAGCACCCAATCAGGGCGGGAGGCCAGCTTCCTGGAGAACAGGGTTTGAGGGTTTGGAGTGTGAAGGCCCCGGGACCGAGGAGACCGCCCCACTCCAGGCTGTGAGTTTGAGACACAGAAGCCTTGACGTACCCATGGCCTTCGGCCAATATGGTGGACCGTTTCCTTATCGGCACAATAGGGAGGGAGAGTCCTCCAGGAAGTGACAGCCGGATGCAATGATAGGTGGGCGATGCTAAGGGCAGAGGGCTGTCACTCTGGCACTGACACGTCACGGCCCCCCGACATTGCCAGTGCCTGGTCTGTGGGTACCACCCTTGCCCAAGGGGTTCAGTTCCCCACATCCCAAGTTCTGCCCTGTGAACACTCAGGTCCTCAGGGCAGCAAGGCAGTGGGGGAGGGGTGGCGCAGGAGCCCTGCTTCTGGGGCTCGGCTGTGCCCTTTGACCCTCAGTCCACCCCAGCCAGACCATCATGATCGCCTGCGTGAGCCCCTCCGATCGGGATTTCATGGAGACGCTCAACACCCTCAAATACGCCAACCGGGCACGCAACATCAAGAACAAGCTGGTGGTGAACCAGGACAAAACGAGCCAGCAGATCAGTGCTCTGCGGGCTGAGATTGCACGCCTGCAGATGGAGCTGATGGAGTACAAGGCGGTGAGCTCACCCCGGCGCTCGGCCTCTGGGGCTCAGCTCTTATGCAGAGGACACACGCTTGGCCGGGTGTTTTCATGTCTGCAGAACATGCCGTGTTGGGCCAGATGAGACTCCTTGATGGTGGCATAGAATAAGAATAGTGGATGGGACCACATAGTGTAGTGTGCTGGGTGTGGGGGGCAGGGGGACCGCTGGCCCTCTTCACTCAGATGGTCAGGGAGGGCATTCTGGAGGCGGGGGCCTTTTACATGGATTTTGAAGAATGAATGAATATCAGCAGAAAAGTAGAGCAGGCATGTAGGGTGTGAACCAGCCATGCACATGGTAACAGAGATGGGGAAAACGGGTGCTGTGAGGGAAGTGCCCAAGTCCACGTGACTGAGGCAGAAGTCAGTGGCTGGGGTCCCTGCCTGGATCTGGCTGGCACATAAGTGGGGGTTGGGTTTGACTTGTCCTTGGTGTTAAAAGAAGGCAACTTCGTGGTCAGACTTTCCGAAAATTAGGGAGTTTCCGTTTTTCTTTAACAATGTGGAGACCTAACAACACAGGGCACTAGATTGGCTGGAGGGACATAGCGACTGGCCCTTTTGACTGAGTCCGTGACTGTTTGCTCCACTCCCCATCACTCCCTGTTGTCTCACACCCAGACTTATGATTTATGCCAATTGCCCGGGCCCCAGAGGGTTTGGCCCCTGGGTTAGCATTTACGGAGACAGGAAGGTGAGCCATGCAGAGGGAGGTCCAGGGGAGACTGCGGGAGGCCTGGGATGGCTGGTCACAAATGTTGGACGTTTCTGTTGTCGCGGAGCCATGTAAGGCATCAGAGCACAGGAGACAGGGACAGTGTTCCGGGAAACGCTTCTCCTCCCTGGGAGCTCTGGCCCCTGATGGCTCTCCTGCCCCTCCCCCCAGGGCAAGAGGGTGACTGGGGAGGATGGCAGTGAGGGCTACAGTGACCTGTTCCGGGAGAACGCCATGCTGCAGAAGGAGAACGGGGCCCTGCGCCTGCGAGTAAAGGCCATGCAGGAGGCCATCGATGCCATCAACAGTCGCGTCACCCATCTCATGAGCCAGGAGGCCAACCTGCTGCTGGCCAAGGCCGGTGAGTCGGGGAGCCCCAGGCCGGCTCGGAACACCAGCGCGAGTCCCCACCCACCCGGGATCTGAGGGCTCACAGATGAATGCGTTCGTGTATTTTTTCCAGTTACTTTTAAAACTTGTTCTTATGATCCAAGTAAGCATGAATACATCACCTTGATTGACAGGCAGATGTAAAGTGAAAGGTTAACACCCCTCCCTGTCCATTTCTTAGAAGGAGCCTCTGGGAGCAGCTCGCTGCACATTTTCCCGCAGCTTTCTCAGAACCTTTGCTCTCAGTATGAATGTATATTCCCACAAAGCCATGTGTGCGTGCGTGCGTGGGTGTGTGTGAATACCATGGCTTTTTCCTTTTTTATATATGAGGTCACACATATTGTCCTGTGACTCCCTCTTTCACTTAGAGACCTTTCCATATTGAAACCTATAAACCTACCTGATTCTTTTAAACTGCAGTGTTCCACCTGTGATGATGCTGAGTCATTTGTGGTGACAGCCCTCTGTGGAGGGACATTTGGCTGCATCTCGTGTCTCCCTGTCACCAATAGCGCTGCACATATCTGTGCACAGGACAAATCTTTCTCCATACAGATGTCTCTTTGCCAAAGGCCCGTGTGTGCGGCCCTGTCGGGGGCACCGAGGTCAAGGCCAGCGGGCTAGAGCTGAGGGTCCCTCTTGTTGTTATCCCCTCCCAGGTGACGGCAACGAGGCCATCGGCACGCTGATCCACAGCTACATCCGGGAAATAGAGGAGCTACGGTGAGCGAGCCACACCCCTGGGAAGGCTGGCGGCTTTGGCGGGGCCGGCAGACCTCTGGCTCATCCACCCACATGCCGTCCCCACATGCTGTCTCCGCATGCCGTCCCCACAGGACAAAGCTCCTGGAGAGTGAGGCCATGAATGAGTCCCTGCGTCGCAGCCTGTCCCGGGCCTCGGCGCGGGGCCCCTACTCCCTGGGGGCGTCTCCGATGGCCTTCGGGGGCAGCCCAGCCAGCTCCATGGAGGACGCCTCCGAGGTGATCCGCAGGGCCAAGCAGGACCTGGAGAGGCTCAAGAAGAAGGAGGTCAGGCAGCGGAGGAAGAGGTGAGCGCCTCTCCCCACCTTCCCACAGGAGGGTACTGCCCAGGCTTACCTGGGGCATCCCTGAGCAGACTTGCCCAGCCTTGGAGTGGAGGCCACCTGGCTTTCTCCACGGCTGGCACTCCCCCAAGGAGAGGGAGGGTGGAGAGTCCTGGGGTTAACTCGGGGCCAGGAGCTGGAGAAACCCCATCCACCCCATGCACACGGGACAGGACATTCCTCTCCCAGAGGACATCCTGGCCACATGCTCGGGCAGGTTCGGTCCCCTAACCTGGCGTCCCCTTCACTCCTGAGCAGCCCAGAGAAGGAGGCCTTCAAAAAGAGGGCAAAACTCCAACAGGAAAACAGTGAAGAGACTGATGAGAATGATGACAACGAGGCGGAGGAGGTGAGCGCACCCAGCCCTCCCCTCCTGCTTACGCAGGTCCCTCCTTGTGCATCGAGGGAAGGGGCCTCTGGTTGCCATGGTGATCCCCATCCTTCAGTCCCCCACCTCATCCCAAACGGGCAGAGCCCGAGCTGCTGGGGGAAGTGGGTGGGACTCTTCCAGGAGGGGATTGGGCACAAGGGGCCCCGGCCCGGTTCTGACCATCCCATTCCCCACCTTCTGACATACCTGCCCTGCCCGGGATGGGCCTGTGCTTCTGGGAGCCCCTCCCCGGAGGCGGGGCCCGGCCCAGGCGGGGCGGGACCACTGGCCCAGCCCTAATGGCGCTTCGTGCCTAGGAGGAGGAAGACCAAGACGAGAGTGGCTGTGAGGAAGAGGAGGGCCGTGAGGACGAGGATGAGGACTCGGGCAGCGAGGAGAGCCTGGTGGGCTCGGACTCAGACCCCGAGGAGAAAGGTGAGTGTGCCCCAGGGTCCCACTTCTAGGCAGCGCCGAGCCGGGACAAGGTGCTCAGGGCCGGCTTTCTGGTTGGGAGCCCCTGAGCCCGAAGCCCCTGGGGTGCGGACGGGCCCCTGAGACCTCAGATCTCAAAGACAGTGGATGTGCAGGGCCCGGAGCTCTCGGCCATGACACCAAACACCAGTGACGATGAGGCCACTCACTGAGCGCTCCTGCCTGCTGCGCACTGCCGACCTTGACCCTTGGGTGGTCTGCTTCTCTCAGTCCTCACGACCTCCCCCACCCACCTGGGTCCCATGTGGTCAATGACAGGCTGACTGTGGCCTCCGGGCACCTACCCAGCCTTGCATTTTGGGGGCTGCTCTTTAAATGTGTCACCCCACCTGGCAGCACCTACCCACTGTGGGCGTCCAGCCTCTGGTCACCGCCCGGTCGAGGGTGACCAGAGGAAGGCCCCGGGCCCCATGCCATGGCCCTGGGTCAGGCCTGTCTGTGCCCCACAGAGGTGAACTTCCAGGCCGACCTGGCTGACCTGACGTGTGAAATCGAGATCAAGCAGAAGCTGATCGACGAGCTGGAGAACAGCCAGCGGCGGCTGCAGACGCTCAAGCACCAGTACGAGGAGAAGCTGATTCTGCTGCAGAATAAGATCCGTGACACGCAGCTGGAGCGAGACCGCGTGCTACAGAACCTCAGTGAGGCCCTGCCCACCGCCATGCTGGCCCCGCCCCATCTTCCCCAGACTCCTCCCCCATACAAAGCTCCACCCACTCACAGGATTCACCTCATCTTCTGGGTGGGCAGGAGATGAGGGGTTGCTTCTGACCCTTGGACAATGCTTCTCGACCCCCATCAAACAGTTCTTATGTCTAACCCTAGTTCTATGCCACATTTTAAATGATTATGTGTTTTGGTATCGTCTTGAGTATTAGAATCCTTTATATTAGGATCCTTTGACACGCCTCAGCTTTTTTTCCTATGTTAAGTTCCTTGGAATTTTCCTATGAACCTATTTATAAACAGACTGCTCACAGTCTGTCTTCCTTATGCTGCTCTTCAGCCCTTCATTCGTTCACTCATTCACATAGTCAGCAAACATCTGTTGAATAAATACATCTTATGGAGCAGGCTTTATTCTAGGTGCCAGCGGTATGGAGTGAGTGGGATCCCTGTGGTTGGGAAGTGTACATTCCAGTGGGGAGACACAGGCAGAAACCAGATAATTAAGCAGAATCTGTACCATCTCAGAGGGTGAGAAGTATTACAGAAAAAATATAGCAGGGAAGGAGGACAGAGAGTGCTGGCCAGTGGGTCGGTTTTAAAAGGACAGTCCTGGCAATGTTTGCTGAGAGAGCGACATTTGCATAGCCGTGAAGGAGGTGACAGTCTTCCAGCAGCATGACTGCAGGGAAGGGCATTCCAAGCAGAGGGAGCAGAAGATGCCACGCCCTGAGGCAGGCGTGTGCCTGGCATGTTGTTGGAATGACAAGGGGGGCAGATGGCTGGAGTCGGGACAGTAGCAAGAGAAGAGAACAGAGAAAGTGGGACCAGGTCATATTGGTCATGATGAGGACGTTGCCTTGTCCTCTGAGGGAAGTGGAAGGGGTGGACTTTTGAGACAGGGATGTGATGTAAATTTTAAAAGCATTTTGAAAAGATCGCTCTGGCTGCTGTGTAGGGGAACGCGCATGGAACCTGAGACGAGCGGGAAGGGCCTTGGACATCTTCCACTCTGATCCCCTCACTGTGTAAATCTAGAAGGAGGTGCAGAGAGGGGTGTGACCTCGCCAAGGTCAAGCAGTGGGACCCAGGCCCCGCCCCCTCCCGGCTGAGCCCACAGCTGACAGCTGGGGGGGGGGCATAGCGACAGCTGCCTCTCTCTCTCTTTCTCTCCCGCTGCCCTCAGGCACCATGGAGTGCTACACGGAGGAAAAGGCCAACAAGATCAAGGCTGACTATGAGAAGAGGCTGCGCGAGATGCATCGCGACCTGCAGAAGCTGCAGGCCGCGCAGAAGGAGCATGCGCGGCTGCTCAAGAACCAGTCGCGCTACGAGAGGGAGCTGAAGAAGCTGCAGGCCGAGGTGGCCGAGATGAAGAAGGCCAAGGTAGGGGCGAGGGCCTGGGGAGGCGACCCGGGGCTGGCCGTGGGCTGCAGGCTGCGAGTCCGCTTATGGTGTTCCAGTCACTGCTGTCTGTGTGGACGAGCTCGACACAACACCGCCTGGTTCGGCCCTGGCCTGGTCCTGGGGTGCTTGTCCAGGGTGATAGCACCTCCCCCCAAGGGAGGGACAGGCTAGGGTGTCCAGGGCACCCCGCTCGACACTGCCCCCTGTGGGAAGCTCCTTAACTGTTGTCTCTGCTCCATGTACCGTGGACCCTCCAACAACACAGCTTCCAACTTCGTGGTTTGCTTATACATAGATTGTTTTCAATAAATACTGTAAAAGTTTTTTCTCTTCCTTATGATTTTCTTAATAACATTTTCTTTTCTCTAGCTTATGCTATTGTAAGAATACAGCGTATAATACATGCAACACACAAAATATGTGTTGTTCGACTGTGTATGTTATTGGTAAGGCTCCCAGTGAATACTAAGCTATTAGTAGTTACGTTTTTGAGGAGTCAGAAGTTATATATGGATTTTAACCTGATCCAGGGGTTAGCACCTTGACCCCTGCGTTGTTCAAGGGTCAACTGTATACGTAAGTCTCTGCCTGTGATAATAAGTGTCATCCATCATGATATGTTATTAATTATATTTACTTGGTTGTATGACTTGAAATCACTTTTTTCTCTCTGAGCTCTTGTTGATAAACCGGGAGTGATAATGTGTCTGTCATGATTGTCACAAGGCCAGTGCCTGGCGTGTAGCACAACCTGGACAAACACTGCTGGTGTCACTCTTGTCACCGCCAGTCTGGCCTTCGATCTGCTCCTCCCCTCCCTTCCACCCTGCCACTTGCCTCCAGCAACCTGGGCTGGTCCTAGAATGGCCAGACCCAGGACGGTGGCTTTGGTTGAGGGCCACCAGGTGCTGTGACATTCGGAGCAGTGGGGGCCAGAGTTGGTCATACCTGCATGACTGGGCTGGCAGTAAGGCCACTCCTTTTGCCCGGTCACCCAGGACAGGGACAGACTCTCACCCAGACCCCGAGTGCTGCCTGCGGGCCGCCCTTCCCACCCACCCAGCGTCCTCAAAGCGGCCACTCCCTGCAGGGTGCTGGCCACCTGCCCAGGTCTGTCCCACCATTGTCCCCTCTTCCCGTCCCAGGTGGCCCTGATGAAGCAGATGCGTGAGGAGCAGCAACGGCGACGGCTGGTGGAGACCAAGAGGAACCGGGAGATCGCACAGCTGAAGAAGGAGCAGCGGCGACAGGAGGTGAGGGGCAGCCCTGAGGACCCCTGAGCCCTCGGCTTCCAGCACGCCCAGCATCCCCTTGGGACTGGCACAGGAGGGCCGGACCCCTGCAGGCTTCTGATCCAGCCCCATGCTGTTCAGAGGAGCGACTCGGCCCCAGCCAGGGGCAGGGACATGCCCAAGCTCACCAGAGAGCAGAGCCAGGACTGGGCATCGTCCAGACAAGCCCCCTCACCCAGGATTCATTGCCTATGGTGGGGAGGAGAGGCTGAGAGAATCACCCTGGGAAGAAAGGGGCCTGCTGTGACCTCTGGGACCGGGGCAAAGCTCTGGGGTCCATTCTGTCAGAAACCAGGGTCTCACCTCTGTGCCCCAGCCCTGAGTGTGGACCCCACCTCTTCTCACCCGCAGTTCCAGATCCGAGCTCTGGAGTCCCAGAAACGGCAGCAGGAACTGGTCCTGAGGAGGAAGACCCAGGAGGTGAGCGTGGGCCCCCACGTAGCCCCCTTCTCCTGAATCTGCTGGAGCCGGGGGTGGGGGAGGGGGAACCAGCTGCAGTGGCCCTGGCTCTCTCCTTTCCCTCGGCAGACAGGTGCTGACCTGGGTGACGCCTGTTAGAAGGGCAGACTGCAGGCTCTAGGCCCACATGCCAGAGATGTTAATTGTTAAAAAGAGGTGCAGGTCTCTTTTGTGTTCATTTTGCATCAAACAGAGGCCCCTTGGCCCTTTCTCAGTCCCAAGCCCAGGTCAGAATGGAGTGGCCCCTTTATTATAAAACGCCCCAATTTGGGCATTTTCTGGGTTCTGGGGTAGCCTGCTCACTGGGTCCCTCTCGGCCCCCAGGTTTCTGCACTGAGGCGTCTGGCCAAGCCCATGTCTGAACGGGTGGCAGGGCGTGTGGGAGTGAAGCCATCCATGCTGGACTCAGGGGCTGAGGTGTCGGCCAGCACCACATCGTCAGAGGCAGAGTCGGGGGCCCGCTCAGTCTCTAGCATCGTGCACCAATGGAACCGCAAAATCAACCATTTCTTGGGGGACCACCCCACGTCCACTGTCCATGGCACCCGCCCTGCCAGGTGAGGTGAACGTGCAGTACCCGGGTCTGGAAATCTGGGGTGGGGCCATGCAGAGGCGGGGCCCTCGGGGCAGCGCAGAGTTTGGGAGTGGCCCCACCCAAACCCCCTTTGCCTCTGTCTCCAGAAAGAAGTTCCAGAAGAAGGGGGCCAGCCAGAGCTTCAGTAAGGCCGCGCGGCTCAAGTGGCAGTCCCTGGAGAGGAGGGTCATTGACATCGTCATGCAGAGAATGACCATTGTCAACCTCGAGGCCGACATGGAGCGGCTCATCAAGGTGAGCGCTGGACTCGCCTCGGCCATCTGCACCCCTCCGGCCTGCCCCTCCCCTGCTCCTTGCACTTGCTGTGCAATCCGGAGGTGCTGGGGGACCCCCAGAGGCCAGCCTGGGGAGAGCTGCCGGCCGCGCTGGACAGCTCCCTGAGACCTCCGCCTCCGCCTCCCCCTAGAAAAGGGAGGAGCTGTTCATCCTGCAGGAGGCGCTGCGCAGGAAGCGGGAGCGGCTGCAGGCGGAGAGCCCGGAGGAGGAAAAGGGGCTGCAGGAGCTGGCGGAGGAGATGGAGGTGCTGGCCGCCAACATTGACTACATCAACGACAGCATCTCCGACTGCCAGGCCACCATCGTGCAGCTGGAGGAGACCAAGGTGCCTGTGGGGTCTGCGGGCCGGAGGCGCAGGGCTGCGTGGGTGGGTGGGCTCAGTCCTGGTGACAAAGGGTCTCTGTCTCCGGGTTCCAGGAGGAGCTGGACTCCACAGACACGTCAGTGGTCATCAGCTCCTGCTCCCTGGCTGAAGCCCGCCTCCTGTTGGACAACTTCCTCAAGGCGTCCATCGACAAGGTGGGCCAAGCGCCTGCTGGGTGGGGCCCCCAGGGAACCGCTTTCTCTGTGATCGACAGGCTGGCTCCTCCCACCCACGTCACTGACAGGCTCTGGCAAGCCTCCGCGCTTCCCAGCCCCTGGTTCCAGGCTGCAAAGCTGGGGTGATGACACACGAAACCTGGGGCTTGGTGTATGGCTTTACCGAGATGACACATGTGAGGGGCTTGGCGTGCTGCCCAGCTCACAGCAGGGCCTCCATTAAAGTTACCCTGCTACTGGGCTAGGCCCATCCAGAGCAGGGCTGGGCCCGAGTCTGCTGGAGGTGGAGCGAAGTGTACGTATGCTGGAGCGGGGCAGCAGGAGGCAGACGGATGGACTCAGGACGGTTAATGCTAGGACACAGGTGTCTTGTGTTCCTGTCTGCGGGACAGAGAGCTGTCCAGAGAATGTGGTCCCTCCCCCGGGCTGTGGGACAGGCACCATGGGCCACACGTGCGCGGCAGCTCTGGGCAGGGCAGGAGCCTGCTCTCCTGGACTCCTCACCGGTCCCCAGGGAGCTCTCAGCTCCTTTGTGTCTTCGGGGAATGTTAGCCAGCTCGGGCTGCCATGGCGAAGTGCCACCCGCTGGGCGGCCTAGGAACAGACCTCTTCCAGCACAGTTCTGGAAGCTGGTGCTGCGTGTGGGCAGGGGGCTTCCTCTGAGGCCTTTCCCCTTGGCTTGTAGACGGCCACCTTCTCCCTTCACCTGGTCCTCCCTCTGTGTGTGTCTGTGTCCTGTCCTTTTCCTATAAGGACACCAGTCATATGGATCAGGGCACCTAAGGACCCCATTTTAACTTAATTATCTCTTTACAAAACGCATCCCCAAATACGGTCGTCACACTCTGCGGTACTGGGGGTTACGGGGTCAATATATGAGTTTCGGGAGACACAGTTCAGCCCTAACAGGGAGTGTGTCCTAAGGTGACCTCCACTGGTGTGTATATGTGGGGAAAGTCAAGGGGGCCGGGGGTACCTCTCAGGTCTGTGACAGGCACTGGGAGTTATCAGGGCTCCTCCAGGTTCTCTGGGAGCAGGTCACCCGTGTGAGGGCAGCGGCGGGGTGCCCACCGCCCTACGCCAGGAAGGGTCATTCAGGCCTTGCGCCCTGCCCTCAGGGGCTGCAGGTGGCACAGAAAGAGGCACAGATCCGGCTGCTGGAGGGACGGCTGAGGCAGACGGACATAGCGGGCTCCTCCCAGAACCACGTGCTCCTGGACGCCCTGCGTGAAAAGGCCGAGGCATGCCCCGAGCTGCAGGCCCTCATCCACAACGTGCAGCAGGGTACGTGGGGTGCGCAGGCCCTGGGCTACCACCTGGGCGGTACCTCCCCGGGCGCCACCAGAGGCCCAGTGTGATCCCAGTGGGCGAGATTTGGGAGGGAGGCCGACCGCAGCCTCACATCCTGCCCTCCCTGCCCCCTCGCAGAGAACGGCTACGCCAGCACGGATGAGGAGGTCTCAGAGTTCTCTGAGGGGAGGTGAGTTCCCATGTCAGGAGTGCGAGGCTGGCTCAGCGTGTCCCTAGGGCCGGGGCACCGGCTGTCAGGGTCCTGAACCCCCTCTGCTTCTTCCTTAGCTTCTCCCAGTCATTCGCCATGAAAGGCTCCACCAGCCACGATGATTTCAAGTTCAAGGTGAGTCTGTTGGGGGCAGACCGGGCTCCCCAAGACTGGTCGCCCACCTTCCTGTGGTTCTGCCCTCTCCCCCTGCCCCGGCCCAGTGTTACCTCCAACTGGGGTGGAGGTCTAAGAAGGAGCTCGCCTGGAACGGGGAGGTGCCCAGCTGTGTGTCGGGTACAGCCCATTCTTTCTGAGGTGGGTGGAAGACGGGAGAAGTGTCCAGACCCACTGCCCAGTGACGTCACCGTAGCCAGAGGCCCCACTTTCAAGATCTCCTTCTTCCCCACCCCAGGCTCGGCCTCCTGCTCCGAGCCGCAGACTAACTCTAGATTTCTAGTAATTGTGCATACAGACTATCGATCCCTAGTACATGGTCAGCAGTGGGGTTTAGCCAGTGAGGGCTCTGTTTGTAAGCTGAAACAAGAAACGGGATTTATTAAAGAGAGAAGGGGGGAAAGCCCTGCAGGCTGGGGACAGTGAGTTGTGCAGAGTTCGGGGTAAGCTGATCAGCCGGTGAGCAGCCCAGAGGCCCGTCTGGGCATGCTGTTTGCAGAGTCCAAATAAGGGGGAAAATCCATTTCTGTTGCTTGGGGTTCTCCCGCCGCCCTGAGAGATGAGCTCTGGTGATGCCTGCTGGCTCCTGCCTTGGTTCAAGGCCACCCCAGTCCCCACTCCCATGACTTTTTATCATGAACCATCCCATGCGGGCAACTCGGTCCACCCGGTCTCTCTTTCCACAGGGGGAGCCCAAGCTGTCTGCCCAGATGAAGGCTGTGTCGGCCGAGTGCCTGGGTCCCCCGCTGGACGTGTCCACCAAGAACATCACCAAGTCCCTGGCCTCCTTGGTGGAGATCAAAGAGGACGGGGTGGGCTTCTCCATCCGAGACCCCTACTACCGGGACAAGGTCTCACGCACCATCAGCCTGCCCACCAGAGGGAGCACTTTGTAAGGAGGGGCCCGGCAGCGGGTCAGGGTGGGCAGGGAGCTGGACAGCGCCTCACTGCAGCCTTGTGTTTCAGCCCCCGGCAGTCTCGAGGCACTGACACACCGCTGACCCGCAGGAAGTCGTACGACCGGGGACAGCCTGCTAGGTGAGCGTGTGTTTCGGAGTGTGTACCAGAGTTGCTGCCTGTCCAGCCTTTGGCAGTATGAATTGAGGGACGTCCGCTCTGTTTTGAATCTGGGCCAGTCTAAGTCACTCAGCCTGCCCCCCATGGTCCCTTCCCCACCTTGCCCAGTGTGGGCTGAGGACGCAGAATCGCCGGAAGGCCCTGACACTGGGGGCCAAGCCCGCTGCTAAAATCCATTGGCCGATGTGCACTCAGTATTGGTGGCTGTTTTGGCGGCTTGGGTTGTCATTGTACAGATGTGCTTCCACCCCGTCAGGTAAGAGTGGTGGAGAGGTTTAAAGAAAATGCAGAGATGGCTGCAGGACAGTGTGATGTCTCCTGCCATCCAGCCCCTTGTGGGCCAGGTCCCTGGAGCTTCTGCAGCCACCAGTGCCTGCCAGTCACTGGTCCATGCACTAAATGTCCAGAGGTGTTTGGTGGCCTTCCCTAAGTCACACGCTAAGGAGTGGAAGAGCAGGGGCTCGGGATGACCCTCGGTGGAGGCAGGAGCAGTGGCTGCAGCTCCAGCAGATGCAGCTCCAGCAGATGCAGCTCCAGCAGATGCCCATTCAGGGCGCTCGCAGACGGGGCCGTCGGTGGGGCAGCTGCACGGACATTGGTGCCCTTGGGCCCACACACTGTCCCTTGCCCCTGAACTCAGAGAAGGCACTGAACTGGCAGCCTGAGGGATTGCGGCTGAAACATGATGACTTTCCAAAGGGAAGAGACTTAGGTTGACCCGAGGACAACTTTCCAAAGAGGAGGCCTTGGGGTATCGGGCTGGGCTGTGCAGTGGGGCCTCAGACTCTCTCTGAAGATACGGTTGACTCTCACTGGTCCCAGTAGTTACATCCTATACAGTTACCCTGGGCGCTGAATGCGCCCCACGGAGCCATCGTTCCCAGGGAAACACAGGGTGACATTCCCGGGGCTGCTAGTCACATCGTGTCCATCCGCTGATCAGTACACAGCCTGGTTTTGTGTGTGTTTCTGTTTAAGGACACCTTGTTAATGCACATGGTTGATTCGTGGCTCACCGCACTACAGCTCACGTGGAACGACTCTTTTCGAGCACGCCTATTTTCTCCACGAGGCCTGTCGCAGCCTCCTCGGGCTCGGGAACTCCAGGCAGTGCCTCAGCTCCACACTTGGGGCCTTTTTAAACAGTGAAGCCACCAAGAAAAAGCCCAGAGACGCCCAAAACGTGGCACTGAGTAGACCACGGAAGGCCCTGTGTACAGTGTGAGAGCTGGAGCCCCGGGCAGAGGTTGCTTTTGCTGACCTCAGCTGGGAGCGTGAGCGTGTGGGGACTCAGGGTTCCCCATGTCCGCCAATGGCCGCAAAAGCACTGCGGGTGTCATTTGGGGTTGCAGACATTTTACTGAGTAGCTGAACGCACAGCCACAGACTCCACGCATGAAGACAGACTCTAAGGACAGCTCCTGGAGCTAAATCGAGAGCTGGGCCCTGGGCGGGGTGTGGTCACTAACAGATGCCACTCTCTGTCCCCACTCGCCAGGTCCACAGACGTGGGATTCACGCCCCCCTCGTCCCCTCCCACTCGGCCACGCAACGATCGGAACGTCTTCTCCCGTCTCACCAGCAACCAGAGCCAAGGGTCAGCGCTGGACAAGTAAGAGCCAGGCAGCCGGGGAGGGCGCTGAGGGGAAGGGAGCCTGTGGGCTGGTCGTGGCCGCAGGCAGGGCTGGGGCAGCCGGGCAGGCCCTGGCCAGCCCGTCTCTGGCATCTCTGCCCCGCAGAGACACCCTTCTGTTTCCCAAGCGTGCTGGGGCTCAGGAGAGGGCAAGCAGGAAGCCAGGAGTGGCCGAGGGCTCCCCAGAACTGCCCTTGACGCCTCAGCTGATTCCTTGATTCTCTGAAGCCCCTTCCTCCAGCTTCATGCAGCCCCTTCCCCTCCTGAAATGCTCAGACGAGGCCCGGTGCGCTATCCCAGCAGAAAGAGACTCCCGATTGCCTTCAGGTGTCTGGGCCAGCTCACCCCATAGGTACAGCCCTTACGCCAGTCCCACAGTTAGAGGATGGAGGCAGCCTCACGTCAGACCTTGCTTTCACGCACGCGATTGCACTAGAGCTGTAAATCAGCCATGAGAATTGTCTTCCCTGCTTCACGGAAGAGGAAGTGAGGCTCCAAGAGGGGTTCAGGGCCAGGAACCTGGGGCTCTGACCCATGCTGGCATGTGTCCCTAACGGGACCCTGCCTGGGGAATGGGGCTCCCTGCATGGCTGGCCTCTCCAAGTCTCCCGGCCCCTAGAAGCTTCTCTCCCCTGAGGGAGAAGGACGGAGCTGTCTTCCAGACTAGAAGTGCTGGTCCTTGCAGCTGGCGCCTGACACCAGCCCTCCCCACAGAAACGCCCCTCCCTGGGTCCCTGAGCCTCCCCTGGCTTAGGATTCCATAGCAAGAGGAGCACACCAAGCGAGGTCCATGCCACCCAGGACACCCTGTCCATGCCTTTACAGCCCACAGGTCCCTTTTCTGGAAGCAGTGGGGTGGGACTCTGGACTGGCCATCCCAGCCTGGTGGTCGTCCAGACTTTGGTCCTGCCAGTGGTCTCGGGCTTAGGGACCATGAGTGGTGCAGAGCCAGCTCCGAGGCCCGTCCCAGTGCACTCACTGGGGACAGTGGTCTCTATAAATAAGTCAGTCCCTGAGGAATGCTGGAAGCAGCCAGCTCTCAGGGACGGGAGGAGCAGGCATGGCCACCCTTGGCCTCGGCAGGTCCGAGTGTTGTCCTGTTGGTGGTGGCGGGGGTGTGCCCCCATCTTGTCCAATGGGACCAGCAAACAGCCCAGAAATGATCTTCCCTGAGTGTGGGGCTGGCACCCCCACATCTCCCGTGGCCCCTTTCTCCTACCTGTTCGCTGAGGGGCGTCCCCGGCTCCCAGGCCAGCCTGTCCCCGCGTCCTGCCCTGCTCTCTCTCAGTGCCCTCATCCCTCTGCCTCTCTCCGCTCCCTTTGAAGAGAATAACCCACCTTCTCACCTCCCTCTGCTGCCGTCCTCGTCCCCCGTGTGTTCTCCATCCCCCTAACCCAGCTAATTTTCTGCCCCCCCAGGTCTGACGACAGCGACTCCTCTTTGTCCGAGGTCCTGAGGTACACAGATGTCACGTTTGTCCCCAGCGCCTCTGTCCTGCCCTTCCCCCCCTCCCTCTCTCCCTCTCCCTCTCTCTCTCCCCCCTCTCTCCTCAGCCCCTCCTGCTGCACACCCGTCCTCTGCATGCACCCCCCCACCAGACCCCTCTGCGGCCCCTCCTGCCCTCCTGGGATGCTGCTTATCCTACGCCTCCTCCTTCCTTCCTGGTTGGGTGCAGAGCATGGAGCCTGGGCGTGGCTGGGGCTGGCTGAGGTCTGCTGAGGGGTGTCGGTGGCTGTACTCAGGGTCCCTGTGATTTGTGCAGTTTGTTCCAGGGGTGCACTCTTCAGACCTTAGCTCTGTCCCCCACCCATATCTCCTGGCACACAAACCAGAAGTGCCAGAAGACCCCTCTCCCCTGAGCCAACCTGGCACAGCACCCAACGAGAATCATGTCCCAGGCCCTGGTGGGCTGAACAAAGGGCCACACCTGGGCTGACAGCTCCGGACATTGTCACCCATAACTGTGCGTCCACCTGGGGGTTGGCCATCCTGTAACCCTCCTGCGGGGGGCAAGGCTTTAACGCCACAGGATGAGCCAGCCCCCAGCCTCTCTCACGGAGGAGGGCAGCCTTTAACATACTGCCCGGAGCAGTTTCAGGCTCCCTCCCTGGCCACACAGCTGGGCCCAGACATGGGCAGTGGGGGATGTGGCAGGGGGGGAGGTGATCGTGTGTGTGAGACTGGCCGCTGCTGGACCTGTCTGATCGCCATCCTCCGGGGGGGGCTGGCAGCTGGCTCTCGGCCACAGTGTCACTGTGAGAGCAGCATCCTTTGTGGAAAGGAACTAGAACGTATTTTCAGACCTATGCATAGCATGGCTGGGGCCTCAGGCGAAAAGACTGTCCCTGAGTAGAAACCTCCATCACAACCTCCTGGAGGCGGATGGAGCAAATCTTCCCACTCCCTCAGGAAGGGCCTCGTCCCCTCTCCTCTCCTGGGGTGGTCATGGAGGCCAGGAACTGCTGTGCCAGGCCCACAGAGGGACCCCAGACCCCCTCAACCCAGAGCTGAGCTTGGGAGCCTAGAGGGATTTGGCCCAGGTCTGACCGTGCTGGTCCAAAGGGGCCGTGGGACCTGTGTGTGCGTGCACACGCATGCAGGAGGCCCTCTGAGGGGGTGCCGGCCCCAGAAGCAGTCACCGGTGGGCTGCTGTGTCCTGGGCCTCAGCACCCGCCCTCTGCGCCCCTCGCTTCACCTGGTTAAGTGAAGCTGCAGGGGTCATTGCAGCCCTTGAGCCTGTGCGCTGCCCAGCTGGGGCCCGGGCCTTTCCGTCTCGGGATCTGGGTCAGCAGCTCCAGTGGGCAGGGCCCGTGTGCCCTGTGCCTAGGCAGGGCTCTCTCCCATGGGGACTGACAGCTGGCTGTGGGAGACAGGCCCCCATCCCCTCTGTGCTTCCTCTTCCTAGCTCGCAGGCTTGGTGACAGTGGGCTGGCGTTTCTGGAGTCCCCGTCATCAGGCCCTAGTCCCACCTGTGTCCTGTCACGGCCTGTGTGCCTCGCTCAGCCTGGCGCTGTCTCCCGGCTGACGGGCGCCCTCTCTCTGTCTCTCTCCCGGAAGGGGCGTCATCACGCCTGTCGGAGGAGCCAAGGGAGCACGGACGGCCCCTCTGCAGTGCGTCTCCATGGCCGAGGGCCACACCAAGCCCATCCTGTGCCTGGACGCCACAGACGAGCTGCTATTCACAGGGTCCAAAGGTGGGTGGAACTCACAGCAGCCAGGTAGGGGCAGGGGCTCCCGCCCATCCGCTTCCTTCACCTGAGGGCTATGAGGAGGAAGGCCGCACAGCCCCGGGACCTGAGGACGTGGCGTCAGTCGCTCACGACCTTGTCTCCTGTCCCCGGCCCTGCCTGCCTTCACAGCCCACTCTGCTGGCTCCGTCCAGCACTTCCTCACAAAACTCCCTCAGAAACTCCAGGAAGCGTCTCAGGTGCCCCCCTCCTCTGCTATCCGGCCCCCCAGCAGCAGCCCTCACTGTGAGCTTGGCCACAGGGCTCCAGACTCACGGTTACTGGATCATGACAAAGTCGGGAAACTTTTACCAGCAGAAAGAGCACGTGCTGGCGGAGAGACGAGAATGTCTGTCTGTCTCAGTCTTGCTGTGATTGATTGAGTCTAGCTTTTGCTCACAAGATTCGCTTACCATCTCTTCCTTAACCATGTCCGCTATTAGCAGTTGGGGGAAGGTGGCAGCCCTGAACTCGGGTCTGCCTTGCCAGGGGGTTTCCTGAGAAACCCTGCTCGAACATTCTGACCGACTTCTCTTGGAGTTGTCACCCCCTGAGCACGGCCTTCTCGCCCCTCGGACCTGGAGCCACTTCCTGTAGCTCTCTCGGGCCCAGCCCCACGCCCCCGCCTTGGGTTAGCTGTCCTGGTGCCGACGCCTGACCCCTGCCCGTGGCTCGCTCCTATCCGTCTCTCGCAGACCGAAGCTGTAAGATGTGGAACTTGGTCACCGGGCAGGAGATCGCGGCTCTCAAGGGCCACCCTAACAACGTGGTCTCCATCAAGTACTGCAGCCACTCGGGCCTCGTGTTCTCCGTGTCCACCTCCTACATCAAGGTGTGGGACATCCGGGACTCAGCCAAGTGCATTCGGACCCTCACGTAAGTGTGCCCTGCCTGGCTCCCACGGTGGGGGCGTGGCCGCCAGGGCCCACTCAGGACAGCCCAGCCCGGCGGGGGCAGTGTCTGGGGCAGCAGCGTGGTCGAACCCTTGGCCTGGCTGGTCCCCTAAACCCTGCCCGGAGCTGTGCTCTGAGTCCGAGAGAGGAGCTGGGGAACAGGGTGAGACTGGCGGGCGCGCTGGCCACCTGCCTGCATACGTCAGCCGCCGGTGTGGTCCCGCGACATGAGCCTGGCAGCCAGGCCGCAGACACAGGCGCGAGGCGGAGCCGAGAGCAGGGCCTGCTCCGTCACGTTCTTAGCCAGAGTCATGCTTCCTCCTACTTTACACTGTGAGCTACGATCAGTTCTTGAACTTGATTCTGTAAAGCGAGTAAACAGGACGTTGAGGGCGGTGAGACTACTCGATGTAACACTGAAATGCTGAGCACATGTCAGTGCACGTTTGTCCAAACCCACAGAACGCGCAGCCCCGAGAGTGAACCCTCATGTCCGCTATGGACTCTGGGTGAGGATGACGTGTCCGTGCAGGTTCATCAGTCGTGACACATGTACCCTCCAGTGGGGATGTTGACAGTGGGGAGAGGGGGGCTGGAGTGGGAGGCAAAGGGGCATAGGTCACATCTCTGTACCTTCTGCTCAATTTTGCTGTGAACCTAAAACTGCTCTACAAAAATAGTCCAAACCAATGCAGAGGAAGCAGAAAGGCTATGATCACCCCTTTTGATAGAGGAGGAAACTGAGGCCCACAGAGGTCCAGTGATTCCCACAAGCCCCAGGTTCCAGCCCAGTGTCCTGACTTGTCTCAGTGTCCCCAGCCACGGCTCAGGCAGACGGCAGGTCAGGGACGGGGCTCGTCCTGCACTAGAGGTGGACGGAACTTGGTCCTTGGTCCCACCCTCATCGGGCCAGACAGCTGCTGCCTGTCAGTAAGGGAAGGCTTCCTGGAAGAAGTGGGTTTCGGGCTGGCCGAGCGAGATTTGATTGGTTCCCTGGCCTGTGCCTCTTCTCCTCACGGCAGTTCCTCGGGCCAGGTGATTTCAGGAGACGCCTGTGTGGCCACATCCACCCGCGCCATCACCAGTGCTCAGGGGGAACACCAAATCAACCAGATCGCCCTCAGCCCCTCGGGCAGCATGCTGTACGCCGCCTCAGGCAATGCCGTCCGCATCTGGGAGCTTAGCAGGTGCGGGAACCTGGGGGGGCGGGGGGCAGCTCCATTCCCTGTGTCCTCCGAGAGTCCTGCAGTATGGGCAGCTCTCTCTAGGTCCCTTCTTGAGGACAGGGCAAGACCCCTCCCCAACTCAGGGTCCCTCTGACTCTCCTGGCCTGGCTGGGCCTCTTCCACCGCAGGTTCCAGCCTATTGGCAAGCTCACCGGACACATTGGCCCCGTGATGTGCCTGACGGTCACCCAGACCGCCAGCCAGCACGACCTGGTGGTGACCGGCTCCAAGGACCATTACGTCAAGGTACCTGAAACGCCTGGGCCTCGAGGACTCGGGGGGCCACTCTCGGGGCTTCTCCCACTCCCTTCACCTCCCCACTGTTGCCTGGGGAGCTCTCGTGGCAAGTAGAGACTTCTGGGGGTTTCCGTGATGAAATCACCCCAAAGAGGCCAAATGCCGTGTGCAGAACGCAGAGGTCGCGGCATCATTTTGTAAATGGGGAAAAATGAGAAACACCCTAACAGCCAAGGGGACAGTAACAGTCACATCCATTGGGGGAGCCCCCAGCTGGTGCTGAGCAGCCGTCACCGTGACAAATGTGAAAGCAGAACACACAGGGTCCCAAACAGCCCTGACTTTGCTTGTCCCCTGCTGGTGGCAGTGAAACCGGGAAGTGGTGTATCCAAGGGGATAGAGGGTGTGGGATGGTGGTGAGTGTTTTATTTAAAGTACGTGTCCTGTTGTGTTTCATTTATTGAAAATAAAAAGAATTTTGAAGGGAGGCACACACCCCCCGCCCACCTTTCTGCGTAGCAGCTGCCGGCTGTGGGGATGCCCCCTGCATGAACGAAGTGGTCTCCCGGGCCCCTGGGCAGGGTCGGACCTTGGTCTTCAGGGTCCTCGGTCCCCTCCAGCAGCTGTCGCCTGTGGGGGAAGCCCCTCTCCCCAAGGGCAGCACTGCCCCCCCGCCGGCCCCTGGGGCCCCGTGCTGCATGCAGAGGCGGCTCCTGGGCCATCCATCACCCTTCCTCCCCCAGATGTTTGAGCTGGGGGAGTGTGTGGCCGGCACCATCAGCCCCACCCACAACTTCGAGCCCCCGCACTACGATGGCATTGAGTGTCTGGCCATCCACGGGGACGTCCTGTTCAGCGGCTCCCGTGACAACGGGATCAAGAAGTGGGACCTGGAGCAGCAGGAGCTCATCCAGGTGTGGCTGGGAGGACGGGAGGGGGGCAGGGTGAGGTGGCTCCTCCAGCCGTGGCCACCCCCAAGCCTACCCACCCTCTGCCCTCTCCCTCTGTCCACCCCCCACATCCCAGCTTGTCCCTGAAGCCATGTCTCTGTTCCTCTGACCCCTTAGGGCTGAAGGGCCCTCCTGCAGGGCAGCACCTCAGGTCTGAGCCTGGGAGGGGCAGACGGACCCGTCTCTGGGTCCCTGCATGGCCGGACGGCAGGAGGCCCGGCTCCTAGGAGCCGTGGTGCCTGCCTGGCAGGGGGACAACAGGGCAGAGGGCAGCCTGGGGAGTGCAGGGTCCTCTCCCCGCGTGGGCGGCCCCAGCCCTCACCCCCACCCTCCCGCAGCAAATCCCCAACGCACATAAGGACTGGGTGTGCGCCCTGGCCTTCGTCCCCGGCCGCCCCATGCTGCTGAGTGCCTGTCGGGCCGGCGTCATCAAGGTCTGGAACGTGGACAACTTCACGCCCATCGGCGAGATCAAGGGCCACGACAGCCCCATTAACGCCGTCTGCACCAACGCCAAGCACATCTTCACCGCCTCCAGGTGGGTGCCCGGCACAGCGCTCTGTGTGTGCTCCCACCCCCTCCCTGTGTGGGCGGCCGGAGGGAGCCCTGGGGCCCCTGCAGCTGTCCCTGCGGGCTCACGGAGCAGACCCCACGGCGCCCGCTCGCTGCTGCCAGCCTTCCCAGAGGGCCCGGGGCAGGGCCGTAGGACGTGCCCACTGTCCTTTCCCCTGTCCAGGTGCCCCCGACCGCAGTGCAGCCCAACCCACGCTCCCCAGACCCACCTCCCTCCAGCCCCGGCTCTGGTCCCCGTCCAGGGGTCTCCAAGGCCATCTGTCCCAGGGGAGCTACTCACTGGGGTCTCTTCTTTTTCCTTCTTGTTCCGACCGTGTGCCTCTCCCCCCCCACCCCTGCCCATCTCCTCTGCCTCTCCCCCCACAGTGACTGCCGGGTAAAGCTGTGGAATTACGTCCCTGGACTCACCCCTTGCCTTCCTCGCAGAGTCCTGGCCATAAAGGGCCGTGCCACCACCCTGCCCTGACCCTCCCTGTCTTCTCTCTTTCTGCCCTCTCCTTTCCCTCTTTCCTTTCCCTGCTTTCCTTCTCTCCTTTCTCTCTCTCTCTCTCTCTCTCTCTCCCTCTCTCTCTCTCTCTCCACTTCGATCTGAGCTGCTTCTTCACGGTATGATATTATTTTACTCCTTGCCCCGCTGTCCCTTCACAGCCACCCCACTCCTCCCCGAGCATGAACAGTGGGACAGACCCCAGGAGGGGGTGGTCAGGCAGCAGAAAGCAGGGGGTCGCGTCCAGGCCTGGGCAAAACCAGAAGCAACAACGAAGAAAGGCCAGGCTAAGAAGCCCGCTGGGCCTTTGGCATACACCCCCTGGCCAGCGTCCCCCACCCTGCAGGCCACCCTTGTCCTGAGCAGGGCTTGCCCGGGACCCCGACCATGTCTGGGTGTCTGGGGGAGGCCAGCCGAACCCACGTCAGGAGCTGACCGGCCGCTCTCTGTGCTCCTCCCCAGTGACCTGACAGTGAAGTTCTGGAGTGCTCGGCGGTTCCCCCGCAGCCCACCCTAGGAGTGAGGTCGGGACGGCCCAGACCCTCGGCCCCCGGCGGCCGGGACAGCACGGAAGGGATGCTGTGGCCCAACAGGCCAGCTGTCCTGGGGACAGAGGGTGTGGGTGGTGGGTGTGGCCCCTCTCCTGCTTTCCCTCCACTCCCTTGACTTTCTGACAGGACACTGTCCCCCAGTCCCTCTTGGGGAGAAAGGCAGGGGAGGGATTTAAGCTGTGACACTGAAGGGTGTGCCCGTAGTTTCTCTCCTCTGGCGCCTTGGTCTCCGCCCGACTGGGCAGATCCATCCTGCTGAGCCAGCCATGCCGTTCCTGGAGCCCTTGACCCGGGGCTGGGCCCTGTAGGGGAGCAGAGGCAGCCCAGCCTGCACACCCCGAGCCCAGCCTCTGGACCTCTGCGCCTGCTTCTGAGCCCAAAGGTAACCTCAGGTAACCATGGAAACCAGGGGCAGGCAGCTGGGCCCTGCAGCAGCTGACCTATAGCCCTTTGGCCCCCAACAGCCGTTCCCAGTTGCCCCAGCCATTCCTGGGGTCCCTTTCTGATGGGGGCCAAGGTGAAGCTGCTAGAAAGACCCCTTTGGGGGTACGGTCAGACATACTTCAGTTATTTAATTTACTTTTATTTTTTGCTGTTGCCTCCTGGAAACTGACTTGAAGTTTCTTTCACACGTTCTGTCCCTCAGCTCTTGGGGACCAGGACTCTCACAAGAAACCCGCCCCACAGGCCTCGGGCCCACCCCCTCTGCTTGCTTGACAGAGGAGGAAATGCCCATGGGACCCCACATCACCCCAGAAACCATCCTAGTGCACCCCGACCTCGGCCGCCTGGCGCCTCAGTGCCTTCCTCTGCCCGTCCCGGGGCCTGGCGTGCGTGCTGGGCAGCCCGGGGCGCCACCACCTGTGTCTTCTCACTCATGGGGTCTCTCACCTGCTGCCCCCCGAAGGCAGGGTACTCCACCCCCAGCCTAGGGCCGGGGTCCCCTCCCCAGACTCCCGCATGGGCCATGTGGGAAGCAGCTCAGAGGACTGTCCGCGAGGAAGCGGCCTGGTGAGGATACCATGTCCTCACCTGCACAGGGCAGGGCGTCCCCTGCAGCAGTTTCTCTCTCACCCAGAAGACGTTTTCAAGCCTTAATACAGATGGGCAGATGGGCAGGCAGGGCCTCCCTTTCAGGAGCAGAGTGGGGAAGAGGGAACTCCCTGAGCTCCCCTTGCCCCGGGCTGCTGTCTGGAGCCCCTCCTGGGACAGCTCTGAAGCCCCAGGACCGGCCTCAGGGGGGGCCCTGCTCCGACCCTCCACCCAGCCTGTCCACTGTTCGTCCAACACTTAACTGGTCCTGTGCTTCCCGGCCTCGGTGCAGGGCCAGGAGCCCAGAGGACGTGGGGACTTTGGACCTTCCGCACTGGGCTCTGTGTGTGTCCGGGTGCCCCCCGCCGCCCCCCATTTGCCGGTGCTGGAGCCCGCTCTGCGTGGGACGTATCTGGAGCACAGGGCAGAGGGCACCGTATAGCTGTGAAACGGAAAAGCACCTGCTGAGGCCTGAGCCCAGCCTGTCCCCACCTGTCCCCCTCCTGCTCAGGCTGAGACAGCCGTCCTGGTGGGAGTGGCCCCACTGGACAGGACGGTGAAGTCTGGGTGAGCAGATGTGTAGGAAGGATGCACCCTCGAGTGCCCCTGGGACAGCCCGTCTTCCAGACTGGACACCCCTCTTCCTCTGGCCATCCAGGGGCACCGGACAGCTCCCTCAAGCCCCTTGCCCTCCTCGTCCCTCTCCCCACCGGAACAGAGAGCTCCAACCTGTAGGAAAGTGTTGTCTGCATGGCTGCTGGCACTGTAGGAGCACCACGACTGCATCGCCCATGAGCCACTGGACTGTAGCTGCCTGGCCTTTGTTGCAACGGGATGTGACCTCCCGGCCGGCGAGAGGTGCTTGGCGTCATTGCCCGTTCCCTGCTGTTTCTGATGGGTCAGCTACCTCACGGCCGGCGGCTCTGCTGTCCTAGCAAGTACCGTTGACTCTAAACTTGAAGTCCCTCGGGAACCCTGAGCGTTGGCCTCTCTGCCCACTCCTTCAGGGACGTCCAAGGTACACAATTGGGGGCAGGCCCCCAGCGCCCCTTGTTGCACAAGCATCCTAAAGGTTGGAAGCACAAAATGGTTGTCACTTGAGCACAACGGCAGGGCTCGTGGCCGGCAGCCTGGGCACTCGGGACTCTGTCCAAGGTCAGGCTGAGGAGGCCCCATCTGGGGGGTTTCATCAGACTTCCTTTTCTGTGCCCCTCCGAAGACCTGAGGCTGAGCCACAGCAGGCCTGGCCACCTGGGGACGCTGTGGGCCCAGGAGTAGCCCCACACCTCAGATCCTTCAATGCCGGAGCCCAGGCCGCCTCCCTAACAAGCCTGAGCCCTGTGAGTGCTTCTGAAGCTGCTGGGCAGGTAGACGTGTCTCCACCCTGCTGCCCGGGCCCCCCTGCACTGCCCTGAGCTGGCCCTGCTCTCAGCACTCGCCATTCAGTATTTGCTTTCATCTGTGGGACTGACCCATCCTACTCAGCCAGAATCCCCAAGGCCGCATTGCAGTTGCCTTTGGAGGTTGCCCAGGAGGGAGAAAGGCTGGTCCCCCAAGCCTTGGAGGTGGCCAGGGTCCTGCCCTCAGCCCCTTGGGCAGGGACCCCTGTGGACTTGGGCACCCTAAACGCAGCTGCAACCCAGAAAATCTTCCTCCCTCGGTCACCTGGTCCCGCGCCCCCCTGGGCCCATGTGGCTTGGGCAGAGGGCAGTTGAAAGCACAAACCTGCTGTAGGGAAGACGTGGCTGGGACTTTCTCATGCCAGCCAGGGTGATGGGGACACAGGCAGCGGCTGTGAGAGTCAGAGATGCCCGGCCCTCCTCCTTTGGAGTCGCTCTGGGCCCCCTGTCATGTAGTCTGGGGCTTGCTCAGCCCCTGCTGTGTGTTCACCTTCGTGCTTGTGTGTGGCCAGGGCCTGCCCTGCCAGAGGGCTGGACCCCTTCCCTCCGGGTGGCCCAAACCTCCCCTTTGCCATCGCTCATGGTCCAGGCTCAGCAACCAGGGCCTGGCGGGTGCCACCCACAGGCCTGCTGTCCTGGATCCCAGATCCTTCGCTGCCCCCCATGTGCAAGGAAAGTTCTGTTTCTTCTTGGCACTGGCTCTCTCCCCCACCCATCCTCCCCAGCACTCAGATGAGCCCCTACCCGCTCCCCCAGGCCAGGTCAGTCCTTGGAGCCGTGTCCTGAGGGCCCTGCATGGGGTGGGAAGAGCCAAGGGTCAGAGAAGACCCCCTGAAATGAACTGGGGCCCAGCCCTGCCCACCAGCTCTTTTCTAGCCCCTGCTCGGGCCCCAGCATGTCACGGGCTCGTAGTCCCCTCGCCGTGTGGCCAGCACAAGGTGTACATATGTTTTGTACCTCTGCCCGTGTCTGTACATAGTGTATGAAAGTTATTTAAGCCTCATGCTGTACATTTCTGTTCCTAGGCTGGATGTGTGTGTTCTGAGAAGTTGTCATAAATAAAACTTGAATGATCATTGTCTGTGGTGGTATGACCCCTGGGGTCTGCCAGCTTTTGGCCGGTGGCCTTTCTCAGGTGGGGTGGGGGGAGAGGCCTTGGGGGTGGTGCTGGCCTGAGGAGGCTTTTCTGGGCTGCGAGGGGCTCACTCGGTTTGGAAGCAGTGTGGGGTGTCCCATCCCCACCCAGACTCGTAAGCTGCTTCCTGGGTCAGGTACCACAGCTGGAAGAGGGACGAGTGTTGTTGAGAGCCTGCCACGTGCCAGGCACCATTTCAGACACTGCTCGTTGGGCCCTGTGATTGGTGGCGTCTGCGTTTATGAAATGACAGAAGTCAGAAAGTGACGCGTGCAGGATCGCAGCTGGTGAGGATGGAGGCAGGATGGGAAGCCAGACCTGCCGGCCACGGCAGCCACGTCCTCTGTCTGATGACCAAGGGGCTTCCCTGGGCCTGGAGGATGCCAGGACACGGGAGAGAAAGTTCACCCAGAAATACCCACAGTTCACACAGGACGACAGCCGCCTACTGGTCTTCACCCCATTTCGAGGTCAGTGCTTTTCGGTCTTTAAAAACTCATCCTCCCTTTTTCCCCCTAAAAATCCTCTGCCTATTAGTCCCATTATTTTTAACACAAAAATATCTTTAAGGCGGTGACGCACCACACAGCCTACCACGTGTTCTTTACTCTGGAGACAGAGTCGCGACTGCAGAGCTGAGCTACTGTCGTGCTTGTAACTCAGTGTTTTCAGGAACCAGGGACACCCAGGTAATTTGGGATTCCCTTCAGGATTCCCTGTGACCCCGAGACCCTTTGTGCCAGGGGTGACATCTGCACCACGTCCCGTCATCTTGTTTGTCAGACTGTTAAGAACACATTTCTTGGTGGTTTTGAGGTGTAATACCATAAAACTTACCCCCTTTCTTTAGGCTGAGTGCATTTGGTTATTTCTGGAGAAGGACAGGATGGACACACGCTGAGTGAGTGGAGAAGTAAAGGGCGTTTTTGAGGGTTGAGATGTGAGATGTCGCTGAATTTCTAAGCCTGGGAGTCCTGTCCCCTTTGATGACCGCCCGTCACTGTGGGGGCTCCCGAAATGCTGGACACTCTGCTTCTTCCTCACCAGCCATCTGATTTTTGTGTCACAACTGGGTCTCTCTTGGCTTTGTTTTCCAACTATAAAACCAGGCTGCTTTGTCAACCGACACAGTTCCTGCTCCTTTTCTAGACCCGCGGCTGCTGACAGGATCCAGCCATTGATTCCATGAGTCTGGATGAGAAGTCACCGCAGGATGGAGAGGGAAGCTTCCTGTCATCAGACGCAGGGGCCATGGTAAGTGGGTGTCCCCTGAGCTGCTGATGGGACACCTGGGGGCATTGCCTAACCCCCACACCCTTCCGGCAGGCACAGGTGTCTGCCCCGCCCCGGGGGGGCGGGGAAGCTGCTGGCTTCTGAGGACGGCTGTTTTGGCCATGGAGCCCCACCCAGGCCCCACTGGGACAACCCACTGTTGACTGCAGGAAGTGACAACCAGGCGTGGCCCGCTGCAGGCTGGGCCGGTGTGTGGGTGAAACCAGCAGACCCAGGAGCTGCTGAACTTGTCAGGAGCGGCCCGGGAGCCGCCTCCAGCCAACTGGTTCCCTTGCCCCCATCCCCACCCCCCCAGAGCGTTTGCCACAAAGGCTGGTTTTTCTAATCTCAGGTCACCCTGTGTCTTGATGCCAAGGCACGGAGGGGTAGGGAGGCAGGAACACCGGATTAAGGGACACAGTTTTCGTCCTCTAATATGGAATGTATTTCCTCCCCAGATGATGAGTGATGTCTGCTTATCACAGAAAACGTGGGAAACAAACGTGGAAGAGAAGGCCTGGTTAGGATGTTTTGGGGCAGCTTTCCAGGCACCAGGAAACGTCTCAGGACTCAACAGCAGCCATTTGGTATCGGGCTGGGTGGCATCCTCAAAGGTAGTTTGTTCCAACCCTGTCAGGTGAAAGACGGCGTTGGCCGAGAAGCCGACAGCGTTGGCCGAGGCCGTGCAGGGATCCGGCGCCGCCCGTCTGGTCTCTCTCCCTGTGCCCGTTAACTGGGCTTGACCAAGACAAGGGAGGTGACTTGGGGGGGCGTCACTACAGCCTCTGTAAGGGGTCTTGTCCCAGTGCCCTGGACCTGCTACCAGGTTCTCAACAAGATCTCTTCATCATTGCCCGCAGCCAAGCAGTTCTGCGCTTGGAGCCGAGGACGGGAGCAGTGTGCTGCGAGCCTGGTAACGTCCCCCACTCACCTCCGTCTACGAAAGGGGCAGCTGGTGGCCGCTGAGGTGGGGCCCAGAGACCAGGCCAAGGGCAGGGGTGAGCCTGCTGGCCGCTGCAGACACTCATGGAGCTCTCACGCTGCCTCTGAGACTGGTCAGCAAGTGTGACCAGGTGACTCCAGCTGCCATGCCCAGGCTGCCCTAACACCGTGGGGGGCACGGCCACCGCTGCGAGGTAGGCGCTTAGGGGTGGGGTGGGCTAGG